>NC_090421.1:29772041-30396541 GCF_036365525.1 Heterodontus francisci
CGTCTGAGAGTTTCAGCGACTGTCAGAGTGTGTCAGAGAGTGATAGAGAGTGACAGAGAGTGTCTGAGAGTGTCAGAGAGTGTCAGAGAGTGTAAGGGAGTGATAGAGAGTGTCTGAGAGTTTCAGAGATTGTCAGAGATTGATAGAGAGAGTCTGAGAGTGTCAGAGAGTGATAGAGAGTGATAGAGAGTGTCTGAAAGAGTCAGAGAGTGTCAGAGAGTGACAGAGAGCGTCAGAGAGTGATAGCGAGTGATAGAGTGTGTCTGAAAGAGTCAGAGAGCGTCAGAGAGTGTCAGAGAGCGATAGAGAGAGTCAGAGAGTTATAGAGAGTGTCTGAGAGTGTCTGAAAGTGACAGAGGGTGTCTGAGTGTGTCAGTGAGTGTCAGAGAGTGATAGAGAGTGTCTGAGAGTGTCAGAGAGTGTCAGAGAGTGATAGAGAGAGTCTGAGAGTATCAGAGATGATATAGAGTGTCAGAGAGTGATAGAGAGTGTCAGAGATTGTCAGAGAGTGATAGAGAGTGATAGAGAGTGTCTGGGGGTGTCAGAGAGAGTCAGAGTTAGTGAGAGAGTGATAGAGATTGTCTGAGAGTGTCAGATAGTGATAGAGAGTGTCAAATTGTTTCAGAGAGTGTCAGAGAGTGAGAGAGAGTGTCAGAGAGTGTCAGAGAGTGATAGAGAATGATAGAGAGTGTCTGAAAGAGTCAGAGAGTGTCAGAGAGTGTCAGTGAGTGTCAGAGAGTATCAGAGAGTGATAGAGAGAGATAGCGAGTGTCAGAGAGTGTCTGAGAGTGTCAGAGATTGTCTGAGGGTGTCAGAGAGTGACAGAGAATGTCTGAGAGTGTCTGAGAGTGTCAGAGAGTGTCAGAGAGTGATAGAAAGTGATAGAGAGTGATATAGAGTGTCAGAGTGTGTCAGAGAGTGATAGAGAGTGATAGAGAGTGATAGAGAGTGACAGAGAGTGATAGAGAGTGTCTGAGAGTGTCAGAGAGTTTTAGAGAGTGATAGAGAGTGACAGAGAGTGTCTGAGAGTGACAGAGAGTGTCTGAGAGTGTCATTGAGTGTCAGAGAGTGTCTGAGAGTGTCAGATAGTGATAGAGAGTGTCAAATTGTTTCAGAGAGTGATAGAGAGTGATAGAAAGTGTCAGAGAGTGACAGAGAGTGTCTGAGAGTGTCTGAGAGTGACAGAGAGTGTCTGAGAGTGTCAGTCAGTGTCAGAGAGTGATAGAGAGAGTCAGAGATTGTCAGATTGTGTCAGAGTGCGTCAGAGAGTGATAGAGAATAATAGACAGTGTCTGAGAGTGTCAGAGAGTGTCAGATTGTGTCAGAGAGTGTCAGAGAGCGATAGAGTGTGTGAGGGTGTGTCAGAGAGTGTCAGAGAGTGTCAGAGAGTGATAGAGAGTGACATAGAGTGTCAGAGTGTGTCAGAGAGTGATAGAGAGTGTAATTGAGAGTGTGAGTGTGTCAGAGAGTTTCAGAGAGTGCCAGAGAGTGAGAGAGAGTGTCTGAGAGTGACAGAGAGTGTCTGAGCGTTTCAGTGAGTGTCAGAGAGTGATAGAGAGTGTCTGAGAGTTTCAGAGTGTGTCAGAGAGTGATAGGGAGTGATATAGAGTGTCTGAGATTGATAGAGACTGTCTGAGAGTGTCAGAGAGTGTCAGATAGTGTTAGAGAGTGTCTGAGAGTGACAGAGAGTGTCTGAGAGTGTCAGTGAGTGTCAGAGAGTGATAGAGAGTTACTGAGAGTGTCTGAGAGCGTCTGAGAGTTTCAGCGACTGTCAGAGTGTGTCAGAGAGTGATAGAGAGTGACAGAGAGTGTCTGAGAGTGTCAGAGAGTGTCAGAGAGTGATAGAGAGTGTCTGAGAGTTTCAGAGATTGTCAGAGATTGATAGAGAGAGTCTGAGAGTGTCAGAGAGTGATAGAGAGTGATAGAGAGTGTCTGAAAGAGTCAGAGAGCGTCAGAGAGTGTCAGAGAGTGATAGAGAGAGTCAGAGAGTTATAGAGAGTGTCTGAGAGTGTCTGAAAGTGACAGAGAGTGTCTGAGTGTGTCAGTGAGTGTCAGAGAGTGATAGAGAGTGTCTGAGAGTGTCAGAGAGTGTCAGAGAGTGATAGAGAGAGTCTGAGAGTATCAGAGATGATATAGAGTGTCAGAGAGTGATAGAGAGTGTCAGAGATTGTCAGAGAGTGATAGAGAGTGATAGAGAGTGTCTGAAAGTATCAGAGAGTGTCAGAGAGTGTCAGAGAGTGATAGAGAGAGTCAGAGAGTTATAGAGAGTGTCTGAGAGTGTCTGAAAGTGACAGAGAGTATCTGAGAGTGTCAGTGAGTGTCAGAGAGTGATAGAGAGTGTCTGAGAGTGTCAGAGATTGCCAGAGTGTGTCAGAGTGTGTCAGTGAGTGATAGAGAGTGATAGAGAGTGTCAGAGAGTGATAGAGAGATTCAGAGAGTGATAGAGAGATTCAGAGAGTGATAGAGAGTGTCTGAGAGTGTCAGAGAGTGTCATAGAGTGATAGAGAGTGTCTGAGAGCGTCTGAGAGTGTCAGAGAGTGTCAGAGTGTGTCAGTGAGTGATAGAGAGTGATAGAGAGTGTCAGAGAGTGTCAGAGGGTGTCAGAGAGTGATAGAGAGATTCAGAGAGTGATAGAGAGTGCCTGAGAGTGTCAGAGAGTGATAGAGAGTGATCGAGAGTGTCAGAGAGTGATAGAGTGTGTCTGAGAGTGTCTGAGAGCGTCTGAGAGTGTCAGCGACTGTCAGAGTGTGTCAGAGAGTGAAGGAGAGTGAAAGAGAGTGTCTGAGAGTGTCAGAGAGTGTCAGAGTGTGTCAGAGAGTGATAGAGAGTGTCTGAGAGTGTCAGAGAGTGTCAGAGATTGATAGAGAGAGTATGAGAGTGTCAGAGAGTGATAGAGAGTGTCAGAGATTGTCAGAGAGTGATAGAGAATGATAGAGAGTGTCTGAAAGAGTCAGAGAGTGTCAGAGAGTGTCAGAGAGTATCAGAGAGTGATAGAGAGAGATAGCGATTGTCAGAGAGTGTCTGAGAGTGTCAGAGATTGTCAGAGAGTGTCAGAGGGCGATAGAGAGTGTCTGACAGTGTCAGAGGATGAAAGAGAATGTCAGAGAGTGTGAGAGAGTGTCAGAGAGTGATAGAGAGCTTCTGAGAGTGTCTGAGAGTGAAGAGAGTGTCAGAGAGTGATAGAGAGTGTCTGAGAGTGATAGAGAGTGTCTGAGAGTGTCAGAAAGCGACAGAGAGTGACAGAGAGTGTCAGAGAGTGTCAGAGAGTGATACAGAGTGTCTGAGAATGTCTGAGAGTGTCAGAGAGTGATAGAGAGTGTCAGAGAGTGATAGAGAGTATCTGAGAGTGTCAGAGAGTGTCTGAGAGTGTCAGAGAGTGATAGAGAATGTCTGAGAGTGTCTGAGAGGGCCAGAGAGTGTCAGAGAGTGATAGAAAGCGACAGAGAGTGATAGAGTGTGATAGAGTGTGTCAGAGTGTGTCAGAGAGTGATAGAGAGTGTCAGAGAGTGCTAGCGAGTGATGGAGAGTGTCTGAAAGAGTCAGAGAGCGTCAGAGAGTGTCAGAGAGTGATAGAGAGAGTCAGAGAGTTGTAGAGAGTGTCTGAGAGTGTCTGAAAGTGACAGAGAGTGTCTGAGAGTGTCAGTGAGTGTCAGTGAGTGATAGAGAGTGTCTGAGTGTGTCAGAGAGTGTCAGAGAGTGATAGAGAGAGACTGAGAGTATCAGAGATGATATAGAGTATCAGAGAGTGATAGAGAGTGTCTGAGAGTGTCAGAGAGTGTCAGAGAGTGATAGAAAGTGATAGAGATTGATAGAGTGTGTCAGAGAGTTATAGAGAATGTCAGAGTGTGTTGAGTGATAGAGAGTGTCAGAGTGTGTCAGTGTGTGTCAGAGAGTGATAGAGAGTGTCAGAGAGTGATAGAGAGTGTCAGAGAGTGATAGAGAGTGTCTGAGATTGTCAGAGAGTGATAGAGAGTGATAGAGAGTGCTAGAGAGTGTCTGAGATTGACAGAGAGTGTCTGAGAGTGTCATTGAGTGTCAGAGAGTGATAGAGAGTGTCTGAGAGTGATAGAGAGTGTCAGAGAATTTCAGAGTGTGTCAGAGAGTGAAAGAGAGTGATAGAGAGTGTCTGGGGGTGTCAGAGAAAGTCAGAGTTGGTCAGAGAGTGATAGACAGTGTCAGAGAGTGATAGAGAGTGATAGAGAGTGTCAGAGAGTTTCAGAGTGTGCCAGAGAGTGCCAGAGAGTGATTGAAAGTGTCAGCGAGTGATAGAGAGTGTCTGAGAGTGTCTGAGAGTGACAGAGAGTGTCTGAGAGTGTCAGTCAGTGTCAGAGAGTGATAGAGAGTGTCTGAGAGTGTCAGAGAGTGTCAGATTGTGTCAGAGAGTGTCAGAGAGCGATAGAGTGTGTCAGAGTGTGTCAGAGAGTGATAGAGAGTGATATAGAGTGTCAGAGTGTGTCAGAGAGTGTCAGAGAGTGATAGAGAGTGTAAGAGAGAGTGTGAGTGTGTCAGAGAGATTCAGAGAGTGCCAGCGAGTGAGAGAGCGTGTCTGAGAGTATCTGAGAGTGACAGAGAGTGTCTGAGCGTTTCAGTGAGTGTCAGAGATTGATAGAGAGTGTCTGAGAGTGTCAGAGTGTGTCAGAGAGTGATAGGGAGTGATATAGAGTGTCTGAGAGTGATAGAGACTGTCTGAGAGTGTCAGAGAGTGTCAGAGAGTGATAGAGAGTGTCTGAGAGTGTCTGAAAGTGACAGAGAGTGTCTGAGTGTGTCAGTGAGTGTCAGAGAGTGATAGAGAGTGTCTGAGAGTGTCAGAGAGTGTCAGAGAGTGATAGAGAGAGTCTGAGAGTATCAGAGATGATATAGAGTGTCAGAGAGTGATAGAGAGTGTCAGAGATTGTCAGAGAGTGATAGAGAGTGATAGAGAGTGTCTGAAAGTATCAGAGAGTGTCAGAGATTGTCAGAGAGTGATAGAGAGTGATAGAGAGTGATAGAGAGTTTCTGAAAGAATCAGAGAGTGTCAGAGAGTGTCAGAGAGTGTCAGAGAGTGATAGAGAGAGTCAGAGAGTTATAGAGAGTGTCTGAGAGTGTCTGAAAGTGACAGAGAGTATCTGAGAGTGTCAGTGAGTGTCAGAGAGTGATAGAGAGTGTCTGAGAGTGTCAGAGATTGCCAGAGTGTGTCAGAGTGTGTCAGTGAGTGATAGAGAGTGATAGAGAGTGTCAGAGAGTGTCAGAGAGTGTCAGAGAGTGATAGAGAGATTCAGAGAGTGATAGAGAGTGTCTGAGAGTGTCAGAGAGTGTCATAGAGTGATAGAGAGTGTCTGAGAGCGTCTGAGAGTGTCAGAGAGTGTCAGAGTGTGTCATTGAGTGATAGAGAGTGATAGAGAGTGTCAGAGAGTGTCAGAGGGTGTCAGAGAGTGATAGAGAGATTCAGAGAGTGATAGAGAGTGTCTGAGAGTGTCAGAGAGTGATAGAGAGTGATCGAGAGTGTCAGAGAGTGATAGAGTGTGTCTGAGAGTGTCTGAGAGCGTCTGAGAGTGTCAGCGACTGTCAGAGTGTGTCAGAGAGTGAAGGAGAGTGAAAGAGAGTGTCTGAGAGTGTCAGAGAGTGTCAGAGTGTGTCAGAGAGTGATAGAGAGTGTCTGAGAGTGTCAGAGAGTGTCAGAGATTGATAGAGAGAGTATGAGAGTGTCAGAGAGTGATAGAGAGTGTCAGAGATTGTCAGAGAGTGATAGAGAGTGATAGAGAGTGTCTGAAAGAGTCAGAGAGTGTCAGAGAGTGTCAGAGAGTATCAGAGAGTGATAGAGAGAGATAGCGATTGTCAGAGAGTGTCTGAGAGTGTCAGAGATTGTCAGAGAGTGTCAGAGGGCGATAGAGAGTGTCTGACAGTGTCAGAGGATGAAAGAGAATGTCAGAGAGTGTGAGAGAGTGTCAGAGAGTGATAGAGAGCTTCTGAGAGTGTCTGAGAGTGAAGAGAGTGTCAGAGAGTGATAGAGAGTGTCTGAGAGTGATAGAGAGTGTCTGAGAGTGTCAGAAAGCGACAGAGAGTGACAGAGAGTGTCAGAGAGTGTCAGAGAGTGTCAGAGAGTGATACAGAGTGTCTGAGAATGTCTGAGAGTGTCAGAGAGTGATAGAGAGTGTCAGAGAGTGATAGAGAGTATCTGAGAGTGTCAGAGAGTGTCTGAGAGTGTCAGAGAGTGATAGAGAATGTCTGAGAGTGTCTGAGAGTGCCAGAGAGTGTCAGAGAGTGATAGAAAGCGACAGAGAGTGATAGAGTGTGATAGAGTGTGTCAGAGTGTGTCAGAGAGTGATAGAGAGTGTCAGAGAGTGCTAGCGAGTGATGGAGAGTGTCTGAAAGAGTCAGAGAGCGTCAGAGAGTGTCAGAGAGTGATAGAGAGAGTCAGAGAGTTGTAGAGAGTGTCTGAGATTGTCTGAAAGTGACAGAGAGTGTCTGAGAGTGTCAGTGAGTGTCAGTGAGTGATAGAGAGTGTCTGAGTGTGTCAGAGAGTGTCAGAGAGTGATAGAGAGAGTCTGAGAGTATCAGAGATGATATAGAGTATCAGAGAGTGATAGAGAGTGTCTGAGAGTGTCAGAGAGTGTCAGAGAGTGATAGAAAGTGATAGAGATTGATAGAGTGTGTCAGAGAGTTATAGAGAATGTCAGAGTGTGTTGAGTGATAGAGAGTGTCAGAGTGTGTCAGTGTGTGTCAGAGAGTGATAGAGAGTGTCAGAGAGTGATAGAGAGTGTCAGAGAGTGATAGAGAGTGTCTGAGATTGTCAGAGAGTGATAGAGAGTGATAGAGAGTGCTAGAGAGTGTCTGAGATTGACAGAGAGTGTCTGAGAGTGTCATTGAGTGTCAGAGAGTGATAGAGAGTGTCTGAGAGTGATAGAGAGTGTCAGAGAATTTCAGAGTGTGTCAGAGAGTGAAAGAGAGTGATAGAGAGTGTCTGGGGGTGTCAGAGAAAGTCAGAGTTGGTCAGAGAGTGATAGACAGTGTCAGAGAGTGTCAGATAGTGATAGAGAGAGTCAAATTGTTTCAGAGAGTGATAGAGAGTGATAGAGAGTGTCAGAGAGTTTCAGAGTGTGCCAGAGAGTGCCAGAGAGTGATTGAAAGTGTCAGCGAGTGATAGGGAGTGTCTGAGAGTGTCTGAGAGTGACAGAGAGTGTCTGAGAGTGTCAGTCAGTGTCAGAGAGTGATAGAGAGTGTCTGAGAGTGTCAGAGAGTGTCAGATTGTGTCAGAGAGTGTCAGAGAGCGATAGAGTGTGTCAGAGTGTGTCAGAGAGTGATAGAGAGTGATATAGAGTGTCAGAGTGTGTCAGAGAGAGTGTCAGAGAGTGATAGAGAGTGTAAGAGAGAGGGTGAGTGTGTCAGAGAGATTCAGAGAGTGCCAGCGAGTGAGAGAGCGTGTCTGAGAGTATCTGAGAGTGACAGAGAGTGTCTGAGCGTTTCAGTGAGTGTCAGAGAGTGATAGAGAGTGTCTGAGAGTGTCAGAGTGTGTCAGAGAGTGAAAGGGAGTGATATAGAGTGTCTGAGAGTGATAGAGACTGTCTGAGAGTGTCAGAGAGTGTCAGAGAGTGATAGAGAGTGTCTGAGAGTGACAGAGAGTGTCTGAGAGAGTCAGTGAGTGTCAGAGAGTGATAGAGACTGACTGAGAGTGTCTGAGAGCTTCTGAAAGTGTCAGCAACTGTCAGAGTTTGTCAGAGAGTGATAGAGAGTGACAGAGAGCATCTGAGAGTGTCAGAGAGTGTCAGAGAGTGATAGAGAGTGTCTGAGAGTTTCAGAGAGTGTCAGAGATTGATAGAGAGAGTCTGAGAGTATCAGAGATGATAGAGATTGTCAGAGAATGATAGAGAGTGTCAGAGAGTGATAGAGAGTGATAGAGAGTGTCTGAAAGAGTCAGAGAGCGTCAGAGAGTGTCATAGTGTGTCAGAGAGTGATAGAGAGAGTCAGAGAGTAATAGAGAGTGTCTGAGAGTGTCTGAAAGTGACAGAGAGTGTCTGAGAGTATCAGTGAGTGTCAGAGAGTGATAGAGAGTGTCTGAGAGTGTCAGAGATTGTCAGAGTGTGCCAGAGTGTGTCAATGAGTGATAGAGAGTTATAGAGAGTGTCAGAGAGTGATAGAGAGTGTCAGAGTGTGTCAGAGAGTGTCAGAGAGTGTCTGAGAGTTTCTGCGAGTGTCAGCGAGTGATAGAGAGTGATAGAGAGTGTCTGAGAGTGTCAGAGAGTGTCAGAGAGTGATAGAGAGTGATAGAGAGTGTCTGAGAGTGCCAGAGAGTGACAGAGCATGTCTGAGAGTGTCAGTGAGTGTCAGAGATTGTTTAGAGAGTGATAGAGAGTGTCAGACACTGTCAGTGTGTCAGAGAGTGTCAGAGAGTGACAGAGCGTGATAGAGAGTTTCAGCGAGTGTCTGAGAGAGTCAGAGAGTGTCAGAGAGTAATAGAGAGTGTCTGAGGGTGTCAGAGAGTGATAGAGAATGTCTGAGAGTGTCAGAGAGTGTCAGAGAGTGATAGAAAGTGATAGAGAGTGATAGAGAGTGTCAGATAGTGTCAGCGCGTAATAGAGAGTGTCTGAGAGTGACAGAGAGTGTCAGAGAGTGATAAAGAGTGTCAGAGTGTGTGAGAGTGACAGAGAGTGTCAGAGTGTGTCAGAGAGTGATAGAGAGTGACAGAGCGTGTCTGAGAGTGTCAGAGAGTGATAGAGAGTTTCAGAGTGTGGCAGAGTGTGTCCGAGAGTGATAGAGAGTGACAGAGAGTGTCAGAGAGTGGTAGAGAGTGTCTGAGAGTGTCAGAGAGTGTCAGAGAGTGATAGAGAGTGATAGAGAGTGTCTGAGAGTGTCAGAGACTGTCAGAGTGTGTCAGAGAGTGATAGAGAGTGATAGAGAGTGTCTGAGAGTGTCAGAGAGTGTCAGAGCGTGTCAGAGAGTGATAGACAATGTCAGAGAGTGTCATAGAGTGATAGAGAGTGTCTGAGAGTGTCAGAGAGTGATCGAGAGTGTCAAATTGTGTCAGAGAGTGATAGAGAGTGATAGAGAGTGTCAGAGAGTTTCAGAGTGTGTCAGAGAGTGTCAGAGAGTGATAGAGAGTGATAGAGAGTGTCTGAGAGTGTCAGAGTGTGTCAGAGAGTGATAGACAATGTCAGAGAGTGTCATACAGTGGTAGAGTGTGTCTGAGAGTGCAAGAGAGTGATAGAGAGTGTCAAATTGTGTCAGAGAGTCATAGAGAGTCATAGAGAGTGTCAGAGAGTTTCAGAGAGTGTCAGAGAGTGTCAGAGATTGATAGAAAGTGTCAGGGAGTGATAGAGAGTGTCTGAGAGTGTCTGCGAGTGTCAGCGAGTGTCAGAGAGTGATAGAGAGTGTCTGAGAGTGTCAGAGAGCGACAGAGCGTGTCTGAGAGTGTCAGAGATTGTCAGAGTGTGTCAGAGAGTGATAGAGAGTGTCTGAGAGTATCAGAGACTGTCAGTGTGTCAGAGAGTGTCAGAGAGTGATAGAGCGTGATAGAGAGTGTCAGCGAGTGTCTGTGAGTGTCAGAGAGTGTCAGAGTGTGATAGAGAGTGTCTTTGAGTGTCAGAGAGTGTCATAGAGTGATAGAGAATGTCAGAGAGTGATAGAGAGTGTCTGAGAGTGACAAAGTGTGTCTGAGAGTATCTGAGAGTGTCAGAGATTGTCAGAGTGTGTCAGAGAGTGTCAGAGAGTGAAAAAGAGTGACAGAGAGTGTCAAAGTGTGTCAGAGTGTGTCATAGTGTGTCAGAGAGTACCAGAGAGTGATAGAGAGAGATAGAGAGTGTCAGAGAGTGTCTGAGAGTGTCAGAGATTGTCAGAGAGTGTCTGAGATTGTCAGAGAGTGATAGAGAGTGTCTGCGAGTGTCAGCGAGTGATAGAGTGCGATAGAGAGCGTCTGAGAGTGACAGAGAGTGTCAGAGAGTGTCAGAGAGTGTCAGAGAGTGATAGAGAGTGATAGAGAGTGTCTGAGAGTGACAGAGAGTGTCAGAGAGTGATAGAGAGTGTCTGAGAGTGTCTGAGATTGTCAGAGACTGTCAGAGACTGTCAGAGTGTGTCAGAGAGTGATAGAGAGTGATAGAGAGTGTCTGGGAGTGTCAGAGAGTGTCAGAGAGAGTCAGAGTGTGTCAGAGATTGTCAGAGTGTGTCAGAGAGTGTCAGAGAGTGAAAAAGAGTGACAGAGAGTGTCAAAGTGTGTCAGAGTGTGTCATAGTGTGTCAGAGAGTACCAGAGAGTGATAGAGAGAGATAGAGAGTGTCAGAGAGTGTCTGAGAGTGTCAGAGATTGTCAGAGAGTGTCTGAGATTGTCAGAGAGTGATAGAGAGTGTCTGCGAGTGTCAGCGAGTGATAGAGTGTGATAGAGAGCGTCTGAGAGTGACAGAGAGTGTCAGAGAGTGTCAGAGAGTGTCAGAGAGTGATAGAGAGTGATAGAGAGTTTCAGAGTGTGTCAGAGTGTGTCCGAGAGTGATAGAGAGTGACAGAGAGTGTCAGAGAGTGGTAGAGAGTGTCTGAGAGTGTCAGAGAGTGTCAGAGAGTGATAGAGAGTGATAGAGAGTGTCTGAGAGTGTCTGAGAGCGTCTGAGAGCGTCAGCGACTGTCAGAGTGTGTCAGAGAGTGATAGAGAGTGACAGAGAGTGTCTGAGAGTGTCTGTGAGTGTCAGAGAGTGATAGAGAGAGATAGAGAGAGTCTGAGAGTGTCAGAGTGTGATAGAGAGTGTCTGAGAGTGTCAGAGAGTGTCAGATTGTGTCAGAGAGTGTCAGAGAACGAAAGAGTTTGTCAGAGTATGTCAGAGAGTGTCAGAGCGTGTCAGAGAGTGATAGAGAGTGTCAGAGAAGTCAGAGTGTGTCAGAGAGTGTAAGAGAGTGAAAGAGAGTGTCAGAGAGAGTGTGAGTGTTTTAGAGAGTTTCAGAGAGTGTGAGGGAGTGAGAGAGAGTGTCTGAGAGTGTCTGAGAGTGACAGAGAAAGTCTGAGAGTTTCAGTGAGTGTCAGAGAGTGGTAGAGATTGTCTGAGAGTGTCAGAGTGTGTCAGAGAGTGTCAGAGAGTGATAGAGAGTGTCTGAGAGTTTCTGAGAGTATCTGAGAGTCTCAGAGATTGTCAGAGTGTGTCAGAGAGTTTCAGAGAGTGATAAAGAGTGTCAGAGTGTGTGAGAGTGACAGAGAGTGTCAGAGTGTGTCAGAGAGTGATAGAGAGTGACAGAGCGTGTCTGAGAGTGTCAGAGAGTGATAGAGAGTTTCAGAGTGTGGCAGAGTGTGTCCGAGAGTGATAGAGAGTGACAGAGAGTGTCAGAGAGTGGTAGAGAGTGTCTGAGAGTGTCAGAGAGTGTCAGAGAGTGATAGAGAGTGATAGAGAGTGTCTGAGAGTGTCAGAGACTGTCAGAGTGTGTCAGAGAGTGATAGAGAGTGATAGAGAGTGTCTGAGAGTGTCAGAGAGTGTCAGAGCGTGTCAGAGAGTGATAGACAATGTCAGAGAGTGTCATAGAGTGATAGAGAGTGTCTGAGAGTGTCAGAGAGTGATCGAGAGTGTCAAATTGTGTCAGAGAGTGATAGAGAGTGATAGAGAGTGTCAGAGAGTTTCAGAGTGTGTCAGAGAGTGTCAGAGAGTGATAGAGAGTGATAGAGAGTGTCTGAGAGTGTCAGAGAGTGTCAGAGTGTGTCAGAGAGTGATAGACAATGTTAGAGAGTGTCATACAGTGGTAGAGTGTGTCTGAGAGTGCAAGAGAGTGATAGAGAGGGTCAAATTGTGTCAGAGAGTCATAGAGAGTCATAGAGAGTGTCAGAGAGTTTCAGAGAGTGTCAGAGAGTGTCAGAGATTGATAGAAAGTGTCAGGGAGTGATAGAGAGTGTCTGAGAGTGTCTGCGAGTGTCAGCGAGTGTCAGAGAGTGATAGAGAGTGTCTGAGAGTGTCAGAGAGCGACAGAGCGTGTCTGAGAGTGTCAGAGATTGTCAGAGTGTGTCAGAGAGTGAAAGAGAGTGATAGAGAGTGTCTGAGAGTATCAGAGACTGTCAGTGTGTCAGAGAGTGTCAGAGAGTGATAGAGCGTGATAGAGAGTGTCAGCGAGTGTCTGTGAGTGTCAGAGAGTGTCAGAGTGTGATAGAGAGTGTCTTTGAGTGTCAGAGAGTGTCATAGAGTGATAGAGAATGTCAGAGAGTGATAGAGAGTGTCTGAGAGTGACAAAGTGTGTCTGAGAGTATCTGAGAGTGTCAGAGATTGTCAGAGTGTGTCAGAGAGTGTCAGAGAGTGAAAAAGAGTGACAGAGAGTGTCAAAGTGTGTCAGAGTGTGTCATAGTGTGTCAGAGAGTACCAGAGAGTGATAGAGAGAGATAGAGAGTGTCAGAGAGTGTCTGAGAGTGTCAGAGATTGTCAGAGAGTGTCTGAGATTGTCAGAGAGTGATAGAGAGTGTCTGCGAGTGTCAGCGAGTGATAGAGTGTGATAGAGAGCGTCTGAGAGTGACAGAGAGTGTCAGAGAGTGTCAGAGAGTGTCAGAGAGTGATAGAGAGTGATAGAGAGTGTCTGAGAGTGACAGAGTGTGTCAGAGAGTGATAGAGAGTGATAGAGAGTGTCTGGGAGTGTCAGAGAGTGTCAGAGAGAGTCAGAGTGTGTCAGAGATTGTCAGAGTGTGTCAGAGAGTGTCAGAGAGTGAAAAAGAGTGACAGAGAGTGTCAAAGTGTGTCAGAGTGTGTCATAGTGTGTCAGAGAGTACCAGAGAGTGATAGAGAGAGATAGAGAGTGTCAGAGAGTGTCTGAGAGTGTCAGAGATTGTCAGAGAGTGTCTGAGATTGTCAGAGAGTGATAGAGAGTGTCTGCGAGTGTCAGCGAGTGATAGAGTGTGATAGAGAGCGTCTGAGAGTGACAGAGAGTGTCAGAGAGTGTCAGAGAGTGTCAGAGAGTGATAGAGAGTGATAGAGAGTTTCAGAGTGTGTCAGAGTGTGTCCGAGAGTGATAGAGAGTGACAGAGAGTGTCAGAGAGTGGTAGAGAGTGTCTGAGAGTGTCAGAGAGTGTCAGAGAGTGATAGAGAGTGATAGAGAGTGTCTGAGAGTGTCTGAGAGCGTCTGAGAGCGTCAGCGACTGTCAGAGTGTGTCAGAGAGTGATAGAGAGTGACAGAGAGTGTCTGAGAGTGTCTGTGAGTGTCAGAGAGTGATAGAGAGAGATAGAGAGAGTCTGAGAGTGTCAGAGTGTGATAGAGAGTGTCTGAGAGTGTCAGAGAGTGTCAGATTGTGTCAGAGAGTGTCAGAGAACGAAAGAGTTTGTCAGAGTATGTCAGAGAGTGTCAGAGCGTGTCAGAGAGTGATAGAGAGTGTCAGAGAAGTCAGAGTGTGTCAGAGAGTGTAAGAGAGTGAAAGAGAGTGTCAGAGAGAGTGTGAGTGTTTTAGAGAGTTTCAGAGAGTGTGAGGGAGTGAGAGAGAGTGTCTGAGAGTGTCTGAGAGTGACAGAGAAAGTCTGAGAGTTTCAGTGAGTGTCAGAGAGTGGTAGAGATTGTCTGAGAGTGTCAGAGTGTGTCAGAGAGTGTCAGAGAGTGATAGAGAGTGTCTGAGAGTTTCTGAGAGTATCTGAGAGTCTCAGAGATTGTCAGAGTGTGTCAGAGAGTTTCAGAGAGTGATAAAGAGTGTCAGAGTGTGTGAGAGTGACAGAGAGTGTCAGAGTGTGTCAGAGAGTGATAGAGAGTGACAGAGCGTGTCTGAGAGTGTCAGAGAGTGATAGAGAGTTTCAGAGTGTGGCAGAGTGTGTCCGAGAGTGATAGAGAGTGACAGAGAGTGTCAGAGAGTGGTAGAGAGTGTCTGAGAGTGTCAGAGAGTGTCAGAGAGTGATAGAGAGTGATAGAGAGTGTCTGAGAGTGTCAGAGACTGTCAGAGTGTGTCAGAGAGTGATAGAGAGTGATAGAGAGTGTCTGAGAGTGTCAGAGAGTGTCAGAGCGTGTCAGAGAGTGATAGACAATGTCAGAGAGTGTCATAGAGTGATAGAGAGTGTCTGAGAGTGTCAGAGAGTGATCGAGAGTGTCAAATTGTGTCAGAGAGTGATAGAGAGTGATAGAGAGTGTCAGAGAGTTTCAGAGTGTGTCAGAGAGTGTCAGAGAGTGATAGAGAGTGATAGAGAGTGTCTGAGAGTGTCAGAGAGTGTCAGAGTGTGTCAGAGAGTGATAGACAATGTTAGAGAGTGTCATACAGTGGTAGAGTGTGTCTGAGAGTGCAAGAGAGTGATAGAGAGGGTCAAATTGTGTCAGAGAGTCATAGAGAGTCATAGAGAGTGTCAGAGAGTTTCAGAGAGTGTCAGAGAGTGTCAGAGATTGATAGAAAGTGTCAGGGAGTGATAGAGAGTGTCTGAGAGTGTCTGCGAGTGTCAGCGAGTGTCAGAGAGTGATAGAGAGTGTCTGAGAGTGTCAGAGAGCGACAGAGCGTGTCTGAGAGTGTCAGAGATTGTCAGAGTGTGTCAGAGAGTGAAAGAGAGTGATAGAGAGTGTCTGAGAGTATCAGAGACTGTCAGTGTGTCAGAGAGTGTCAGAGAGTGATAGAGCGTGATAGAGAGTGTCAGCGAGTGTCTGTGAGTGTCAGAGAGTGTCAGAGTGTGATAGAGAGTGTCTTTGAGTGTCAGAGAGTGTCATAGAGTGATAGAGAATGTCAGAGAGTGATAGAGAGTGTCTGAGAGTGACAAAGTGTGTCTGAGAGTATCTGAGAGTGTCAGAGATTGTCAGAGTGTGTCAGAGAGTGTCAGAGAGTGAAAAAGAGTGACAGAGAGTGTCAAAGTGTGTCAGAGTGTGTCATAGTGTGTCAGAGAGTACCAGAGAGTGATAGAGAGAGATAGAGAGTGTCAGAGAGTGTCTGAGAGTGTCAGAGATTGTCAGAGAGTGTCTGAGATTGTCAGAGAGTGATAGAGAGTGTCTGCGAGTGTCAGCGAGTGATAGAGTGTGATAGAGAGCGTCTGAGAGTGACAGAGAGTGTCAGAGAGTGTCAGAGAGTGTCAGAGAGTGATAGAGAGTGATAGAGAGTGTCTGAGAGTGACAGAGAGTGTCAGAGAGTGATAGAGAGTGTCTGAGAGTGTCTGAGATTGTCAGAGACTGTCAGAGACTGTCAGAGTGTGTCAGAGAGTGATAGAGAGTGATAGAGAGTGTCTGGGAGTGTCAGAGAGTGTCAGAGTGTGTCAGAGAGTGATAGACAATGTCAGAGAGAGTCATAGAGTGATAGAGATTGTCTGAGATTGTCAGAGAGTGATAGAGAGTGTCAAATTGTGTCAGAGAGTGATAGAGAGTGATAGAGAGTGTCAGAGAGTTTCAGAGTGAGTCAGAGAGTGTCAGAGAGAGATAGAAAGTGTCAGAGAGTGATAGAGAGTGTCTGAGAGGGTCTGAGAGTGACAGAGAGTGGCTGAGAGTGTCAGTCAGTGTCAGAGAGTGATAGAGAGTGTCAGAGATAGTCAGATTGTGTCAGAGTGCGTCAGAGAGTGATAAAGAGTGCCTGAGTGTGTCAGAGAGTGTCAAATTGTGTCAGAGAGTGATAGACAATGTCAGAGAGTGTCATAGAGTGATAGAGAGTGTCTGAGAGTGTCAGAGAGTGACAGAGAGTGTCAAATTGTTTAAGAGAATCATAGAGAGTGATAGAGAGTGTCAGAGAGTGATAGAGAGTGTCTGAGAGTGTCAGAGATTGATAGAGAGTGTCAGAGAGTGATAGAGACTCTCTGAGAGTGTCAGAGAGTGTCAGAGAGTGATAGAGAGTGTCTGAGAGTGACAGAGAGTGATAGAGAGTTTCAGAGTGTGTCAGAGTGTGTCCGAGAGTGATAGAGAGTGACAGAGCGTGTCAGAGAGTGGTGGAGAGTGTCTGAGAGTGTCAGAGAGTGTCAGAGAGTGATAGAGAGTGATAAAGAGTGTCTGAGAGTGTCTGAGAGCGTCTGAGAGCGTCAGCGACTGTCAGAGTGTGTCAGAGAGTGATAGAGAGTGACAGAGAGTGTCTGAGAGTGTCTGTGAGTGTCAGAGAGTGATAGAGAGAGATAGAGTCTGAGAGTGTCAGAGTGTGATAGAGAGTGTCTGAGAGTGTCAGAGAGTGTCAGATTGTGTCAGAGAGTGTCAGAGAACGAAAGAGTTTGTCAGAGTGTGTCAGAGAGTGTCAGAGCGTGTCAGAGAGTGATAGAGAGTGTCAGAGAGAGTCAGAGTGTGTCAGAGAGTGTCAGAGAGTGAAAGAGAGTGTCAGAGAGAGTGTGAGTGTTTTAGAGAGTTTCAGAGAGTGTGAGGGAGTGAGAGAGAGTGTCTGAGAGTGTCTGAGAGTGACAGAGAAAGTCTGAGAGTTTCAGTGAGTGTCAGAGAGTGGTAGAGATTGTCTGAGAGTGTCAGAGTGTGTCAGAGAGTGTCAGAGAGTGATAGAGAGTGTCTGAGAGTTTCTGAGAGTATCTGAGAGTCTCAGAGATTGTCAGAGTGTGTCAGAGAGTTTCAGAGAGTGATAAAGAGTGTCAGAGTGTGTGAGAGTGACAGAGAGTGTCAGAGTGTGTCAGAGAGTGATAGAGAGTGACAGAGCGTGTCTGAGAGTGTCAGAGAGTGATAGAGAGTTTCAGAGTGTGGCAGAGTGTGTCCGAGAGTGATAGAGAGTGACAGAGAGTGTCAGAGAGTGGTAGAGAGTGTCTGAGAGTGTCAGAGAGTGTCAGAGAGTGATAGAGAGTGATAGAGAGTGTCTGAGAGTGTCAGAGACTGTCAGAGTGTGTCAGAGAGTGATAGAGAGTGATAGAGAGTGTCTGAGAGTGTCAGAGAGTGTCAGAGCGTGTCAGAGAGTGATAGACAATGTCAGAGAGTGTCATAGAGTGATAGAGAGTGTCTGAGAGTGTCAGAGAGTGATCGAGAGTGTCAAATTGTGTCAGAGAGTGATAGAGAGTGATAGAGAGTGTCAGAGAGTTTCAGAGTGTGTCAGAGAGTGTCAGAGAGTGATAGAGAGTGATAGAGAGTGTCTGAGAGTGTCAGAGAGTGTCAGAGTGTGTCAGAGAGTGATAGACAATGTTAGAGAGTGTCATACAGTGGTAGAGTGTGTCTGAGAGTGCAAGAGAGTGATAGAGAGGGTCAAATTGTGTCAGAGAGTCATAGAGAGTCATAGAGAGTGTCAGAGAGTTTCAGAGAGTGTCAGAGAGTGTCAGAGATTGATAGAAAGTGTCAGGGAGTGATAGAGAGTGTCTGAGAGTGACAGAGAGTGTCTGAGACTGTCAGTCAGTGTCAGAGAGTGATAGAGAGTGTCTGAGAGTGTCTGAGATTGTCAGATTGTGTCAGAGTGTGTCAGAGAGTGATAGAGAGTGATAGAGAGTGTCTGAGAGTGTCAGAGAGTGTCAGATTGTATCAGAGAGTGTCAGAGAACGTTAGAGTTTGTCAGAGTGTATCAGAGAGTGTCAGAGAGAGATAGAGAGTGTCAGAGAGTGTCAGAGAGTGTCAGAGAGTGTCAGAGAGTGATAGAGAGTGTCAGAGAGAGTGTGAGTGTGTCAGAGAGTTTCAGAGAGTGTGAGAGAGTGAGAGAGAGTGTCTGAGAGTGTCTGAGAGTGACAGAGAGTGTCTGAGAGTTTCAGTGAGTGTCAGAGAGTGTTAGAGAGTGATAGAGAGTGTCAGAGAGTGATAGAGACTGTCTGAGAGTGTCAGAGAGTGATAGAGAGTGTCTGAGAGTGACAGAGAGTGTCTGAGAGTGTCAGTGTGTGTCAGAGAGTGATAGAGAGTGACAGAGAGTGTCTGAGAGTGTCAGAGAGTGTCAGAGATTGATATAGAGAGTCTGAGAGTTTCAGAGAGTGATAGAGAGTGTCACAGAGTGATAGAGAGTGTCAGAGAGTGACAGAGAGTGATAGAGAGAGTCAGAGAGTTATAGAGAGTGTCTGTGAGTGTCTGAAAGTGATAGAGAGTGCCAGAGAGAGATAGAGAGTGTCAGAGAGAGTCAGAGAGTGTCAGAGTCAGTCAGAGAGGGATAGAGCGATTCAGTGAGTGATAGAGAGTGTCTGAGAGTGTCAGAGATTGATAGAGAGTGTCTGAGAGTGTCAGAGAGTGATAGAGAGTGTCTGAGAGTGTCTGCGAGTGTCAGCGAGTGTCAGAGAGTGATAGAGAGTGTCAGAGAGTGATAGAGAGTGATAGAGAGTGATAGAGAGTGTCAGAGATTGTCAGAGTGTGTCAGAGAGTGAAAGAGAGTGATAGAGAGTGTCTGAGAGTATCAGAGACTGTCAGTGTGTCAGAGAGTGTCAGAGAGTGATAGAGTGTGATAGAGAGTGTCTTTGAGTGTCAGAGTGTGTCAGAGAGTGTTAGAGAAAGTCAGAGAGTGATCGAGTGTGTCTGAGAGTGTCTGTGAGTGGCAGAGTATGTCAGAGAGTGATATAGAGTGTCAGAGAGTGTCAGAGTGTGTCAGAGAGTGTCAGAGAGTAACAGAGACGGATGGAGAGTGATAGAGAGTGTCTGAGAGTGTCAGAAAGTGTCAGAGTGTGTCAGAGAGTGATAGAGAGTGATAGAGAGTGATAGAGAGTGTCTGAGAGTGTCAGAGTGTGTCAGAGAGTGTCAGAGAGTGATAGAGAGTGTCAGTGAGTGGTAGAGAGTGTCTGAGAGTGTCAGAGATTGATAGAGAGTGTCTGAGAGTGTCAGAGAGTGATAGAGCGTGTCAGAGAGTGATAGAAAGTGTCAGAAAGTAACAGAGAGTGATAGAGAGCGATAGAGAGTGTCAGAGAGTGTCAGAGACTGTCAGAGTGTGTCAGAGTTTGCTAGAGAGTGAGAGAGAGTGTCTGAGAGTGTCAGAAAGTGTCAGAGTGTGTCAGAGAGCGATAGAGAGTGATAGAATGTGTCAGAGAGTGATAGAGAGTGTCTGAGAGTGTCAGAGAGTGATAGAGCGTGTCTGAGAGTTTCAGAGAATGTCAGAGAGTGATAGAGAGTGTCTGACAGTGATAGTGAGTGTCTGAGTGTCAAAGAGAGTGTCTGAGAGTGTCAGAGACTGTCAGAGAGTGTCAGAGAGTGATAGAGAGTGTCCGAGAGTGTCATAGAGTGAGAGAGAGTGATAGAGGGTGACAGAGGGTGATAGAGAGTATCTTTGAGTGTCAGAGAGTGATAGAGAATTTCAGAGAGTGATCGAGAGTGTCTGAGAGTGTCTGTGAGTGACAGAGTATGTCAGGGAGTGATAGAGAGCGTCAGAGATTGTCAGAGTGTGTCAGAGAGTGTCAGAGAGTGTCAGAGTGTGTCAGAGAGTAACAGAGAGGGATAGAGAGTGATAGAGAGTGTCTGAGAGTGTCAGAAAGTGTCAGAGTGTGTCAGAGAGTGATAGAGAGTGTCAGTGAGTGATAGAGAGTGTCTGAGAGTGTCAGAGATTGATAGAGAGTGTCAGAGAGTGTCAGAGAGTGATAGAGAGTGTATTTGAGTGTCAGAGAGTGTCAGAGAGTGATAGAGAAAGTCAGAGAGTTATCGAGTGTGTCTGAGAGTGTCTGTGAGTGACAGAGTATGTCACAGAGTGATAGAGAGTGTCAGAGAGCGTCAGAGTGTGTCAGACAGTGTCAGAGAGTGTCAGAGTGTGTCAGAGAGTAACAGAGAGGGATAGAGAGTGATAGAGAGTGTCTGAGAGTGTCAGAAAGTGTCAGAGTGTGTCAGAGAGTGACAGAGAGTGATAGAGAGTGTCTCAGAGTGTCAGAGTGTGTCAGAGAGTGTCAGAGATTGATAGAGAGTGTCAGTGAGTGATAGACAGTGTCTGCGAGTGTCAGAGAGTGTCAGAGTGTGTCAGAGAGTAACAGAGAGGGATAGAGAGTGATAGAGAGTGTCGGAGAGTGTCAGAGAGTGTCTGAGAGTGTCAGAGAGTGATAGAGAGTGTCAGAGAGTGATAGAAAGTTTCTGAGATTGTCAGAGTGTGTCAGAGAGTGTCAGAGAATGTCAGAGTGTGTCAGAGAGTAACAGAGAGTGATAGAGAGTGACAGAGAGTGTCAGAGAGTGTCAGAGACTGTCAGAGTGTGTCAGAGTTTGATAGAGAGTGTCTGAGATTGATCGAGAGTGTCTGAGAGTGTCAGAGTGTGTCAGAGAGTAACAGAGAGGGATAGAAAGTGATAGAGTGTGTCTGAGAGTGTCAGAAAGTGTCAGAGTGTGTCAGAGAGTGATAGAGAGTGATAGAGAGTGTCTGAGAGTGTCAAAGAGTGTCAGAGAGTGTCAGAGAGTGATAGAGTGTGATACAAAGTGTCAGAGAGTGTCTGAGAGAGTCAGAGAGAGTCAGAGAGAGTCAGAGAGTGATAGAGAGTGTCCGAGAGTGTCAGAGAGTGATAGAGTGTGATAGAGTGTGATAGAGAGTGTCTTTGAGTGTCAGAGTGTGTCAGAGAGTGATAGAGAAAGTCAGAGAGTGATCGAGTGTGTCTGAGAGTGTCTGTGAGTGGCAGAGTATGTCAGAGAGTGATATAGAGTGTCAGAGAGTGTCAGAGTGTGTCAGAGAGTGTCCGAGAGTAACAGAGACGGATGGAGAGTGATAGAGAGTGTCCGAGAGTGTCAGAAAGTGTCAGAGTGTGTCAGAGAGTGATAGAGAGTGATCGTGAGTGATAGAGAGTGTCTGAGAGTGTCAGAGTGTGTCAGAGAGTGTCAGAGAGTGATAGAGAGTGTCAGTGAGTGGTAGAGAGTGTCTGAGAGTGTCAGAGATTGATAGAGAGTGTCTGAGAGTGTCAGAGAGTGATAGAGCGTGTCAGAGAGTGATAGAAAGTGTCAGAGAGTAACAGAGAGTGATAGAGAGTGATAGAGAGTGTCAGAGAGTGTCAGAGACTGTCAGAGTGTGTCAGAGTTTGATAGAGAGTGAGAGAGAGTGTCAGTGAGTGATAGAGCGTGTCTGAGAGTTTCAGAGAATGTCAGAGAGTGATAGAGAGTGTCTGACAGTGATAGTGAGTGTCTGAGTGTCATGGAGAGTGTCTGAGAGTGTCAGAGACTGTCAGAGCGTGTCAGAGAGTGATAGAGAGTGTTCGAGAGTGTCATAGAGTGAGAGAGAGTGATAGAGGGTGACAGAGTATGTCAGGGAGTGATAGAGAGCGTCAGAGATTGTCAGAGTGTGTCAGAGAGTGTCAGAGAGTGTCAGAGTGTGTCAGAGAGTAACAGAGAGGGATAGAGAGTGATAGAGAGTGTCTGAGAGTGTCAGAAAATGTCAGAGTGTGTCAGAGAGTGATAGAGAGTGTCAGTGAGTGATACAGAGTGTCTGAGAGTGTCAGAGATTGATAGAGAGTGTCAGAGAGTGTCAGAGAGTGATAGAGATTGTATTTGAGTGTCAGAGAGTGTCAGAGAGTGATAGAGAAAGTCAGAGAGTTATCGAGTGTGTCTGAGAGTGTCTGTGAGTGACAGAGTATGTCACAGAGTGATAGAGAGTGTCAGAGAGTGTCAGAGTGTGTCAGACAGTGTCAGAGAGTGTCAGAGAGTGTCAGAGTGTGTCAGAGAGTAACAGAGAGGGATAGAGAGTGATAGAGAGTGTCTGAGAGTGGCAGAGTGTGTCAGAGAGTGTCAGAGATTGATAGAGAGTGTCAGTGAGTGATAGACAGTGTCTGCGAGTGTCAGAGAGTGTCAGAGTGTGTCAGAGAGTAACAGAGAGGGATAGAGAGTGATAGAGAGTGTCGGAGAGTGTCAGAGAGTGTCTGAGAGTGTCAGAGAGTGATAGAGAGTGTCAGAGAGTGATAGAAAGTTTCTGAGATTGTCAGAGTGTGTCAGAGAGTGTCAGAGAATGTCAGAGTGTGTCAGAGAGTAACAGTGAGTGATAGAGAGTGATAGAGAGTTTCAGAGAGTGTCAGAGACTGTCAGAGTGTGTCAGAGTTTGATAGAGAGTGAGAGAACGTGTCAGAGATTGATAGAGAGTGTCTGAGATTGATCGAGAGTGTCTGAGAGTGTCAGAGTGTGTCAGAGAGTAACAGAGAGGGATAGAAAGTGATAGAGTGTGTCTGAGAGTGTCAGAAAGTGTCAGAGTGTGTCAGAGAGTGATAGAGAGTGACAGAGAGTATCAGAGAGTGTCAGAGTGTGTCAGACAGTGTCAGAGAGTGTCAGAGAGTGTCAGAGTGTGTCAGAGAGTAACAGAGAGGGATAGAGAGTGATAGAGAGTGTCTGAGAGTGTCAGAGTGTGTCAGAGAGTGTCAGAGATTGATAGAGAGTGTCAGTGAGTGATAGACAGTGTCTGCGAGTGTCAGAGAGTGTCAGAGTGTGTCAGAGAGTAACAGAGAGGGATAGAGAGTGATAGAGAGTGTTGGAGAGTGTCAGAGAGTGTCTGAGAGTGTCAGAGAGTGATAGAGAGTGTCAGAGAGTGATAGAAAGTTTCTGAGATTGTCAGAGTGTGTCAGAGAGTGTCAGAGAATGTCAGAGTGTGTCAGAGAGTAACAGAGAGTGATAGAGAGTGATAGAGAGTGTCAGAGAGTGTCAGAGACTGTCAGAGTGTGTCAGAGTTTGATAGAGAGTGTCTGAGATTGATCGAGAGTGTCTGAGAGTGTCAGAGTGTGTCAGAGAGTAACAGAGAGGGATAGAAAGTGATAGAGTGTGTCTGAGAGTGTCAGAAAGTGTCAGAGTGTGTCAGAGAGTGATAGAGAGTGATAGAGAGTATCTGAGAGTGTCAAAGAGTGTCAAAGAGTGTCAGAGAGTGATAGAGAGTGATACAAAGTGTCAGAGAGTGTCTGAGAGAGTCAGAGAGAGTCAGAGAGTGTCAGAGAGTGATAGAGAGTGTCCGAGAGTGTCAGAGAGTGATAGAGAGTGATAGAGTGTGATAGAGAGTGTCTTTGAGTGTCAGAGTGTGTCAGAGAGTGATAGAGAAAGTCAGAGAGTGATCGAGTGTGTCTGAGAGTGTCTGTGAGTGGCAGAGTATGTCAGAGAGTGATATAGAGTGTCAGAGAGTGTCAGAGTGTGTCAGAGAGTGTCAGAGAGTAACAGAGACGGATGGAAAGTGATAGAGAGTGTCTGAGAGTGTCAGAAAGTGTCAGAGTGTGTCAGAGAGTGATAGAGAGTGATAGAGAGTGTCTGAGAGTGTCAGAGTGTGTCAGAGAGTGTCAGAGAGTGATAGAGAGTGTCAGTGAGTGGTAGAGAGTGTCTGAGAGTGTCAGAGATTGATAGAGAGTGTCTGAGAGTGTCAGAGAGTGATAGAGCGTGTCAGAGAGTGATAGAAAGTGTCAGAGAGTAACAGAGAGTGATAGAGAGCAATAGAGAGTGTCAGAGAGTGTCAGAGACTGTCAGAGTGTGTCAGAGTTTGATAGAGAGTGAGAGAGAGTGTCTGAGAGTGTCAAAGAGTGTCAGAGAGTGTCAGAGAGTGATAGAGAGTGATACAAAGTGTCAGAGAGTGTCTGAGAGAGTCAGAGAGAGTCAGAGAGTGTCAGAGAGTGATAGAGAGTGTCCGAGAGTGTCAGAGAGTGATAGAGAGTGATAGAGTGTGATAGAGAGTGTCTTTGAGTGTCAGAGTGTGTCAGAGAGTGATAGAGAAAGTCAGAGAGTGATCGAGTGTGTCTGAGAGTGTCTGTGAGTGGCAGAGTATGTCAGAGAGTGATATAGAGTGTCAGAGAGTGTCAGAGTGTGTCAGAGAGTGTCAGAGAGTAACAGAGACGGATGGAGAGTGATAGAGAGTGTCCGAGAGTGTCAGAAAGTGGCAGAGTGTGTCAGAGAGTGATAGAGAGTGATCGTGAGTGATAGAGAGTGTCTGAGAGTGTCAGAGTGTGTCAGAGAGTGTCAGAGAGTGATAGAGAGTGTCAGTGAGTGGTAGAGAGTGTCTGAGAGTGTCAGAGATTGATAGAGAGTGTCTGAGAGTGTCAGAGAGTGATAGAGCGTGTCAGAGAGTGATAGAAAGTGTCAGAGAGTAACAGAGAGTGATAGAGAGCGATAGAGAGTGTCAGAGAGTGTCAGAGACTGTCAGAGTGTGTCAGAGTTTGATAGAGAGTGAGAGAGAGTGTCTGAGAGTGTCAGAAAGTGTCAGAGTGTGTCAGAGTGCGATAGAGAGTGATAGAATGTGTCAGAGAGTGATAGAGAGTGTCTGAGAGTGTCAGAGAGTGATAGAGCGTGTCTGAGAGTTTCAGAGAATGTCAGAGAGTGATAGAGAGTGTCTGACAGTGATAGTGAGTGTATGCGTGTCATGGAGAGTGTCTGAGAGTGTCAGAGACTGTCAGAGAGTTTCAGAGAGTGATAGAGAGTGTCCGAGAGTGTCATAGAGTGAGAGAGAGTGATAGAGGGTGATAGAGGGTGATAGAGAGTATCTTTGAGTGTCAGAGAGTGATAGAGAATTTCAGAGAGTGATCGAGAGTGTCTGAGAGTGTCTGTGAGTGACAGCGTATGTCAGGGAGTGATAGAGAGCGTCAGAGATTGTCAGAGTGTGTCAGAGAGTGTCAGAGAGTGTCAGAGTGTGTAGAGAGTAACAGAGAGGGATAGAGAGTGAGAGAGAGTGTCTGAGAGTGTCAGAAAGTGTCAGAGTGTGTCAGAGAGTGATAGAGAGTGTCAGTGAGTGATAGAGAGTGTCTGAGAGTGTCAGAGATTGATAGAGAGTGTCAGAGAGTGTCAGAGAGTGAGAGAGAGTGTATTTGAGTGTCAGAGAGTGTCAGAGAGTGATAGAGAAAGTCAGAGAGTTATCGAGTGTGTCTGAGAGTGTCTGTGAGTGACAGAGTATGTCACAGAGTGATAGAGAGTGTCAGAGAGTGTCAGAGTGTGTCAGACAGTGTCAGAGAGTGTCAGAGAGTGTCAGAGTGTGTCAGAGAGTAACAGAGAGGGATAGAGAGTGATAGAGAGTGTCTGAGAGTGTCAGAAAGTGTCAGAGTGTGTCAGAGAGTGATAGAGAGTGTCTGAGAGTGTCAGAGTGTGTCAGAGAGTGTCAGAGATTGATAGAGAGTGTCAGTGAGTGATAGACAGTGTCTGCGAGTGTCAGAGAGTGTCAGAGTGTGTCAGAGAGTAACAGAGAGGGATAGAGAGTGATAGAGAGTGTCGGAGAGTGTCAGAGAGTGTCTGAGAGTGTCAGAGAGTGATAGAGAGTGTCAGAGAGTGATAGAAAGTTTCTGAGATTGTCAGAGTGTGTCAGAGAGTGTCAGAGAATGTCAGAGTGTGTCAGAGAGTAACAGAGAGTGATAGAGAGTGATAGAGAGTGTCAGAGAGTGTCAGAGACTGTCAGAGTGTGTCAGAGTTTGATAGAGAGTGTCTGAGATTGATCGAGAGTGTCTGAGAGTGTCAGAGTGTGTCAGAGAGTAACAGAGAGGGATAGAAAGTGATAGAGTGTGTCTGAGAGTGTCAGAAAGTGTCAGAGTGTGTCAGAGAGTGATAGAGAGTGATAGAGAGTGTCTGAGAGTGTCAAAGAGTGTCAGAGAGTGTCAGAGAGTGATAGAGAGTGATACAAAGTGTCAGAGAGTGTCTGAGAGAGTCAGAGAGAGTCAGAGAGTGTCAGAGAGTGATAGAGAGTGTCCGAGAGTGTCAGAGAGTGATAGAGAGTGATAGAGAGTGTCTTTGAGTGTCAGAGTGTGTCAGAGAGTGATAGAGAAAGTCAGAGAGTGATCGAGTGTGTCTGAGAGTGTCTGTGAGTGGCAGAGTATGTCAGAGAGTGATATAGAGTGTCAGAGAGTGTCAGAGTGTGTCAGAGAGTGTCAGAGAGTAACAGAGACGGATGGAGAGTGATAGAGAGTGTCTGAGAGTGTCAGAAAGTGTCAGAGTGTGTCAGAGAGTGATAGAGAGTGATAGAGAGTGTCTGAGAGTGTCAGAGTGTGTCAGAGAGTGTCAGAGAGTGATAGAGAGTGTCAGTGAGTGGTAGAGAGTGTCTGAGAGTGTCAGAGATTGATAGAGAGTGTCTGAGAGTGTCAGAGAGTGATAGAGCGTGTCTGAGAGTGATAGAAAGTGTCAGAGAGTAACAGAGAGTGATAGAGAGCGTTAGAGAGTGTCAGAGAGTGTCAGAGACTGTCAGAGTGTGTCAGAGTTTGATAGAGAGTGAGAGAGAGTGTCTGAGAGTGTCAAAGAGTGTCAGAGAGTGTCAGAGAGTGATAGAGAGTGATACAAAGTGTCAGAGAGTGTCTGAGAGAGTCAGAGAGAGTCAGAGAGTGTCAGAGAGTGATAGAGAGTGTCCGAGAGTGTCAGAGAGTGATAGAGAGTGATAGAGTGTGATAGAGAGTGTCTTTGAGTGTCAGAGTGTGTCAGAGAGTGATAGAGAAAGTCAGAGAGTGATCGAGTGTGTCTGAGAGTGTCTGTGAGTGGCAGAGTATGTCAGAGAGTGATATAGAGTGTCAGAGAGTGTCAGAGTGTGTCAGAGAGTGTCCGAGAGTAACAGAGACGGATGGAGAGTGATAGAGAGTGTCCGAGAGTGTCAGAAAGTGTCAGAGTGTGTCAGAGAGTGATAGAGAGTGATCGTGAGTGATAGAGAGTGTCTGAGAGTGTCAGAGTGTGTCAGAGAGTGTCAGAGAGTGATAGAGAGTGTCAGTGAGTGGTAGAGAGTGTCTGAGAGTGTCAGAGATTGATAGAGAGTGTCTGAGAGTGTCAGAGAGTGATAGAGCGTGTCAGAGAGTGATAGAAAGTGTCAGAGAGTAACAGAGAGTGATAGAGAGCGATAGAGAGTGTCAGAGAGTGTCAGAGACTGTCAGAGTGTGTCAGAGTTTGATAGAGAGTGAGAGAGAGTGTCTGAGAGTGTCAGAAAGTGTCAGAGTGTGTCAGAGTGCGATAGAGAGTGATAGAATGTGTCAGAGAGTGATAGAGAGTGTCTGAGAGTGTCAGAGAGTGATAGAGCGTGTCTGAGAGTTTCAGAGAATGTCAGAGAGTGATAGAGAGTGTCTGACAGTGATAGTGAGTGTCTGCGTGTCATGGAGAGTGTCTGAGAGTGTCAGAGACTGTCAGAGAGTTTCAGAGAGTGATAGAGAGTGTCCGAGAGTGTCATAGAGTGAGAGAGAGTGATAGAGGGTGATAGAGGGTGATAGAGAGTATCTTTGAGTGTCAGAGAGTGATAGAGAATTTCAGAGAGTGATCGAGAGTGTCTGAGAGTGTCTGTGAGTGACAGAGTATGTCAGGGAGTGATAGAGAGCGTCAGAGATTGTCAGAGTGTGTCAGAGAGTGTCAGAGAGTGTCAGAGTGTGTCAGAGAGTAACAGAGAGAGATAGAGAGTGAGAGAGAGTGTCTGAGAGTGTCAGAAAGTGTCAGAGTGTGTCAGAGAGTGATAGAGAGTGTCAGTGAGTGATAGAGAGTGTCTGAGAGTGTCAGAGATTGATAGAGAGTGTCAGAGAGTGTCAGAGAGTGAGAGAGAGTGTATTTGAGTGTCAGAGAGTGTCAGAGAGTGATAGAGAAAGTCAGAGAGTTATCGAGTGTGTCTGAGAGTGTCTGTGAGTGACAGAGTATGTCACAGAGTGATAGAGAGTGTCAGAGAGTGTCAGAGTGTGTCAGACAGTGTCAGAGAGTGTCAGAGAGTGTCAGAGTGTGTCAGAGAGTAACAGAGAGGGATAGAGAGTGATAGAGAGTGTCTGAGAGTGTCAGAAAGTGTCAGAGTGTATCAGAGAGTGATAGAGAGTGATAGAGAGTGTCTGAGAGTGTCAGAGTGTGTCAGAGAGTGTCAGAGATTGATAGAGAGTGTCAGTGAGTGATAGACAGTGTCTGCGAGTGTCAGAGAGTGTCAGAGTGTGTCAGAGAGTAACAGAGAGGGATAGAGAGTGATAGTGAGTGTCGGAGAGTGTCAGAGAGTGTCTGAGAGTGTCAGAGAGTGATAGAGAGTGTCAGAGAGTGATAGAAAGTTTCTGAGATTGTCAGAGTGTGTCAGAGAGTGTCAGAGAATGTCAGAGTGTGTCAGAGAGTAACAGAGAGTGATAGAGAGTGATAGAGAGTGTCAGAGAGTGTCAGAGACTGTCAGAGTGTGTCAGAGTTTGATAGAGAGTGTCTGAGATTGATCGAGAGTGTCTGAGAGTGTCAGAGTGTGTCAGAGAGTAACAGAGAGGGATAGAGAGTGATAGAGAGTGTCTGAGAGTGTCAAAGAGTGTCAGAGAGTGTCAGAGAGTGATAGAGAGTGATACAAAGTGTCAGAGAGTGTCTGAGAGAGTCAGAGAGAGTCAGAGAGTGTCAGAGAGTGATAGAGAGTGTCCGAGAGTGTCAGAGAGTGATAGAGAGTGATAGAGTGTGATAGAGAGTGTCTTTGAGTGTCAGAGTGTGTCAGAGAGTGATAGAGAAAGTCAGAGAGTGATCGAGTGTGTCTGAGAGTGTCTGTGAGTGGCAGAGTATGTCAGAGAGTGATATAGAGTGTCAGAGAGTGTCAGAGTGTGTCAGAGAGTGTCAGAGATTGATAGAGAGTGTCAGTGAGTGATAGACAGTGTCTGCGAGTGTCAGAGAGTGTCAGAGTGTGTCAGAGAGTAACAGAGAGGGATAGAGAGTGATAGAGAGTGTCGGAGAGTGTCAGAGAGTGTCTGAGAGTGTCAGAGAGTGATAGAGAGTGTCAGAGAGTGATAGAAAGTTTCTGAGATTGTCAGAGTGTGTCAGAGAGTGTCAGAGAATGTCAGAGTGTGTCAGAGAGTAACAGAGAGTGATAGAGAGTGATAGAGAGTGTCAGAGAGTAACAGAGAGGGATAGAGAGTGAGAGAGAGTGTCTGAGAGTGTCAGAAAGTGTCAGAGTGTGTCAGAGAGTGATCGAGAGTGTCAGTGAGTGATAGAGAGTGTCTGAGAGTGTCAGAGATTGATAGAGAGTGTCAGAGAGTGTCAGAGAGTGAGAGAGAGTGTATTTGAGTGTGAGAGAGTGTCAGAGAGTGATAGAGAAAGTCAGAGAGTTATCGAGTGTGTCTGAGAGTGTCTGTGAGTGACAGAGTATGTCACAGAGTGATAGAGAGTGTCAGAGAGTGTCAGAGTGTGTCAGACATTGTCAGAGAGTGTCAGAGAGTGTCAGAGTGTGTCAGAGAGTAACAGAGAGGGATAGAGAGTGATAGAGAGTGTCTGAGAGTGTCAGAAAGAGTCAGAGTGTGTCAGAGAGTGATAGAGAGTGATAGAGAGTGTCTGAGAGTGTCAGAGTGTGTCAGAGAGTGTCAGAGATTGATAGAGAGTGTCAGTGAGTGATAGACAGTGTCTGCGAGTGTCAGAGAGTGTCAGAGTGTGTCAGAGAGTAACAGAGAGGGATAGAGAGTGATAGAGAGTGTCGGAGAGTGTCAGAGAGTGTCTGAGAGTGTCAGAGAGTGATAGAGAGTGTCAGAGAGTGATAGAAAGTTTCTGAGATTGTCAGAGTGTGTCAGAGAGTGTCAGAGTGTGTCAGAGTTTGATAGAGAGTGTCTGAGATTGATCGAGAGTGTCTGAGAGTGTCAGAGTGTGTCAGAGAGTAACAGAGAGGGATAGAAAGTGATAGAGTGTGTCTGAGAGTGTCAGAAAGTGTCAGAGTGTGTCAGAGAGTGATAGAGAGTGATAGAGAGTGTCTGAGAGTGTCAAAGAGTGTCAGAGAGTGTCAGAGAGTGATAGAGAGTGATACAAAGTGTCAGAGAGTGTCTGAGAGAGTCAGAGAGAGTCAGAGAGTGTCAGAGAGTGATAGAGAGTGTCCGAGAGTGTCAGAGAGTGATAGAGAGTGATAGAGTGTGATAGAGAGTGTCTTTGAGTGTCAGAGTGTGTCAGAGAGTGATAGAGAAAGTCAGAGAGTGATCGAGTGTGTCTGAGAGTGTCTGTGAGTGGCAGAGTATGTCAGAGAGTGATATAGAGTGTCAGAGAGTGTCAGAGTGTGTCAGAGAGTGTCAGAGAGTAACAGAGACGGATGGAGAGTGATAGAGAGTGTCTGAGAGTGTCAGAAAGTGTCAGAGTGTGTCAGAGAGTGATAGAGAGTGATAGAGAGTGTCTGAGAGTGTCAGAGTGTGTCAGAGAGTGTCAGAGAGTGTCAGAGAGTGATAGAGAGTGTCAGTGAGTGGTAGAGAGTGTCTGAGAGTGTCAGAGATTGATAGAGAGTGTCTGAGAGTGTCAGAGAGTGATAGAGCGTGTCAGAGAGTGATAGAAAGTGTCAGAGAGTAACAGAGAGTGATAGAGAGCGATAGAGAGTGTCAGAGAGTGTCAGAGACTGTCAGAGTGTGTCAGAGTTTGATAGAGAGTGAGAGAGAGTGTCTGAGAGTGTCAAAGAGTGTCAGAGAGTGTCAGAGAGTGATAGAGAGTGATACAAAGTGTCAGAGAGTGTCTGAGAGAGTCAGAGAGAGTCAGAGAGTGTCAGAGAGTGATAGAGAGTGTCCGAGAGTGTCAGAGAGTGATAGAGAGTGATAGAGTGTGATAGAGAGTGTCTTTGAGTGTCAGAGTGTGTCAGAGAGTGATAGAGAAAGTCAGAGAGTGATCGAGTATGTCTGAGAGTGTCTGTGAGTGGCAGAGTATGTCAGAGAGTGATATAGAGTGTCAGAGAGTATCAGAGTGTGTCAGAGAGTGTCAGAGAGTAACAGAGACGGATGGAGAGTGATAGAGAGTGTCCGAGAGTGTCAGAAAGTGGCAGAGTGTGTCAGAGAGTGATAGAGAGTGATCGTGAGTGATAGAGAGTGTCTGAGAGTGTCAGAGTGTGTCAGAGAGTGTCAGAGAGTGATAGAGAGTGTCAGTGAGTGGTAGAGAGTGTCTGAGAGTGTCAGAGATTGATAGAGAGTGTCTGAGAGTGTCAGAGAGTGATAGAGCGTGTCAGAGAGTGATAGAAAGTGTCAGAGAGTAACAGAGAGTGATAGAGAGCGATAGAGAGTGTCAGAGAGTGTCAGAGACTGTCAGAGTGTGTCAGAGTTTGATAGAGAGTGAGAGAGAGTGTCTGAGAGTGTCAGAAAGTGTCAGAGTGTGTCAGAGTGCGATAGAGAGTGATAGAATGTGTCAGAGAGTGATAGAGAGTGTCTGAGAGTGTCAGAGAGTGATAGAGCGTGTCTGAGAGTTTCAGAGAATGTCAGAGAGTGATAGAGAGTGTCTGACAGTGATAGTGAGTGTCTGCGTGTCATGGAGAGTGTCTGAGAGTGTCAGAGACTGTCAGAGAGTGTCAGAGAGTGATAGAGAGTGTCCGAGAGTGTCATAGAGTGAGAGAGAGTGATAGAGGGTGATAGAGGGTGATAGAGAGTATCTTTGAGTGTCAGAGAGTGAGAGAGAATTTCAGAGGGTGATCGAGAGTGTCTGAGAGTGTCTGTGAGTGACAGAGTATGTCAGGGAGTGATAGAGAGCGTCAGAGATTGTCAGAGTGTGTCAGAGAGTGTCAGAGAGTGTCAGAGTGTGTCAGAGAGTAACAGAGAGGGATAGAGAGTGAGAGAGAGTGTCTGAGAGTGTCAGAAAGTGTCACAGTGTGTCAGAGAGTGATAGAGAGTGTCAGTGAGTGATAGAGAGTGTCTGAGAGTGTCAGAGATTGATAGAGAGTGTCAGAGAGTGTCAGAGAGTGAGAGAGAAAGTCAGAGAGTGATCGAGTGTGTCTGAGAGTGTCTGTGAGTGGCAGAGTATGTCAGAGAGTGATATAGAGTGTCAGAGAGTCACAGAGTGTGTCAGAGAGTGTCAGAGAGTAACAGAGACGGATGGAGAGTGATAGAGAGTCTCTGAGAGTGTCAGAAAGTGTCAGAGTGTGTCAGAGAGTGATAGAGAGTGATAGAGAGTGTCTGAGAGTGTCAGAGTGTGTCAGAGAGTGTCAGAGAGTGATAGAGAGTGTCAGTGAGTGGTAGAGAGTGTCTGAGAGTGTCAGAGATTGATAGAGAGTGTCTGAGAGTGTCAGAGAGTGATAGAGCGTGTCAGAGAGTGATAGAAAGTGTCAGAGAGTAACAGAGAGTGATAGAGAGCGATAGAGAGTGTCAGAGAGTGTCAGAGACTGTCAGAGTGTGTCAGAGTTTGATAGAGAGTGAGAGAGAGTGTCTGAGAGTGTCAAAGAGTGTCAGAGAGTGTCAGAGAGTGATAGAGAGTGATACAAAGTGTCAGAGAGTGTCTGAGAGAGTCAGAGAGAGTCAGAGAGTGTCAGAGAGTGATAGAGAGTGTCCGAGAGTGTCAGAGAGTGATAGAGAGTGATAGAGGGTGATAGAGAGTGTCTTTGAGTGTCAGAGTGTGTCAGAGAGTGATAGAGAAAGTCAGAGAGTGATCGAGTGTGTCTGAGAGTGTCTGTGAGTGGCAGAGTATGTCAGAGAGTGATATAGAGTGTCAGAGAGTGTCAGAGTGTGTCAGAGAGTGTCAGAGAGTAACAGAGACGGATGGAGAGTGATAGAGAGTGTCCGAGAGTGTCAGAAAGTGGCAGAGTGTGTCAGAGAGTGATAGAGAGTGATCGTGAGTGATAGAGAGTGTCTGAGAGTGTCTGAGAGTGTCAGAGTGTGTCAGAGAGTGTCAGAGAGTGATAGAGAGTGTCAGTGAGTGGTAGAGAGTGTCTGAGAGTGTCAGAGATTGATAGAGAGTGTCTGAGAGTGTCAGAGAGTGATAGAGCGTGTCAGAGAGTGATAGAAAGTGTCAGAGAGTAACAGAGAGTGATAGAGAGCGATAGAGAGTGTCAGAGAGTGTCAGAGACTGTCAGAGTGTGTCAGAGTTTGATAGAGAGTGAGAGAGAGTGTCTGAGAGTGTCAGAAAGTGTCAGAGTGTGTCAGAGTGCGATAGAGAGTGATAGAATGTGTCAGAGAGTGATAGAGAGTGTCTGAGAGTGTCAGAGAGTGATAGAGCGTGTCTGAGAGTTTCAGAGAATGTCAGAGAGTGATAGAGAGTGTCTGACAGTGATAGTGAGTGTCTGCGTGTCATGGAGAGTGTCTGAGAGTGTCAGAGACTGTCAGAGAGTGTCAGAGAGTGATAGAGAGTGTCCGAGAGTGTCATAGAGTGAGAGAGAGTGATAGAGGGTGATAGAGGGTGATAGAGAGTATCTTTGAGTGTCAGAGAGTGATAGAGAATTTCAGAGAGTGATCGAGAGTGTCTGAGAGTGTCTGTGAGTGACAGAGTATGTCAGGGAGTGATAGAGAGCGTCAGAGATGGTCAGAGTGTGTCAGAGAGTGTCAGAGAGTGTCAGAGTGTGTCAGAGAGTAACAGAGAGGGATAGAGAGTGAGAGAGAGTGTCTGAGAGTGTCAGAAAGTGTCAGAGTGTGTCAGAGAGTGATAGAGAGTGTCAGTGAGTGATAGAGAGTGTCTGAGAGTGTCAGAGATTGATAGAGAGTGTCAGAGAGTGTCAGAGAGTGAGAGAGAGTGTATTTGAGTGTCAGAGAGTGTCAGAGAGTGATAGAGAAAGTCAGAGAGTTATCGAGTGTGTCTGAGAGTGTCTGTGAGTGACAGAGTATGTCACAGAGTGATGGAGAGTGTCAGAGAGTGTCAGAGTGTGTCAGACAGTGTCAGAGAGTGTCAGAGAGTGTCAGAGTGTGTCAGAGAGTAACAGAGAGGGATAGAGAGTGATAGAGAGTGTCTGAGAGTGTCAGAAAGTGTCAGAGTGTGTCAGAGAGTGATAGAGAGTGTCTGAGAGTGTCAGTGTGTGTCAGAGTGTGTCAGAGATTGATAGAGAGTGTCAGTGAGTGATAGACAGTGTCTGCGAGTGTCAGAGAGTGTCAGAGTGTGTCAGAGAGTAACAGAGAGGGATAGAGAGTGATAGAGAGTGTCGGAGAGTGTCAGAGAGTGTCTGAGAGTGTCAGAGAGTGATAGAGAGTGTCAGAGAGTGATAGAAAGTTTCTGAGATTGTCAGAGTGTGTCAGAGAGTGTCAGAGAATGTCAGAGTGTGTCAGAGAGTAACAGAGAGTGATAGAGAGTGATAGAGAGTGTCAGAGAGTGTCAGAGACTGTCAGAGTGTGTCAGAGTTTGATAGAGAGTGATAGAACGTGTCAGAGATTGATAGAGAGTGTCTGAGATTGATCGAGAGTGTCTGAGAGTGTCAGAGTGTGTCAGAGAGTAACAGAGAGGGATAGAAAGTGATAGAGTGTGTCTGAGAGTGTCAGAAAGTGTCAGAGTGTGTCAGAGAGTGATAGAGAGTGATAGAGAGTGTCAGAGAGTGTCAGAGTGTGTCAGACAGTGTCAGAGAGTGTCAGAGAGTGTCAGAGAGTAACAGAGAGGGATAGAGAGTGATAGAGAGTGTCTGAGAGTGTCAGAAAGTGTCAGAGTGTGTCAGAGAGTGATAGAGAGTGATAGAGAGTGTCTGAGAGTGTCAGAGTGTGTCAGAGAGTGTCAGAGATTGATAGAGAGTGTCAGTAAGTGATAGACAGTGTCTGCGAGTGTCAGAGAGTGTCAGAGTGTGTCAGAGAGTAACAGAGAGGGATAGAGAGGGATAGAGAGTGATAGAGAGTGTTGGAGAGTGTCAGAGAGTGTCTGAGAGTGTCAGAGAGTGATAGAGAGTGTCAGAGAGTGATAGAAAGTTTCTGAGATTGTCAGAGTGTGTCAGAGAGTGTCAGAGAATGTCAGAGTGTGTCAGAGAGTAACAGAGAGTGATAGAGAGTGATAGAGAGTGTCAGAGAGTGTCAGAGACTGTCAGAGTGTGTCAGAGTTTGATAGAGAGTGTCTGAGATTGATCGAGAGTGTCTGAGAGTGTCAGAGTGTGTCAGAGAGTAACAGAGAGGGAGAGAAAGTGATAGAGTGTGTCTGAGAGTGTCAGAAAGTGTCAGAGTGTGTCAGAGAGTGATAGAGAGTGATAGAGAGTGTCTGAGAGTGTCAAAGAGTGTCAGAGAGTGTCAGAGAGTGATAGAGAGTGATACAAAGTGTCAGAGAGTGTCTGAGAGAGTCAGAGAGAGTCAGAGAGTGTCAGAGAGTGATAGAGAGTGTCCGAGAGTGTCAGAGAGTGATAGAGAGTGATAGAGTCTGATAGAGAGTGTCTTTGAGTGTCAGAGTGTGTCAGAGAGTGATAGAGAGTGTCAGTGAGTGATAGAGAGTGTCTGAGAGTGTCAGAGATTGATAGAGAGTGTCAAAGAGTGTCAGAGAGTGATAGAGAGTGTATTTGAGTGTCAGAGAGTGTCAGAGAGTGATAGAGAAAGTCAGAGAGTTATCGAGTGTGTCTGAGAGTGTCTGTGAGTGACAGAGTATGTCACAGAGTGATAGAGAGTGTCAGAGAGTGTCAGAGTGTGTCAGACAGTGTCAGAGAGTGTCAGAGTGTGTCAGAGAGTAACAGAGAGGGATAGAGAGCGATAGAGAGTGTCTGAGAGTGTCAGAAAGTGTCAGAGTGTGTCAGAGAGTGATAGAGAGTGATAGAGAGTGTCTGAGAGTGTCAGAGTGTGTCAGAGAGTGTCAGAGATTGATAGAGAGTGTCAGTGAGTGATAGACAGTGTCTGCGAGTGTCAGAGAGTGTCAGAGTGTGTCAGAGAGTAACAGAGAGGGAAAGAGAGTGATAGAGAGTGTCGGAGAGTGTCAGAGAGTGTCTGAGAGTGTCAGAGAGTGATAGAGAGTGATAGAGAGTGTCAGAGAGTGATAGAAAGTTTCTGAGATTGTCAGAGTGTGTCAGAGAGTGTCAGAGAATGTCAGAGTGTGTCAGAGAGTAACAGAGAGTGATAGAGAGTGATAGAGAGTGTCAGAGAGTGTCAGAGACTGTCAGAGTGTGTCAGAGTTTGATAGAGAGTGTCTGAGATTGATCGAGAGTGTCTGAGAGTGTCAGAGTGTGTCAGAGAGTAACAGAGAGGGATAGAAAGTGATAGAGTGTGTCTGAGAGTGTCAGAAAGTGTCAGAGTGTGTCAGAGAGTGATAGAGAGTGATAGAGAGTGTCTGAGAGTGTCAAAGAGTGTCAGAGAGTGTCAGAGAGTGATAGAGAGTGATACAAAGTGTCAGAGAGTGTCTGAGAGAGTCAGAGAGAGTCAGAGAGTGTCAGAATGTGATAGAGAGTGTCCGAGAGTGTCAGAGAGTGATAGAGAGTGATAGAGTGTGATAGAGAGTGTCTTTGAGTGTCAGAGTGTGTCAGAGAGTGATAGAGAAAGTCAGAGAGTGATCGAGTGTGTCTGAGAGTGTCTGTGAGTGGCAGAGTATGTCAGAGAGTGATATAGAGTGTCAGAGAGTGTCAGAGTGTGTCAGAGAGTGTCAGAGAGTAACAGAGACGGATGGAGAGTGATAGAGAGTGTCCGAGAGTGTCAGAAAGTGTCAGAGTGTGTCAGAGAGTGATAGAGAGTGATTGTGAGTGATAGAGAGTGTCTGAGAGTGTCTGTGAGTGACAGAGTATGTCAGGGAGTGATAGAGAGCGTCAGAGATTGTCAGAGTGTGTCAGAGAGTGTCAGAGAGTGTCAGAGTGTGTCAGAGAGTAACAGAGAGGGATAGAGAGTGATAGAGAGTGTCTGAGAGTGTCAGAAAGTGTCAGAGTGTGTCAGAGAGTGATAGAGAGTGTCAGTGAGTGATAGAGAGTGTCTGAGAGTGTCAGAGATTGATAGAGAGTGTCAGAGAGTGTCAGAGAGTGTCAGAGAGTGAGAGAGAGTGTATTTGAGTGTCAGAGAGTGTCAGAGAGTGATAGAGAAAGTCAGAGAGTTATCGAGTGTGTCTGAGAGTGTCTGTGAGTGACAGAGTATGTCACAGAGTGATAGAGAGTGTCAGAGAGTGTCAGAGTGTGTCAGACAGTGTCAGAGAGTGTCAGAGAGTGTCAGAGTGTGTCAGAGAGTAACAGAGAGGGATAGAGAGTGATAGAGAGTGTCTGAGAGTGTCAGAAAGTGTCAGAGTGTGTCAGAGAGTGATAGAGAGTGATAGAGAGTGTCTGAGAGTGTCAGAGTGTGTCAGAGAGTGTCAGAGATTGATAGAGAGTGTCAGTGAGTGATAGACAGTGTCTGCGAGTGTCAGAGAGTGTCAGAGTGTGTCAGAGAGTAACAGAGAGGGATAGAGAGTGATAGAGAGTGTCGGAGAGTGTCAGAGAGTGTCTGAGAGTGTCAGAGAGTGATAGAGAGTGTCAGAGAATGTCAGAGTGTGTCAGAGAGTAACAGAGAGTGATAGAGAGTGATAGAGAGTGTCAGAGAGTGTCAGAGACTGTCAGAGTGTGTCAGAGTTTGATAGAGAGTGATAGAACGTGTCAGAGATTGATAGAGAGTGTCTGAGATTGATCGAGAGTGTCTGAGAGTGTCAGAGTGTGTCAGAGAATAACAGAGAGGGATAGAAAGTGATAGAGTGTGTCTGAGAGTGTCAGAAAGTGTCAGAGTGTGTCAGAGAGTGATAGAGAGTGATAGAGAGTGTCAGAGAGTGTCAGAGTGTGTCAGACAGTGTCAGAGAGTGTCAGAGAGTGTCAGAGTGTGTCAGAGAGTAACAGAGAGGGATAGAGAGTGATAGAGAGTGTCTGAGAGTGTCAGAAAGTGTCAGAGTGTGTCAGAGAGTGATAGAGAGTGATAGAGAGTGTCTGAGAGTGTCAGAGTGTGTCAGAGAGTGTCAGAGATTGATAGAGAGTGTCAGTGAGTGATAGACAGTGTCTGCGAGTGTCAGAGAGTGTCAGAGTGTGTCAGAGAGTAACAGAGAGGGATAGAGAGTGATAGAGAGTGTTGGAGAGTGTCAGAGAGTGTCTGAGAGTGTCAGAGAGTGATAGAGAGTGTCAGAGAGTGATAGAAAGTTTCTGAGATTGTCAGAGTGTGTCAGAGAGTGTCAGAGAATGTCAGAGTGTGTCAGAGAGTAACAGAGAGTGATAGAGAGTGATAGAGAGTGTCAGAGAGTGTCAGAGACTGTCAGAGTGTGTCAGAGTTTGATAGAGAGTGTCTGAGATTGATCGAGAGTGTCTGAGAGTGTCAGAGTGTGTCAGAGAGTAACAGAGAGGGAGAGAAAGTGATAGAGTGTGTCTGAGAGTGTCAGAAAGTGTCAGAGTGTGTCAGAGAGTGATAGAGAGTGATAGAGAGTGTCTGAGAGTGTCAAAGAGTGTCAGAGAGTGTCAGAGAGTGATAGAGAGTGATACAAAGTGTCAGAGAGTGTCTGAGAGAGTCAGAGAGAGTCAGAGAGTGTCAGAGAGTGATAGAGAGTGTCCGAGAGTGTCAGAGAGTGATAGAGAGTGATAGAGTGTGATAGAGAGTGTCTTTGAGTGTCAGACTGTGTCAGAGAGTGATAGAGAAAGTCAGAGAGTGATCGAGTGTGTCTGAGAGTGTCTGTGAGTGGCAGAGTATGTCAGAGAGTGATATAGAGTGTCAGAGAGTGTCAGAGTGTGTCAGAGAGTGTCAGAGAGTAACAGAGACGGATGGAGAGTGATAGAGAGTGTCTGAGAGTGTCAGAAAGTGTCAGAGTGTGTCAGAGAGTGATAGAGAGTGATAGAGAGTGTCTGAGAGTGTCAGAGTGTGTCAGAGAGTGTCAGAGATTGATAGAGAGTGTCAGTGAGTGGTAGAGAGTGTCTGAGAGTGTCAGAGATTGATAGAGAGTGTCTGAGAGTGTCAGAGAGTGATAGAGCGTGTCAGAGAGTGATAGAAAGTGTCAGAGAGTAACAGAGAGTGATAGAGAGCGATAGAGAGTGTCAGAGAGTGTCAGAGTTTGATAGAGAGTGAGAGAGAGTGTCTGAGAGTGTCAGAAAGTGTCAGAGTGTGTCAGAGAGCGATAGAGAGTGATAGAATGTGTCAGAGAGTGATAGAGAGTGTCTGAGAGTGTCAGAGAGTGATAGAGCGTGTCTGAGAGTTTCAGAGAATGTCAGAGAGTGATAGAGAGTGTCTGACAGTGATAGTGAATGTCCGAGTGTAATGGAGAGTGTCTGAGAGTGTCAGAGACTGTCAGAGAGTGTCAGAGAGTGATAGAGAGTGTCCGAGAGTGTCATAGAGTGAGAGAGAGTGATAGAGGGTGATAGAGAGTATCTTTGAGTGTCAGAGAGTGATAGAGAATTTCAGAGAGTGATCGAGAGTGTCTGAGAGTGTCTGTGAGTGACAGAGTATGTCAGAGAGTGATAGAGAGCGTCAGAGATTGTCAGAGTGTGTCAGAGAGTGTCAGAGAGTGTCAGAGTGTGTCAGAGAGTAACAGAGAGGGATAGAGAGTGATAGAGAGTGTCTGAGAGTGTCAGAAAGTGTCAGAGTGTGTCAGAGAGTGATAGAGAGTGTCAGTGAGTGATAGAGAGTGTCTGAGAGTGTCAGAGATTGATAGAGAGTGTCAGAGAGTGATAGAGAGTGTATTTGAGTGTCAGAGAGTGTCAGAGAGTGATAGAGAAAGTCAGAGAGTTATCGAGTGTGTCTGAGAGTGTCTGTGAGTGACAGAGTATGTCACAGAGTGATAGAGAGTGTCAGAGAGTGTCAGAGTGTGTCAGACAGTGTCAGAGAGTGTCAGAGAGTGTCAGAGTGTGTCAGAGAGTAACAGAGAGGGATAGAGAGTGATAGAGAGTGTCTGAGAGTGTCAGAAAGTGTCAGAGTGTGTCAGAGAGTGATAGAGAGTGATAGAGAGTGTCTGAGAGTGTCAGAGTGTGTCAGAGAGTGTCAGAGATTGATAGAGAGTGTCAGTGAGTGATAGACAGTGTCTGCGAGTGTCAGAGAGTGTCAGAGTGTGTCAGAGAGTAACAGAGAGGGATAGAGAGTGATAGAGAGTGTTGGAGAGTGTCAGAGAGTTTCTGAGAGTGTCAGAGAGTGATAGAGAGTGTCAGAGAGTGATAGAAAGTTTCTGAGATTGTCAGAGTGTGTCAGAGAGTGTCAGAGAATGTCAGAGTGTGTCAGAGAGTAACAGAGAGTGATAGAGAGTGATAGAGAGTGTCAGAGAGTGTCAGAGACTGTCAGAGTGTGTCAGAGTTTGATAGAGAGTGTCTGAGATTGATCGAGAGTGTCTGAGAGTGTCAGAGTGTGTCAGAGAGTAACAGAGAGGGATATAAAGTGATAGAGTGTGTCTGAGAGTGTCAGAAAGTGTCAGAGTGTGTCAGAGAGTGATAGAGAGTGATAGAGAGTGTCTGAGAGTGTCAAAGAGTGTCAGAGAGTGTCAGAGAGTGATAGAGAGTGATACAAAGTGTCAGAGAGTGTCTGAGAGAGTCAGAGAGAGTCAGAGAGTGTCAGAATGTGATAGAGAGTGTCCGAGAGTGTCAGAGAGTGATAGAGAGTGATAGAGTGTGATAGAGAGTGTCTTTGAGTGTCAGAGTGTGTCAGAGAGTGATAGACAAAGTCAGAGAGTGATCGAGTGTGTCTGAGAGTGTCTGTGAGTGGCAGAGTATGTCAGAGAGTGATATAGAGTGTCAGAGAGTGTCAGAGTGTGTCAGAGAGTGTCAGAGAGTAACAGAGACGGATGGAGAGTGATAGAGAGTGTCCGAGAGTGTCAGAAAGTGTCAGAGTGTGTCAGAGAGTGATAGAGAGTGATCGTGAGTGATAGAGAGTGTCTGAGAGTGTCTGTGAGTGACAGAGTATGTCAGGGAGTGATAGAGAGCGTCAGAGATTGTCAGAGTGTGTCAGAGAGTGTCAGAGAGTGTCAGAGTGTGTCAGAGAGTAACAGAGAGGGATAGAGAGTGATAGAGAGTGTCTGAGAGTGTCAGAAAGTGTCAGAGTGTGTCAGAGAGTGATAGAGAGTGTCAGTGAGTGATAGAGAGTGTCTGAGAGTGTCAGAGATTGATAGAGAGTGTCAGAGAGTGTCAGAGAGTGAGAGAGAGTGTATTTGAGTGTCAGAGAGTGTCAGAGAGTGATAGAGAAAGTCAGAGAGTTATCGAGTGTGTCTGAGAGTGTCTGTGAGTGACAGAGTATGTCACAGAGTGATAGAGAGTGTCAGAGAGTGTCAGAGTGTGTCAGACAGTGTCAGAGAGTGTCAGAGAGTGTCAGAGTGTGTCAGAGAGTAACAGAGAGGGATAGAGAGTGATAGAGAGTGTCTGAGAGTGTCAGAAAGTGTCAGAGTGTGTCAGAGAGTGATAGAGAGTGATAGAGAGTGTCTGAGAGTGTCAGAGTGTGTCAGAGAGTGTCAGAGATTGATAGAGAGTGTCAGTGAGTGATAGACAGTGTCTGCGAGTGTCAGAGAGTGTCAGAGTGTGTCAGAGAGTAACAGAGAGGGATAGAGAGTGATAGAGAGTGTCGGAGAGTGTCAGAGAGTGTCTGAGAGTGTCAGAGAGTGATAGAGAGTGTCAGAGAATGTCAGAGTGTGTCAGAGAGTAACAGAGAGTGATAGAGAGTGATAGAGAGTGTCAGAGAGTGTCAGAGACTGTCAGAGTGTGTCAGAGTTTGATAGAGAGTGATAGAACGTGTCAGAGATTGATAGAGAGTGTCTGAGATTGATCGAGAGTGTCTGAGAGTGTCAGAGTGTGTCAGAGAATAACAGAGAGGGATAGAAAGTGATAGAGTGTGTCTGAGAGTGTCAGAAAGTGTCAGAGTGTGTCAGAGAGTGATAGAGAGTGATAGAGAGTGTCAGAGAGTGTCAGAGTGTGTCAGACAGTGTCAGAGAGTGTCAGAGAGTGTCAGAGTGTGTCAGAGAGTAACAGAGAGGGATAGAGAGTGATAGAGAGTGTCTGAGAGTGTCAGAAAGTGTCAGAGTGTGTCAGAGAGTGATAGAGAGTGATAGAGAGTGTCTGAGAGTGTCAGAGTGTGTCAGAGAGTGTCAGAGATTGATAGAGAGTGTCAGTGAGTGATAGACAGTGTCTGCGAGTGTCAGAGAGTGTCAGAGTGTGTCAGAGAGTAACAGAGAGGGATAGAGAGTGATAGAGAGTGTTGGAGAGTGTCAGAGAGTGTCTGAGAGTGTCAGAGAGTGATAGAGAGTGTCAGAGAGTGATAGAAAGTTTCTGAGATTGTCAGAGTGTGTCAGAGAGTGTCAGAGAATGTCAGAGTGTGTCAGAGAGTAACAGAGAGTGATAGAGAGTGATAGAGAGTGTCAGAGAGTGTCAGAGACTGTCAGAGTGTGTCAGAGTTTGATAGAGAGTGTCTGAGATTGATCGAGAGTGTCTGAGAGTGTCAGAGTGTGTCAGAGAGTAACAGAGAGGGAGAGAAAGTGATAGAGTGTGTCTGAGAGTGTCAGAAAGTGTCAGAGTGTGTCAGAGAGTGATAGAGAGTGATAGAGAGTGTCTGAGAGTGTCAAAGAGTGTCAGAGAGTGTCAGAGAGTGATAGAGAGTGATACAAAGTGTCAGAGAGTGTCTGAGAGAGTCAGAGAGAGTCAGAGAGTGTCAGAGAGTGATAGAGAGTGTCCGAGAGTGTCAGAGAGTGATAGAGAGTGATAGAGTGTGATAGAGAGTGTCTTTGAGTGTCAGACTGTGTCAGAGAGTGATAGAGAAAGTCAGAGAGTGATCGAGTGTGTCTGAGAGTGTCTGTGAGTGGCAGAGTATGTCAGAGAGTGATATAGAGTGTCAGAGAGTGTCAGAGTGTGTCAGAGAGTGTCAGAGAGTAACAGAGACGGATGGAGAGTGATAGAGAGTGTCTGAGAGTGTCAGAAAGTGTCAGAGTGTGTCAGAGAGTGATAGAGAGTGATAGAGAGTGTCTGAGAGTGTCAGAGTGTGTCAGAGAGTGTCAGAGATTGATAGAGAGTGTCAGTGAGTGGTAGAGAGTGTCTGAGAGTGTCAGAGATTGATAGAGAGTGTCTGAGAGTGTCAGAGAGTGATAGAGCGTGTCAGAGAGTGATAGAAAGTGTCAGAGAGTAACAGAGAGTGATAGAGAGCGATAGAGAGTGTCAGAGTGTGTCAGAGTTTGATAGAGAGTGAGAGAGAGTGTCTGAGAGTGTCAGAAAGTGTCAGGGTGTGTCAGAGAGCGATAGAGAGTGATAGAATGTGTCAGAGAGTGATAGAGAGTGTCTGAGAGTGTCAGAGAGTGATAGAGCGTGTCTGAGAGTTTCAGAGAATGTCAGAGAGTGATAGAGAGTGTCTGACAGTGATAGTGAATGTCTGAGTGTAATGGAGAGTGTCTGAGAGTGTCAGAGACTGTCAGAGAGTGTCAGAGAGTGATAGAGAGTGTCCGAGAGTGTCATAGAGTGAGAGAGAGTGATAGAGGGTGATAGAGAGTATCTTTGAGTGTCAGAGAGTGATAGAGAATTTCAGAGAGTGATCGAGAGTGTCTGAGAGTGTCTGTGAGTGACAGAGTATGTCAGAGAGTGATAGAGAGCGTCAGAGATTGTCAGAGTGTGTCAGAGAGTGTCAGAGAGTGTCAGAGTGTGTCAGAGAGTAACAGAGAGGGATAGAGAGTGATAGAGAGTGTCTGAGAGTGTCAGAAAGTGTCAGAGTCTGTCAGAGAGTGATAGAGAGTGTCAGTGAGTGATAGAGAGTGTCTGAGAGTGTCAGAGATTGATAGAGAGTGTCAGAGAGTGATAGAGAGTGTATTTGAGTGTCAGAGAGTGTCAGAGAGTGATAGAGAAAGTCAGAGAGTTATCGAGTGTGTCTGAGAGTGTCTGTGAGTGACAGAGTATGTCACAGAGTGATAGAGAGTGTCAGAGAGTGTCAGAGTGTGTCAGACAGTGTCAGAGAGTGTCAGAGAGTGTCAGAGTGTGTCAGAGAGTAACAGAGAGGGATAGAGAGTGATAGAGAGTGTCTGAGAGTGTCAGAAAGTGTCAGAGTGTGTCAGAGAGTGATAGAGAGTGATAGAGAGTGTCTGAGAGTGTCAGAGTGTGTCAGAGAGTGTCAGAGATTGATAGAGAGTGTCAGTGAGTGATAGACAGTGTCTGCGAGTGTCAGAGAGTGTCAGAGTGTGTCAGAGAGTAACAGAGAGGGATAGAGAGTGATAGAGAGTGTTGGAGAGTGTCAGAGAGTTTCTGAGAGTGTCAGAGAGTGATAGAGAGTGTCAGAGAGTGATAGAAAGTTTCTGAGATTGTCAGAGTGTGTCAGAGAGTGTCAGAGAATGTCAGAGTGTGTCAGAGAGTAACAGAGAGTGATAGAGAGTGATAGAGAGTGTCAGAGAGTGTCAGAGACTGTCAGAGTGTGTCAGAGTTTGATAGAGAGTGTCTGAGATTGATCGAGAGTGTCTGAGAGTGTCAGAGTGTGTCAGAGAGTAACAGAGAGGGAGAGAAAGTGATAGAGTGTGTCTGAGAGTGTCAGAAAGTGTCAGAGTGTGTCAGAGAGTGATAGAGAGTGATAGAGAGTGTCTGAGAGTGTCAAAGAGTGTCAGAGAGTGTCAGAGAGTGATAGAGAGTGATACAAAGTGTCAGAGAGTGTCTGAGAGAGTCAGAGAGAGTCAGAGAGTGTCAGAGAGTGATAGAGAGTGTCCGAGAGTGTCAGAGAGTGATAGAGAGTGATAGAGTGTGATAGAGAGTGTCTTTGAGTGTCAGACTGTGTCAGAGAGTGATAGAGAAAGTCAGAGAGTGATCGAGTGTGTCTGAGAGTGTCTGTGAGTGGCAGAGTATGTCAGAGAGTGATATAGAGTGTCAGAGAGTGTCAGAGTGTGTCAGAGAGTGTCAGAGAGTAACAGAGACGGATGGAGAGTGATAGAGAGTGTCTGAGAGTGTCAGAAAGTGTCAGAGTGTGTCAGAGAGTGATAGAGAGTGATAGAGAGTGTCTGAGAGTGTCAGAGTGTGTCAGAGAGTGTCAGAGATTGATAGAGAGTGTCAGTGAGTGGTAGAGAGTGTCTGAGAGTGTCAGAGATTGATAGAGAGTGTCTGAGAGTGTCAGAGAGTGATAGAGCGTGTCAGAGAGTGATAGAAAGTGTCAGAGAGTAACAGAGAGTGATAGAGAGCGATAGAGAGTGTCAGAGTGTGTCAGAGTTTGATAGAGAGTGAGAGAGAGTGTCTGAGAGTGTCAGAAAGTGTCAGAGTGTGTCAGAGAGCGATAGAGAGTAATAGAATGTGTCAGAGAGCGATAGAGAGTGTCTGAGAGTGTCAGAGAGTGATAGAGCGTGTCTGAGAGTTTCAGAGAATGTCAGAGAGTGATAGAGAGTGTCTGACAGTGATAGTGAATGTCTGAGTGTAATGGAGAGTGTCTGAGAGTGTCAGAGACTGTCAGAGAGTGTCAGAGAGTGATAGAGAGTGTCCGAGAGTGTCATAGAGTGAGAGAGAGTGATAGAGGGTGATAGAGAGTATCTTTGAGTGTCAGAGAGTGATAGAGAATTTCAGAGAGTGATCGAGAGTGTCTGAGAGTGTCTGTGAGTGACAGAGTATGTCAGAGAGTGATAGAGAGCGTCAGAGATTGTCAGAGTGTGTCAGAGAGTGTCAGAGAGTGTCAGAGTGTGTCAGAGAGTAACAGAGAGGGATAGAGAGTGATAGAGAGTGTCTGAGAGTGTCAGAAAGTGTCAGAGTGTGTCAGAGAGTGATAGAGAGTGTCAGTGAGTGATAGAGAGTGTCTGAGAGTGTCAGAGATTGATAGAGAGTGTCAGAGAGTGATAGAGAGTGTATTTGAGTGTCAGAGAGTGTCAGAGAGTGATAGAGAAAGTCAGAGAGTTATCGAGTGTGTCTGAGAGTGTCTGTGAGTGACAGAGTATGTCACAGAGTGATAGAGAGTGTCAGAGAGTGTCAGAGTGTGTCAGACAGTGTCAGAGAGTGTCAGAGAGTGTCAGAGTGTGTCAGAGAGTAACAGAGAGGGATAGAGAGTGATAGAGAGTGTCTGAGAGTGTCAGAAAGTGTCAGAGTGTGTCAGAGAGTGATAGAGAGTGATAGAGAGTGTCTGAGAGTGTCAGAGTGTGTCAGAGAGTGTCAGAGATTGATAGAGAGTGTCAGTGAGTGATAGACAGTGTCTGCGAGTGTCAGAGAGTGTCAGAGTGTGTCAGAGAGTAACAGAGAGGGATAGAGAGTGATAGAGAGTGTCGGAGAGTGTCAGAGAGTGTCTGAGAGTGTCAGAGAGTGATAGAGAGTGTCAGAGAGTGATAGAAAGTTTCTGAGATTGTCAGAGTGTGTCAGAGAGTGTCAGAGAATGTCAGAGTGTGTCAGAGAGTAACAGAGAGTGATAGAGAATGATAGAGAGTGTCAGAGAGTGTCAGAGACTGTCAGAGTGTGTCAGAGTTTGATAGAGAGTGATAGAACGTGTCAGAGATTGTTAGAGAGTGTCTGAGATTGATCGAGAGTGTCAGAGTGTGTCAGAGAGTAACAGAGAGGGATAGAAAGTGATAGAGTGTGTCTGAGAGTGTCAGAAAGTGTCAGAGTGTGTCAGAGAGTGATAGAGAGTGATAGAGAGTGTCTGAGAGTGTCGAAGTGTGTCAGAGTGTGTCAGAGAGTGATAGAGAGTGATAGAGAGTGTCTGAGAGTGTCAAAGTGTGACAGAGAGTGTCAGAGAGTGATAGAGAGTGTCCGAGAGTGTCAGAGAGTGATAGAGAGTGATAGAGTGTGATAGAGAGTGTCTTTGAGTGTCAGAGTGTGTCAGAGAGTGATAGAGAAAGTCAGAGAGTGATCGAGTGTGTCTGAGAGTGTCTGTGAGTGGCAGAGTATGTCAGAGAGTGATGTAGAGTGTCAGAGAGTGTCAGAGTGTGTCAGAGAGTGTCAGAGAGTAACAGAGAGGGATGGAGAGTGATAGAGAGTGTCTGAGAGTGTCAGAGTGTGTCAGAGAGTGTCAGAGAGTGATAGAGAGTGTCAGTGAGTGGTAGAGAGTGTCTGAAAGTGTCAGAGATTGATAGAGAGTGTCTGAGAGTGTCAGAGAGTGATAGAGCGTGTCAGAGAGTGATAGAAAGTGTCAGAGAGTAACAGAGAGTGATAGAGAGCGATAGAGAGTGTCAGAGAGCGTCAGAGACTGTCAGAGTGTGTCAGAGTTTGATAGAGAGTGAGAGAGAGTGTCTGAGAGTGTCAGAAAGTGTCAGAGTGTGTCAGAGAGCGATAGAGAGTGATAGAATGTGTCAGAGAGTGATAGAGAGTGTCAGTGAGTGATAGAGAGTGTCTGAGAGTGTCAGAGATTGATAGAGAGTGTCAGAGAGTGATAGAGAGTGTATTTGACTGTCAGAGAGTGTCAGAGAGTGATAGAGAAAGTCAGAGAGTTATCGACTGTGTCTGAGAGTGTCTGTGAGTGACAGAGTATGTCACAAAGTGATAGAGAGTGTCAGAGAGTGTCAGAGTGTGTCAGACAGTGTCAGAGAGTGTCAGAGAGTGTCAGAGTGTGTCAGAGAGTGATAGAGAGTGATAGAGAGTGTCCTAGAGTTTCAGTGAGTGTGTCAGAGAGTGTCAGAGATTGATAGAGAGTGTCAGTGAGTGATAGACAGTGTCTGCGAGTGTCAGAGAGTGTCAGAGTGTGTCAGAGAGTAACAGAGAGGGATAGAGAGTGATAGAGAGTGTCTGAGAGTGTCAGAGAGTGTCTGAGAGTGTCAGAGAGTGATAGAGAGTGTCAGAGAGTGATAGAAAGTTTCTGAGATTGTCAGAGTGTGTCAGAGAGTGTCAGAGAATGTCAGAGTGTGTCAGAGAGTAACAGAGAGTGACAGAGAGTGACAGAGAGTGTCAGAGAGTGTCAGAGACTGTCAGAGTGTGTCAGAGTTTGATAGAGAGTGATAGAACGTGTCAGAGATTGATAGAGAGTGTCTGAGAGTGATCGAGAGTGTCTGAGAGTGTCAGAGTGTGTCAGAGAGTAACAGAGAGGGATAGAAAGTGATAGAGTGTGTCTGAGAGTGTCAGAAAGTGTCAGAGTGTGTCAGAGAGTGATAGAGAGTGATAGAGAGTGTCTGAGAGTGTCAAAGTGTGTCAGAGAGTGTCAGAGAGTGATAGAGAGTGATACAAAGTGTCAGAGAGTGTCAGAGAGTGATAGAGAGTGTCCGAGAGTGTCAGAGAGTGATACAGAGTGATAGAGTGTGATAGAGAGTGTCTTTGAGTGTCAGAGTGTGTCAGAGAGTGATAGAGAAAGTCAGAGAGTGATCGAGTGTGTCTGAGAGTGTCTGTGAGTGGCAGAGTATGTCAGAGAGTGATATAGAGTGTCAGAGAGAGTCAGAGTGTGTCAGAGAGTGTCAGAGAGTAACAGAGACGGATGGAGAGTGATAGAGAGTGTCTGAGAGTGTCTGAGAGTGTCAGAAAGTGTCAGAGTTTGTCAGAGAGTGATCGAGAGTGATAGAGAGTGATAGAGAGTGTCTGAGAGTGTCAGAGTGTGTCAGAGAGTGTCAGAGAGTGATAGAGAGTGTCAGTGAGTGGTAGAGAGTGTCTGAGAGTGTCAGAGATTGATAGAGAGTGTCTGAGAGTGTCAGAGAGTGATAGAGCGTGTCAGAGAGTGATAGAAAGTGTCAGAGAGTGTCAGAGACTGTCAGAGTGTGTCAGAGTTTGATCGAGAGTGAGAGAGACTGTCAGAGAGTGTCAGAAAGTGTCAGAGAGTGTCTGAGAGGTTCAGAGAGTGATATAAAGTGTCAGAGAGTGTCTGAGAGAGTCAGAGAGAGTCAGAGAGTGTCAGAGAGTGATAGTGTCCGAGTGTGTCAGAGAGTGATAGAGAGTGATAGAGTGTGATAGAGAGTGTCTTTGAGTGTCAGAGAGTGTCAGAGAGTGATAGAGAAGGTCAGAGAGTGATCGAGTGTGTCTGAGATTGTCTGTGAGTGACAGAGTATGTCAGAGAGTGATAGAGAGTGTCAGAGAGTGTCAGAGTGTGTCAGACAGTGTCAGAGAGTGTCAGAGAGTGTCAGAGTGTGTCAGAGAGTAACAGAGAGGGATAGAGAGTGATAGAGAGTGTCTGAGAGTGTCAGAAAGTGTCAGAGTGTGTCAGAGAGTGATAGAGAGTGATAGAGAGTGTCTGAGAGTGTCAGAGTGTGTCAGAGAGTGTCAGAGATTGATAGAGAGTGTCAGTGAGTGATAGACAGTGTCTGCGAGTGTCAGAGAGTGTCAGAGTGTGTCAGAGAGTAACAGAGAGGGATAGAGAGTGATAGAGAGTGTCGGAGAGTGTCAGAGAGTGTCTGAGAGTGTCAGAGAGTGATAGAGAGTGTCAGAGAGTGATAGAAAGTTTCTGAGAGTGATAGAGAGTGTCAGAGAGTGTCAGAGACTGTCAGAGTGTGTCAGAGTTTGATAGAGAGTGATAGAACGTGTCAGAGATTGATAGAGAGTGTCTGAGATTGATCGAGAGTGTCTGAGAGTGTCAGAGTGTGTCAGAGAGTAACAGAGAGGGATAGAAAGTGATAGAGTGTGTCTGAGAGTTACAGAAAGTGTCAGAGTGTGTCAGAGAGTGATAGAGAGTGATAGAGAGTGTCTGAGAGTGTCAAAGAGTGTCAGAGAGTGAAAGAGAGTGATACAAAGTGTCAGAGAGTGTCTGAGAGAGTCAGAGAGTGTCAGAGAGTGATAGAGAGTGTCCGAGAGTGTCAGAGAGTGATAGAGAGTGATAGAGTGTGATAGAGAGTGTCTTTGAGTGTCAGAGTGTGTCAGAGAGTGATAGAGAAAGTCAGAGAGTGATCGAGTGTGTCTGAGAGTGTCTGTGAGTGGCAGAGTATGTCAGAGAGTGATATAGAGTGTCAGAGAGTGTCAGAGTGTGTCAGAAAGTGTCAGAGAGTAACAGAGACGGATGGAGAGTGATAGAGAGTGTCTGAGAGTGTCAGAAAGTGTCAGAGTGTGTCAGAGAGTGATAGAGAGTGATAGAGAGTGTCTGAGAGTGTCAGAGTGTGTCAGAGAGTGTCAGAGAGTGATAGAGAGTGTCAGTGAGTGGTAGAGAGTGTCTGAGAGTGTCAGAGATTGATAGAGAGTGTCTGAGAGTGTCAGAGAGTGATAGAGCGTGTCAGAGAGTGATAGAAAGTGTCAGAGAGTAACAGAGAGTGATAGAGAGCGATAGAGAGTGTCAGAGAGTGTCAGAGACTGTCAGAGTGTGTCAGAGTTTGATAGAGAGTGAGAGAGAGTGTCTGAGAGTGTCAGAAAGTGTCAGAGTGTGTCAGAGAGCGATAGAGAGTGATAGAATGTGTCAGAGAGCGATAGAGAGTGTCTGAGAGTGTCAGAGAGTGATAGAGCGTGTCTGAGAGTTTCAGAGAATGTCAGAGAGTGATAGAGAGTGTCTGACAGTGATAGTGAGTGTCTGAGTGTCATGGAGAGTGTCTGAGAGTGTCAGAGACTGTCAGAGAGTGTCAGAGAGTGATAGAGAGTGTCCGAGAGTGTCATAGAGTGAGAGAGAGTGATAGAGGGTGATAGAGAGTATCTTTGAGTGTCAGAGAGTGATAGAGAATTTCAGAGAGTGATCGAGAGTGTCTGAGAGTGTCTGTGAGTGACAGAGTATGTCAGAGAGTGATAGAGAGCGTCAGAGATTGTCAGAGTGTGTCAGAGAGTGTCAGAGAGTGTCAGAGTGTGTCAGAGAGTAACAGAGAGGGATAGAGAGTGACAGAGAGTGTCTGAGAGTGTCAGAAAGTGTCAGAGTGTGTCAGAGAGTGATAGAGAGTGTCAGTGAGTGATAGAGAGTGTCTGAGAGTGTCAGAGATTGATAGAGAGTGTCAGAGATTGTCAGAGAGTGATAGAGAGTGTATTTGAGTGTCAGTGAGTGTCAGAGAGTGATAGAGAAAGTCAGAGAGTTATCGAGTGTGTCTGAGAGTGTCTGTGAGTGACAGAGTATGTCACAGAGTGATAGAGAGTGTCAGAGAGTGTCAGAGTGTGTCAGACAGTGTCAGAGAGTGTCAGAGAGTGTCAGAGTGTGTCAGAGAGTAACAGAGAGGGATAGAGAGTGATTGAGAGTGTCTGAGAGTGTCAGAAAGTGTCAGAGTGTGTCAGAGAGTGATAGAGAGTGATAGAGAGTGTCTGAGAGTGTCAGAGTGTGTCAGAGAGTGTCAGAGATTGATAGAGAGTGTCAGTGAGTGATAGACAGTGTCTGCGAGTGTCAGAGAGTGTCAGAGTGTGTCAGAGAGTAACAGTGAGGGATAGAGAGTGATAGAGTGTGTCGGAGAGTGTCAGAGAGTGTCTGAGAGTGTCAGAGAGTGATAGAGAGTGTCAGAGAGTGATAGAAAGTTTCTGAGATTGTCAGAGTGTGTCAGATAGTGTCAGAGAATGTCAGAGTGTGTCAGAGAGTAACAGAGAGTGTGCGAGAGTGTCAGAGAGTGCCAGAGAGTGTGAGAGTGTCAGAGAGTGTCAGAGAGTGATAGAGAGTGTCAGCGAGTGATAGAGTGGCAGAGAGTGTCTGAAAGTGTCAGAGTGTCAGCGAGAGTCAGAGAGTGACAGAGAGTGTGTGAAAGTGTCAGAGAGTGATAGAGAGTGTCAGAGAGTGTCTGAGTGTGTCAGAGAGTGTCAGAGTGTCAGAGAGTGAGAGAGAGTGAGAGAGAGTGTCAGAGAGTGTCAGAGAGTGATAGAGAGTGTCAGAGAGTGTGAGAGCGTGTCAGAGAGTGTCAGAGAGAGTGAGAGTGTCAGAGAGTGTGAGAGTGTCACAGAGTGTCAGACAATGTCAGAGAGTGTCAGAGTGGGTCAGAGAGTGTCAGAGAGTGCGAGAGAGCGTCAGAGAGTGTCAGAGAGTGTCAGAGAGTGTCAGAGAGTGATAGAGAGTGGCAGAGAGTGTCTGAAAGTGTCAGAGAGTGTCAGAGAGTGATAGAGAGTGTCAGAGAGTGTCAGAGAGTGTCTGAGTGTGTCTGAGATTGTCAGAGAGTGTCAGAGAGTGTCAGAGAGTGATAGAGAGTGTCAGAGAGTGATAGAGAGTGTCAGAGAGGGTCCGAGAGTGTGAGATTTTCAGAGAGTGTCAGAGAGTGTCAGAGAGTGTGAGAGTGTCAGAGAGTGTCAGAGAGTGACAGAGAGTGATAGAGCGTGGCAGAGAGTGTCTGAAAGTGTCAGCGAGTGATAGAGAGTAATAGAGAGTGGCAGAGAATGTCTGAAAGTGTCAGAGAGTGCCAGAGAGTGATAGTGAGTGTCAGCGAGTGTCTGAGTGGGTCTGAGAGTCTCAGAGAGGGTCAGAGAGTGATAGAGAGGGTCAGAGAGTGCCAGAGAGTGTCAGAGAGTGTCAGACAGTGATAGAGAGTGTCAGAGAGTGTCTGAGTGTGTCTGAGATTGTCAGAGAGTGTCAGAGAGTGATAGAGAGTGTCAGAGAGTGTCAGAGTGTATCAGAGAATATCAGAGAGTGTCAGAGAGTGATAGAGAGTTTCTGAGACTGTCTGAGAGTGTCAGATTGAGTCAGAGAGTGAAAGAGAGTGTCAGAGAGTGTCTGAGAGTGGTAGAGAGTGTCTTAGTGTGTCAGAGAGTGTCTGAGAGTGTCAGAGTGTATCAGAGAGTTTCAGAGAGTGATAGAGAGTGTCAGAGAGTGTCTGAGAGTGGTAGAGAGTGGTAGAGAGTGTCTTAGTGTGTCAGAGAGTGTCTGAGAGTGTCAGAGTGTATCAGAGAGTTTCAGAGAGTGATAGAGAGTGTCAGAGAGTGTCTGAGAGTGCCAGAGTGTATCAGAGAGTGTCAGAGAGTGATATAGAGTGTCAGAGAGTGATAGAGTGTGCCAGAGACTGTCTGAGAGTGTAAGAGAGGCTCAGAGAGGGTCAGAGAGTGTCAGAGAGTGTGAAAGAGTGTCAGAGAGTGTCAGAGAGTGTGCGAGTGTCAGAGAGTGTCAGAGAGTGTCAGAGAGTGATAGAGAGTGGCAGAGTGTCTGAAAGTGTCAGAAAGTGTCTTAGAGTGATTGAGAGTGATTGAGAATGATTGACAGTGATAGAGAGTGTCAGAGAGTGATAGAGTGTGCCAGAGAGTGTCTGAGAGTGTCAGAGAGTGTCAGAGAGGGTCAGAGAGTGTCAGAGAGTGTCAGAGAGTTTGAAAGAGTGTCAGAGAGTGTCAGAGAGTGTGCGAGTGTCAGAGAGAGCCTGAGAGTGTCTGAGAGTGATAGAGAGTGATTGAGAGTGTCAGAGAGTGACAGAGTGTGTCAGAGACTTTCTGAGAGTGCCTGAGAATGTCAGAGACTGTCTGAAAATACGGAAATGTGTGGTTGAAGGCTATTTAGATCTTTGGATCAGTAATTGGCTTGCTGAAAGTAGACAGAGGGTGGTGGTTGATGGCAAATGTTCATCCTGGAGTTCTGTTTCTAGTGGTGTACTGCAAGCATCTGTTTTGGGGCCACTGCTGTTTATCATTTTTATAAATGACCTGGATGTGTGTGTCGAACGGTGGGTTAGTAAATTTGCGGATGACACTAAGGTCGTTGGAGTTGTGGATAGTGCCGAAGGATGTTGTAGGGTACAGAGGGACATAGATAGGCTGCAGAGCTGGGCTGAGAGATGGCAAATGGAGTTTAATGCGGAAAAGTGTGAGGTGATTCACTTTGGAAGGAGTAACAGGAATGCAGAGTACTGGGCTAATGGGAAGATTCTTGGTAGTGTAGATGAACAGAGACCTCTTGGTGTCCAGGTACATAAATCCCTGAAAGTTGCTACCCAGGTTAATAGGGCTGTTAAGAAGGCATATGTTGTGTTAGCTTTTATTAGTAGGGGGACCGAGTTTCGGAGCCACGAGGTCATGCTGCAGCTGTACAAAACTCTGGTGAGACCGCACCTGGAGTATTGCGTGCAGTTCTGGTCACCGCATTATAGGATGTATGTGGAAGCTTTGGAAAGGGTGCAGAGGAGATTTTCTAGGATGTTGCCTGGTATGGAGGGAAGGTCTTACGAGGAAAGGCTGAGGGACTTGAGGTTGTTTTCGTTGGAGAGAAGGAGGAGGAGAGGTGACTTAATAGAGACATATAAGATAATCAGAGAGTTAGATAGGGTGGGTAGTGAGAGTCATTTTCCTCGGATGGTGATGGCAAACACGAGGGGACATAGCTTTAAGTTGAGGGTGATAGATATTGGACAGATGTTCGAGGTAGTTTCATTATTCAGAGAGTAGTAGGGGCGTGCAACGCCCTGCCTGCAACAGTAGTAGACTCGCCAACTTTAAGGGTATTTAAGTGGTCATTGGATAGACATTTGGATGAAAATGGAATAGTGTAGGTCAGATGGTTTCACAGGTCGGCACAACATCGAGGGCCAAAGGGCCTGTACTGTGCTGTAATGTTCTAATTCTAATTCAAACGCCTTACTGAAATCCATATACACCACATCCACGGCTTTACCCACATCCACCTGTTTGTTCACCTTCTCAAAAAACTCAATAAGGTTTGTGAGGCACGACCTACCCGTCACAAAACCGTGCTGACTATCGCTAATGAACTTATTCTTTTCCAGATGATTATAAATCCTATCTCTTATAATCTTTTCCAACATTTTACCCACAACCGAAGTAAGGCTCAAAGGTCTATAATTACCAGGGCTGTCTCGACTCCCCTTCTTCAACAAGGCGACAACACTTGCTATCCTCCAGTCTTCCGGCACTATTCCTGTCGACAATTACGACATAAAGATCAAGGACAAAGGCTTTGCAATCTCCTCCCTGGCTTCCCAGAGAATCCTCGGATAAATCTGGCCCAGGGGACTTATCTATTTTCACACTTTCCAAAATTGCTAACAGCTCCTCCTTGTGAACCTCAATCCAATCTAGCCTAGTAGTCTGTATCTCAGTATTCTCCTCGACAACATTTTCTTTCTCTCCTGTAAATACTGACGAAAAATATTCATTTAACGCTTCCCCTATCTCCTCTGATTCCACACACAGCTTCCCACTACTATCCTTGATTGGCCCTAATCTAACTCTAGTCATTCTTTTATTCCTGATATACCTATAGAAAGCCTTAGGGATTTCCTTGATCCTATCCGCCAATGACTTCTCGTGTCTTCTCCTCTCTCTTCTTAGCTCTCCCTTTAGATCCTTCCTGGCTAGCTTGTAACTCTCAAGCGCCCTAACTGAGCCTTCACGTCTCATCCTAACATTAGCCTTCTTCTTCCTCTTGACAAGCGCTTCAACTTCTTCAGTAAACCACGGCTCCCTCGCCCGACAACTTCCTCCCTGCCTGACAGGTACATACTTATCAAGGACACGCAGTAGCTGCTCCTTGAATAAGCTCCACATTTCGATGGTGCCCATCCCCTGCAGTTTCCTTCCCCATCCTGCGCATCCTAAATCTTGCCTAATCGCATCATAATTTCCTTTCCCCCAGCTATAATTCTTGCCCTGCGGTATATACCTGTCCCTGCCCATCGCTAAGGTAAACCTAACCGAATTGTGATCACTATCACCAAAGGCACAGTGGCGCAGTGGTCAGCACCACAGCTCCAGCGACCCGGGTTCTATTCTGGGTACTGCCTGTGTGGAGTTTGCAAGTTCTCCCTGTGTCTGCGTGGGTTTTCTCCGGGTGCTCCGGTTTCCTCCCACAAGGTAAAAGACTTGCAGGTTGGTAGGTAAATTGGCCATTGTAAATTACCCCGAGTATAGGTCGGTGGTAGGGAAATATAGGGACAGGTGGGGATGTGGTGGGAATATGGGGATTGGTGTAGGATTAGTATAAAATGCGTGGTTGATGGTCGGCACAGACTCGGTGGGTCGAAGGGCCTGTTTCAGTGCTGTATCTCGAAACTAAACATCTAAATGTAACAGCTGGCCGAGTTCATTACCCAGTACCAAATCCAATGTGGCATCGCCCCTGGTTGGCCAGTCTACATACTGTGTCAGAAAACCCTCCTGCACACACTGGACAAAAACTGACCCATCTAAAGTACTCGAACTATAGTATTTCCAGTCAATATTTGGAAAGTTAAAGTCCCCCATAACAACTACCCTGTTACTCTCGCTCCTGTCGAGAATCATCTTCGCTATCCTTTCCTCGACATCTCTGGAACTATTCGGAGGTCTATAGAAGACTCCCAACAGGGTGACCTCTCCTCTCCTGTTTCTAACCTCGGCCCATACTACCTCAGTAGACGAGTCCTCAAATGTCCTTTCTGCCGCCGTAATACTCTCCTCGATTAACAATGCCACCCCTCCCCCCCCCCTCTCTTTTACCATCTTTTCTGTTCTGACTGAAACATCTAAATCCCGGAACCTGCTCCACCCATGTCTCTGAAATGGCCACAACATCGAGATCCCAGGTACCAATCCATGCTGCCAGTTCGCCCACCTTATTTCGGATGCTCCTGGCTTTGAAGTAGACACACTTTAAACCAAGTTCTTGCTTGCCAGTGCCCTCTTGCGTCCTTGTAACCTTATCCCTGACCTCACTACTCTCAACATCCTGTACACTGTAACTACAATTTAGGTTCCCAAACATCTGCTGAATTATTTTAAGCCCCCCGAAGAGCACTAGCAAATCTGCCCCCCAGGATATTGGTACCCCTCTGGTTCAGGTGAAGACCATCCTGTTTGTAGAGGTCCCACCTACCCCAGAAAGAGCCCCAATTATCCAGGAAACCAAAACCCTCCCTCCTACACCATCCCTGCAGCCACGTGTTCAACTCCTCTCTCTCCCGATTCCTCGCTTCGCTAGCACGTGGCACGGGCAACAACCCAGAGATAACAACTCTGTTTGTTCTCGCTCGAAGCTTCCACCCGAGCTCCCTGAATTTCTGCCTTAAATCCCCATCTCTCTTCCTACCTATGTCGTTGGTGCCTATGTGGACCACGACTTGGGGCTGCTCCCCCTCCCCCTTAAGGATCCGAAAAACACGATCCGAGACATCACGAAGCTGGGAGGCAACACACCAACCATGAGTCTCTCTCGTTCCCACAGAACCTCCTATCTGTTCCCCTAACTATGCAGTCCCCAATGACTAATGCTCTGCTCCCCTTCCCCCTTCCCTTCTGAGCAACAGGGACAGACTCTGTGCCAGAGACCTGTACCCCATTGCTTACCCCGGTAAGTCGTCCCCCCCAACAGTATCCAAAACGGTATACCTGTTGTTGAGGGAAACGGCCACAGGGGATCCCTGCACTGCCTGCTGGTTCCCTCTCCTTCTTCCCCTGACGGTAACCCATCTACCTACTTCTTTTACCTGAGGTGTGACTACCTCCCTATAACTCCTGTCAATAACCCCCTCCGCCTCCAGAATGATCCGAAGTTCATCCAGCTCCAGTTCCCTAACGCGGTTCTCGAGGAGCTGGAGTTGGGTGCACTTCCCGTTGGTGCAGTCAGCAGGGACACTCAAGCAACTGCCCAAATATGTAACCTTACTTACCCAGCAGTCCCGCGTGCGCTCCGCCTACACACGAGAAATGTCTTCCGATTTCTTGGCACACTTTTCAAAGCTCAGCTCCCGCTGTTCTCTCTGGCTCTGTGGCTTCCGATTTCTTGGCACGCTTTTCAAATCTCTGCTGCCGCTGTTCTCTCTCTCTCTCTCTCTGTGACATCCGATTTCTTGGCGCGCTTTTCCAAGCTCAGCTCCCGCTGTTCTCTCTCTCTCTCTCTCTGTGGCTTCCGATTTCTTGGCGCGCTTTTCAAATCTTTCCTGCCGCTGTTCTCTCTCTCTCTCTCTCTGTGACATCCGATTTTTTGGCGCGCTTTTCCATGCTCAGCTCCCGCTGTTCTCTCTCTCTCTCTCTCTGTGGCTTCCGATTTCTTGGCGCGCATTTCAAAGCTCTGCTCCCGCTGTTCTTTCTCTCTCTCTCTGTGACATCCGATTTCTTGGCGCGATTTTCAAAGCTTTGCTCCCGCTGTTCTCTCTCTGTCTGTCTGTGTGGCTTCCGATTTCTTGGCGCCTTTTTCAAATCTGTGCTGCCGCTGTTCTCCCTCTCTCTCCCTCTGTGGCTTCCCATTTCTTGGTGCGCTTTTCAAAGCTCTGCTCCCGCTGTTCTCTCTCTCTCTCTCGCTGTGTGGCTTCCGACTTATTCGCGCACATTTCAAAGCTCTGCTCCCGCTGTTCTCTCTCTCTCTGTGACAGAGAGTGTGAGAGAGTGTCAGAGAGAGTCAGAGAGAGTCAGAGAGTGTCTGAGAGAGTCAGAGAGAGTCAGAGAGAATCAGAGAGTTTCTGAGAGTGTCAGAAAAAGACTGAGAAAGATACAGAGTGATAGTGAAACGGAGTGTCAGAGAGTGTCTGAGAGTGGAAGAAAATGTCTGAGAGTGATACAGAGTGATAGAGAGTGATAGAGAGAGACAGAGAGAGTTAGAGAGAGTCAGAGAGCGATAGAGAGTGTCAGAGAATGTCAGAGAGTGTCAAAGAGTGCCAGAGAGTGTCAGAGAGTGACAGAGAGTGATAGAGAGTGTCAGAGAGTGTCTGAGAGGGTCAGGGATTGTCCGAGAGTGATAGAGAGTGTCAGAGAGTGTCTGAGAGTGTCAGAAAGTATCAGAGAGTGTCTGCGAGTGTCAGAGAGTTTCAGAGAGTGATAGAGAGTTTCAGAGAGTGCCTGAGAGTGTCAGAGTGTGTCAGACTGAGTCAGAGAGTGATAGAGAGTGTCACAGTGTCAGAGAGTGATATAAAATTTCAGAGAGTGTCAGAGAGGGTCAGAGAGGGTCCGAGAGGGTCAGAGAGCGTCAGAGAGTGTGAGAGAGTGTGAGAGAGTGTCAGAGAGTGCCAGAGAGTGTGAGAGTGTCAGAGAGTGTCAGAGAGTGATAGAGAGTGTCAGCGAGTGATAGAGTGGCAGAGAGTGTCTGAAAGTGTCAGAGTGTCAGCGAGAGTCAGAGAGTGACAGAGAGTGTGTGAAAGTGTCAGAGAGTGATAGAGAGTGTCAGAGAGTGTCTGAGTGTGTCAGAGAGTGTCAGAGAGTGAGAGAGAGTGAGAGAGAGTGTCAGAGAGTGTCAGAGAGTGATAGAGAGTGTCAGAGAGTGTGAGAGCGTGTCAGAGAGTGTCAGAGAGAGTGAGAGTGTCAGAGAGTGTGAGAGTGTCACAGAGTGTCAGACAATGTCAGAGAGTGTCAGAGTGGGTCAGAGAGTGTCAGAGAGTGCGAGAGAGCGTCAGAGAGTGTCAGAGAGTGTCAGAGAGTGTCAGAGAGTGATAGAGAGTGGCAGAGAGTGTCTGAAAGTGTCAGAGAGTGTCAGAGAGTGATAGAGAGTGTCAGAGAGTGTCAGAGAGTGTCTGAGTGTGTCTGAGATTGTCAGAGAGTGTCAGAGAGTGTCAGAGAGTGATAGAGAGTGTCAGAGAGTGATAGAGAGTGTCAGAGAGGGTCCGAGAGTGTGAGATTTTCAGAGAGTGTCAGAGAGTGTCAGAGAGTGTGAGAGTGTCAGAGAGTGTCAGAGAGTGACAGAGAGTGATAGAGAGTGGCAGAGAGTGTCTGAAAGTGTCAGCGAGTGATAGAGAGTAATAGAGAGTGGCAGAGAATATCTGAAAGTGTCAGAGAGTGCCAGAGAGTGATAGTGAGTGTCAGCGAGTGTCTGAGTGGGTCTGAGAGTCTCAGAGAGGGTCAGAGAGTGATAGAGAGGGTCAGAGAGTGCCAGAGAGTGTCAGAGAGTGTCAGACAGTGATAGAGAGTGTCAGAGAGTGTCTGAGTGTGTCTGAGATTGTCAGAGAGTGTCAGAGAGTGATAGAGAGTGTCAGAGAGTGTCAGAGTGTATCAGAGAATATCAGAGAGTGTCAGAGAGTGATAGAGAGTTTCTGAGACTGTCTGAGAGTGTCAGATTGAGTCAGAGAGTGAAAGAGAGTGTCAGAGAGTGTCTGAGAGTGGTAGAGAGTGTCTTAGTGTGTCAGAGAGTGTCTGAGAGTGTCAGAGTGTATCAGAGAGTTTCAGAGAGTGATAGAGAGTGTCAGAGAGTGTCTGAGAGTGGTAGAGAGTGGTAGAGAGTGTCTTAGTGTGTCAGAGAGTGTCTGAGAGTGTCAGAGTGTATCAGAGAGTTTCAGAGAGTGATAGAGAGTGTCAGAGAGTGTCTGAGAGTGCCAGAGTGTATCAGAGAGTGTCAGAGAGTGATATAGAGTGTCAGAGAGTGATAGAGTGTGCCAGAGACTGTCTGAGAGTGTAAGAGAGGCTCAGAGAGGGTCAGAGAGTGTCAGAGAGTGTGAAAGAGTGTCAGAGAGTGTCAGAGAGTGTGCGAGTGTCAGAGAGTGTCAGAGAGTGTCAGAGAGTGATAGAGAGTGGCAGAGTGTCTGAAAGTGTCAGAAAGTGTCTTAGAGTGATTGAGAGTGATTGAGAATGATTGACAGTGATAGAGAGTGTCAGAGAGTGATAGAGTGTGCCAGAGAGTGTCTGAGAGTGTCAGAGAGTGTCAGAGAGGGTCAGAGAGTGTCAGAGAGTGTCAGAGAGTTTGAAAGAGTGTCAGAGAGTGTCAGAGAGTGTGCGAGTGTCAGAGAGTATCAGAGAGTGTCAGAGAGTGATAGAGAGTGGCAGCGTGTCTGAAAGTGTCAGAGAGTGTCTGAGAGTGATAGAGAGTGTCAGAGAGTGATTGAGAGTGATTGAGAATGATTGACAGTGATAGAGAGTGTCAGAGAGTGATAGAGTGTTCCAGAGAGTGTCAGAGAGGGTCAGAGAGGGTCAGAGAGTGTCAGAGAGTTTGAAAGAGTGTCAGAGAGTGTCAGAGAGTGTCAGAGAGTGACAGAGAGTGGCAGAGTGTCCGAAAGTGTCAGAGAATGTCTGAGAGTGATAGAGAGTGTCAGAGAGTGTCAGAGAGTGATTGAGAGTGATTGAGAATGATTTACAGTGATAGAGAGTGTCAGAGAGTGATTGAGTGTGCCAGAGAGTGTCTGAGAGTGTCAGAGAGGGTCAGAGAGGGTCAGAGAGGGTCAGAGAGTATCAGAGAGTGTGCGAGTGTCAGAGAGTGTCAGAGAGTGTCAGAGTGTGATAGAGAGTGGCAGAGAGTGTCTGAAAGTGTCAGAGAGTGTCTGAGAGTCATAGAGAGTGTCAGAAAGTGTCAGAGAGTGTCAGAGAGTGAGTGAGAGAGTGTCTGAGTGTGTCAGAGAGTGTCAGAAAGTGATGGAATTTGTTAGAGAGTGTCAGAGAGTGTCAGAGAGTGATAGAGAGTGTCAAAAAGTGTCAGAGAGAGTCAGAGAGTGATAGAGAGTGTCAGAGAGTGTCAGAGAGTGATCGAGACTGTCAGAGAGTGATCGAGAGTCTCAGAGAGTGTCAGGGAGGGTCAGAGAGTGTCAGAGAGTGTGAGAGAGTGTCAGAGAGAGTGTCTGAAAGTGTCAGAGAGTGTCTGAGTGTGTCTAAGATTGTCAGAGAGTGTCAGAGAGTGTCTGAGACTGTCTGAGTGTGTCAGAGAGTGATAGAGAGTGTCAGAGAGTGTCTGAGTGTGTATGAGATTGTCAGAGAGTGTCAGAGAGAGATAGAGAGTGTCAGAGTGTATTGGAGAGTATCAGAGAGTATCAGAGAGTGTCAGAGATAGTCAGATCGTGATAGAGAGTGTCTGAGACTGTCTGAGAGTGTCAGCGAGTGTCAGATAGTGATAGAGAATGTCAGAGAGTGTCTGAGAGTGTTAAAGTGTATCAGAGAGTGTCAGACAGTGTGAGAGAGTGATAGAGTGTGGTAGAGAGTGTCTGAGTGTGTCAGAGTGTGTCTGAGAGTGTCACAGTGTATCAGAGAGTGATGGAGAGTGTCAGAGAGTGTCAGAGAGTGACATAGAGTGTCAGAGAGTGTGAGAGAGAGTCAGAGAGGGTCAGAGAGTGTCAGAGAGTGTGAGAGAGTGTCAGAGAGTGTGAGAGAGTGTCAGAGAGTGTCAGAGAGTGTCAGAGAGTGATAGAGAGTGGCAGAGAGTGTCTGAAAGTGTCAGAGAGTGTCAGAGAGTGATAGAGAGTGTCAGAGAGTGTCAGAGAGTGTCTGAGTGTGTCTGAGATTGTCAGAGAGTGTCAGAGAGTGTCAGAGAGTGATAGAGAGTGTCAGAGAGTGATAGAGAGTGTCAGAGAGGGTCCGAGAGTGTGAGATTTTCAGAGAGTGTCAGAGAGTGTCAGAGAGTGTGAGAGTGTCAGAGAGTGTCAGAGAGTGACAGAGAGTGATAGAGAGTGGCAGAGAGTGTCTGAAAGTGTCAGCGAGTGATAGAGAGTAATAGAGAGTGGCAGAGAATATCTGAAAGTGTCAGAGAGTGCCAGAGAGTGATAGTGAGTGTCAGCGAGTGTCTGAGTGGGTCTGAGAGTCTCAGAGAGGGTCAGAGAGTGATAGAGAGGGTCAGAGAGTGCCAGAGAGTGTCAGAGAGTGTCAGACAGTGATAGAGAGTGTCAGAGAGTGTCTGAGTGTGTCTGAGATTGTCAGAGAGTGTCAGAGAGTGATAGAGAGTGTCAGAGAGTGTCAGAGTGTATCAGAGAATATCAGAGAGTGTCAGAGAGTGATAGAGAGTTTCTGAGACTGTCTGAGAGTGTCAGATTGAGTCAGAGAGTGAAAGAGAGTGTCAGAGAGTGTCTGAGAGTGGTAGAGAGTGTCTTAGTGTGTCAGAGAGTGTCTGAGAGTGTCAGAGTGTATCAGAGAGTTTCAGAGAGTGATAGAGAGTGTCAGAGAGTGTCTGAGAGTGGTAGAGAGTGGTAGAGAGTGTCTTAGTGTGTCAGAGAGTGTCTGAGAGTGTCAGAGTGTATCAGAGAGTTTCAGAGAGTGATAGAGAGTGTCAGAGAGTGTCTGAGAGTGCCAGAGTGTATCAGAGAGTGTCAGAGAGTGATATAGAGTGTCAGAGAGTGATAGAGTGTGCCAGAGACTGTCTGAGAGTGTAAGAGAGGCTCAGAGAGGGTCAGAGAGTGTCAGAGAGTGTGAAAGAGTGTCAGAGAGTGTCAGAGAGTGTGCGAGTGTCAGAGAGTGTCAGAGAGTGTCAGAGAGTGATAGAGAGTGGCAGAGTGTCTGAAAGTGTCAGAAAGTGTCTTAGAGTGATTGAGAGTGATTGAGAATGATTGACAGTGATAGAGAGTGTCAGAGAGTGATAGAGTGTGCCAGAGAGTGTCTGAGAGTGTCAGAGAGTGTCAGAGAGGGTCAGAGAGTGTCAGAGAGTGTCAGAGAGTTTGAAAGAGTGTCAGAGAGTGTCAGAGAGTGTGCGAGTGTCAGAGAGTATCAGAGAGTGTCAGAGAGTGATAGAGAGTGGCAGCGTGTCTGAAAGTGTCAGAGAGTGTCTGAGAGTGATAGAGAGTGTCAGAGAGTGATTGAGAGTGATTGAGAATGATTGACAGTGATAGAGAGTGTCAGAGAGTGATAGAGTGTTCCAGAGAGTGTCAGAGAGGGTCAGAGAGGGTCAGAGAGTGTCAGAGAGTTTGAAAGAGTGTCAGAGAGTGTCAGAGAGTGTCAGAGAGTGACAGAGAGTGGCAGAGTGTCCGAAAGTGTCAGAGAATGTCTGAGAGTGATAGAGAGTGTCAGAGAGTGTCAGAGAGTGATTGAGAGTGATTGAGAATGATTTACAGTGATAGAGAGTGTCAGAGAGTGATTGAGTGTGCCAGAGAGTGTCTGAGAGTGTCAGAGAGGGTCAGAGAGGGTCAGAGAGGGTCAGAGAGTATCAGAGAGTGTGCGAGTGTCAGAGAGTGTCAGAGAGTGTCAGAGTGTGATAGAGAGTGGCAGAGAGTGTCTGAAAGTGTCAGAGAGTGTCTGAGAGTCATAGAGAGTGTCAGAAAGTGTCAGAGAGTGTCAGAGAGTGAGTGAGAGAGTGTCTGAGTGTGTCAGAGAGTGTCAGAAAGTGATGGAATTTGTTAGAGAGTGTCAGAGAGTGTCAGAGAGTGATAGAGAGTGTCAAAAAGTGTCAGAGAGAGTCAGAGAGTGATAGAGAGTGTCAGAGAGTGTCAGAGAGTGATCGAGACTGTCAGAGAGTGATCGAGAGTCTCAGAGCGTGTCAGGGAGGGTCAGAGAGTGTCAGAGAGTGTGAGAGAGTGTCAGAGAGAGTGTCTGAAAGTGTCAGAGAGTGTCTGAGTGTGTCTAAGATTGTCAGAGAGTGTCAGAGAGTGTCTGAGACTGTCTGAGTGTGTCAGAGAGTGATAGAGAGTGTCAGAGAGTGTCTGAGTGTGTATGAGATTGTCAGAGAGTGTCAGAGAGAGATAGAGAGTGTCAGAGTGTATTGGAGAGTATCAGAGAGTATCAGAGAGTGTCAGAGATAGTCAGATCGTGATAGAGAGTGTCTGAGACTGTCTGAGAGTGTCAGCGAGTGTCAGATAGTGATAGAGAATGTCAGAGAGTGTCTGAGAGTGTTAAAGTGTATCAGAGAGTGTCACACAGTGTGAGAGAGTGATAGAGTGTGGTAGAGAGTGTCTGAGTGTGTCAGAGTGTGTCTGAGAGTGTCACAGTGTATCAGAGAGTGATGGAGAGTGTCAGAGAGTGTCAGAGAGTGACATAGAGTGTCAGAGAGTGTGAGAGAGAGTCAGAGAGGGTCAGAGAGTGTCAGAGAGTGTGAGAGAGTGTCAGAGAGTGTGAGAGAGTGTCAGAGAGTTTCAGAGAGAGTGAGTGTGTCAGAGAGTGTGAGAGTGTCAGAGAGTGTCAGACAGTGACAGAGAGTGTCAGAGTGAGTCAGAGAGTGTCAGAGAGTGTCAGAGAGTCTGTGAGAGTGTGTGAGAGTGTCAGAGAGTGTGAGAGTGTCAGAGAGCGATAGAGTGTGTCAGAGAGTGTCAGATTGAGTCAGAGAGTGATAGAGAGTGTCAGAGATTGTCTGAGAGTATTAGAGTGTATCAGAGAGTGTCAGAGAGTGATAGAGAGTGTCAGAGAGTGATAGAGAGTGTCAGAGAGTGTCTGAGAGTGACAGAGAGTGTCAGAGAGAGTCAGAGAGGGTCAGAGAGGGTCAGAGTGTGTGAGAGAGTGTCAGAGAGTGTGAGAGAGAGTTTCAGAGAGAGTGAGTGTGTCAGAGAGTGTGAGAGTGTCAGAGAGTGTCAGACAGTGACAGAGAGTGTCAGAGTGGGTCAGAGAGTGTCAGAGAGTGTGTGCAATTGTGTTAGAGTTTCAGAGAGTGTGAGAGTGTCAGAGAGTGTCAGAGAGCGATAGAGTGTGTCAGAGTGTGTCACAGAGTGTCAGAGAGAGTCAGAGAGTGTCAGAGAGTGATAGAGAGTGTCAGAGAGTGTCAGAGAGTGATCGAGAGTGTCAGAGAGTGTCAGAGAGTGTCAGAGAGTGTCTGAGTGTGTCTGAGATTGTCAGAGAGTGTCAGAGAGTGATAGAGAGTGTCAGAGAGTGATAGAGAGTGTCAGAGAGTGTCAGAGAGTGATAGAGAGTGTCAGAAAGGGTCCGAGATTGTGAGAGTGTCAGAGAGTGTGAGAGTGTCAGAGAGTGTCAGAGAGTGACAGAGAGTTATAGAGAGTGGCAGAGAGTGTTTGAAAGTGTCAGCGAGTGAGAGAGAGTAATAGAGAGTGGCAGAGAATGTCTGAAAGTGTCAGAGAGTGTCAGAGAGTGAAAGAGAGTGATAGAGGGTGATAGAGAGTGTCTTTGAGTGTCAGAGAGTGTCAGAGAGTGATAGAAAGTGTCAGAGAGTGATAGAGAGTGTCAGAGTGTGTCAGAGAGTGTCAGAGAGTGACAGAGAGTGATAGAGTGTGTCAGAGTGTGTCAGAGAGTGTCAGAGTGTGTCAGAGTGTGTCAGAGAGTTATGGAGATTGTCAGAGAGAGTGTGAGTGTGTCAGAGAGTTTCAGAGAGCGTCAGAGAGTGAGAGAGTGTGTCTGAGAGTGTCTGAGAGAGACAGAGAGTTTCTGAGAGTTTCAGTGAGTGTCAGAAAGTGATAGAGAGTGTCTGAGAGTGTCAGCGAGTGATAGAGAGTGTCTGAGAGTGTCTGAGAGTGTCAGCGAGTAATAGAGAGTGATAGACAGTTTCTGAGAATGTCAGAGAGTGATAGAGAGTGTCAGAGTGTGTCAGAGAGTGTCAGAGAGTGTCAGAGAGTGATAGAGTGTGTCAGAGAGTGTCAGAGTGTGTCAGAGAGTGTCAGAGAGTTATAGAGAGTGTCAGAGAGAGTGTGAGTGTGTCAGAGAGTTTCAGAGAGCGTCAGAGAGTGAGAGAGTGTGTCTGAGAGTGTCTGAGAGAGACAGAGAGTTTCTGAGAGTTTCAGTGAGTGTCAGAAAGTGATAGAGAGTGTCTGAGAGTGTCAGCGAGTGATAGAGAGTATCTGAGAGTGTCTGAGAGTGTCTGAGAGGGTCAGCGAGTAATAGAGAGTGATAGGCAGTTTCTGAGAATGTCAGAGAGTGATAGAGAGTGTCTGAGACTGTCAGAGAGTGACAGAGCGTGTCTGAGAGTGTCAGTGAGTGTCAGTGAGTGTCAGAGAGTGATAGAGAGTGTCTGAGAGTGTCATCGAGTAATAGAGAGTGATAGACAGTTTCTGAGAATGTCAGAGAGTGATAGAGAGTGTCTGAGAGTGCCAGAGAGTGACAGAGCGTGTCTGAGAGTGTCAGTGAGAGTCAGAGAGTGATAGAGAGTGTCTGAGAGTGTCTGAGAGTGTCAGCGAGTGATAGAGAGCGTCTGAGAGTGTCAGAGATTGTCAGAGTGTGTCAGAGAGTGATAGAGAGTGATAGAGAGTTTTTGAGAGTGTCAGAGAGTGTCAGAGTGTGTCAGAGAGTGTCAGTGAGTGATAGAGAGTGTCAGAGAGTGACAGAGAGTGTCTGAGAGTGTCAGAAAGTGATAGAGCGTGTCAGAGAATGATAGAGAGTGTCAGAGAGTGTCAGAGACAGTCAGAGTCTGTCAGAGAGTGATAGAGAAAGATAGAGAGTGTCTGAGAGTGTCAGAGAGTCTCAGAGTGTGTCAGAGAGTGATAGAGAGTGATAGAGAGTGATAGAGAGTGATAGAGAGTGTCTGAGTGTGTCAGAGTGTGTCAGAGAGTGTCAGATAGTGTCAGAGATGGTCAGAGTGAGTCAGAGTGTGCCAGAGAGTGATAGAGAGTGATGGAGAGTGTCAGAGAGTTTCATAGAGTGATAGATAGTGTCAGAGAGTGATATAGAGTGATAGAGAGTGTCTGAGAGTGTCTGAGAGAGTCAGAGAGTGTCTGAGAGTGTCAGAGAGTGTCTGACAGTGTCAGAGAGTGAGGGAGAGTGAAAGAGAGTGTCATAGAGAATCTGAGAGTGTTAGGGAGTGATAGGGAGTGTCATCGAGGGATAGAGAGTGAAATAGAGTGTCTGAGAGTGTCAGAGATTGTCAGACAGTGTCAGAGAGTGATAGAAAGTGTCAGAGAGTGTCTGAGAGGTTCAGAGAGTGATATAAAGTGTCAGAGAGTGTCTGAGAGAGTCAGAGAGAGTCAGAGAGTGTCAGAGAGTGATAGTGTCCGAGTGTGTCAGAGAGAGATAGAGAGTGATAGAGTGTGATAGAGAGTGTCTTTGAGTGTCAGAGAGTGTCAGAGAGTGGTAGAGAAAGTCAGAGAGTGATCGAGTGTGTCTGAGATTGTCTGTGAGTGACAGAGTACGTCAGAGAGTGAAAGAGAGTGTCAGAGAGTGTCAGAGTGTGTCAGACAGTGTCAGAGAGTGTCAGAGAGTGGCAGAGTGTGTCAGAGAGTAACAGAGAGGGATAGAGAGTGATAGAGAGTGTCTGAGAGTGTCAGAAAGTGTCAGAGTGTGTCAGAGAGTGATAGAGAGTGTCTGAGAGTGTCAGAGTGTGTCAGAGAGTGTCAGAGATTGATGGAGAGTGTCAGTGAGTGATAGACAGTGTCTGCGAGTGTCAGAGAGTGTCAGAGTGTGTCAGAGAGTAACAGAGCGGGATAGAGAGTGATAGAGAGTGTCTGAGAGTGTCAGAGAGTGTCAGAGAGTGATAGAGAGTGTCAGAGAGTGATAGAAAGTTTCTGAGATTGTCAGAGTGTGTCAGAGAGTGTCAGAGAATGTCAGAGTGTGTCAGAGAGTGTCAGAGAGGGTCAGAGTGAGTCAGAGTGTGCCAGAGAGTGATATGGAGTGATAGAGAGTGTCTGAGAGAGCCTGAGAGTGTCAGAGAGTGATAGAGAGTGTCAGAGAGTGATAGAAAGTTTCAGAGAGTGACAGAGAGTGTCTGAGTGTGTCAGAGTGTGTCAGAGAGTGTCAGATAGTGTCAGAGAGGGTCAGAGTGAGTCAGAGTGTGCCAGAGAGTGATATGGAGTGATAGAGAGTGTCTGAGAGAGCCTGAGAGTGTCAGAGAGTGTCTGAGAGTGTCAGAGAGTGTCAGAGAGTGTCTGACAGTGTCAGAGAGTGATGGAGAGTGAAAGAGAGTGATAGAGATAGTCTGAGCGTGTCAGAAAGTGATAGAGAATGTCAGAGAGTGATAGAGAGTGTCAGAGAGTGTCAGAGACAGTCAGTGTGCGTCGGAGATTGATAGAGAGTGATAGAGAGTGTCTGAGAGTGTCAGAGAGTGTCAGAGTGTGTCAGAGAGTGATAGAGAGTGATAGACAGTGATAGAGAGTGACAGAGAGTGTCTGAGTGTGTCAGAGTGTGTCAGAGAGTGTCAGATAGTGCCAGAGAGGGTCAGAGTGAGTCAGAGTGTGCCAGAGAGTGATATGGAGTGATAGAGAGTGTCTGAGAGAGCCTGAGAGTGTCAGAGAGTGTCAGAGAGTGTCTGAGAGTGTCAGAGAGTGTCAGAGAGTGTCTGACAGTGTCAGAGAGTGATGGAGAGTGAAAGAGAGTGTCATAGAGAATCTGAGATTGTTAGGGAGTGATAGGGAGTGTCATAGAGGGATAGAGAGTGAAAGAGAGTGTCTGAGAGTGTCAGAGATTGTCAGACAGTGTCAGAGAGATTTAGGAAGTGTCTGAGACTGTCTGAGATTTGCTGAGAGTGTCAGAGAGTGTCAGAGTGTGATAGAAAGTGTCAGAGAGTGTCTGAGAGGTTCAGAGAGTGATATATAGTGTCTGAGAGTGTCTGAGAGAGTCAGCGAGAGTCAGAGAGTGTCCGAGAGTGATAGAGAGTGATAGAGTGTGACAGAGTGTGATAGAGAGTGTATTTGAGTGTCAGAGAGTGTCAGAGGGTGATAGAGAAAGTCAGAGAGTGATCGAGTGTGTCTGAGAGTGTCTGTGAGTGACAGAGAATGTCAGAGAGTGATAGAGAGTGTCAGAGATTGTCAGAGTGTGTCAGAGAGTAACAGAGAGGGATAGAGAGTGATAGAGAGTGTCTGAGAGTGTCAGAAAATGTCAGAGTGAGTCAGAGAGTGATAGAGAGTGATAGAGAGTGTCTGAGAGTGTCAGAGTGTGTCAGAGAGTGTCAGAGAGTGATAGAGAGTGTCAGTGAGTGATAGAGAGTGTCTGAGAGTGTCAGAGATTGATAGAGAGTGTCAGAATGTGTCAGAGAGTGTCAGAGAATGTCAGAGTGTGTCAGAGAGTAACAGAGAGTGATAGAGAGTGATAGAGAGTGATAGAGAGTGTCAGAGAGTGTCAGAGACTGTCAGAGTGTGATAGAGAGCGTCAGTGAGTGATAGAGTGTCTGAGAGTGTCAGAGTTTGATAGAGAGTGATAGAGAGTGTCTGAGAGTGTCAGAGAGTGATAGAGAGTGTCAGAGAGTGATAGAGAGTGTCTGAGAGTGTCAGAGAGTGATAGAGAGTGTCAGAGAGTGTCAGAGAGTAACAGAGAGTGATAGAGAGTGTCAGAGAGTGTCAGAGAGTTTCAGAATGTGTCAGAGAGTGTCAGAGAGTGATAGAAGTGTCAGAGAGTGATAGAGAGTGTCTGAGAGTGTCTGAGAGTGACAGAGAGTGTCTGAGGATGTCAGTCAGTGTCAGATGGTGAGAGAGAGTGTCTGAGAGTGTCAGAGAGTGTCACAGTGTGTCAGAGAATGTCAGAGAGCGATAGAGTGTGATAGAGAGTGTCAAATTGTGTCAGAGAGTGATAGAGATTAATCGAGAGTGTCAGGGAGTTTCAGACTGTGTCAGAGAGTGTCATAGAGTGATAGAAAGTGTCAGAGAGTGATAGAGAGTGTCTGAGAGTGTCTGAGAGTGACAGAGAGTGTCTGACGGTTTCAGTCAGTGTCAGAGAGTGATAGAGAGTGTCTGAGAGTGTTAGAGAGTGTCAGAGTGTGTCAGAGAATGTCAGAGATCGATAGAGTGTGTCAGAGTGTGTCACAGAGTGTCAGAGAGAGTCAGAGAGTGATCGAGATTGTCAGAGAGTGTCAGAGTGTGTCAGAGAGTGTATTTGAGTGTCAGAGAGTGTCAGAGGGTGATAGAGAAAGTCAGAGAGTGATCGAGTGTGTCTGAGAGTGTCTGTGAGTGACAGAGAATGTCAGAGAGTGATGGAGAGTGTCAGAGATTGTCAGAGTGTGTCAGAGAGTAACAGAGAGGGATAGAGAGTGATAGAGAGTGTCTGAGAGTGTCAGAAAATGTCAGAGTGAGTCAGAGATTGACAGAGAGTGATAGAGAGTGTCTGAGAGTGTCAGAGTGTGTCAGAGAGTGTCAGAGAGTGATAGAGAGTGTCAGTGAGTGATAGAGAGTGTCTGAGAGTGTCAGAGATTGATAGAGATTGTCAGAATGTGTCAGAGAGTGTCAGAGAATGTCAGAGTGTGTCAGAGAGTAACAGAGAGTGATAGAGAGTGATAGAGAGTGATAGAGAGTGTCAGAGAGTGTCAGAGACTGTCAGAGTGTGATAGAGAGCGTCAGTGAGTGATAGAGTGTCTGAGAGTGTCAGAGTTTGATAGAGAGTGATAGAGAGTGTCTGAGAGTGTCAGAGAGTGATAGAGAGTGTCAGAGAGTGATAGAGAGTGTCTGAGAGTGTCAGAGAGTGATAGAGAGTGTCAGAGAGTGTCAGAGAGTAACAGAGAGTGATAGAGAGTGTCAGAGAGTGTCAGAGAGTTTCAGAATGTGTCAGAGAGTGTCAGAGAGTGATAGAAAGTGTAAGAGAGTGATAGAGAGTGTCTGAGAGTGTCTGAGAGTGACAGAGAGTGTCTGAGGATGTCAGTCAGTGTCAGATGGTGAGAGAGAGTGTCTGAGAGTGTCAGAGAGTGTCACAGTGTGTCAGAGAATGTCAGAGAGCGATAGAGTGTGATAGAGAGTGTCAAATTGTGTCAGAGAGTGATAGAGATTAATCGAGAGTGTCTGGGAGTTTCAGACTGTGTCAGAGAGTGTCATAGAGTGATAGAAAGTGTCAGAGAGTGATAGAGAGTGTCTGAGAGTGTCTGAGAGTGACAGAGAGTGTCTGACGGTTTCAGTCAGTGTCAGAGAGTGATAGAGAGTGTCTGAGAGTGTCAGAGAGTGTCAGAGTGTGTCAGAGAATGTCAGAGATCGATAGAGTGTGTCAGAGTGTGTCACAGAGTGTCAGAGAGAGTCAGAGAGTGATCGAGATTGTCAGAGAGTGTCAGAGTGTGTCAGAGAGTGTCAGAGAGTGATAGAGAGTGTCAGAGAGAGTGTGAGTGTGTCAGAGAGTTTCAGAGAGTGTCAGAGAGTGAGAGAGAGTGTCTGAGAGATGCAGAGAGTGTCAGAGAGTGATAGAGAGTGTCAGAGAGTGTCAGAGAGTGTCAGAGAGTAACAGAGAGGGATAGAGAGTGTCAGAGAGTTTCAGACAGTGTCAGAGAGTGTCAGAGAGTGATAGAATGTGTCAGAGAGTGATAGAGAGTGCCTGAGAGTGTCTGAGAGTGACGGAGAGTGTCTGAGGGTGTCAGTCCGTGTCAGAGAGTGATAGAGAGTGTCTGAGAGTGTCAGAGTGTGTCAGAGAGTAACAGAGAGGGATAGAGAGTGATAGAGAGTGTCTGAGAGTTTCAGAGTGTGTCAGAGAGTAACAGAGAGGGATAGAGAGTGATAGAGAGTGTCTGAGAGTGTCAGAAAGTGTCAGAGTGTGTCAGAGTGTGTCAGAGAGTGATAGAGAGTGATAGAGAGTGTCTGAGAGTGTCAGAGTGTGTCAGAGAGTGATAGAGAGTGTCAGTGAGTGACGGAGAGTGTCTGAGGGTGTCAGTCCGTGTCAGAGAGTGATAGAGAGTGTCTGAGAGTGTCAGAGTGTGTCAGAGAGTAACAGAGAGGGATAGAGAGTGATAGAGAGTGTCTGAGAGTTTCAGAGTGTGTCAGAGAGTAACAGAGAGGGATAGAGAGTGATAGAGAGTGTCTGAGAGTGTCAGAAAGTGTCAGAGTGTGTCAGAGTGTGTCAGAGAGTGATAGAGAGTGATAGAGAGTGTCTGAGAGTGTCAGAGTGTGTCAGAGAGTGATAGAGAGTGTCAGTGAGTGAAGGAGAGTGTCTGAGAGTGTCAGAGAGTGTCAGAGAGTGATAGAGGGTGTATTTGAGTGTCAGAGAGCGTCAGAGAGTGATCGAGAAGGTCAGAGAGTTATCGAGTGTGTCTGAGAGTGTCTGTGAGTGACAGAGTATGTCACAGAGTGATAGAGAGTGTCAGAGAGTTTCAGAGTGTGTCCGAGTGTGTCCGAGTGTGTCAGAGAGTGTCAGAGTGTGTCAGAGAGTAACAGAGAGGGATAGAGAGTGATAGAGAGTGATAGAGAGTGTCTGAGAGTGTCAGAAAGTGTCAGAGTGTGTCAGAGAGTGATAGAGAGTGATAGAGAGTGTCTGAGAGTTTCAGAGTGTGTCAGAGAGTGATAGAGAGTGTCAGTGAGTGACAGAGAGTGATAGAGAGTGTCAGTGAGTGATAGAGAGTGTCAGAGAGTGTCAGAGAGTGATAGAAAGTGTCAGAGATTGATAGAGAGTGTCTGAGATTGTCTGAGAGTGACAGAGAGTGTCTGAGGGTTTCAGTCAGTGTCAGAGAGTGATAGAGAGTGTCTGAGAGTTTCAGAGAGTGTCAGAGTGTGTCAGAGAATGTCAGAGAGCGATAGATTGTGTCAGAGTGTGTCACAGAGTGTCAGAGAGTGTCAGAGAGTGATAGAGAGTGTCAAATTGTGTCAGAGAGTGATAGAGCGTGATAGAGAGTGTCAGAGAGTTTCAGACTGTGTCAGAGAGTTTCAGAGAGTGATAGAGAGTGTCTGAGAGACTCTGAGAGTGGCAGAGAGTGTCTGAGGGTGTCAGTCAGTGTCAGAGAGTGATAGAGAGTGTCTGAGAGTGTCAGAGTGTGTCAGAGAATGTCAGATAGCGATAGAGTGTGTCAGAGTGTGTCACAGAGTGTCAGAGAGAGTCAGAGAGTGGTAGAGATTGTCAGAGAGTGTCAGAGTGTGTCAGAGAGTGATAGAGATTGTCAGAGAGAGTGTGAGTGTGTCAGAGAGTTTCATAGAGTGTCAGAGAGTGAGAGAGAGTGTCTGAGAGTTTCTGAGAGATACAGAGAGTGTCTGAGAGTTTCAGTGAGTGTCAGAGAGTTTTAGAGAGTGTCTGAGAGTGTCAGCGAGTGAAAGAGAGTGATAGAGAGTTTCTGAGAATGTCAGAGAGTGTCAGAGAGTGTCAGAGAGTGTTAGAGAGTGATAGAGAGTGTCTGAGAGTGTCAGAGAGTGACAGCGCGTGTCTGAGAGTGTCAGTGAGTGTCAGAGAGTGTTTGGAGAGTGTCTGAGAGTGTCTGAGATTGTCAGAGATAGTCAGAGTGTGTCAGAGAGAGATAGAGAGTGATAGAGAGTGGCTGAGAGTTTCTGAGAGTGTCAGAGTTTGTCAGAGAGTGTCAGTGAGTGATTGAGAGTGATAGAGAGAGTCTGAGCGTGTCAGAAAGTGATAGAGAATGTCAGAGAGTGATAGAGAGTGTCTGAGAGTGTCTGAGAGTTTCATAGAGTGTCAGAGTGTGTCAGAGAGTGATAGAGAGTGATAGACAGTGATAGAGAGTGACAGAGAGTGTCAGAGTGTGTCAGGGTGTGTCAGAGAGTGTCAGATAGTGTCAGAGAGGGTCAGAGTGAGTCAGAGTGTGCCAGAGAGTGATATGGAGTGATAGAGAGTGTCTGAGAGAGTCTGAGAGTGTCAGAGAGTGTCTGAGAGTGTCAGAGAGTGTCAGAGAGTGTCTGACAGTGTCAGAGAGTGATAGAGAGTGTCTGAGAGTGTCTGAGAGTGACAGAGAGTGTCTGAGGCTGTCAGTCAGTGTCAGAGAGTGATAGAGAGTGTCTGAGAGTGTCAGAGAGTGTCACAGTGTGTCAGAGAATGTCAGAGAGCGATAGAGTGTGATAGAGAGTGTCAAATTGTGTCAGAGAGTGATAGAGATTAATCGAGAGTGTCAGGGAGTTTCAGACTGTGTCAGAGAGTGTCATAGAGTGATAGAACGTGTCAGAGAGTGATAGAGAGTGTCTGAGAGTGTCTGAGAGTGACAGAGAGTGTCTGACGGTTTCAGTCAGTGTCAGAGAGTGATAGAGAGTGTCTGAGAGTGTCAGAGAGTGTGAGAGTGTGTCAGAGAATGTCAGAGATCGATAGAGTGTGTCGGAGTGTGTCACAGAGTGTCAGAGAGAGTCAGAGAGTGATCGAGATTGTCAGAGAGTGTCAGAGTGTGTCAGAGAGTGTCAGAGAGTGATAGAGAGTGTCAGAGAGAGTGTGAGTGTGTCAGAGAGTTTCAGAGAGTGTCAGAGAGTGAGAGAGAGTGTCAGAGAGAGTGTGAGTGTGTCAGAGAGTTTCAGAGAGTGTCAGAGAGTGAGAGAGAGAGTCTGAGAGATGAAGAGAGTGTCTGAGGGTGTCAGTCCGTGTCAGAGAGTGATAGAGAGTGTCTGAGAGTGTCAGAGTGTGTCAGAGAGTAACAGAGAGGGATAGAGAGTGATAGAGAGTGTCTGAGAGTTTCAGAGTGTGTCAGAGAGTAACAGAGAGGGATAGAGAGTGATAGAGAGTGTCTGAGAGTGTCAGAAAGTGTCAGAGTGTGTCAGAGTGTGTCAGAGAGTGATAGAGAGTGATAGAGAGTGTCTGAGAGTGTCAGAGTGTGTCAGAGAGTGATAGAGAGTGTCAGTGAGTGAAGGAGAGTGTCTGAGAGTGTCAGAGAGTGTCAGAGAGTGATAGAGGGTGTATTTGAGTGTCAGAGAGCGTCAGAGAGTGATCGAGAAGGTCAGAGAGTTATCGAGTGTGTCTGAGAGTGTCTGTGAGTGACAGAGTATGTCACAGAGTGATAGAGAGTGTCAGAGAGTGTCAGAGTGTGTCCGAGTGTGTCCGAGTGTGTCAGAGAGTGTCAGAGTGTGTCAGAGAGTAACAGAGAGGGATAGAGAGTGATAGAGAGTGATAGAGAGTGTCTGAGAGTGTCAGAAAGTGTCAGAGTGTGTCAGAGAGTGATAGAGAGTGATAGAGAGTGTCTGAGAGTTTCAGAGTGTGTCAGAGAGTGATAGAGAGTGTCAGTGAGTGACAGAGAGTGATAGAGAGTGTCAGTGAGTGATAGAGAGTGTCAGAGAGTGTCAGAGAGTGATAGAAAGTGTCAGAGATTGATAGAGAGTGTCTGAGATTGTCTGAGAGTGACAGAGAGTGTCTGAGGGTTTCAGTCAGTGTCAGAGAGTGATAGAGAGTGTCTGAGAGTTTCAGAGAGTGTCAGAGTGTGTCAGAGAATGTCAGAGAGCGATAGATTGTGTCAGAGTGTGTCACAGAGTGTCAGAGAGTGTCAGAGAGTGATAGAGAGTGTCAAATTGTGTCAGAGAGTGATAGAGCGTGATAGAGAGTGTCAGAGAGTTTCAGACTGTGTCAGAGAGTTTCAGAGAGTGATAGAGAGTGTCTGAGAGACTCTGAGAGTGACAGAGAGTGTCTGAGGGTGTCAGTCAGTGTCAGAGAGTGATAGAGAGTGTCTGAGAGTGTCAGAGTGTGTCAGAGAATGTCAGATAGCGATAGAGTGTGTCAGAGTGTGTCACAGAGTGTCAGAGAGAGTCAGAGAGTGGTAGAGATTGTCAGAGAGTGTCAGAGTGTGTCAGAGAGTGATAGAGAGTGTCAGAGAGAGTGTGAGTGTGTCAGAGAGTTTCATAGAGTGTCAGAGAGTGAGAGAGAGTGTCTGAGAGTTTCTGAGAGATACAGAGAGTGTCTGAGAGTTTCAGTGAGTGTCAGAGAGTTTTAGAGAGTGTCTGAGAGTGTCAGCGAGTGAAAGAGAGTGATAGAGAGTTTCTGAGAATGTCAGAGAGTGTCAGAGAGTGTCAGAGAGTGTCAGAGAGTGTTAGAGAGTGATAGAGAGTGTCTGAGAGTGTCAGAGAGTGACAGCGCGTGTCTGAGAGTGTCAGTGAGTGTCAGAGAGTGTTTGGAGAGTGTCTGAGAGTGTCTGAGATTGTCAGAGATAGTCAGAGTGTGTCAGAGAGAGATAGAGAGTGATAGAGAGTGGCTGAGAGTTTCTGAGAGTGTCAGAGTTTGTCAGAGAGTGTCAGTGAGTGATTGAGAGTGATAGAGAGAGTCTGAGCGTGTCAGAAAGTGATAGAGAATGTCAGAGAGTGATAGAGAGTGTCTGAGAGTGTCTGAGAGTTTCATAGAGTGTCAGAGTGTGTCAGAGAGTGATAGAGAGTGATAGACAGTGATAGAGAGTGACAGAGAGTGTCAGAGTGTGTCAGGGTGTGTCAGAGAGTGTCAGATAGTGTCAGAGAGGGTCAGAGTGAGTCAGAGTGTGCCAGAGAGTGATATGGAGTGATAGAGAGTGTCTGAGAGAGTCTGAGAGTGTCAGAGAGTGTCTGAGAGTGTCAGAGAGTGTCAGAGAGTGTCTGACAGTGTCAGAGAGTGATAGAGAGTGTCTGAGAGTGTCTGAGAGTGACAGAGAGTGTCTGAGGCTGTCAGTCAGTGTCAGAGAGTGATAGAGAGTGTCTGAGAGTGTCAGAGAGTGTCACAGTGTGTCAGAGAATGTCAGAGAGCGATAGAGTGTGATAGAGAGTGTCAAATTGTGTCAGAGAGTGATAGAGATTAATCGAGAGTGTCAGGGAGTTTCAGACTGTGTCAGAGAGTGTCATAGAGTGATAGAACGTGTCAGAGAGTGATAGAGAGTGTCTGAGAGTGTCTGAGAGTGACAGAGAGTGTCTGACGGTTTCAGTCAGTGTCAGAGAGTGATAGAGAGTGTCTGAGAGTGTCAGAGAGTGTGAGAGTGTGTCAGAGAATGTCAGAGATCGATAGAGTGTGTCGGAGTGTGTCACAGAGTGTCAGAGAGAGTCAGAGAGTGATCGAGATTGTCAGAGAGTGTCAGAGTGTGTCAGAGAGTGTCAGAGAGTGATAGAGAGTGTCAGAGAGAGTGTGAGTGTGTCAGAGAGTTTCAGAGAGTGTCAGAGAGTGAGAGAGAGAGTCTGAGAGATGAAGAGAGTGTCTGAGAGTTTCAGTGAATGTCAGAGAGTGTCAGAGAGTGATAGAGAGTGTCTGAGAGTGTCTGAGAGTGTCAGAGAGTGATAGAGAGTGTCAGAGAGTGTCAGAGAGTGTCAGAGAGTAACAGAGAGTGATAGAGAGTGTCAGAGAGTTTCAGACAGTGTCAGAGAGTGTCAGAGAGTGTCAGAGAGTGATAGAATGTGTCAGAGAGTGATAGAGAGTGCCTGAGAGTGTCTGAGAGTGACAGAGAGTGTCTGAGGGTGTCAGTCCGTGTCAGAGAGTGATAGAGAGTGTCTGAGAGTGTCAGAGTGAGTCAGAGAGTAACAGAGAGGGATAGAGAGTGATAGAGAGTGTCTGAGAGTGTCAGAAAGTGTCAGAGTGTGTCAGAGAGTGATAGAGAGTGATAGAGAGTGTCTGAGAGTGTCAGAGTGTGTCAGAGAGTGATAGAGAGTGTCAGTGAGTGATAGAGAGTGTCTGAGAGTGTCAGAGAGTGTCAGAGAGTGATAGAGGGTGTATTTGAGTGTCAGAGAGCGTCAGAGAGTGATAGAGAAAGTCAGAGAGTTATCGAGTGTGTCTGAGAGTGTCTGTGAGTGACAGAGTATGTCACAGAGTGATAGAGAGTGTCAGAGAGTGTCAGAGTGTGTCCGAGTGTGTCCGAGTGTGTCCGAGAGTGTCAGAGAGTGTCAGAGTGTGTCAGAGAGTAACAGAGAGGGATAGAGAGTGATAGAGAGTGTCTGAGAGTGTCAGAAAGGGTCAGAGTGTGTCAGAGAGTGATAGAGAATGATAGAGAGTGTCTGAGAGTGTCAGAGTGTGTCAGAGAGTGATAGAGAGTGTCAGTGAGTGATAGAGAGTGTCAGAGAGTGTCAGAGAGTGATAGAAAGTGTCAGAGATTGATAGAGAGTGTCTGAGATTGTCTGAGAGTGACAGAGAGTGTCTGAGGGTGTCAGTCAGTGTCAGAGAGTGATAGAGAGTGTCTGAGAGTTTCAGAGAGTGTCAGAGTGTGTCAGAGAATGTCAGAGAGCGATAGAGTGTGTCAGAGTGTGTCAGAGTGTGTCACAGAGTGTCAGAGAGTGTCAGAGAGTGATAGAGAGAGTCAAATTGTGTCAGAGAGTGATAGAGAGTGATAGAGAGTGTCAGAGAGTTTCAGACTGTGTCAGAGAGTTTCAGAGAGTGATAGAAAGTGTCAGAGAGTGATAGAGAGTGTCTGAGAGACTCTGAGAGTGACAGAGAGTGTCTGAGAGTGTCAGTCAGTGTCAGAGAGTGATAGAGAGTGTCTGAGAGTGTCAGAGAGTGTCAGAGTGTGTCAGAGAATGTCAGATAGCGATAGAGTGTGTCAGAGTGTGTCACAGAGTGTCAGAGAGAGTCAGAGAGTGGTAGAGATTGTCAGAGAGTGTCAGAGTGTGTCAGAGAGTGTCAGAGAGTGATAGAGAGTGTCAGAGAGAGTGTGAGTGTGTCAGAGAGTTTCATAGAGTGTCAGAGAGTGAGAGAGAGTGTCTGAGAGTTTCTGAGAGATACAGAGAGTGTCTGAGAGTTTCAGTGAGTGTCAGAGAGTTTTAGAGAGTGTCTGAGAGTGTCAGCGAGTGAAAGAGAGTGATAGAGAGTTTCTGAGAATGTCAGAGAGTGTCAGAGAGTGATAGAGAGTGATAGAGAGTGTCTGAGAGTGTCAGAGAGTGACAGCGCGTGTCTGAGAGTGTCAGTGAGTGTCAGAGAGTGTTTGGAGAGTGTCTGAGTGTGTCTGAGATTGTCAGAGATAGTCAGAGTGTGTCAGAGAGAGATAGAGAGTGATAGAGAGTGGCTGAGAGTTTCTGAGAGTGTCAGAGTTTGTCAGAGAGTGTCAGTGAGTGATAGAGAGTGATAGAGAGAGTCTGAGCGTGTCAGAAAGTGATAGAGAATGTCAGAGAGTGATAGAGAGTGTCAGAGAGTGTCAGAGACAGTCAGTGTGCGTCAGAGATTGATAGAGAGTGATAGAGAGTGTCTGAGAGTGTCTGAGAGTGTCAGAGAGTGTCAGAGTGTGTCAGAGAGTGATAGAGAGTGATAGACAGTGATAGTGAGTGACAGAGAGTGTCAGAGTCTGTCAGGGTGTGTCAGAGAGTGTCAGATAGTGTCAGAGAGGGTCAGAGTGAGTCAGAGTGTGCCAGAGAGTGATATGGAGTGATAGAGAGGGTCTGAGAGAGTCTGAGAGTGTCAGAGAGTGTCTGAGAGTGTCAGAGAGTGTCAGAGAGTGTCTGACAGTGTCAGAGAGTGATAGAGAGTGTCTGAGAGTGTCTGAGAGTGACAGAGAGTGTCTGAGGATGTCAGTCAGTGTCAGAGAGTGATAGAGTGTGTCTGAGAGTTTCTGAGAGTGTCAGAGTTTGTCAGAGAGTGTCAGTGTGTGATAGAGAGTGTCAGAGAGTGATAGAGAGTGTCTGAGAGATGCAGAGAGTGTCTGAGAGTTTCAGTGAATGTCAGAGAGTGTCAGAGAGTGATAAAGAGTGTCTGAGAGTGTCTGAGAGTGTCAGAGAGTGATAGAGAGTTTCAGAGTGTGTCAGAGAGTAACAGAGAGGGATAGAGAGTGATAGAGAGTGTCTGAGAGTGTCAGAAAGTGTCAGAGTGTGTCAGAGTGTGTCAGAGAGTGATAGAGAGTGATAGAGAGTGTCTGAGAGTGTCAGAGTGTGTCAGAGAGTGATAGAGAGTGTCAGTGAGTGAAGGAGAGTGTCTGAGAGTGTCAGAGAGTGTCAGAGAGTGATAGAGGGTGTATTTGAGTGTCAGAGAGCGTCAGAGAGTGATCGAGAAGGTCAGAGAGTTATCGAGTGTGTCTGAGAGTGTCTGTGAGTGACAGAGTATGTCACAGAGTGATAGAGAGTGTCAGAGAGTGTCAGAGTGTGTCCGAGTGTGTCCGAGTGTGTCAGAGAGTGTCAGAGTGTGTCAGAGAGTAACAGAGAGGGCTAGAGAGTGATAGAGAGTGATAGAGAGTGTCTGAGAGTGTCAGAAAGTGTCAGAGTGTGTCAGAGAGTGATAGAGAGTGATAGAGAGTGTCTGAGAGTTTCAGAGTGTGTCAGAGAGTGATAGAGAGTGTCAGTGAGTGACAGAGAGTGATAGAGAGTGTCAGTGAGTGATAGAGAGTGTCAGAGAGTGTCAGAGAGTGATAGAAAGTGTCAGAGATTGATAGAGAGTGTCTGAGATTGTCTGAGAGTGACAGAGAGTGTCTGAGGGTTTCAGTCAGTGTCAGAGAGTGATAGAGAGTGTCTGAGAGTTTCAGAGAGTGTCAGAGTGTGTCAGAGAATGTCAGAGAGCGATAGATTGTGTCAGAGTGTGTCACAGAGTGTCAGAGAGTGTCAGAGAGTGATAGAGAGTGTCAAATTGTGTCAGAGAGTGATAGAGCGTGATAGAGAGTGTCAGAGAGTTTCAGACTGTGTCAGAGAGTTTCAGAGAGTGATAGAGAGTGTCTGAGAGACTCTGAGAGTGACAGAGAGTGTCTGAGGGTGTCAGTCAGTGTCAGAGAGTGATAGAGAGTGTCTGAGAGTGTCAGAGTGTGTCAGAGAATGTCAGATAGCGATAGAGTGTGTCAGAGTGTGTCACAGAGTGTCAGAGAGAGTCAGAGAGTGGTAGAGATTGTCAGAGAGTGTCAGAGTGTGTCAGAGAGTGATAGAGAGTGTCAGAGAGAGTGTGAGTGTGTCAGAGAGTTTCATAGAGTGTCAGAGAGTGAGAGAGAGTGTCTGAGAGTTTCTGAGAGATACAGAGAGTGTCTGAGAGTTTCAGTGAGTGTCAGAGAGTTTTAGAGAGTGTCTGAGAGTGTCAGCGAGTGAAAGAGAGTGATAGAGAGTTTCTGAGAATGTCACAGAGTGTCAGAGAGTGTCAGAGAGTGTTAGAGAGTGATAGAGAGTGTCTGAGAGTGTCAGAGAGTGACAGCGCGTGTCTGAGAGTGTCAGTGAGTGTCAGAGAGTGTTTGGAGAGTGTCTGAGAGTGTCTGAGATTGTCAGAGATAGTCAGAGTGTGTCAGAGAGAGATAGAGAGTGATAGAGAGTGGCTGAGAGTTTCTGAGAGTGTCAGAGTTTGTCAGAGAGTGTCAGTGAGTGATTGAGAGTGATAGAGAGAGTCTGAGCGTGTCAGAAAGTGATAGAGAATGTCAGAGAGTGATAGAGAGTGTCTGAGAGTGTCTGAGAGTTTCATAGAGTGTCAGAGTGTGTCAGAGAGTGATAGAGAGTGATAGACAGTGATAGAGAGTGACAGAGAGTGTCAGAGTGTGTCAGGGTGTGTCAGAGAGTGTCAGATAGTGTCAGAGAGGGTCAGAGTGAGTCAGAGTGTGCCAGAGAGTGATATGGAGTGATAGAGAGTGTCTGAGAGAGTCTGAGAGTGTCAGAGAGTGTCTGAGAGTGTCAGAGAGTGTCAGAGAGTGTCTGACAGTGTCAGAGAGTGATAGAGAGTGTCTGAGAGTGTCTGAGAGTGACAGAGAGTGTCTGAGGCTGTCAGTCAGTGTCAGAGAGTGATAGAGAGTGTCTGAGAGTGTCAGAGAGTGTCACAGTGTGTCAGAGAATGTCAGAGAGCGATAGAGTGTGATAGAGAGTGTCAAATTGTGTCAGAGAGTGATAGAGATTAATCGAGAGTGTCAGGGAGTTTCAGACTGTGTCAGAGAGTGTCATAGAGTGATAGAACGTGTCAGAGAGTGATAGAGAGTGTCTGAGAGTGTCTGAGAGTGACAGAGAGTGTCTGACGGTTTCAGTCAGTGTCAGAGAGTGATAGAGAGTGTCTGAGAGTGTCAGAGAGTGTGAGAGTGTGTCAGAGAATGTCAGAGATCGATAGAGTGTGTCGGAGTGTGTCACAGAGTGTCAGAGAGAGTCAGAGAGTGATCGAGATTGTCAGAGAGTGTCAGAGTGTGTCAGAGAGTGTCAGAGAGTGATAGAGAGTGTCAGAGAGAGTGTGAGTGTGTCAGAGAGTTTCAGAGAGTGTCAGAGAGTGAGAGAGAGAGTCTGAGAGATGAAGAGAGTGTCTGAGAGTTTCAGTGAATGTCAGAGAGTGTCAGAGAGTGATAGAGAGTGTCTGAGAGTGTCTGAGAGTGTCAGAGAGTGATAGAGAGTGTCAGAGAGTGTCAGAGAGTGTCAGAGAGTAACAGAGAGTGATAGAGAGTGTCAGAGAGTTTCAGACAGTGTCAGAGAGTGTCAGAGAGTGTCAGAGAGTGATAGAATGTGTCAGAGAGTGATAGAGAGTGCCTGAGAGTGTCTGAGAGTGACAGAGAGTGTCTGAGGGTGTTAGTCCGTGTCAGAGAGTGATAGAGAGTGTCTGAGAGTGTCAGAGTGTGTCAGAGAGTAACAGAGAGGGATAGAGAGTGATAGAGAGTGTCTGAGAGTGTCAGAAAGTGTCAGAGTGTGTCAGAGAGTGATAGAGAGTGATAGAGAGTGTCTGAGAGTGTCAGAGTGTGTCAGAGAGTGATAGAGAGTGTCAGTGAGTGATAGAGAGTGTCTGAGAGTGTCAGAGAGTGTCAGAGAGTGATAGAGGGTGTATTTGAGTGTCAGAGAGCGTCAGAGAGTGATAGAGAAAGTCAGAGAGTTATCGAGTGTGTCTGAGAGTGTCTGTGAGTGACAGAGTATGTCACAGAGTGATAGAGAGTGTCAGAGAGTGTCAGAGTGTGTCCGAGTGTGTCCGAGTGTGTCCGAGAGTGTCAGAGAGTGTCAGAGTGTGTCAGAGAGTAACAGAGAGGGATAGAGAGTGATAGAGAGTGTCTGAGAGTGTCAGAAAGGGTCAGAGTGTGTCAGAGAGTGATAGAGAATGATAGAGAGTGTCTGAGAGTGTCAGAGTGTGTCAGAGAGTGATAGAGAGTGTCAGTGAGTGATAGAGAGTGTCAGAGAGTGTCAGAGAGTGATAGAAAGTGTCAGAGATTGATAGAGAGTGTCTGAGATTGTCTGAGAGTGACAGAGAGTGTCTGAGGGTGTCAGTCAGTGTCAGAGAGTGATAGAGAGTGTCTGAGAGTTTCAGAGAGTGTCAGAGTGTGTCAGAGAATGTCAGAGAGCGATAGAGTGTGTCAGAGTGTGTCAGAGTGTGTCACAGAGTGTCAGAGAGTGTCAGAGAGTTTCAGACTGTGTCAGAGAGTTTCAGAGAGTGATAGAAAGTGTCAGAGAGTGATAGAGAGTGTCTGAGAGACTCTGAGAGTGACAGAGAGTGTCTGAGAGTGTCAGTCAGTGTCAGAGAGTGATAGAGAGTGTCTGAGAGTGTCAGAGAGTGTCAGAGTGTGTCAGAGAATGTCAGATAGCGATAGAGTGTGTCAGAGTGTGTCACAGAGTGTCAGAGAGAGTCAGAGAGTGGTAGAGATTGTCAGAGAGTGTCAGAGTGTGTCAGAGAGTGTCAGAGAGTGATAGAGAGTGTCAGAGAGAGTGTGAGTGTGTCAGAGAGTTTCATAGAGTGTCAGAGAGTGAGAGAGAGTGTCTGAGAGTTTCTGAGAGATACAGAGAATGTCTGAGAGTTTCAGTGAGTGTCAGAGAGTTTTAGAGAGTGTCTGAGAGTGTCAGCGAGTGAAAGAGAGTGATAGAGAGTTTCTGAGAATGTCAGAGAGTGTCAGAGAGTGATAGAGAGTGATAGAGAGTGTCTGAGAGTGTCAGAGAGTGACAGCGCGTGTCTGAGAGTGTCAGTGAGTGTCAGAGAGTGTTTGGAGAGTGTCTGAGTGTGTCTGAGATTGTCAGAGATAGTCAGAGTGTGTCAGAGAGAGATAGAGAGTGATAGAGAGTGGCTGAGAGTTTCTGAGAGTGTCAGAGTTTGTCAGAGAGTGTCAGTGAGTGATAGAGAGTGATAGAGAGAGTCTGAGCGTGTCAGAAAGTGATAGAGAATGTCAGAGAGTGATAGAGAGTGTCAGAGAGTGTCAGAGAAAGTCAGTGTGCGTCAGAGATTGATAGAGAGTGATAGAGAGTGTCTGAGAGTGTCTGAGAGTGTCAGAGAGTGTCAGAGTGTGTCAGAGAGTGATAGAGAGTGATAGACAGTGATAGTGAGTGACAGAGAGTGTCAGAGTCTGTCAGGGTGTGTCAGAGAGTGTCAGATAGTGTCAGAGAGGGTCAGAGTGAGTCAGAGTGTGCCAGAGAGTGATATGGAGTGATATGGAGTGATAGAGAGTGTCTGAGAGAGTCTGAGAGTGTCAGAGAGTGTCTGAGAGTGTCAGAGAGTGTCAGAGAGTGTCTGACAGTGTCAGAGAGTGATAGAGAGTGTCTGAGAGTGTCTGAGAGTGACAGAGAGTGTCTGAGGATGTCAGTCAGTGTCAGAGAGTGATAGAGAGTGTCTGAGAGTTTCTGAGAGTGTCAGAGTTTGTCAGAGAGTGTCAGTGTGTGATAGAGAGTGTCAGAGAGTGATAGAGAGTGTCTGAGAGATGCAGAGAGTGTCTGAGAGTTTCAGTGAATGTCAGAGAGTGTCAGAGAGTGATAAAGAGTGTCTGAGAGTGTCTGAGAGTGTCAGAGAGTGATAGAGAGTGTCAGAGAGTGTCAGAGAGTAACAGAGAGTGATAGAGAGTGTCAGAGATTTTCAGACAGTGTCAGAGAGTGTCAGAGAGTGATAGAATGTGTCAGAGAGTGATAGAGAGTGCCTGAGAGTGTCTGAGAGTGACAGAGAGTGTCTGAGGGTGTCAGTCAGTGTCAGAGAGTGTCTGAGAGTGTCAGAAAGTGTCAGAGTGTGTCAGAGAGTGATAGAGAGTGATAGAGAGTGTCTGAGAGTGTCAGAGTGTGTCAGAGAGTGATAGAGAGTGTCAGTGAGTGATAGAGAGTGTCTGAGAGTGTCAGAGAGTGTCAGAGAGTGATAGAGGGTGTATCTGAGTGTCAGAGTGTGTCCGAGTGTGTCCGAGTGTGTCCGAGAGTGTCAGAGAGTGTCAGAGTGTGTCAGAGAGTAACAGAGAGGGATGGAGAGTGATAGAGAGTGATGGAGAGTGTCTGAGAGTGTCTGAGAGTGTCAGAGTGTGTCAGAGAGTGATAGAGAGTGATAGAGATTGTCTGAGAGTGTCAGAGTGTGTCAGAGAGTGATAGAGAGTGTCAGTGAGTGATAGAGAGTGTCAGAGAGTGTCAGAGAGTGATAGAAAGTGTCAGAGATTGATAAGAGTGTCTGAGATTGTCTGAGAGTGATAGAGAGTGTCTGAGAGTTTCAGAGAGTGTCAGAGTGTGTCAGAGAATGTCAGAGAGCGATAGAATGTGTCAGAGTGTGTCACAGAGTGTCAGAGAGTGTCAGAGAGTGATAGAGAGTGTCAAATTGTGTCAGAGAGTGATAGAGAGTGATAGAGAGTGTCAGAGAGTTTCAGACTGTGTCAGAGAGTTTCAGAGAGTGATAGAAAGTGTCAGAGAGTGATAGAGAGTGTCTGAGAGACTCTGAGAGTGACAGAGAGTGTCTGAGGGTGTCAGTCAGTGTCAGAGAGTGATAGAGAGTGTCTGAGAGTGTCAGAGTGTGTCAGAGAATATCAGATAGCGATAGAGTGTGTCAGAGTGTGTCACAGAGTGTCAGAGAGAGTCAGAGAGTGGTAGAGATTGTCAGAGAGTGTCAGAGTGTGTCAGAGAGTGTCAGAGAGTGATAGAGAGTGTCAGAGAGAGTGTGAGTGTGTCAGAGAGTTTCATAGAGTGTCAGAGAGTGAGAGAGAGTGTCTGAGAGTTTCTGAGAGATACAGAGAGTGTCTGAGAGTTTCAGTGAGTGTCAGAGAGTTTTAGAGAGTGTCTGAGAGTGTCAGCGAGTGAAAGAAAGTGATAGAGAGTGTCATAGAGAATCTGAGATTGTTAGGGAGTGATAGGGAGTGTCATCGAGGGATAGAGAGTGAAAGAGAGTGTCTGAGAGTGTCAGAGATTGTCAGACAGAGTCAGAGAGTGATAGGAAGTGTCTGAGACTGTCTGAGATTTTCTGAGAGTGTCAGATTGTGTCAGAGTGTGATAGAGAGTGTCAGAGAGTGTCTGAGAGGTTCAGAGAGTGATATAAAGTGTCAGAGAGTGTCTGAGAGAGTCAGAGAGAGTCAGAGAGTGTCACAGAGTGAGAGAGAGTGTCCGAGAGTGTCAGAGAGTGACAGAGAGTGATAGAGTGTGACAGAGTGTGATAGAGAGTGTATTTGAGTGTCAGAGAGTGTCAGAGGGTGATAGAGAAAGTCAGAGAGTGATCGAGTGTGTCTGAGAGTGTCTGTGAGTGACAGAGAATGTCAGAGAGTGATAGAGAGTGTCAGAGATTGTCAGAGTGTGTCAGAGAGTAACAGAGAGGGATAGAGAGTGATAGAGAGTGTCTAAGAGTGTCAGAAAATGTCAGAGTGTGTCAGAGAGTGATAGAGAGTGATAGAGAGTGCCAGTGAGTGATAGAGAGTGTCTGAGAGTGTCAGAGATTGATAGAGAGTGTCAGAATGTGTCAGAGAGTGTCTGAGAGTGTCAGAGTGTGTCAGAGAGTGTAAGAGAGTGATAGAGAGTGTCAGTGAGTGATAGAGAGTGTCTGAGAGTGTCAGAGATTGATAGAGAGTGTCAGAATGTGTCAGAGAGTGTCAGAGAATGTCAGAGTGTGTCAGAGAGTAACAGAGAGTGATAGAGAGTGATAGAGAGTGTCAGAGAGTGTCAGAGACTGTCAGAGTGTGATAGAGAGCGTCAGTGAGTGATCGAGTGTCTGAGAGTGTCAGAGTTTGATAGAGAGTGATAGAGAGTGATAGAGAGTGTCTGAGAGTGTCAGAGAGTGATAGAGAGTGTCTGAGAGTGTCAGAGAGTGATAGAGAGTGTCAGAGAGCGTCAGAGAGTAACAGAGAGTGATAGAGAGTGTCAGAGAGTGTCAGAGAGTTTCAGAATGTGTCAGAGAGTGTCAGAGAGTGATAGAAAGTGTCAGAGAGTGATAGAGAGTGTCTGAGAGTGTCTGAGAGTGACAGAGAGTGTCTGAGGATGTCAGTCAGTGTCAGAGAGTGATAGAGAGTGTCTGAGTGTGTCAGAGAGTGTCAGAGTGTGTCAGAGAATGTCAGAGAGCGATAGAGTGTGATAGAGAGTGTCAAATTGTGTCAGAGTGTGATAGAGAGTGATCGAGAGTGTCAGAGAGTTTCAGACTGTGTCAGAGAGTGTCAGAGAGTGATAGAAAGTGTCAGAGAGTGATAGAGAGTGTCTGAGAGTGTCTGAGAGTGTCTGAGAGTGACAGAGAGTGTCTGACGGTTTCAGTCAGTGTCAGAGAGTGATCGAGAGTGTCTGAGAGTGTCAGAGAGTGTCAGAGTGTGTCAGAGAATGTCAGAGAGCGATAGAGTGTGTCAGAGTGTGTCAGAGTGTGTCACAGAGTGTCAGAGAGAGTCAGAGAGTGATCGAGATTGTCAGAGAGTGTCAGAGTGTGTCAGAGAGTGTCAGAGAGTGATAGAGAGTGTCAGAGAGAGTGTGAGTGTGTCAGAGAGTTTCAGAGAGTGTCAGAGAGTGAGAGAGAGTGTCTGAGAGTGTCTGAGAGATGCAGAGAGTGTCTGAGAGTTTCAGTGAGTGTCAGAGAGTGTCAGAGAGTGATAGAGAGTGTCTGAGAGTGTCTGAGAGTGTCAGAGAGTGATAGAGAGTGTCAGAGATTTTCAGACAGTGTCAGAGAGTGTCAGAGAGTGATAGAAAGTGTCAGAGAGTGATCGAGAGTGCCTGAGAGTGTCTGAGAGTGACAGAGAGTGTTTGAGGGTGTCAGTCAGTGTCAGAGAGTGATAGAGAGTGTCTGAGAGTGTCAGAGAGTGTCAGAGTGAGTCAGAGAATGTCAGAGAGCGATAGAGTTTGTCAGAGTGTGTCACAGAGTGTCAGAGAGTGTCAGAGATTGATAGAGAGTGTCTGAGAGTGTCAGAGAGTGATACAGCGTGTCAGAGAGTGTCAGAGAGTAACCGAGAGTGATAGAGAGTTTCAGAGAGTTTCAGACTGTGTCAGAGAGTGTCAAAGAGTGATAGAAAGTGTCAGAGAGTGACAGAGAATGTCTGAGGGTGTCAGTCAGTGTCTGAGAGTGTCAGAGAGTGTCAGAGAATGTCAGAGAGCGATAGAATGTGTCAGAGTGTGTCACAGAGTGTCACAGAGTGTCAGAGAGTGATAGAGAGTGTCAAATTGTGTCAGAGAGTGATAGAGAGTGATAGAGAGTGTCAGAGAGTTTCAGACTGTGTCAGAGAGTGTCAGAGAGTGATAGATACTGTCAGAGAGTGATAGAGAGTGTCTGAGAGACTCTGAGAGTGACAGAGAGTGTCTGAGGGTATCAGTCAGTGTCAGAGAGTGATAGAGAGTGTCTGAGAGTGTCAGAGAGTGTCAGAGAGTGTCAGAGAGGGATAGAGTGTGTCAGAGTGTGTCACAGAGTGTCAGAGAGAGTCAGAGAGTGGTAGAGATTGTCAGAGAGTGTCAGAGTGTGTCAGAGAGTGTCAGAGAGGGATAGAGAGTGTCAGAGAGACTGTGAGTGTGTCAGAGAGTTTCAGAGAGTGTCAGAGAGTGAGAGAGAGTGTCTGAGAGTGTCTGAGAGATACAGAGAGTGTCTCAGAGTTTCAGTGAGTGTCAGAGAGTTTTCGAGAGTGTCTGAGAGTGTCTGAGAGTGTCAGCGAGTGATAGAGAGTGACAGAGAGTGTCTGAGATTTTCTGAGAATGTCAGAGAGTGTCAGAGAGTGATAGAGAGTGATAGAGATTGTCTGAGAGTGTCAGAGAGTGCCAGCGCGTGTCTGAGAGTGTCAGTGAGTGTCAGAGAGTGTTTAGCGAGTGTCTGAGAGTGTCTGAGATTGTCAGAGATTGTCAGAGTATGTCAGAGAGTGATAGAGTGTGATAGAGAGTGTCTGAGAGTTTCTGAGAGAGTCAGAGTGTGTCAGAGAGTGTCAGTGAGTGATAGAGAGTGTCAGAGAGTGATGGAGAGAGTCTGAGAGTGTCAGAAACTGATAGAGAGTGTCAGAGAGTGATAGAGAGTGTCAGAGAGTGTCAGAGACAGTCAGAGTGCGTCTGAGAGTGTCAGAGAGTGTCAGAGTGTGTCAGAGAGTGTCAGAGAGTGATAGAGAGTGATAGACAGTGATAGACAGTGATAGAGAGTGTCTGAGTGTGTCAGAGTGTGTCAGAGAGTGTCAGATAGTGTCAGAGAGGGTCAGAGTGAGTCAGAGTGTGCCAGAGAGTGATAGAGAGTGATGGAGAGTGTCAGAGAGTTTCATTGAGTGATAGATAGTGTCAGAGAGTGATATAGAGTGATAGAGAGTGTCTGAGAGTGTCTGAGAGTGTCAGAGAGTGTCTGAGAGTGTCAGAGAGTGTCTGACAGTGTCAGAGAGTGATGGAGAATGAAAGAGAGTGTCAGAGAGAATCTGAGATTGTTAGGGAGTGATAGGGAGTGTCATAGAGGGATAGAGAGTGAAAGAGAGTGTCTGAGAGTGTCAGAGATTGTCAGACAGTGTCAGAGAGTGATAGGAAGTATCTGAGACTGTATGAGATTATCTGAGAGTGTCAGAGAGTGTCAGAGTGTGATAGAAAGTGTCAGAGAGGGTCTGAGAGGTTCAGTGAGTGATATAAAGTGTCAGAGAGTGTCTGAGAGAGTCAGAGAGAGTCAGAGAGTGTCAGAGACTGAGAGAGAGTGTCCGAGAGTGTCAGAGAGAGATTGAGAGTGATAGAGTGTGATAGAGTGTGATAGAGAGTGTATTTGAGTGTCAGAGAGTGTCAGAGAGTGATAGAGAAAGTCAGAGAGTGATCGAGTGTGTCTGAGAGTGTCTGTGAGTGACAGAGAATGTCAGAGAGTGATAGAGAGTTTCAGAGATTGTGAGAGAGTGTCTGAGAGTGTCAGAGTGTGTCAGAGAGTGTCAGAGAGTGATAGAGAGTGTCAGTGAGTGAGAGAGAGTGTCTGAGAGTGTCAGAGACTGATAGAGAGTGTCAGAATGTGTCAGAGAGTGTCAGAGAATGTCAGAGTGTGTCAGAGAGTAACAGAGAGTGATAGAGAGTGATAGAGAGTGTCAGAGAGTGTCAGAGACTGTCAGAGACTGATAGAGAGCTTCAGTGAGTGATAGAGAGCGTCTGAGAGTGTCAGAGTGTGTGTCAGAGAGTGTCAGAGAGTGATAGAAAGTGTCAGAGAGTGATAGAGAGTATCTGAGAGTGTCTGAGAGTGACAGAGAGTGTCTGAGGATATCAGTCAGTGTCAGAGAGTGATAGAGAGTGTCTGAGAGTGTCAGAGAGTGTCAAATTGTGTCAGAGAGTGATAGAGAGTTTTATAGAGTGTCAGAGAGTTTCAGACTGTGTCAGAGCGTGTCAGAGAGTGATAGAAAGTATCAGAGAGTGATAGAGAGTGTCTGAGAGTGTCTGAGAGTGACAGAGCGTGTCTGAGGGTTTCAGTCAGTGTCAGAGAGTGATAGAGAGTGTCTGAGAGTGTCAGAGAGTGTCAGAGTGTGTCAGAGAATGTCAGAGAGCGATATAGTGTGTCAGCGTGTGTCACAGAGTGTCAGAGAGAGTCAGAGAGTGATAGAGATTGTCAGAGAGTGTCAGAGTGTGTCAGAGAGTGTCAGTGAGCGACAGAGAGTGTCAGAGAGAGTGTGAGTGTGTCAGAGAGTTTCAGAGAGTGTCAGAGAGTGAGTGAGAGTGTCTGAGAGTGTCTGAGAGATACAGAGAGTGTCTGAGAGTTTCAGTGAGTGTCAGAGAGTGTCAGAGAGTTATAGAGAGTGTCTGAGAGTGTCAGAGAGTGATAGAGAGTGTCAGAGAGTAACAGAGAGTGATAGAGAGTGTCAGAGAGTGTCAGAGAGTTTCAGACTGTGTCAGAGAGTGTCAGAGAGTGATCGAAAGTGTCAGAGAGTGATAGAGAGTGTCTGAGAGTGTCTGAGAGTGACAGAGAGTGTCTGAGGGTGTCAGTCAGTGTCAGAGAGTGATAGAGAGTGTCTGAGAGTGTCAGAGAGTGTCAGAGTGAGTCAGAGAATGTCAGAGAGCGATAGAGTGTGTCAGAGTGTGTCACAGAGTGTCAGAGTGTGTCAGAGAGTGATAGAGAGTGTCAAATTGTGTCAGAGAGTGATAGAGAGTGATAGAGAGTGTCAGAGAGTTTCAGACTGTGTCAGAGAGTGTCAGAGAGTGATAGAAAGTGTCAGAGAGTGATAGAGAGTGTCTGAGAGTGTCAGAGAGTGTCAGAGTGTGTCACAGAAAATCAGAGAGTGATAGAGTGTGTCAGAGTGTGTCACAGAGTGTCAGAGAGAGTCAGAGAGTGATAGAGATTGTCAGAGAGTGTCAGAGTGTGTCAGAGAGTGTCAGAGAGTGATAGAGAGTGTCAGAGAGAGTGTGAGTGTGTCAGAGAGTTTCAGAGAGTGTCAGAGAGTGAGAGAGAGTGTCTGAGAGTGTCTGAGAGATACAGAGAGTGTCTGAGAGTTTCAGTGAGTGTCAGAGAGTGATAGAGAGTGTCTGAGAGTGTCTGTGAGTGTCAGCGAGTGATAGAGCGTGATAGAGAGTGTCTGAGAGTGTCTGAGAGTGTCTGGGAGTGTCAGCGAGTGATAGCGAGTGATAGAGAGTTTCTGAGAATGTCAGAGAGTGTCTGAGAGTGATAGAGAGTAATAGAGAGTGGCTGAGAGTGTCAGAGAGTGACAGCGCGTGTCTGAGAGTGTCAGTGAGTGTCAGAGAGTGTTTAGAGAGTGTCTGAGATTGTCAGAGATTGTCAGAGTGTGCCAGAGAGTGATAGAGAGTGATAGAGATTGTCTGAGAGTTTCTGAGAATGTCAGAGTGTGTCAGAGAGTGTCAGTGAGTGAAAGAGTGTGTCAGAGAGTGATAGAGAGAGTCTGAGAGTGTCAGAAACTGATAGAGAGTGTCAGAGAGTGAAAGGGAGTGTCAGAGAGTGTCAGAGACAGTCAGAGTGCGTCAGAGAGTGATAGAGAGTGATAGAGAGTGTCTGAGAGTGTCAGAGTGTGTCAGAGTGTGTCAGAGAGTGTCAGAGAGTGATAGAGAGTGATAGACAGTGATAGAGAGTGATAGAGAGTGTCTGAGTGTGTTAGAGTGTGTCAGAGAGTGTCAGATAGTGTCAGAGAGGGTCAGAGTGAGTCAGAGTGTGCCAGAGAGTGATAGAGAGTGATGGAGAGTGTCAGAGAGTTTCATAGAGTGATAGATAGTGTCAGAGACTGATATAGAGTGATAGAGACTGTCTGAGAGTGTCTGAGAGAGTCAGAGAGTGTCTGAGAGTGTCAGAGAGTGTCTGACAGTGTCAGAGAGTGATGGAGAGTGAAAGAGAGTGTCATAGAGAATCTGAGATTGTTAGGGAGTGATAGGGAGTGTCATAGAGGGATAGAGAGTGAAAGAGAGTATCTGAGAGTGTCAGAGATTGTCAGACAGTGTCAGAGAGTGATAGGAAGTGTCTGAGACTGTCTGAGATTATCTGAAAGTGTCAGAGAGTGTCAGAGTGTGATAGAAAGTGTGAGAGAGTGTCTGTTAAGTTCAGAGAGTGATATAAAGTGTCAGAGAGTGTCTGAGAGAGTCAGAGAGAGTCAGAGAGTGTCAGAGAGTGAGAGAGAGTGTCCGAGAGTGTCGGAGAGTGATAGAGAGTGATAGAGTGTGATAGAGAGTGTCTTTGAGTGTCAGAGAGTGTCAGAGAGTGATAGAGAAAGTCAGAGAGTGATCGAGTGTGTCTGAGAGTGTCTGTGAGTGACAGAGTATGTCAGAGATTGTCAGAGTGTGTCAGAGAGTAACAGAGAGGGATAGAGAGTGTCTGAGAGTGTCAGAAAATGTCAGAGTGTGTCAGAGAGTGATAGAGAGTGATAGAGAGTGTCTGAGAGTGTCAGAGTGTGTCAGAGTGTGTCAGAGAGTGATAGAGATTGTCAGTGAGTGATAGAGAGTGTCTGAGAGTGTGAGAGATTGATAGAGTGTGTCAGAGAGTGTCAGAGAATGTCAGAGTGTGTCAGAGAGTGTCAGAGAGTGATAGAGAGTGTCAGAGAGAGTGTGAGTGTGTCAGAGAGTTTCAGAGAGTGTCAGAGAGTGAGAGAGAGTGTCTGAGAGTGTCTGAGAGATACAGAGAGTGTCTGAGAGTTTCAGTGAGTGTCAGAGAGTGATAGAGAGTGTCTGAGAGTGTCAGCGAGTCATAGAGAGTGATAGAGAGTGTCTGAGAGTTTCTGAGAGTGTCTGGGAGTGTCAGTGAGTGATAGAGAGTGATAGAGAGCTTCTGAGAATGTCAGAGAGTGTCAGAGAGTGATAGTGAGTGATAGAGAGTGTCTGAGAGTGCCAGAGAGTGACAGCGCGTGTCTGAGAGTGTCAGTGAGTGTCAGTGAGTGTTTAGAGAGTGTCTGAGAGTGTCTGAGATCGTCAGAGATTGTCAGAGTGTGTCAGAGAGTGATAGAGAGTGATAGAGAGTGTCTGAGAGTTTCTGAGAATGTCAGAGTGTGTCAGAGAGTGTCAGTGAGTGAAAGAGTGTGTCAGAGAGTGATAGAGAGAGTCTGAGAGTGTCAGAAACTGATAGAGAGTGTCAGAGAGTGATGGAGAGTGTCAGAGAGTGTCAATGACAGTCAGAGTGCGTCAGATAGTGATAGAGAGTGATAGAGAGTGTCTGAGAGTGTCAGAGAGTGTCAGAGTGTGTCAGAGAGTGTCAGAGAGTGATAGAGAGTGATAGACAGTGATAGACAGTGATAGAGAGTGATAGAGAGTGTCTGAGTGTGTCAGAGTGTGTCAGAGAGTGTCAGATAGTGTCAGAGAGGGTCTGACAGTGTCAGAGAGTGATGGAGTGTGAAAGAGAGTATCATAGAGAATCTGAGATTGTTCGGGAGTGATAGGGAGTGTCATAGAGGGATAGAGAGTGAAAGAGAGTGTCTGAGAGTGTCAGAGATTGTCAGACAGTGTCAGAGAGTGATAGGAAGTGTCTGAGACTGTCTGAGATTATCTGAGAGTGTCAGAGAGTGTCAGAGTGTGATAGAAAGTGTCAGAGAGTGTCTGAGAGGTTCAGAGAGTGATATAAAGTGTCAGAGAGTGTCTGAGAGAGTCAGAGAGAGTCAGAGAGTGTCAGAGAGTGAGAGAGAGTGGCAGAGAGTGATAGAGAGTGATAGAGTGTGATAGAGTGTGATAGAGAGTGTATTTGAGTGTCAGAGAGTGTCAGAGAGTGACAGAGAAAGTCAGAGAGTGATCGAGTGTGTCTGAGAGTGTCTGTGAGTGACCGAGAATGTCAGAGAGTGATAGAGAGTGTCAGAGATTGTCAGAGTGTGTCAGCGAGTAACAGAGAGGGAAAGAGAGTGATAGAGAGTGTCTGAGAGTGTCAGAAAATGTCAGAGTGTGTCAGAGAGTGTCAGAGAGTGATGGAGAGTGTCAGTGAGTGATAGAGAGTGTCTGAGAGTGTCAGAGATTGATAGAGAGTCTCAGAATGTGTCAGAGAGTGTCAGAGAATGTCAGAGTGTGTCAGAGAGTAACAGAGAGTGATAGAGAGTGATAGAGAGTGTCAGAGACTGTCAGAGTGTGATAGAGAGCGTCAGTGAGTGATAGAGAGTGTCTGAGAGTGTCAGAGTTTGATAGAGAGTGATAGAGAGTGTCTGAGAGTGTCAGAGAGTGATAGAGAGTGTCTGAGAGTGTCAGAGAGTGATAGAGAGTGTCAGAGAGTTTCAGAGAGTAACAGAGAGTGATAGAGAGTGTCAGAGAGTTTCAGACTGTGTCAGAGAGAGTCAGAGAGTGATAGAAAGTGTCAGAGAGTGATAGAGAGTGTCTGAGAGTGTCTGAGAGTGACAGAGAGTGTCTGAGAATGTCAGTCAGTGTCAGAGAGTGATAGAGAGTGTCTGAGAGTGTCTGAGAGTGTCAGAGAGTGTCAGAGTGTGTCAGAGAATGTCAGAGAATGTCAGAGAGCGATAGAGTGTGATAGAGAGTGTCAAATTGTGTCAGAGAGTAACAGAGAGTGATAGAGAGTGTCAGAGAGTTTCAGACTGTGTCAGAGAGAGTCAGAGAGTGATAGAAAGTGTCAGAGAGTGATAGAGAGTGTCTGAGAGTGTCTGAGAGTGACAGAGAGTGTCAGAGTGTGTCAGAGAGTGATAGAGAGTGTCTGAGAGTGTCAGAGCGTGATAGAGAGTGTCGGAGAGTGTCAGAGAGTAACAGAGAGTGATAGAGAGTGTCAGAGAGTGTCAGAGAGTTTCAGACTGTGTCAGAGAGTGTCAGAGAGTGATAGAGAGTGTCTGAGAGTGATAGAGAGTGTCTGAGGGTGTCAGTCAGTGCAGAGAGTGATAGAGAGTGTCTGAGAGTGTCAGAGAGTGTCAGAGTGAGTCAGAGAGCGATAGAGTGTGTCAGAGTGTGTCACAGAGTGTCAGAGAGTGTCAGAGAGTGTCTGAGAGTGTCTCAGAGAGTGTCAGAGAGTGAGAGAGAGTGATAGAGAGTGTCAGAGAGTTTCAGACTGTGTCAGAGAGTGTCAGAGAGTGATAGAAAGTGTCAGAGAGTGATAGAGAGTGTCTGAGAGTGTCAGAGAGTGTCAGAGTGTGTCAGAGAATGTCAGAGAGCGATAGAGTGTGTCAGTGAGTGTCACAGAGTGTCAGAGAGAGTCAGAGAGTGATAGAGATTGTCAGAGAGTGTCAGAGTGTGTCAGAGAGTGTCAGAGAGTGATAGAGAGTGTCAGAGATTGAGAGAGAGTGTCTTGAGAGTGTCTGAGAGGCACAGAGAGTGTCTGAGAGTTTCAGTGAGTGTCAGAGAGTGATAGAGAGTGTCTGAGAGTGTCAGCGAGTGATAGAGAGTGAAAAAGAGTGTCTGAGAGTGTCTGGGAGTGTCAGTGAGTGATAGAGAGTGATAGAGAGTTTCTGAGAATGTCAGAGAGTTTCTGAGAGTGTCAGAGAGTGACAGCGCGTGTCTGAGAGTGTCAGTGAGTGTCAGAGAGTGTTTGGCGAGTGTCTGAGAGTGATAGAGAGTGATAGAGAGTGTCTGAGAGTTTCTGAGAATGTCAGAGTGTGTCAGAGAGTGTCAGTGAGTGAAAGAGTGTGTCAGAGAGTGATAGAGAGAGTCTGAGAGTGTCAGAAACTGATAGAGAGTGTCAGAGAGTGATAGAGAGTGTCAGAGAGTGTCAGAGACAGTCAGAGTGCGTCAGAGAGTGATAGAGAGTGATAGAGAGTGTCTGAGAGAGTCAGAGAGTGTCAGAGTGTGTCAGAGAGTGTCAGAGAGTGATAGAGAGTGATAGACAGTGATAGAGTGTGATAGAAAGTGTCAGAGAGTGTCTGAGAGGTTCAGAGAGTGACAGAGAGTGTCAGAGAGTGTCTGAGAGAGTCAGAGAGAGTCAGAGAGTGTCAGAGAGTGAGAGAGAGTGTCCGAGAGTGTCAGAGAGTGATAGAGAGTGATAGAGTGTGATAGAGAGTGTCTTTGAGTGTCAGAGAGTGTCAGAGAGTGATAGAGAAAGTCAGGGAGTGTTCGAGTGTGTCTGAGAGTGTCTGTGAGTGACAGAGTATGTCAGAGAGTGTCTGAGAGTTGCAGAAAATGTCAGAGTGTGTCAGAGAGTGATAGAGAGTGATAGAGAGTGTCTGAGAGTGTCTGAGAGTGTCAGAGTGTGTCAGAGAGTGTCAGAGAGTGATAGAGAGTGTCAGTGAGTAATAGAGAGTGTGTGAGAGTGTCTGAGATTGATAGAGTGTGTCAGAGAATGTCAGAGTGTGTCAGAGAGTAACAGAGAGTGATAGAGAGTGTCAGAGATTGCCAGAGACTGTCAGAGTGTGATAGAGGGCGTCAGTGAGTGATAGAGAGTGTCTGAGAGTGTCAGAGTTTGATAGAGAGTGATAGATAGTGTCTGAGAGTGTCAGAGAGTGATAGAGAGTGTCTGAGAGTGTCAGAGAGTGATTGAGAGTGTCAGAGAGTGTCAGAGAGTAACAGAGAGTGATAGAGAGTGTCAGAGAGTGTCAGAGAGTTTCAGACTGTGTCAGAGAGTGTCAGAGAGTGATGGAAAGTGTCAGAGAGTGAAAGAGAGTGTCTGAGAGTGTCTGAGAGTGACAGAGAGTGTCTGAGGGAGTCAGTCAGTGTCAGAGAGTGGTAGAGAGTGTCTGAGAGTGTCAGAGTGTGTCAGAGAATGTCAGAGAGCGATAGAGTGTGTCAGAGTGTGTCACAGAGTGTCAGAGAGTGTCAGAGAGTGATAGAGAGTGTCAAATTGTGTCAGAGAGTTATAGAGAGTGATAGAGAGTGTCAGAGAGTTTCAGACTGTGTCAGAGTGTGTCAGAGAGTGATAGAAAGTGTCAGAGAGTGATGGAGAGTGTCTGAGAGTGACAGAGAGTGTCTGAGGGTGTCAGTCAGTGTCAGAGAGTTATAGAGAGTGTCTGGGAGTGTCAGAGTGTGTCAGAGAATGTCAGAGAGCGATAGAGTGTGTCAGAGTGTGTCACAGAGTGTCAGAGAGAGTCAGAGAGTGATAGAGAGTGTCAGAGAGTGTCAGAGACTGTCAGAGTGTGATAGAGAGCGTCAGTGAGTGATAGAGAGTGTCTGAGAGTGTCAGAGTTTGATAGAGAGTGATAGAGAGTGTCTGAGACTGTCAGAGAGTGATACAGAGTGTCTGAGAGTGTCAGAGAGTGATAGAGAGTGTCAGAGAGTGTCAGAGAGTAACAGAGAGTGATAGAGAATGTCAGAGTGTGTCAGAGAGTGTCAGTGAGTGAAAGAGTGTGTCAGAGAGTGATAGAGAGAGTCTGAGAGTGTCAGAAACTGATAGAGAGTGTCAGAGAGGGATAGAGAGTGTCAGAGAGTGTCAGAGACAGTCAGAGTGCGTCAGAGAGTGATAGAGAGTGATAGAGAGTGTCTGAGAGTGTCAGAGAGTGTCAGAGTGTGTCAGAGAGTCTCAGAGAGTGATAGAGAGTGATAGACAGTGATAGAGTGTGATAGAAAGTGTCAGAGAGTGTCTGAGAGGTTCAGAGAGTGATAGAGAGTGTCAGAGAGTGTCTGAGAGAGTCAGAGAGAGTCAGAGAGTGTCAGAGAGTGAGAGAGAGTGTCCGAGAGTGTCAGAGAGTGATAGAGTGTGATAGAGAGTGTCTTTGAGTGTCAGAGAGTGTCAGAGAGTGATAGAGAAAGTCAAAGAGTGTTCGAGTGTGTCTGAGAGTGTCTGTGAGTGACAGAGTATGTCAGAGAGTGTCAGAGAGTGATAGAGAGTGTCTGAGAGTGTCTGAGAGTGTCAGAGTGTGTCAGAGAGTGTCAGAGAGTGATAGAGAGTGTCAGTGAGTGATAGAGAGTGTCTGAGAGTGTCAGAGATTGATAGAGTGTGTCAGAGAATGTCAGAGTGTGTCAGAGAGTAACAGAGAGTGATAGAGAGTGATAGAGAGTGTCAGAGAGTGCCAGAGACTGTCAGAGTGTGATAGAGGGCGTCAGTGAGTGATAGAGAGTGTCTGAGAGTGTCAGAGTTTGATAGAGAGTGATAGATAGTGTCTGAGAGTGTCAGAGAGTGATAGAGAGTGTCTGAGAGTGTCAGAGAGTGTCAGAGAGTGATTGAGAGTGTCAGAGAGTGTCAGAGAGTAACAGAGAGTGATAGAGAGTGTCAGAGAGTGTCAGAGAGTTTCAGACTGTGTCAGAGAGTGTCAGAGAGTGATGGGAAGTGTCAGAGAGTGATAGAGAGTGTCTGAGAGTGTCTGAAAGTGACAGAGAGTGTCTGAGGGAGTCAGTCAGTGTCAGAGAGTGGTAGAGAGTGTCTGAGAGTGTCAGAGTGTGTCAGAGAATGTCAGAGAGCGATAGAGTGTGTCAGAGTGTGTCACAGAGTGTCAGAGAGTGTCAGAGAGTGATAGAGAGTGTCAAATTGTGTCAGAGAGTTATAGAGAGTGATAGAGAGTGTCAGAGAGTTTCAGACTGTGTCAGAGTGTGTCAGAGAGTGATAGAAAGTGTCAGAGAGTGATGGAGAGTGTCTGAGAGTGTCTGAGAGTGACAGAGAGTGTCTGAGGGTGTCAGTCAGTGTCAGAGAGTTATAGAGAGTGTCTGAGAGTGTCAGAGTGTGTCAGAGAATGTCAGAGAGCGATAGAGTGTGTCAGAGTGTGTCACAGAGTGTCAGAGAGAGTCAGAGAGTGATAGAGAGTGTCAGAGAGTGTCAGAGACTGTCAGAGTGTGATAGAGAGCGTCAGTGAGTGATAGAGAGTGTCTGAGAGTGTCTGAGACTGTCAGAGAGTGAGAGAGAGTGTCTGAGACTGTCAGAGAGTGATACAGAGTGTCTGAGAGTGTCAGAGAGTGATAGAGAGTGTCAGAGAGTGTCAGAGAGTAACCGAGAGTGATAGAGAGTGTCAGAGAGTGTCAGAGAGTTTCAGACTGTGTCAGAGAGAGACAGAAAGTGATAGAAAGTGTCAGAGAGTGATAGAGAGTGTCTGAGAGTGTCTGAGAGTGACAGAGAGTTTCTGAGGATGTCAGTCAGTGTCAGAGAGTGATGGAGAGTGTCTGAGAGTGTCAGAGAGTGTCAGAGTGTGTCAGAGAATGTCAGATTATGTCAGAGAATGTCAGAGAGCGATGGAGTGTGATAGAGAGTGTCAAATTGTGTCAGAGAGTGATAGAGAGTGTCAGAGAGTTTCAGACTGTGTCAGAGAGTGTCAGAGAGTGATAGAAAGTGTCAGAGAGTGATGGAGAGTGTCTGAGAGTGTCTGAGAGTGACAGAGAGTGTCTGAGGGTTTCACTCAGTGTCAGAGAGTGATGGAGAGTGTCTGAGAGTGTCAGAGTGTGTCAGAGTGTGTCACAGAGTGTCAGAGAGAGTCAGAGAGTGATAGAGATTGTCAGAGAGTGTCAGAGTGTGTCAGAGAGTGTCAGAGAGTGATATAGAGTGTCAGAGAGAGTGTGAGAGTGTCAGAGAGTTTCAGAGAGTGTCAGAGAGTGAGAGAGAGTGTCTGAGAGATACAGAGAGTGTCTGAGAGTTTCAGTGAGTGTCAGAGAGTGTCAGAGAGTGATAGAGAGTGTCCGAGAGTGTCAGAGAGTGATAGAGAGTGATAGAGTGTGATAGAGAGTGTCTTTGAGTGTCAGAGAGTGTCAGAGAGTGATAGAGAAAGTCAGAGAGTGTTCGAGTGTGTCTGAGAGTGTCTGTGAGTGACAGAGTATGTCAGAGAGTGATAGAGAGTGTCTGAGAGTGTCTGAGAGTGTCAGAGTGTGTCAGAGAGTGTCAGAGAGTGATAGAGAGTGTCAGTGAGTGATAGAGAGTGTCTGAGAGTGTCAGAGATTGATAGAGTGTGTCAGAGAATGTCAGAGTGTGTCAGAGAGTAACAGAGAGTGATAGAGAGTGATAGAGAGTGTCAGAGAGTGCCAGAGACTGTCAGAGTGTGATAGAGGGCGTCAGTGAGTGATAGAGAGTGTCTGAGAGTGTCAGAGTTTGATAGAGAGTGATAGATAGTGTCTGAGAGTGTCAGAGAGTGATAGAGAGTGTCTGAGAGTGTCAGAGAGTGATTGAGAGTGTCAGAGAGTGTCAGAGAGTAACAGAGAGTGATAGAGAGTGTCAGAGAGTGTCAGAGAGTTTCAGACTGTGTCAGAGAGTGTCAGAGAGGGATGGGAAGTGTCAGAGAGTGATAGAGAGTGTCTGAGAGTGTCTGAGAGTGACAGAGAGTGTCTGAGGGAGTCAGTCAGTGTCAGAGAGTGGTAGAGAGTGTCTGAGAGTGTCAGAGTGTGTCAGAGAATGTCAGAGAGCGATAGAGTGTGTCAGAGTGTGTCACAGAGTGTCAGAGAGTGTCAGAGAGTGATAGAGAGTGTCAAATTGTGTCAGAGAGTTACAGAGAGTGGTAGAGAGTGTCTGAGAGTGTCAGAGTGTGTCAGAGAATGTCAGAGAGCGATAGAGTGTGTCAGAGTGTGTCACAGAGTGTCAGAGAGTGTCAGAGTTTGATAGAGAGTGATAGATAGTGTCTGAGAGTGTCAGAGAGTGATAGAGAGTGTCTGAGAGTGTCAGAGAGTGTCAGAGAGTGATTGAGAGTGTCAGAGAGTGTCAGAGAGTTTCAGACTGTGTCAGAGAGTGTCAGAGAGTGATGGGAAGTGTCAGAGAGTGATGGAGAGTGTCTGAGAGTGTCTGAGAGTGACAGAGAGTGTCTGAGGGTGTCAGTCAGTGTCAGAGAGTTATAGAGAGTGTCTGAGAGTGTCAGAGTGTGTCAGAGAATGTCAGAGAGCGATAGAGTGTGTCAGAGTGTGTCACAGAGTGTCAGAGAGAGTCAGAGAGTGATAGAGAGTGTCAGAGAGTGTCAGAGACTGTCAGAGTGTGATAGAGAGCGTCAGTGAGTGATAGAGAGTGTCTGAGAGTGTCAGAGTTTGATAGAGTGTGATAGAGAGTGTCTGAGACTGTCAGAGAGTGATACAGAGTGTCTGAGAGTGTCAGAGAGTGATAGAGAGTGTCAGAGAGCGTCAGAGAGTAACCGAGAGTGATAGAGAGTGTCAGAGAGTGTCAGAGAGTTTCAGACTGTGTCAGAGAGAGTCAGAAAGTGATAGAAAGTGTCAGAGAGTGATAGAGAGTGTCTGAGAGTGTCTGAGAGTGACAGAGAGTTTCTGAGGATGTCAGTCAGTGTCAGAGAGTGATAAAGAGTGTCAAATTGTGTCAGAGAGTTACAGAGAGTGGTAGAGAGTGTCTGAGAGTGTCAGAGTGTGTCAGAGAATGTCAGAGAGCGATAGAGTGTGTCAGAGTGTGTCACAGAGTGTCAGAGAGTGTCAGAGTTTGATAGAGAGTGATAGATAGTGTCTGAGAGTGTCAGAGAGTGATAGAGAGTGTCTGAGAGTGTCAGAGAGTGTCAGAGAGTGATTGAGAGTGTCAGAGAGTGTCAGAGAGTTTCAGACTGTGTCAGAGAGTGTCAGAGAGTGATGGGAAGTGTCAGAGAGTGATGGAGAGTGTCTGAGAGTGTCTGAGAGTGACAGAGAGTGTCTGAGGGTGTCAGTCAGTGTCAGAGAGTTATAGAGAGTGTCTGAGAGTGTCAGAGTGTGTCAGAGAATGTCAGAGAGCGATAGAGTGTGTCAGAGTGTGTCACAGAGTGTCAGAGAGAGTCAGAGAGTGATAGAGAGTGTCAGAGAGTGTCAGAGACTGTCAGAGTGTGATAGAGAGCGTCAGTGAGTGATAGAGAGTGTCTGAGAGTGTCAGAGTTTGATAGAGTGTGATAGAGAGTGTCTGAGACTGTCAGAGAGTGATACAGAGTGTCTGAGAGTGTCAGAGAGTGATAGAGAGTGTCAGAGAGCGTCAGAGAGTAACCGAGAGTGATAGAGAGTGTCAGAGAGTGTCAGAGAGTTTCAGACTGTGTCAGAGAGAGTCAGAAAGTGATAGAAAGTGTCAGAGAGTGATAGAGAGTGTCTGAGAGTGTCTGAGAGTGACAGAGAGTTTCTGAGGATGTCAGTCAGTGTCAGAGAGTGATGGAGAGTGTCTGAGAGTGTCAGAGAGTGTCAGAGTGTGTCAGAGAATGTCAGATTATGTCAGAGAATGTCAGAGAGCGATGGAGTGTGATAGAGAGTGGCAAATTGTGTCAGAGAGTGATAGAGAGTGTCAGAGAGTTTCAGACTGTGTCAGAGAGTGTCAGAGAGTGATAGAAAGTGTCAGAGAGTGATGGAGAGTGTCTGAGAGTGTCTGAGAGTGACAGAGAGTGTCTGAGGGTTTCAGTCAGTGTTAGAGAGTGATGGAGAGTGTCTGAGAGTGTCAGAGTGTGTCAGAGTGTGTCACAGAGTGTCAGAGAGAGTCAGAGAGTGATAGAGATTGTCAGAGAGTGTCAGAGTGTGTCAGAGAGTGTCAGAGAGTGATATAGAGTGTCAGAGAGAGTGTGAGTGTGTCAGAGAGTTTCAGAGAGTGTCAGAGAGTGAGAGAGAGTGTCTGAGAGATACAGAGAGTGTCTGAGAGTTTCAGTGAGTGTCAGAGAGTGTCAGAGAGTGATAGAGACTGTCTGAGAGTGTCAGAGAGTGATAGAGAGTGTCAGAGAGTGTCAGAGAGTTTCAGACAGTGTCAGAGAGTGTCAGAGAGTGATAGAAAGTGTCAGAGAGTGATAGAGAGTGTCTGAGAGTGTCTGAGAGTGACAGAGAGTGTCTGAGGGTGTCAGTCAGTGTCAGAGAGTGACAGTGAGTGTCTGAGACTGTCAGAGAGTGTCAGAGTGAGTCAGAGCATGTCAGAGAGTGATAGAGAGTGACAGAGAGTGTCTGAGATTGTCAGAGAGTGATAGAGTGTGTCAGAGAGTGATAGAGAGTGTCTGAGAGTGGCTGAGAGTGACAGAGAGTGATAGAGATTGTCAGAGAGTGATAGAGAGTGACAGATAGTGTCTGAGATTGTCAGAGAGTGATAGAGTGTGTCAGAGAGTGTCAGAGAGCGATAGAGAGTGTCTGAGAGTGGCTGAGAGTGACAGAGAGTGAAAGCGAGTGTCTGAGAGTGTCAGTGAGTGATCGAGAGTGTCAGAGAGTGTCATAGAGTGATAGAGAGTGTCAGAGAGTGATAGAGAGGGATTGAGTGTGTCAGAGAGTGTCAGAGAGCGATAGAGAGTGTCAGAGAGTGACAGAGAGTGTCAGAGAGTGATAGAGAGAGTCTGAGAGTGTCAGTGAGTGATAGAGAGTGATAGAGAGCCTCTGAGAGTGTCAGAGAGTGTCAGAGAGTGATATAGAGTGTCAGAGAGTGATAGAGAGCGACAGAGAGCGTCAGAGAGTGATAGAGAGTGATAGAGAGCCTCTGAGAGTGTCAGAGAGTGTCAGAGTGTGTCAGAGTGTGTCAGAGGGTGTCAGAGAGTGTCAGAGAGTGTCAGAGAGTGATAGAGAGTTACTGAGAATGTCAGAGAGTGATAGAGAGTGTCAGAGAGTGATAGAGAGTGATAGAGAGAGTCTGAGAGTGACAGAGAGCGTCTGAGAGTGTCAGTGGGTGTCAGAGAGTGATAGAGAGTATCAGAGAGTGTCAGAGAGTGTCAGAGAGTGATAGAGAGTTTCTGAGAATGTCAGAGAGTCTTAGAGAGTGTCAGAGAGCATCAGAGAGTGATAGAGAGTGTCAGAGAGTGATAGAGAGTGTCTGAGAATGTCAGAGAGTGATGGAGAGTGTCAGAGAGTGATAAAGAGTGTCAGAGAGTGATAGAGAGTGTCTGAGAATGTCAGAGAGTGATAGGGAGTGTCAGAGAGTGATAGAGAGTGTCTGAGAGTGTCTGAGAGTGACAGAGTGTCTGAGAGTGACAGCGAGTGTCTGATAGTGTCAGTGAGTGTTTTAGAGATTGTCAGAGAGTGATAGAGAGTGTCTGAGAATGTCAGAGTGTGATAGAGAGTGTCAGAGAGTGATAGAGAGTGTCTGAGAGTTTCAGAGAGTGAGAGAGAGATTCTGAGAGTGTCAGAGAGTGTCAGCGAGGGATAGAGAGTGATAGAGAGTGATAGAGAGTGATAGAGAGTTTCAGAGTGTGTCATTCAGTGATAGAGAGTGTCAGACAGTGTCAGAGTGTGATAGAGAGTGTCAGAGAGTGTCATAGAGTGATAGAGAGTGTCAGAGAGTGATAGAGAGAGATTGAGTGTGTCAGAGAGTGTCAGAGAGCGATAGAGAGTGTCAGAGAGTGATAGAGAGTGTCAGAGAGTGATAGAGAGTGTCTGAGAGTGGCTGAGAGTGACAGAGAGTGAAAGCGAGTGTCTGAGAGTTTCAGTGAGTGATAGAGAATGTCAGAGAGTGTCATAGAGTGATAGAGAGTGTCAGAGAGTGATAGAGAGAGATTGAGTGTGTCAGAGAGTGTCAGAGAGCGATCGAGAGTGTCAGAGAGTGATAGAGAGTGTCAGAGAGAGTTAGAGAGTGACAGAGAGAGTTAGAGAGTGACAGAGAGTGTCTGAGTGGATCAGTGAGTGTCAGAGAGTGATAGAGAGTGTAAGAGAGTGATAGAGAGTGACAGAGAGTGTCAGAGAGTGATAGAGATTGTCAGAGAGTGATAGAGAGTGACAGAGAGTGTCTGAGAATGTCAGAGAGTGATAGAGTGTGTCAGAGAGTGTCAGAGAGCGATAGAGAGTGTCAGAGAGTGATAGAGAGTGTCAGAGAGTGATAGAGAGTGGCTGAGAGTGACAGAGAGTGAAAGCGAGTGTCAGAGAGTGTCATAGAGTGTCATAGAGTGATAGAGAGTGTCAGAGAGTGATAGAGAGGGATTGAGTGTGTCAGAGAGTGTCAGAGAGCGATAGAGAGTGTCAGAGAGTGACAGAGAGTGTCAGAGAGTGATAGAGAGTGTCTGAGAGTGTCAGTGAGTGATAGAGAGTGATAGAGAGCCTCTGAGAGTGTCAGAGAGTGTCAGAGAGTTATATAGAGTGTCAGAGAGTGATAGAGAGCGACAGAGAGTCTCTGAGAGTGTCAGTGAGTGTCAGAGAGTGATATAGAGTGTCTGAGAGCGTCAGAGAGTGATAGAGAGTGATAGAGAGCCTCTGAGAGTGTCAGAGAGTGTCAGAGTGTGTCAGAGGGTGTCAGAGAGTGTCAGAGAGTGATAGAGAGTTACTGAGAATGTCAGAGAGTGATAGAGAGTGTCAGAGATTGAAAGAGAGTGATAGAGAGAGTCTGAGAGTGACAGAGAGCATCTGAGAGTGTCAGTGAGTGTCAGAGAGTGATAGAGAGTGTCAGAGAGTGTCAGAGAGTGTCAGAGAGTGATAGAGAGTGTCTTAGAATGTCAGAGAGTCTTAGAGAGTGTCAGAGAGTATCTGAGAGTGATAGAGAGTGTCAGAGAGTGATAGAGAGTGTCTGAGAATGTCAGAGAGTGATGGAGAGTGTCAGAGAGTGATAGAGAGTGTCTGAGAATGTCAGAGAGTGATAGAGAGTGTCAGAGAGTGATAGAGAGTGTCTGAGAGTGTCTGAGAGTGACAGGGAGTGTCTGAGAGTGACAGCGAGTGTCTGATAGTGTCAGTGAGTGTTTTAGAGATTGTCAGAGAGTGATAGAGAGTGTCTGAGAATGTCAGAGTGTGATAGAGAGTGTCAGAGAGTGATAGAGAGTGTCTGAGAGTTTCAGAGAGTGAGAGAGAGATTCTGAGAGTGTCAGTGAGTGTCAGAGAGTGATAGAGAGCCTCTGAGAGTGTCAGAGTGTGTCAGATAGTGTCAGAGAGTTTCAGAGTGTGTCAGAGTGTGTCAGAGGGTGTCAGAGAGTGTCAGAGAGTGATAGAGAGTGATAGAGAGTGTCAGAGAGTGTCATAGAGAGATAGAGAGGGATAGAGAGTGTCACAGAGTGTCATTGAGTAAGAGATAGTGTCAGATAGTGTCAGAGAGTGGTAGAGAGTGATAGAGAGTGTCAGAGAGTGTCAGAGAGTGTCAGAGAGTGATAGAGAGTGATAGAGAGTGTCAGAGAGCGATAGAGAGTGTCAGAGTGTGAAAGAGAGTGATAGAGAGCTTCACAGAGTGTCAGAGAGTGATAGAGAGTGTCAGAGAGTGTCAGAGAGTGTCAGAGAGTGATAGAGAGTGTCAGAGAGTGATAGAGAGTGTCAGAGTGTGAAAGAGAGTGATAGAGAGCTTCACAGAGTGTCAGAGAGTGATAGAGAGTGTCAGAGAGTGTCAGAGAGTGATAGAGTGTGATAGAGAGCTTCAGAGTGTGATAGAGAGTGATAGAGAGTGTCAGAGAGTGTCATAGAGTGATGGAGAGTGTCAGAGAGTGTCAGAGAGTGATAGAGAGTGTCTGAGAGCGTCAGAGAGTGATAGAGAGTGATAGACAGCCTCTGAGAGTGTCAGAGAGTGTCAGAGTGAGTCAGAGTGTGTCAGAGGGTGTCAGAGAGTGTCAGAGAGTGTCAGAGAGTGATAGAGAGTTACTGAGAATGTCAGAGAGTGATAGAGAGTGTCAGAGAGTGATAGAGAGTAATAGAGAGAGTCTGAGAGTGACAGAGAGCGTCTGAGAGTGTCAGTGAGTGTCAGAGAGTGATAGAGAGTGTCAGAGAGTGTCAGAGAGTGTCAGAGAGTGATAGAGAGTTTCTGAGTATGTCAGAGAGTCTTAGAGAGTGTCAGAGAGTATCAGAGAGTGATAGAGAGTGTCAGAGAGTGATATAGAGTGTCTGAGAATGTCAGAGAGTGATGGAGAGTGTCAGAGAGTGATAGAGAGTGTCAGAGAGTGATAGAGAGTGTCTGAGAATGTCAGAGAGTGATAGGGAGTGTCAGAGAGTGATAGAGAGTGTCTGAGAGTGTCTGAGAGTGACAGAGAGTGTCTGAGAGTGACAGCGAGTGTCTGATAGTGTCAGTGAGTGTTTTAGAGATTGTCAGAGAGTGATAGAGAGTGTCTGAGAATGTCAGAGTGTGATAGAGAGTGTCAGAGAGTGATAGAGAGTGTCTGAGAGTTTCAGAGAGTGAGAGAGAGATTCTGAGAGTGTCAGAGTGTGTCAGCGAGGGATAGAGAGTGATAGAGAATGATAGAGAGTGATAGAGAGTGATAGAGAGTTTCAGAGTGTGTCATTCAGTGATAGAGAGTGTCAGACAGTGATAGAGAGTGTCTGAGAATGTCAGAGAGTGATAGAGAGTTTCAGAGTGTGTCATTCAGTGTCAGAGAGTGTCAGAGAGTGATAGAGAGTGTCAGAGAGAGGTAGAGAGTGACAGAGAGTGTCTGAGTGGATCAGTGAGTGTCAGAGAGTGATAGAGAGTGACAGAGAGTGACAGAGAGTGACAGAGAGTGTCAGAGAGTGAAAGAGAATGTCAGAGAGTGATAGAGAGTGACAGAGAGTGTCTGAGATTGTCAGAGGCTGATAGAGAGTGTCAGAGAGTGTCATAGAGAGATAGAGAGTGTCAGAGAGTGATAGAGAGAGATTGAGTGTGTCTGAGAGTGTCAGAGAGTGGCTGAGAGTGACAGAGAGTGAAAGCGATTGTCTGAGAGTGTCAGTGAGTGATAGAGAGTGTCAGAGAGTGTCATAGAGTGATAGAGAGTGTCAGAGAGTGATAGAGAGGGATTGAGTGTGTCAGAGAGTGTCAGAGAGCGATAGAGAGTGTCAGAGAGTGTCAGAGAGTGATAGAGAGTGTCTGAGAGTGTCAATGAGTGATGGAGAGTGATAGAGAGCATCTGAGAGTGTCAGAGAGTGTCAGAGAGCGATATAGAGTGTCAGAGAGTGATAGAGAGCGACAGAGAGTGTATGAGAGTGTCAGTGAGTGTCAGAGAGTGATATAGAGTGTCTGAGAGCGTCAGAGACTGATAGAGAGCCTCTGAGAGCGTCAGAGAGTGTCAGAGTGTGTCAGAGTGTGTCAGAGGGTGTTAGAGAGTGTCAGAGAGTGTCAGAGAGTGATAGAGAGTGATAGAGAGTGATAGAGAGTGTCAGAGGGTGTCAGAGAGTTTCAGAGAGTGATAGAGAGTGATAGAGAGTGTCAGAGAGTGTCATTGTGTGTTGGAGAGTGGCAGAGAGTGTCACAGAGTGTCAGCGAGTGATAGAGAGTGATAGAGAGTGTCAGAGTGTGTCAGAGAGTGTCAGAGAGTGATAGAGAGTGTCTGAGAGTGTCAGTGAGTGATAGAGAGTAATAGAGAGCCTCTGAGAGTGTCAGAGAGTGTCAGAGAGTGATATAGAGTGTCAGAGAGTGTTAGAGAGCGACAGAGAGTGTCTGAGAGAGTCAGTGAGTGTCAGAGAGTGATAGAGAGTGTCTGAGAGCATCAGAGTGTGATAGAGAGCCTATGAGAGTGTCAGAGAGTGTCAGAGTGTGTCAGAGTGTGTCAGAGAGTGTCAGAGAGTGATAGAGACTGATGGAGAGTGTCAGAGAGTGTCATAGAGTGATGGAGAGTGTCAGAGAGTGTCAGAGAGTGATAGAGAGTGATAGAGAGTGTCAGAGAGTGTAATTGAGTGATGGAGAGTGGCAGAGAGTGTCACAGAGCGTCAGAGAGTGATAGAGAGTGATCGAGAGTGTCAGAGAGTTTCAGAGAGTGTCAGAGAGTCATAGAGAGTGATAGACAGCGTCAGAGAGTGTCATAGAGTGATAGAGAGGGATAGAGCGTGTCACAGAGTGTCATTGAGTAAGAGAAAGTGTCAGAGAGTGATAGAAGTGTCAGAGAGTGTCAGAGAGTGATAGAGTGTGATAGAGAGTGTCAGAGAGTAATAGAGAGTGTCACAGAGTGTCAGAGAGTGATACGGAGTGTGAAAGAGAGTGTCTGAGAGTGTCAGAGTGTGTCAGAGAGTGTCAGAGAGTGGTGGAGAGTGATAGAGAGTGTCACAGAGTGTCAGAGAGTGATACGGAGTGTGAAAGAGAGTGTCTGAGAGTGTCTGAGAGTGTCAGAGTGTGTCAGAGAGTGTCAGAGAGTGGTGGAGAGTGATAGAGATTGTCACAGAGTGTCATTGAGTGATAGAGAGTGTCAGAGAGCGTCGGAGAGTGATAGAGAGTGATAGAGAGTGTCTGAGAGCGTCAGAGAGTGATAGAGAGCCTCTGAGAGTGTCAGAGAGTGTCAGAAAGTGATAGAGAGTGTCGCAGAGTGTCAGAGAGTGATACGGAGTTTGAAAGAGAGTGTCTGAGAGTGTCTGAGAGTGTCAGAGTGTTTCAGAGAGTGTCAGAGAGTGAGGGAGAGTGATAGAGAGTGTCAAAGAGTGTCATTGAGTGATAAAGAGTGTCAGAGAGCGTCGGAGAGTGTCACAGAGTGTTAGAGAATGAAAGAGAGTGTCAGAGAGAGATAGAGAGCGTCAGAGAGTGATAGTGAGTGATAGAGAGCTTCACAGAGTGTCAGAGAGTGTCAGAGTGTGTCAGAGGGTGACAGAGAGTGATAGAGAATGTCAGAGAGTGTCATAGAGTGTTAGAGAGTGTCAGAGTGTATCAGAGAGTGATAGAGATTGTTGCAGAGTGTCATTGAGTGATAGAGAGTGTCAGAGAGCGTCGGAGAGTGATAGAGAGTGATAGAGAGTGTCGGAGAGCGTCTGAGAGTGTCAGAGAGTAATAGAGTGTGTCTGAGAGTGTCAGAGAAAGTCAGCGAGAGATTGAGAGTGTCTGAGAGTGTCAGAGAGTGATACAGAGTGTCTGAGAGTGATAAAGTGTGTCAGAGAGAGATAGAGAATGTCAGAGAGTGTCAGAGAGTGTCTGAGAGTGTCAGAGAGTGATATAGAGTGTCTGAGAGTGATAAAGTGTGTCAGAGAGAGATAGAGAATGTCAGAGAGTGTCAGAGAGTGATAGAGAGTGATAGAGAGTGATAGAGAGTGTCAGAGAGTGTCAGAGAGTGATAGAGAGTGTCTGAGAATGTCAGAGAGTGTCAGAGAGTGACTGAGAGTGTCAGAGTGTGTCAGAGAGTGATTGAGAATGTCTGACAGTGTCTGAGAGTGTCAGAGAGTGATAGAAAGTGATATAGAGCGTCTGGAAGTGATTCAGAGTGTTTAAGAGTTTCAGAGAGTGTCAGAGAGTGATAGAGAGTGTCTGAGAATGTCAGAGAGTGATTGTGAGTGTCTGAGAATGTCAGAGAGTGTCAGAGAGTGATTGAGTGTGTCAGAGAGAGATTGAGAGTGATTGAGAATGTCTGAGAGTGTCCGAGAGTGTCAGAGAGTGTCAGCGAGTGTCAGAGAGTGATAGAGATTGTCAGATAATGTCAGAGAGTTGTAGAGAGAGATAGAGTGTGTCAGAGAGTGACCGAGAGTGATAGAGAGTGTCAGAGAGTGTCAGAGAGCGTCAGAGCTTGTCAGAGAGTGATCGAGAGAGTCAAGAGTGTCAGAGAGTGATAGGGAGTGTCTGAGAGTGTCAGAGAGTGATTGAGAGTGTCAGAGAGAGTCAGAGAGTGATTGAGAGTGTCTGAGAGTGTCAGAGAGTGTCAGAGAGTGATCGAAAGTTTCAGAGAGTGTCAGAGAATGTCAGAGAGTGATAGCGAGTGTCAGAGAGTGTCAGAGAGTGATCGAAAGTTTCAGAGAGTGTCAGAGAATGTCAGAGAGTGATAGCGAGTGCCTGAGAGTGTCAGAGAGTGTCTGAGAGTGTCTGAGAGTGTCAGGGAGTGTCTGAGAGTGTTTGAGAGTGTCTGAGACTGTCTGAGAGTGACAGAGAGTGTCTGAGAGTGTCAGAGAGTGTCAGCGAGGGTCTGAGAGTGATAGAGAGTGTCTGAGAGTGTCAGAGAGTGTCAGAGAGTGTCAGAGAGTTTCAGAGAGTGTCAGAGAGAGTTAGAGAGTGTCTGAGAGTGTCTGAGAGTGTCAGGGAGTGTCTGAGAGTGTTTGAGAGTGTCTGAGACTGTCTGAGAGTGACAGAGAGTGTCTGAGAGTGTCAGAGAGTGTCAGCGAGGGTCTGAGAGTGATAGAGAGTGTCTGAGAGTGTCAGAGAGTGTCAGAGAGTGTCAGAGAGTTTCAGAGAGTGTCAGAGAGAGTTAGAGAGTGTCTGAGAGTGTCAGAGAGTGCTACAGAGTGTCTGAGAGTGATAAAGTGTGTCAAAGAGTGTCAGCGAGTGATAGAAAGTGTCAGAAAATGTCAGAGAGTGTCAGAGAGTGGCAGAGAGTGATTGAGAATGTCTGAGAGTGTCTGAGAGTGTCAGAGAGTGATTGACAGTGTCTGAGAGTGTCAGAGAGTGATAGAAAGTGATATAGAGCGTCTGCGAGTGATTGGGAGTGTTTAAGAGTGTCAGAGAGTGTCAGAGAGTGATCGAGAGTGATCGAGAGTGTCTGAGAATGTCAGAGAGTGTCAGAGAGGGATAGGGAGTGTTGGGGAGTGTCAGAGAGTTATTGAGAGTGTCAGAGAGTGATTGAGAGTGATTGAGAGTGTCAGAGAGTGTCAGAGACTGATAGAGATTGTCAGAGAATCTCAGAGAGTGGTAGAGAGAGATAGAGTGTGTCAGAGTGTGACCGAGAGTAGTACAGAGTGTCAGAGAGTGTCAGAGAGTGATAGAGACTGTCTGAGAGTGTCAGCGCGAGATAGAGTGTGTCTGAGAATGTCAGAGATTGATACAGAGTGTCTGAGAGTGATAAAGTGTGTCAGAGAGAGATAGAGAATGTCAGAGAGTGTCAGAGAGTGTCAGAGAGTGTCAGAGAGTGATGGAGAGTGTCTGAGAGAGATAAAGTGTGTCAGAGAGTGATAGAGAATGTCAGAGAGTGTCAGAGAGTGTCAGAGAGTGATGGAGAGTGATAGAGAGTGTCAGAGAGTGATAGAGAGTGTCTGAGAATGACAGAGATTGTCAGAGTGTGACTGAGAGTGTCAGAGAGTGTCAGAGAGTGATTGAGAATGTCTGAGAGTGTCTGAGAGTGTAAGAGAGTGATAGAAAGTGATAGAGAGCGTCTGAGAGTGATTGAGAGTGTTTAAGAGTGTCAGAGAGTGTCAGAGAGTGATAGAGCTTGTCAGAGTGTGATAGTGACAGTCAGACAGTGTCAGAGAGTGATAGGGAGTGTCTGAGAGTGTCAGAGAGTGATTGAGAGTGTCTGAGAGTGTCAGAGAGAGATCGAGAGCGTCTGAGAGCGTCAGAGAGTGTCAGAGAGTGATTGAGTGTGTCAGAGAGTGATTGAGAGTGATTGAGAATGTCTGAGAGTGTCCGAGAGTGTCAGAGAGTGTCAGCGAGTGTCAGAGAGTGATAGAGATTGTCAGAGAATGTCAGAGAGTTGCAGAGAGAGATAGAGTGTGTCAGAGAGTGACCGAGAGTGAAAGAGAGTTTCAGAGAGTGTCAGAGACCGTCAGAGCTTGTCAGAGAGTGATAGAGAGAGTCAAGAGTGTCAGAGAGTGATAGGGAGTGTCTGAGAGTGTCAGAGAGTGATTGAGAGTGTCAGAGAGCGTCAGAGAGTGATTTAGAGCGATTGAGAGTGTCTGAGAGTGTCAGAGAGTGACTGAGAGTGTCTGAGAGTGTCTGAGAGTGTCAGGGAGTGTCTGAGAGTGTCAGAGAGTGTCAGAGAGTGATCGAGAGTGTCAGAGAGTGTCAGAGAGTGATAGAGAGTGTCTGAGAGCGTCTGAGAGTGTCCGAGAGTAATAGAGTGTGTCTGAGAGTGTCAGAGAATGTCAGCGAGAGATTGAGAGTGTCTGAGAGTGTCAGAGAGTGATACAGAGTGTCTGAGAGTGATAAAGTGTGTCAGAGAGAGATAGAGAATGTCAGAGAGTGTCAGAGAGTGTCTGAGAGTGTCAGAGAGTGATTGAGTGTGTCAGAGAGTGATTGAGAATGTCTGAGAGTGTCCGAGAGTGTCAGAGAGTGTCAGCGAGTGTCAGAGAGTGATAGAGATTGTCAGATAATGTCAGAGAGTTGTAGAGAGAGATAGAGTGTGTCAGAGAGTGACCGAGAGCGGTAGAGAGTGTCAGAGAGTGTCAGAGAGCGTCAGAGCTTGTCAGAGAGTGATCGAGAGAGTCAAGAGTGTCAGAGAGTGATAGGGAGTGTCTGAGAGTGTCAGAGAGTGATTGAGAGTGTCAGAGAGCGTCAGAGAGTGATTGAGAGTGTCAGAGAGTGTCAGAGAGTGATCGAAAGTTTCAGAGAGTGTCAGAGAATGTCAGAGAGTGATAGCGAGTGTCTGAGAGTGTCAGAGATTGTCTGAGAGTGTCTGAGAGTGTCAGGGAGTGTCTGAGAGTGTTTGAGAGTGATAGAGAGTGTCAGAGAGCGTCAGAGAGTGATTTAGAGCGATTGAGAGTGTCTGAGAGTGTCAGAGAGTGACTGAGAGTGTCTGAGAGTGTCTGAGAGTGTCAGGGAGTGTCTGAGAGTGGCAGAGAGTGTCAGAGAGTGATCGAGAGTGTCAGAGAGTGTCAGAGAGTGTCAGAGAGTGATAGAGAGTGTCTGAGAGCGTCTGAGAGTGTCCGAGAGTAATAGAGTGTGTCTGAGAGTGTCAGAGAATGTCAGCGAGAGATTGAGAGTGTCTGAGAGTGTCAGAGAGTGATACAGAGTGTCTGAGAGTGATAAAGTGTGTCAGAGAGAGATAGAGAATGTCAGAGAGTGTCAGAGAGTGTCTGAGAGTGTCAGAGAGTGATAGAGAGTGTCTGAGAGTGATAACGTGTTACAGAGAGAGATAGAGAATGTCAGAGAGTGTCAGAGAGTGATGGAGAGTGATAGAGAGTGTCAGAGAGTGGCAGAGAGTGATAGAGAGTGTCTGAGAATGTCAGAGAGTGTCAGAGAGTGAATGAGAGTGTCAGAGTGTGTCAGAGAGTGATTGAGAATGCCTGAGAGTGTCTGAGAGTGTCAGAGAGTGATAGAAAGTGATATCGAGCGTCTGAAAGTGATTGAGAGTGTTTAAGAGTTTCAGAGAGTGTCAGAGAATGTCAGAGAGTGATAGCGAGTGTCAGAGAGTGTCAGAGAGTGATCGAAAGTTTCAGAGAGTGTCAGAGAATGTCAGAGAGTGATAGCGAGTGTCTGAGAGTGTCAGAGAGTGTCTGAGAGTGTCTGAGAGTGTCAGGGAGTGTCTGAGAGTGTTTGAGAGTGTCTGAGACTGTCTGAGAGTGACAGAGAGTGTCTGAGAGTGTCAGAGAGTGTCAGCGAGTGTCTGAGAGTGATAGAGAGTGTCTGAGAGTGTCAGAGAGTGTCAGAGTGTCAGAGAGTTTCAGAGAGTGTCAGAGAGAGTTAGAGAGTGTCTGAGAGTGTCAGAGAGTGCTACAGAGTGTCTGAGATTGATAAAGTGTGTCAGAGAGTGTCAGCGAGTGATAGAAAGTGTCAGAGAATGTCAGAGAGTGTCAGAGAGTGGCAGAGAGTGATTGAGAATGTCTGAGAGTGTCTGAGAGTGTCAGAGAGTGATTGACAGTGTCTGAGAGTGTCAGAGAGTGATAGAAAGTGATATAGAGCGTCTGCGAGTGATTGAGAGTGTTTAAGAGTGTCAGAGAGTGTCAGAGAGTGATCGAGAGTGTCTGAGAATGTCAGAGAGTGTCAGAGAGGGATAGGGAGTGTTGGGGAGTGTCAGAGAGTTATTGAGAGTGTCAGAGAGTGATTGAGAGTGATTGAGAGTGTCAGAGAGTGTCAGAGACTGATAGAGATTGTCAGAGAATCTCAGAGAGTGGTAGAGAGAGATAGAGTGTGTCAGAGTGTGACCGAGAGTGATACAGAGTGTCAGAGAGTGTCAGAGAGTGATAGAGACTGTCTGAGAGTGTCAGCGCGAGATAGAGTGTGTCTGAGAATGTCAGAGAGTGATACAGAGTGTCTGAGAGTGATAAAGTGTGTCAGAGAGAGATAGAGAATGTCAGAGAGTGTCAGAGAGTGTCAGAGAGTGATGGAGAGTGTCTGAGAGAGATAAAGTGTGTCAGAGAGTGATAGAGAATGTCAGAGAGTGTCAGAGAGTGTCAGAGAGTGATGGAGAGTGATAGAGAGTGTCAGAGAGTGATAGAGAGTGTCTGAGAATGACAGAGATTGTCAGAGTGTGACTGAGAGTGTCAGAGAGTGATTGAGAATGTCTGAGAGTGTCTGAGAGTGTAAGAGAGTGATAGAAAGTGATAGAGAGCGTCTGAGAGTGATTGAGAGTGTTTAAGAGTGTCAGAGAGTGTCAGAGAGTGATAGAGCTTGTCAGAGTGTGATAGTGACAGTCAGACAGTGTCAGAGAGTGATAGGGAGTGTCTGAGAGTGTCAGAGAGTGATTGAGAGTGTCTGAGAGTGTCTGAGAGTGTCAGAGAGTGATCGAGAGTGTCTGAGAATGTCAGGGAGTGTCAGAGAGAGATCGAGAGCGTCTGAGAGCGTCAGAGAGTGTCAGAGAGTGATTGAGTGTGTCAGAGAGTGATTGAGAGTGATTGAGAATGTCTGAGAGTGTCCGAGAGTGTCAGAGAGTGTCAGCGAGTGTCAGAGAGTGATAGAGATTGTCAGAGAATGTCAGAGAGTTGCAGAGAGAGATAGAGTGTGTCAGAGAGTGACCGAGAGTGAAAGAGAGTTTCAGAGAGTGCCAGAGACCGTCAGAGCTTGTCAGAGAGTGATAGAGAGAGTCAAGAGTGTCAGAGAGTGATAGGGAGTGTCTGAGAGTGTCAGAGAGTGATTGAGAGTGTCAGAGAGCGTCAGAGAGTGATTTAGAGCGATTGAGAGTGTCTGAGAGTGTCAGAGAGTGTCAGAGAGTGATAGAGAGTGTCTGAGAGCGTCTGAGAGTGTCCGAGAGTAATAGAGTGTGTCTGAGAGTGTCAGAGAATGTCAGCGAGAGATTGAGAGTGTCTGAGAGTGTCAGAGAGTGATACAGAGTGTCTGAGAGTGATAAAGTGTGTCAGAGAGAGATAGAGAATGTCAGAGAGTGTCAGAGAGTGTCTGAGAGTGTCAGAGAGTGATTGAGTGTGTCAGAGAGTGATTGAGAGTGATTGAGAATGTCTGAGAGTGTCCGAGAGTGTCAGAGAGCGTCAGAGAGTGTCAGAGAGTGATCGAGAGTGTCAGAGAGTGTCAGAGAGTGTCAGAGAGTGATAGAGAGTGTCTGAGAGCGTCTGAGAGTGTCCGAGAGTAATAGAGTGTGTCTGAGAGTGTCAGAGAATGTCAGCGAGAGATTGAGTGTGTCTGAGAGTGTCAGAGAGTGATACAGAGTGTCTGAGAGTGATAAAGTGTGTCAGAGAGAGATAGAGAATGTCAGAGAATGTCAGAGAGTGTCTGAGAGTGTCAGAGAGTGATTGAGTGTGTCAGAGAGTGATTGAGAGTGATTGAGAATGTCTGAGAGTGTCCGAGAGTGTCAGAGAGTGTCAGCGAGTGTCAGAGAGTGGTAGAGATTGTCAGATAATGTCAGAGAGTTGTAGAGAGAGATAGAGTGTGTCAGAGAGTGACCGAGAGCGGTAGAGAGTGTCTGAGAGTGTCAGAGAGCGTCAGAGCTTGTCAGAGAGTGATCGAGAGAGTCAAGAGTGTCAGAGAGTGATAGGGAGTGTCTGAGAGTGTTAGAGAGTGACTGAGAGTGTCTGAGAGTGTCTGAGAGTGTCAGGGAGTGTCTGAGAGTGTCAGAGAGTGTCAGAGAGTGATCGAGAGTGTCAGAGAGTGTCAGAGAGTGTCAGAGAGTGATAGAGAGTGTCTGAGAGCGTCTGAGAGTGTCCGAGAGTAATAGAGTGTGTCTGAGAGTGTCAGAGAATGTCAGCGAGAGATTGAGAGTGTCTGAGAGTGTCAGAGAGTGATACAGAGTGTCTGAGAGTGATAAAGTGTGTCAGAGAGAGATAGAGAATGTCAGAGAGTGTCAGAGAGTGTCTGAGAGTGTCAGAGAGTGATAGAGAGTGTCTGAGAGTGATAACGTGTATCAGAGAGAGATAGAGAATGTCAGAGAGTGTCAGAGAGTGATAGAGAGTGTCAGAGAGTGTCAGAGAGTGATAGAGAGTGTCTGAGAATGTCAGAGAGTGTCAGAGAGTGAATGAGAGTGTCAGAGTGTGTCAGAGAGTGATTGAGAATGTCTGAGAGTGTCTGAGAGTGTCAGAGAGTGATAGAAAGTGATATCGAGCGTCTGAAAGTGATTGAGAGTGTTTAAGAGTTTCAGAGAGTGTCAGAGAGTGATAGAGAGTGTCTGAGAATGTCAGAGCGTGTCAGAGCTTGTCAGAGTGTGATAGTGACAGTCAGAGAGTGTCAGAGAGTGATAGGGAGTGTCTGAGAGTGTCAGAGAGTGTCAGAGAGTGATAGAGAGTGTCTGAGAATGTCAGAGATTGTCAGAGTGTGACTGAGAGTGTCAGAGAGTGTCAGAGAGTGATTGAGAATGTCTGAGAGTGTCTGAGAGTGTCTGAGAGTGTCAGAGAGTGATAGAAAGTGATAGAGAGCGTCTGAGAGTGATTGAGAGTGTTTAAGAGTGTCAGAGAGTGTCAGAGAGTGATGGAGCTTGTCAGAGTGTGATAGTGACAGTCAGACAGTGTCAGAGAGTGATAGGGAGTGTCTGAGAGTGTCAGAGAGTGATTGAGAGTGTTTGAGAGTGTCAGAGAGAGATCGAGAGCGTCTGAGAGCGTCAGAGAGCGTCAGAGAGTGTCAGAGAGTGATTGAGTGTGTCAGAGAGTGATTGAGAGTGATTGAGAATGTCTGAGAGTGTCCGAGAGTGTCAGAGAGTGTCAGCGAGTGTCAGAGAGTGATAGAGAGTGTCTGAGAATGACAGAGATTGTCAGAATGTGACTGAGAGTGTCTGAGAGTGATAAAGTGTGTCAGAGAGAGATAGAGAATGTCAGAGAGTGTCAGAGAGTGTCTGAGAGTGTCAGAGAGTGATAGAGAGTGTCTGAGAGTGATAAAGTGTATCAGAGAGAGATAGAGAATGTCAGAGAGTGTCAGAGAGTGATAGAGAGTGTCTGAGAATGTCAGAGAGTGTCAGAGAGTGACTGAGAGTGTCAGAGTGTGTCAGAGAGTGATTGAGAATGTCTGAGAGTGTCTGAGAGTGTCAGAGAGTGATAGAAAGTGATATCGAGCGTCTGAAAGTGATTGACAGTGTTTAAGAGCTTCAGAGATTGATAGAGAGTGATAGAGAGTGTCAGAGAGTGTCAGAGAGTGACTGAGAGTGTCAGAGTGTGTCAGAGAGTGATTGAGAATGTCTAAAAGTGTCTGAGAGTGTCAGAGAGTGATAGAAAGTGATATCGAGCGTCTGAAAGTGATTGAGAGTGTTTAAGAGTTTCAGAGAGTGTCAGAGAGTGATAGAGAGTGTCTGAGAATGTCAGAGCGTGTCAGAGCTTGTCAGAGTGTGATAGTGACAGTCAGAGAGTGTCAGCGAGTGATAGGGAGTGTCTGAGAGTGTCAGAGAGTGTCAGAGAGTGATAGAGAGTGTCTGAGAATGTCAGAGATTGTCAGAGTGTGACTGAGAGTGTCAGAGAGTGATTGAGAATGTCTGAGAGTGTCAGAGAGTGATAGAAAGTGATAGAGAGCGTCTGAGAGTGATTGAGAGTGTTTAAGAGTGTCAGAGAGTGTCAGAGAGTGATAGAGCTTGTCAGAGTGTGATAGTGACAGTCAGACAGTGTCAGAGAGTGATAGGGAGTGTCTGAGAGTGTCAGAGAGTGATTGAGAGTGTCTGAGAGTGTCAGAGAGAGATCGAGAGCGTCTGAGAGCGTCAGAAAGTGTCAGAGAGTGATTGAGTGTGTCAGAGAGTGATTGAGAGTGATTGAGAATGTCTGAGAGTGTCCGAGAGTGTCAGAGAGTGTCAGAGAGTTGCAGAGAGAGATAGAGTGTGTCAGAGAGTGACCGAGAGTGAAAGAGAGTTTCAGAGAGTGTCAGAGACCGTCAGAGCTTGTCAGAGAGTGATAGAGAGAGTCAAGAGTGTCAGAGAGTGATAGGGAGTGTCTGAGAGTGTCAGAGAGTGATTGAGAGTGTCAGAGAGCGTCAGAGAGTGATTGAGAGTGTCTGAGAGTGTCAGAGAGTGACTGAGAGTTTCAGAGAGTGTCAGAGAATGTCAGAGAGTGATAGCGAGTGTCTGAGAGTGTCAGAGAGTGACAGAGAGTGTCTGAGAGTGTCTGAGAGTGTCAGGGAGTGTCTGAGAGTGTCAGAGAGTGTCAGAGAGTGTCAGAGAGTGATCGAGAGTGTCAGAGAGTGTCAGAGAGTGATAGAGAGTGTCTGAGAGCGTCTGAGAGTGTCCGAGAGTAATAGTGTGTGTCTGAGAGTGTCAGAGAATGTCAGCGAGAGATTGTGAGTGTCTGAGAGTGTCAGAGAGTGATACAGAGTGTCTGAGAGTGATAAAGTGTGTCAGAGAGAGATAGAGAATGTCAGAGAGTGTCAGAGAGTGTCTGAGAGTGTCAGAGAGTGATAGAGAGTGTCTGAGAGTGATAAAGTGTATCAGAGAGAGATAGATAATGTCAGAGAGTGTCAGAGAGTGATAGAGAGTGATAGAGAGTGTCAGAGAGTGTCAGAGAGTGATAGAGAGTGTCTGAGAATGTCAGAGAGTGTCAGAGAGTGACTGAGAGTGTCAGAGTGTGTCAGAGAGTGATTGAGAATGTCTGAGAGTGTCTGAGAGTGTCAGAGAGTGATAGAAAGTGATATCGAGCGTCTGAAAGTGATTGACAGTGTTTAAGAGCTTCAGAGATTGATAGAGAGTGATAGAGAGTGTCAGAGAGTGTCAGAGAGTGACTGAGAGTGTCAGAGTGTGTCAGAGAGTGATTGAGAATGTCTAAAAGTGTCTGAGAGTGTCAGAGAGTGATAGAAAGTGATATCGAGCGTCTGAAAGTGATTGAGAGTGTTTAAGAGTTTCAGAGAGTGTCAGAGAGTGATAGAGAGTGTCTGAGAATGTCAGAGCGTGTCAGAGCTTGTCAGAGTGTGATAGTGACAGTCAGAGAGTGTCAGCGAGTGATAGGGAGTGTCTGAGAGTGTCAGAGAGTGTCAGAGAGTGATAGAGAGTGTCTGAGAATGTCAGAGATTGTCAGAGTGTGACTGAGAGTGTCAGAGAGTGATTGAGAATGTCTGAGAGTGTCAGAGAGTGATAGAAAGTGATAGAGAGCGTCTGAGAGTGATTGAGAGTGTTTAAGAGTGTCAGAGAGTGTCAGAGAGTGATAGAGCTTGTCAGAGTGTGATAGTGACAGTCAGACAGTGTCAGAGAGTGATAGGGAGTGTCTGAGAGTGTCAGAGAGTGATTGAGAGTGTCTGAGAGTGTCAGAGAGAGATCGAGAGCGTCTGAGAGCGTCAGAAAGTGTCAGAGAGTGATTGAGTGTGTCAGAGAGTGATTGAGAGTGATTGAGAATGTCTGAGAGTGTCCGAGAGTGTCAGAGAGTGTCAGAGAGTTGCAGAGAGAGATAGAGTGTGTCAGAGAGTGACCGAGAGTGAAAGAGAGTTTCAGAGAGTGTCAGAGACCGTCAGAGCTTGTCAGAGAGTGATAGAGAGAGTCAAGAGTGTCAGAGAGTGATAGGGAGTGTCTGAGAGTGTCAGAGAGTGATTGAGAGTGTCAGAGAGCGTCAGAGAGTGATTGAGAGTGTCTGAGAGTGTCAGAGAGTGACTGAGAGTTTCAGAGAGTGTCAGAGAATGTCAGAGAGTGATAGCGAGTGTCTGAGAGTGTCAGAGAGTGACAGAGAGTGTCTGAGAGTGTCTGAGAGTGTCAGGGAGTGTCTGAGAGTGTCAGAGAGTGTCAGAGAGTGTCAGAGAGTGATCGAGAGTGTCAGAGAGTGTCAGAGAGTGATAGAGAGTGTCTGAGAGCGTCTGAGAGTGTCCGAGAGTAATAGTGTGTGTCTGAGAGTGTCAGAGAATGTCAGCGAGAGATTGAGAGTGTCTGAGAGTGTCAGAGAGTGATACAGAGTGTCTGAGAGTGATAAAGTGTGTCAGAGAGAGATAGAGAATGTCAGAGAGTGTCAGAGAGTGTCTGAGAGTGTCAGAGAGTGATAGAGAGTGTCTGAGAGTGATAAAGTGTATCAGAGAGAGATAGATAATGTCAGAGAGTGTCAGAGAGTGATAGAGAGTGATAGAGAGTGTCAGAGAGTGTCAGAGAGTGATAGAGAGTGTCTGAGAATGTCAGAGAGTGTCAGAGAGTGACTGAGAGTGTCAGAGTGTGTCAGAGACTGATTGAGAATGTCTGAGAGTGTCAGAGAGTGATAGAGAGTGTCTGAGAGTGATAAAGTGTATCAGAGAGAGATAGATAATGTCAGAGAGTGTCAGAGAGTGATTGAGAGTGTCTGAGAGTGTCTGAGAGTGTCAGAGAGTGATCGAGAGTGTCTGAGAATGTCAGGGAGTGTCAGAGAGTGATAGAGAGTGTCTGAGAATGTCAGATCGTGTCAGAGCTTGTCAGAGTGTGATAGTGACAGTCAGAGAGTGTCAGAGAGTGATAGGGAGTGTCTGAGAGTGTCAGAGAGTGATTGTGAGTGTCTGAGAATATCAGAGAGTGATGGAGAGCGTCTGAGAGCGTCAGACAGTGTCAGAGAGTGATTGAGTGTGTCAGAGAGTGATTGAGAGTGATTGAGAATGTCTGAGAGTGTCCGAGAGTGTCCGAGAGTGTCCGAGAGTGTCAGCGAGTGTCAGAGAGTGATAGAGATTGTCAGAGAATATCAGAGAGTTGTAGAGAGAAATAGAGTGTGTCAGAGAGTGACCGGGAGTGATAGAGAGTGTCAGAGAGTGTCAGAGAGCGTCAGAGCTTGTCAGAGAGTGATAGAGAGGGTCAGAGAGTGTCAGAGAGTGTCAGAGAGTGATAGAGAGTGTCTGAGAGCATCTGAGAGTGTCCGAGAGTAATAGAGTGTGTCTGAGAGTGTCAGAGAATGTCAGCGAGAGATTGAGAGTGTCTGAGAGTGTCAGAGAGTGATACAGAGTGTCTGAGAGTGATAAAGTGTGTCAGAGAGAGATAGAGAATGTCAGAGAGTGTCAGAGAGTGTCTGAGGGTGATGGAGAGTGTCTGAGAGTGATAACGTGTATCAGAGAGAGATAGAGAATGTCGGAGAGTGTCAGAGAGTGATAGAGAGTGATAGAGAGTGTCAGAGAGTGATAGAGTGTGTCTGAGAATGTCAGAGAGTGTCAGAGAGTGACTGAGAGTGTCAGAGTGTGTCAGAGAGTGATTGAGAATGTCTGAGAGTGTCTGAGAGTGTCAGAGAGTGATAGAAAGTGATATCGAGCGTCTGAAAGTGATTGAGAGTGTTTAAGAGTTTCAGAGAGTGTCAGAGAGTGATAGAGAGTGTCTGAGAGTGTCAGAGAGTGATTGTGAGTGTCTGAGAATATCAGAGAGTGATGGAGAGCGTCTGAGAGCGTCAGAGAGTGTCAGAGAGTGATTGAGTGTGTCAGAGAGTGATTGAGAGTGATTGAGAATGTCTGAGAGTGTCCGAGAGTGTCCGAGAGTGTCAGAGAGTGTCAGCGACTGTCAGAGAGTGATAGAGATTGTCAGAGAATATCAGAGAGTTGTAGAGAGAGATAGAGTGTGTCAGAGAGTGACCGAGAAGTGATAGAGAGTGTCAGAGAGTGTCAGAGAGCGTCAGAGCTTGTCAGAGAGTGATCGAGAGAGTCAAGAGTGTCAGAGAGTGATAGGGAGTGTCTGAGAGTGTCAGAGAGTGATTGAGAGTGTCAGAGAGCGTCAGAGAGTGTTTGAGAGTGTCTGAGAGTGTCAGAGAGTGTCAGAGAGTGATCGAAAGTTTCAGAGAGTGTCAGAGAATGTCAGAGAGTGAGTGAGATTGTCAGGGAGTGTCTGAGAGTGTCTGAGAGTGACTGAGAGTGTCTGAGAGTGTCAGAGAGTGTCAGCGAGTGTCAGCGAGTGTCTGAGAGTGATAGAGAGAGTCTGAGAGTGTCAGAGAGTGTCAGAGAGTTGCAGAGAGTGTCAGAGAATGCCAGAGAGTGATAGCGAGTGTCTGAGAGTGTCTGAGACTGTCTGAGAGTGACAGAGAGTGTCTGAGAGTGTCAGAGAGTGTCAGCGAGTGTCTGAGAGTGATAGAGAGTGTCTGAGAGTGTCAGAGAGTGTCAGAGAGTTACAGAGCGTGTCAGAGAATGTCAGAGAGTGATAGCGAGTGTCTGAGAGTGTCAGAGAGTGTCTGAGATTGTCTGAGAGTGTCAGGGAGTGTCTGAGAGTGTCTGAGACTGTCTGAGAGTGACAGAGAGTGTCTGAGAGTGTCAGAGAGTGTCAGCGAGTGTCTGAGAGTGATAGAGAGTGTCTGAGAGTGTCAGAGAGTGTCAGAGAGTTACAGAGAGTGTCAGAGAGTGTCAGAGAGAGTTAGAGAGTGTCTGAGAGTGTCACAGAGTGTCTGAGAGTGATAAAGTGTGTCAGAGAGTGTCAGCGAGTGATAGAAAGTGTCAGAGAATGTCAGAGAGTGGCAGAGATTGATTGAGAATGTCTGAGAGTGTCTGAGAGTGTCAGAGAGTGATTGAGAGTGTCTGAGAGTGTCTGAGAGTGTTAGAGAGTGATAGAAAGTGATATAGAGCGTCTGAGAGTGATTGAGAGTGTTTAAGAGTGTCAGAGAGTGTCAGAGAGTGATAGAGAGTGTCTGAGAATGTCAGAGAGTGTCAGAGAGTGATAGGGAGTGTTGGGGAGTGTCAGAGAGTTATTGAGAGTGTCAGAGAGTAATTGAGAGTGATTGAGAGTGTCAGAGAGTGTCAGAGACTGATAGAGATTGTCAGAGAATGTCAGAGAGTGCTAGAGAGAGATAGAGTGTGTCAGAGAGTGACCGAGAGTGATCCAGAGTGTCAGAGAGTGTCAGAGAGCGTCAGAGCTTGGCAGAGAGTAATAGAGAGAGTCAAAACTGTCAGAGAGTGATAGGGAGTGTCTGAGAGTGTCAGAGAGTGTCAGAGAGTGATTGAGAGTGATTGAGAATGTCTGAGAGTGTCAGAGCTTGTCAGAGAGTGATCGAGAGAGTCAAGAGTGTCAGACAGTGATAGGGAGTGTCTGACAGTGTCAGAGAGTGATTGAGAGTGTCAGAGAGCGTCAGAGAGTGATTGAGATTGTCTGAGAGTGTCAGAGAGTGTCAGAGAGTGATCGAAATTTTCAGAGAGTGTCAGAGAATGTGAGAGAGTGATAGCGAGTGTCTGACAGTGTCAGAGAGTGTCTGAGATTGTCTGAGAGTGACAGGGAGTGTCTGAGATGTGTCTGAGACTGTCTGAGAGTGACAGAGAGTGTCTGAGAGTGTCAGAGAGTGTCAGCGAGTGTCTGAGAGTGTCAGAGAGTGTCTGAGATTGTCTGAGAGTTTCAGGGAGTGTCTGCGAGTGTCTGAGACTGTCTGAGAGTGACAGAGAGTGTCTGAGAGTGTCAGAGAGTGTCAGCGAGTGTCTGAGAGTGATAGAGAGTGTCTGAGAGTGTCAGAGAGTGTCAGAGAGTTACAGAGAGTGTCAGAAAGTGTCAGAGAGAGTTAGAGAGTGTCTGAGAGTGTCAGAGAGTGACACAGAGTGTCTGAGAGTGATAAAGTTTGTCAGAGAGTGTCAGCGAGTGATAGAAAGTGTCAGAGAATGTCAGAGAGTGTCAGAGAGTGTCAGAGAGTGGCAGAGAGTGATTGAGAATGTCTGAGAGTGTCTGAGAGATTCAGAGAGTGATTGAGAGTGTCTGAGAGTGTCAGAGAGTGATAGAAAGTGATATAGAGCGTCTGAGAGTGATTGAGAGTGTTTAAGAGTGTCAGAGAGTGATCGAGAGTGTCTGAGAATGTCAGAGAGTGTCAGAGAGTGATAGGGAGTGTTGGGGAGTGTCAGAGAGTTATTGAGAGTGTCAGAGAGTGATTGAGAGTGATTGAGAGTGATTGAGAGTGTCAGAGAGTGTCAGAGACTGATAGAGATTGTCAGAGAATGTCAGAGAGTGGTAGAGAGAGATAGAGTGTGTCAGAGAGTGACCGAGAGTGATACAGAGTGTCAGAGAGTGTCAGAGAGCGTCAGAGCTTGTCAGAGAGTGATAGAGAGAGTCAAGAGTGTCAGAGAGTGATAGGGAGTGTATGAGAGTGTCAGAGAGTGTCAGTGAGTGATTGAGAGTGATTGAGAATGTCTGAGAGTGTCTGAGAGTGTCAGAGAGTGTCAGAGAGTGATTGAGAGTGTCTGCGAGTGATAGAGAGTGTCAGAGAGTGTCAGAGATTGTCAGCGAGTGACTGAGAGTGATAGAGAGTGTCTGAGAGTGATAGAGAGTGTCAGAGAATGTCAGAGAGTGATAGCGAGTGTCTGAGAGTGTCAGAGAGTGTCTGAGATTGTCAGAGAGTGTCAGGGAGTGTCTGAGAGTGTCTGAGACTGTCTGAGAGTGACAGAGAGTGTCTGAGAGTGTCAGAGAGTGTCAGCGAGTGTCTGAGAGTGTCAGCGAGTGTCTGAGAGTGATAGAGAGTGTCTGAGAGTGTCAGAGAGTGTCAGAGAGTTACAGAGAGTGTCAGAGAGTGTCAGAGAGAGTTAGAGAGTGTCTGAGAGTGTCAGAGAGTGACACAGAGTGTCTGAGAGTGCCAGAGAGTTTCAGAAAGTGTCAGAGTTTGTCTGAGAGTGTCTGAGAGTGTCGGAGGGTGATAGAGTATGTGAGAGAATGTCAGAGAGTGATAGAGAGTGTCTGAGAGTGTCAGAGAGTGATAGAGAGTGCCTGAGAATATCTGAGAGTGTCAGCGAGTTTCTGAGAGCGATAGAGATTGTCAGAGAATGTCAGAGAGTGGAAGCGAGTGATCGAGAGTGTCTGGGAGTGATTGAGAGTGTCTGAGAGTGATAGAGAGTGTCAGAGAGTGTCAGAGAGTGACAGAGAGTGTCTGAGAGTGTCACACAGTGTCACAGAGTGTCTGAGAGTGATAAAGTGTGTCAGAGAGTGTCAGCGAGTGATAGAAAGTGTCAGAGAATGTCAGAGAGTGGCAGAGATTGATTGAGAATGTCTGAGAGTGTCTGAGAGTGTCAGAGAGTGATTGAGAGTGTCTGAGAGTGTCTGAGAGTGTCAGAGAGTGATAGAAAGTGATATAGAGCGTCTGAGAGTGATTGAGAGTGTTTAAGAGTGTCAGAGAGTGTCAGAGAGTGATAGAGAGTGTCTGAGAATGTCAGAGAGTGTCAGAGAGTGATAGGGAGTGTTGGGGAGTGTCAGAGAGTTATTGAGAGTGTCAGAGAGTAATTGAGAGTGATTGAGAGTGTCAGAGAGTGTCAGAGACTGATAGAGATTGTCAGAGAATGTCAGAGAGTGGTAGAGAGAGATAGAGTGTGTCAGAGAGTGACCGAGAGTGATCCAGAGTGTCAGAGAGTGTCAGAGAATGTCAGAGAGTGTCAGAGAGTGTCAGAGAGTGGCAGAGAGTGATTGAGAATGTCTGAGAGTGTCTGAGAGTTTCAGAGAGTGATTGAGAGTGTCTGAGAGTGTCAGAGAGTGATAGAAAGTGATATAGAGCGTCTGAGAGTGATTGAGAGTGTTTACGAGTGTCAGAGAGTGATCGAGAGTGTCTGAGAATGTCAGAGAGTGATAGGGAGTGTTGGGGAGTGTCAGAGAGTTATTGAGAGTGTCAGAGAGTGATTGAGAGTGATTGAGAGTGATTGAGAGTGTCAGAGAATGTCAGAGAGTGGTAGAGAGAGATAGAGTGTGTCAGAGAGTGACCGAGAGTGATCCAGAGTGTCAGAGAGTGTCAGAGAGCGTCAGAGCTTGTCAGAGAGTGATAGGGAGAGTCAAAAGTGTCAGAGAGTGATAGGGAGTGTCTGAGAGTGTCAGAGAGTGTCAGAGAGTGATTGAGAGTGATTGAGAATGTCTGAGAGTGTCAGAGCTTGTCAGAGAGTGATCGAGAGAGTCAAGAGTGTCAGACAGTGATAGGGAGTGTCTGACAGTGTCAGAGAGTGATTGAGAGTGTCAGAGAGCGTCAGAGAGTGATTGAGATTGTCTGAGAGTGTCAGTGAGTGTCAGAGAGTGATCGAAATTTTCAGAGAGTGTCAGAGAATGTCAGAGAGTGATAGCGAGTGTCTGACAGTGTCAGAGAGTGTCTGAGATTGTCTGAGAGTGACAGGGAGGGTCTGAGAGTGTCTGAGACTGTCTGAGAGTGACAGAGAGTGTCTGAGAGTGTCAGAGAGTGTCAGCGAGTGTCTGAGAGTGTCAGAGAGTGTCTGAGATTGTCTGAGAGTGTCAGGGAGTGTCTGAGAGTGTCTGAGACTGTCTGAGAGTGACAGAGAGTGTCTGAGAGTGTCAGAGAGTGTCAGCGAGTGTCTGAGAGTGATAGAGAGTGTCTGAGAGTGTCAGAGAGTGTCAGAGAGTTACAGAGAGTGTCAGAAAGTGTCAGAGAGAGTTAGAGAGTGTCTGAGAGTGTCAGAGAGTGACACAGAGTGTCTGAGAGTGATAAAGTTTGTCAGAGAGTGTCAGCGAGTGATAGAAAGTGTCAGAGAATGTCAGAGAGTGTCAGAGAGTGTCAGAGAGTGGCAGAGAGTGATTGAGAATGTCTGAGAGTTTCAGAGAGTGATTGAGAGTGTCTGAGAGTGTCAGAGAGTGATAGAAAGTGATATAGAGCGTCTGAGAGTGATTGAGAGTGTTTAAGAGTGTCAGAGAGTGATCGAGAGTGTCTGAGAATGTCAGAGAGTGATAGGGAGTGTTGGGGAGTGTCAGAGAGTTATTGAGAGTGTCAGAGAGTGATTGAGAGTGATTGAGAGTGATTGAGAGTGTCAGAGAATGTCAGAGAGTGGTAGAGAGAGATAGAGTGTGTCAGAGAGTGACCGAGAGTGATACAGAGTGTCAGAGAGTGTCAGAGAGCGTCAGAGCTTGTCAGAGAGTGATAGAGAGAGTCAAGAGTGTCAGAGAGTGATAGAGAGTGTATGAGAGTGTCAGAGAGTGTCAGAGAGTGATTGAGAGTGATTGAGAATGTCTGAGAGTGTCTGAGAGTGTCAGCGAGTGTCAGAGAGTGATTGAGAGTGTCTGCGAGTGATAGAGAGTGTCCGAGAGTGTCAGCGAGTGACTGAGAGTGATAGAGAGTGTCTGAGAGTGATAGAGAGTGTCAGAGAATGTCAGAGAGTGATAGCGAGTGTCTGAGAGTGTCAGAGAGTGTCTGAGATTGTCTGAGAGTGTCAGGGAGTGTCTGAGAGTGTCTGAGACTGTCTGAGAGTGACAGAGAGTGTCTGAGAGTGTCAGAGAGTGTCAGCGAGTGTCTGAGAGTGTCAGCGAGTGTCAGAGAGTTACAGAGAGTGTCAGCGAGTGTCTGAGAGTGTCAGCGAGTGTCTGAGAGTGATAGAGAGTGTCTGAGAGTGTCAGAGAGTGTCAGAGAGTTACAGAGAGTGTCAGAGAGTGTCAGAGAGAGTTAGAGAGTGTCTGAGAGTGTCAGAGAGTGACACAGAGTGTCTGAGAGTGCCAGAGAGTTTCAGAAAGTGTCAGAGTTTGTCTGAGAGTGTCTGAGAGTGTCGGAGGGTGATAGAGTATGTGAGAGAATGTCAGAGAGTGATAGAGAGTGTCTGAGAGTGTCAGAGAGTGATAGAGAGTGCCTGAGAATATCTGAGAGTGTCAGCGAGTTTCTGAGAGCGATAGAGATTGTCAGAGAATGTCAGAGAGTGGAAGCGAGTGATCGAGAGTGTCTGAGAGTGATTGAGAGTGTCTGAGAGTGATAGAGAGTGTCAGAGAGTGTCAGAGAGTGACAGAGAGTGTCTGAGAGTGTCAGTGAGTGTCAGTGAGTGACAGAGAGTGTCAAAGGGTGTCAGAGAGTGTCTGAGAGTGTCAGAGAGTGTCAGAGAGTGGCTGAGAGTGCCAGAGAGTTTCAGAAAGTGTCAGAGATTGTCTGAGAGTGTCTGAGAGTGTTGAAGGGTGATAGAGAATGTGGGAGAATGTCAGAGAGTGATAGAGAGTGTCTGAGAGTGTCAGAGAGTGATAGAAAGTGTCTGAGAATATCTGAGAGTGTCAGCGAGTTTCTGAGAGCGATAGAGATTGTCAGAGAATGTCAGAGAGTGGTAGCGAGTGATCGAGAGTGTCTGAGAGTGTCAGAGATTGTGAGAGAGTGTCAGAGACTGATAGAGAGTGTCTGAGAGTGTCAGAGATTATCTGAGAGTGTCAGAGAGTGTCAGCGAGTGTCAGAGAGAGACAGAGAGTGACTGAGAGTGTCAGAGAGTGATACAGTGTGTCCGAGAGTGACAGAGAGTAGCTGAGAGTGCCAGAGAGTGTCAGAGAGTGATAGAGAGTGTCTGAGCGTGTCTGAAAGAGACAGAGAGTGTCAGAGAGTGTCAGAGTGTGATAGAGAGTGCCAGAGAGTGTCAGAGAGCGATAGAGAGTGTCTGAGAGTGTCAGAGAGTGTCAGAGAGAGATAGAGAGTGTCTGAGAGTGTCAGACAGTGAAACAGAGTGTCAGAGAGTGATAGAGAGTGTCAGAGAGTCATTGAGAGTGTCAGAGAGTGTGAGAGTGTGATCGAGAGTGTCAGAGAGTGTCAGAGAGCGATAGAGAGTGTCTGAGAGTGTCAGAGAGTGTCAGAGAGAGGTAGAGAGTGTCTGAGAGTGTCAGACAGTGATACAGAGTGTCAGAGAGTGATGGAGAGTGTCAGAGAGTGTCAGAGAGTGTCAGAGATTGTCAGAGAGTGTCAGAGAGTGTCAGAGTTTGATAGAGAATGTCTGAGAGTGTCAGAGAGTGTCAGAGAGTGTCAGCGAGTGATGGAGAGTGTCTGAGAGCATCTGAGAGTGTCAGAGAGTTTTAGAGAGTGTCAGAGATTTTCAGAGAGTGTCAGAGTGTGGTAGGGACTGACAGAGAGTGACAGAGAGTGTCAGAGTAACAGAGAGTGTCAGAGTGTGATAGAGAGTGTCTGAGAGCATCTGAGAGTGTCAGAGAGTGATAGAGAGTGTCAGAGAGTGATAGAGAGTGTCTGAGATCGTCTGAGAGATTCAGAGAGTGTCAGATAGTTTTAGAGAGTGTCAGAGAGAGTTGCAGAGTGTCTGACAGTGTCAGAGAGAGATACAGAGTGGCTGAGAGTGATAAAGTGTGTCAGAGAGTGATAGAAAGTGTCAGAGAATGTCAGAGAGTGTCAGAGAGTCTCAGAGAGAGATAGAGAGTGATAGAGAGCGTCTGAGAGTGATTGAGAGTGTTTAAGAGTGTCAGAGAGTGTCAGAGAGTGATAGAGAGTGTTTGAGCATGTCAGGGAGTGTCAGAGAGTGATAGGGAGTGTCTGAGAGTGTCAGAGAGTTTCAGAGAGTGTCAGAGAGTGTTAGAGATTGTCAGAGAATGTGAGAGAGTGGTAGAGAGAGGTAGAGTGTGTCAGAGAGTGATAGAGAGTGTCTGAGAATGTCAGGGAGTGTCAGAGAGTGATAGGGAGTGTCTGAGAGTGTCAGAGAGTTTCAGAGAGTGTCAGAGAGTGTCAGAGCTTGTCAGAGAGCGATAGAGAGAGTCAAAAGGGTCAGAGAGTGATGGGGAATGTCTGAGAGTGTCAGAGAGTGTCAGAGAGTGATTGAGAGTGTCAGAGAGTGTCAGAGAGTGACAGAGAGTGATTGAGATTGATTGAGAATGTCTGAGAGTGTCTGAGAGTGTCAGAGAGTGTCAGAGAGTGATTGAGAGTGTCTGAGAGTGATAGAGAGTGGCAGAGAGTGATAGAGAGTGTCTGAGAGTGTCTGAGAGTGTCAGGGAGTGTCAGAGAGTGTCAGTGAGTGTCAGTGAGTGATAGAGAGTGTCAAAGGGTGTCAGAGAGTGTTTGAGAGTGTCAGAGAGTGTCAGAGAGTGGCTGAGAGTGCCAGAGAGATTCAGAGAGCGTCAGAGATTGTCTGAGAGTGCCAGAGTTTTTCAGAGAGTGAGAGAGATTGTCTGAGAGTGTCTGAGAGTGTCGGAGGGTGATAGAGAGTGTGAGAGAATGTCAGAGAATGATAGAGTGTGTCTGAGAGTGTCAGAGAGTGATAGAGAGTGTCTGAGAGTATCTGAGAGTGTCAGCGAGTTTCTGAGAGCGATAGAGATTGTCAGAGAATGTCAGAGAGTGTCTGAGAGTGTCAGAGATTGATAGAGATTGTCAAAGACTGATAGAGAGTGTCTGAGAGTGTCAGAGAGTATCTGAGAGTGTCAGAGAGTGTCAGAGAGAGATAGAGAGTGTCTGAGAGTGTCAGAAAGTGATACAGAGTGTCAGAGAGTGATAGAGAGTGTCAGAGAGTGTCAGAGAGTGATAGAGAGTGTCTGAGAATGTCAGAGATTGTCACAGAGTGTCAGAGAGTTGTTGAGTGTGTCAGAGAGTGATTGAGAGTGATTGAGAATGATAGAGAGTGACAGAGAGTGTCAGAGAGTGTCAGAGAGTGATAGAGAGTTTCTGAGAGCGTCTGAAAGTGTCAGAGAGTGTCATAGAGTGATCGAGAGTGTCAGAGATGTCAGAGAGTGATAGAGAGTGTCTGAGAGCGTCTGAGACTGTCAGAGAGCGTCAGAGATTGTCTGAGAGTGCCAGAGTTTTTCAGAGAGTGAGAGAGATTGTCTGAGAGTGTCTGAGAGTGTCGGAGGGTGATAGAGAGTGTGAGAGAATGTCAGAGAATGATAGAGTGTGTCTGAGAGTGTCAGAGAGTGATAGAGAGTGTCTGAGAGTATCTGAGAGTGTCAGCGAGTTTCTGAGAGCGATAGAGATTGTCAGAGAATGTCAGAGAGTGTCTGAGAGTGTCAGAGATTGATAGAGATTGTCAAAGACTGATAGAGAGTGTCTGAGAGTGTCAGAGAGTATCTGAGAGTGTCAGAGAGTGTCAGAGAGAGATAGAGAGTGTCTGAGAGTGTCAGAAAGTGATACAGAGTGTCAGAGAGTGATAGAGAGTGTCAGAGAGTGTCAGAGAGTGATAGAGAGTGTCTGAGAATGTCAGAGATTGTCACAGAGTGTGAGAGAGTTGTTGAGTGTGTCAGAGAGTGATTGAGAGTGATTGAGAATGACAGAGAGTGACAGAGAGTGTCAGAGAGTGTCAGAGAGTGATAGAGAGTTTCTGAGAGCGTCTGAAAGTGTCAGAGAGTGTCATAGAGTGATCGAGAGTGTCAGAGATGTCAGAGAGTGATAGAGAGTGTCTGAGAGCGTCTGAGACTGTCAGAGAGTGTCAGAGAGTTGTTGAGTGTGTCAGAGAGTGATTGAGAGTGATTGAGAATGTCTGAGAGTGTCAGAGAGTGTCAGAGAGTGAGAGAGATTGTCAGAGAATGTCAGAGAGTGGTAGAGAGAGATAGAGTGTGTCAGAGAGTGACCGAGAGTGATACAGAGTGTCAGAGAGTGTCAGAGAGCTTCAGAGCTTGTCAGAGATTGATAGGGAGTGTCTGAGAATGTTTGAGAGTATCAGAGAGTGATTGAGAGTGTCAGAGAGTGATTGAGAGTGATTGAGAATGTCTGAGAGTGTCTGAGAGTGTCAGAGAGTGTCAGAGATTGATTGAGAGTGTCTGAGAGTGATAGAGAGTGCCAGAGAGTGTCAGAGAGTGATAGAGAGTGTCTGAGAGTGTCTGAGAGTGTCAGTGAGTGTCAGTGAGTGATAGAGACTGTCAAAGGGTATCAGAGAGTGTCTGAAAGTGTCAGAGAGTGTCAGAGATTGATAGAGAGTGTCAGAGACAGATAGAGAGTGTCTGAGAGTGTCAGAGATTATCCGAGAGTGTCAGAGAGGGTCAGCGAGTGTCAGAGAGAGATAGAGAGTGTCTGAGAGTGTCAGAGAGTGATACAGAGTGTCAGAGAGTGATAGAGATTGTCAGAGATTGATAGAGAGTGTCAGAGAGTGTCAGAGATTGATAGCGAGTGTCTGAGAGCGTCAGAGATTGTCAGCGAGTCACTGAGAGTGATAGAGATTGTCAGAGAGTGTCAGCGAGTGATAGAGAGTGTCTGAGAGCATCTGAGAGTGTCAGAGAGTGTCAGAGAGATTTAGAGAGTGTCAGATAGTGTCAGAGAGTGTCAGAGAGTGGTAGGGACTGATAGAGAGTGACAGAGAGTGTCAGAGAGTGACAGAGAGTGTCAGAGTGTGATGGAGAGTGTCTGAGAGCGTCTGAGAGTGTCAGAGAGTGTCAGAGAGTGAGAGGGAATGTGTGAGATCGTCTGAGAGTGTCAGAGAGTGTCAGAGAGTTTTAGAGAGTGTCAGAGAATGTCAGAGAGAGTTAGAGAGTGTCTGAGAGTGTCAGAGAGAGATACTGAGTGGCTGAGAGTGATAAAGTGTCTCAGAGAGTGTCAGAGAGTGACAGAAAGAGTCAGAGAATGTCAGAGAGTGTCAGAGAGTGTCAGAGAGAGATAGAGAGTGATAGAGAGTGTCAGAGAGTGACTGAGAATGTCAGAGAGTGGCAGAGAGTGATTGAGAATGTCTGAGAGTGTCTGAGAGTGTCAGAGAGTGATCGAGAGTGTCTGAGAATGTCAGGGAGTGTCAGAGAGTGATAGGGAGTGTCTGAGAGTGTCAGAGAGTGTCAGAGAGTGTTAGAGATTGTCAGAGAATGTCAGAGAGTGGTAGAGAGAGATAGAGTGTGTCAGAGAGTGACCGAGAGTGATAGAGAGTGTCAGAGAGTGTCAGAGAGCGTCGGAGCTTGTCAGAGAGTGATATAGAGAGTCAAGAGTGTCAGAGAGTGATAGGGAGTGTCAGAGAGTGATTGAGAGTGATTGAGAATGTCTCAGAGTGTCTGAGAGTGTCAGAGAGTGACTGAGAGTGTCAGAGAGTGTCAGAGAGTGATTGAGAGTGATTGAGAGTTTCTCAGAGTGTCTGAGAGGGTCAGAGAGTGATAGAGAGTGTCTGAGAGTGTCTGAGAGTGTCAGGGAGTGTCAGAGCGTGTCAGAGAGTGTCCGAGAGTGATAGAGAGTGTCTGAGAGTGATAAAGTGTGTCAGAGAGTGATAGAGAATGTCAGAGAGTGTCAGAGAGCGTCGGAGCTTGTCAGAGAGTGATATAGAGAGTCAGAGAGTGTCAGAGAGTGTCAGAGAGTGTCAGAGAGGGATAGAGAGTGTCTGAGAATGTCAGAGATTGTCAGAGTGTGACTGAGAGTGTCTGAGAGTGTCAGAGAGTGACTGAGAGTGTCAGAGAGTGTCAGAGAGTGATTGAGAGTGATTGAGAGTTTCTCAGAGTGTATGAGAGGGTCAGAGAGTGATAGAGAGTGTCAGAGAGTGACTGAGAATGTCAGAGAGTGGCAGAGAGTGATTGAGAATGTCTGAGAGTGTCTGAGAGTGTCAGAGAGTGATAGAGAGTGCCTGAGAGTGTCAGAGAGTGATTGAGAGAGTCAGAGAGTGTCAGAGAGTGATCGAGAGTGTCTGAGAATGTCAGGGAGTGTCAGAGAGTGATAGGGAGTGTCTGAGAGTGTCAGAGAGTGTCAGAGAGTGTTAGAGATTGTCAGAGAATGTCAGAGAGTGGTAGAGAGAGATAGAGTGTGTCAGAGAGTGACCGAGAGTGATAGAGAGTGTCAGAGAGTGTCAGAGAGCGTCGGAGCTTGTCAGAGAGTGATATAGAGAGTCAAGAGTGTCAGAGAGTGATAGGGAGTGTCAGAGAGTGATTGAGAGTGATTGAGAATGTCTCAGAGTGTCTGAGAGTGTCAGAGAGTGACTGAGAGTGTCAGAGAGTGTCAGAGAGTGATTGAGAGTGATTGAGAGTTTCTCAGAGTGTCTGAGAGGGTCAGAGAGTGATAGAGAGTGTCTGAGAGTGTCTGAGAGTGTCAGGGAGTGTCAGAGCGTGTCAGAGAGTGTCCGAGAGTGATAGAGAGTGTCTGAGAGTGATAAAGTGTGTCAGAGAGTGATAGAGAATGTCAGAGAGTGTCAGAGAGTGTCAGAGAGTGATAGAGAGTGATAGAGAGTGTCAGAGAGTGTCAGAGAGTGTCAGAGAGGCATAGAGAGTGTCTGAGAATGTCAGAGATTGTCAGAGTGTGACTGAGAGTGTCTGAGAGTCTCAGAGAGTGACTGAGAGTGTCAGAGAGTGTCAGAGAGTGATTGAGAGTGATTGAGAGTTTCTCAGAGTGTATGAGAGGGTCAGAGAGTGATAGAGAGTGTCAGAGAGTGACTGAGAATGTCAGAGAGTGGCAGAGAGTGATTGAGAATGTCTGAGAGTGTCTGAGAATGTCAGAGAGTGATAGAGAGTGCCTGAGAGTGTCAGAGAGTGATTGAGAGAGTCAGAGAGTGTCAGAGAGTGATCGAGAGTGTCTGAGAATGTCAGGGAGTGTCAGAGAGTGATAGGGAGTGTCTGAGAGTGTCAGAGAGTGTTAGAGATTGTCAGAGAATGTCAGAGAGTGGTAGAGAGAGATAGAGTGTGTCAGAGAGTGACCGAGAGTGATAGAGAGTGTCAGAGAGTGTCAGAGAGCGTCGGAGCTTGTCAGAGAGTGATATAGAGAGTCAAGAGTGTCAGAGAGTGATAGGGAGTGTCAGAGAGTGATTGAGAGTGATTGAGAATGTCTCAGAGTGTCTGAGAGTGTCAGAGAGTGACTGAGAATGTCAGAGAGTGTCAGAGAGTGATTGAGAGTGATTGAGAGTTTCTCAGAGTGTCTGAGAGGGTCAGAGAGTGATAGAGAGTGTCTGAGAGTGTCTGAGAGTGTCAGGGAGAGTCAGAGCGTGTCAGAGAGTGTCCGAGAGTGATAGAGAGTGTCTGAGAGTGATAAAGTGTGTCAGAGAGTGATAGAGAATGTCAGAGAGTGTCAGAGAGTGTCAGAGAGTGATAGAGAGTGATAGAGAGTGTCAGAGAGTGTCAGAGAGTGTCAGAGAGGGATAGAGAGTGTCTGAGAATGTCAGAGATTGTCAGAGTGTGATTGAGAGTGTCTGAGAGTGTCAGAGAGTGACTGAGAGTGTCAGAGAGTGTCAGAGAGTGATTGAGAGTGATTGAGAGTTTCTCAGAGTGTCTGAGAGGGTCAGAGAGTGATAGAGAGTGTCTGAGAGTGTCTGAGAGTGTCAGGGAGTGTCAGAGCGTGTCAGAGAGTGTCCGAGAGTGATAGAGAGTGTCTGAGAGTGATAAAGTGTGTCAGAGAGTGATAGAGAATGTCAGAGAGTGTCAGAGAGTGTCAGAGAGTGATAGAGAGTGATAGAGAGTGTCAGAGAGTGTCAGAGAGTGTCAGAGAGTGATAGAGAGTGTCTGAGAATGTCAGAGATTGTCAGAGTGTGACTGAGAGTGTCAGAGAGTGTCAGAGAGCGATTGAGAATGTCTGAGAGTGTCAGAGAGTGATAGAAAGTGATATGGAGCGTCTGAGAGTGATTGAGAGTGTTTAAGAGTGTCAGAGAGTGTCAGAGAGTGATAGAGCTTGTCAGAGTGTGATAGTGACAGTCAGACAGTGTCAGAGAGTGATAGGGAATGTCTGAGAGTGTCAGAGAGTGATTGAGAGTGTCTGAGAGTGTCAGAGAGAGATCGAGAGCGTCTGAGAGCGTCAGAGAGTGTCAGAGAGTGATTGAGTGTGTCAGAGAGTGATTGAGAGTGATTGAGAATGTCTGAGAGTGTCCGAGAGTGTCAGAGAGTGTCAGCGAGTGTCAGAGAGGGTCAGCGAGTGATACAGAGTGTCAGAGAGTGATAGAGATTGTCAGAGATTGATAGAGAGTGTCAGAGAGTGTCAGAGATTGATAGCGAGTGTCTGAGAGCGTCAGAGAGTGTCTGAGAGTGTCAGAGATTGTCAGCGAGTCACTGAGAGTGATAGAGATTGTCAGAGAGTGTCAGAGAGTGATTGAGAGTGTCAGAGAATGTCAGAGAGATTCACAGAGTGTCAGAGAGTGTCAGAGAGTGATAGAGAGTGATAGAGAGTGTCAGAGATTGTCAGAGAGTGTCAGAGAGTGTCAGAGAGTGTCAGCGAGTGATAGAGAGTGTCTGAGAGCATCTGAGAGTGTCAGAGAGTGTCAGAGAGATTTAGAGAGTGTCAGATAGTGTCAGAGAGTGTCAGAGAGTGGTAGGGACTGATAGAGAGTGACAGAGAGTGTCAGAGAGTGACAGAGAGTGTCAGAGTGTGATGGAGAGTGTCTGAGAGCGTCTGAGAGTGTCAGAGAGTGTCAGAGAGTGAGAGGGAATGTGTGAGATCGTCTGAGAGTGTCAGAGAGTGTCAGAGAGTTTTAGAGAGTGTCAGAGAATGTCAGAGAGAGTTAGAGAGTGTCTGAGAGTGTCAGAGAGAGATACAGAGTGGCTGAGAGTGATAAAGTGTCTCAGAGAGTGTCAGAGAGTGACAGAAAGTGTCAGAGAATGTCAGAGAGTGTCAGAGAGTGTCAGAGAGAGATAGAGAGTGATAGAGAGTGTCAGAGAGTGACTGAGAATGTCAGAGAGTGGTAGAGAGTGATTGAGAATGTCTGAGAGTGTCTGAGAGTGTCAGAGAGTGATAGAGAGTGTCTGAGAGTGTCAGAGAGTGATTGAGAGAGTCAGAGAGTGTCAGAGAGTGATCGAGAGTGTCTGAGAATGTCAGCGAGTGTCAGAGAGTGATAGGGAGTGTCTGAGAGTGTCAGAGAGTGTCAGAGAGTGTTAGAGATTGTCAGAGAATGTCAGAGAGTGGTAGAGAGAGATAGAGTGTGTCAGAGAGTGACCGAGAGTGATAGAGAGTGTCAGAGAGTGTCAGAGAGCGTCGGAGCTTGTCAGAGAGTGATATAGAGAGTCAAGAGTGTCAGAGAGTGATAGGGAGTGTCAGAGAGTGATTGAGAGTGATTGAGAATGTCTCAGAGTGTCTGAGAGTGTCAGAGAGTGACTGAAAGTGTCAGAGAGTGTCAGAGAGTGATTGAGAGTGATTGAGAGTTTCTCAGAGTGTCTGAGAGTGTCAGAGAGTGATTGAGTGTGTCTGAGAGTGATAGAGAGGGTCAGAGAGTGATAGAGAGTGTCTGAGAGTGTCTGAGAGTGTCAGGGAGTGTCAGAGCGTGTCAGAGAGTGTCCGAGAGTGATAGAGAGTGTCTGAGAGTGATAAAGTGTGTCAGAGAGTGATAGAGAGTGTCAGAGATTGTCAGAGAGTGTCAGAGAGTGATAGAGAGTGTCTGAGAATGTCAGAGATTGTCAGAGTGTGACTGAGAGTGTCAGAGAGTGTCAGAGAGCGATTGAGAATGTCAGAGAGTGTCAGAGAGTGATAGAGCTTGTCAGAGTGTGATAGTGACAGTCAGACAGTGTCAGAGAGTGATAGGGAATGTCTGAGAGTGTCAGAGAGTGATTGAGAGTGTCTGAGAGTGTCAGAGAGAGATCGAGAGCGTCTGAGAGCGTCAGAGAGTGTCAGAGAGTGATTGAGTGTGTCAGAGAGTGATTGAGAGTGATTGAGAATGTCTGAGAGTGTCCGAGAGTGTCAGAGAGTGTCAGCGAGTGTCAGAGAGGGTCAGCGAGTGTCAGAGAGAGATAGAGAGTGTCTGAGAGTGTCAGAGAGTGATACAGAGTGTCAGAGAGTGATAGAGATTGTCAGAGATTGATAGAGAGTGTCAGAGAGTGTCAGAGATTGATAGCGAGTGTCTGAGAGCGTCAGAGAGTGTCTGAGAGTGTCAGAGATTGTCAGCGAGTCACTGAGAGTGATAGAGATTGTCAGAGAGTGATTGAGAGTGTCAGAGAATGTCAGAGAGTGATAGAGAGTGATAGAGAGTGTCAGAGATTGTCAGAGAGTGTCAGAGAGTGTCAGAGAGTGTCAGCGAGTGATAGAGAGTGTCTGAGAGCATCTGAGAGTGTCAGAGAGTGTCAGAGAGATTTAGAGAGTGTCAGATAGTGTCAGAGAGTGTCAGAGAGTGGTAGGGACTGATAGAGAGTGACAGAGAGTGTCAGAGAGTGACAGAGAGTGTCAGAGTGTGATGGAGAGTGTCTGAGAGCGTCTGAGAGTGTCAGAGAGTGTCAGAGAGTGAGAGGGAATGTGTGAGATCGCCTGAGAGTGTCAGAGAGTGTCAGAGAGTTTTAGAGAGTGTCAGAGAATGTCAGAGAGAGTTAGAGAGTGTCTGAGAGTGTCAGAGAGAGATACAGAGTGGCTGAGAGTGATAAAGTGTCTCAGAGAGTGTCAGAGAGTGACAGAAAGTGTCAGAGAATGTCAGAGAGTGTCAGAGAGTGTCAGAGAGAGATAGAGAGTGATAGAGAGTGTCAGAGAGTGACTGAGAATGTCAGAGAGTGGCAGAGAGTGATTGAGAATGTCTGAGAGTGTCTGAGAGTGTCAGAGAGTGATAGAGAGTGTCTGAGAGTGTCAGAGAGTGATTGAGAGAGTCAGAGAGTGTCAGAGAGTGATCGAGAGTGTCTGAGAATGTCAGGGAGTGTCAGAGAGTGATAGGGAGTGTCTGAGAGTGTCAGAGAGTGTCAGAGAGTGTTAGAGATTGTCAGAGAATGTCAGAGAGTGGTAGAGAGAGATAGAGTGTGTCAGAGAGTGACCGAGAGTGATAGAGAGTGTCAGAGAGTGTCAGAGAGCGTCGGAGCTTGTCAGAGAGTGATATAGAGAGTCAAGAGTGTCAGAGAGTGATAGGGAGTGTTAGAGAGTGATTGAGAGTGATTGAGAATGTCTCAGAGTGTCTGAGAGTGTCAGAGAGTGACTGAGAGTGTCAGAGAGTGTCAGAGAGTGTCAGAGAGTGATTGAGAGTGATTGAGAGTGATTGAGAGTTTCTCAGAGTGTCTGAGAGTGTCAGAGAGTGATTGAGTGTGTCTGAGAGTGATAGAAAGGGTCAGAGAGTGATAGAGAGTGTCTGAGAGTGTCTGAGAGTGTCAGGGAGTGTCAGAGAGTGTCAGAGAGTGATAGAGAGTGTCAGAGAGTGACTGAGAATGTCAGAGAGTGGCAGAGAGTGATTGAGAATGTCTGAGAGTGTCTGAGAGTGTCAGAGAGTGATAGAGAGTGCCTGAGAGTGTCAGAGAGTGATTGAGAGAGTCAGAGAGTGTCAGAGAGTGATCGAGAGTGTCTGAGAATGTCAGGGAGTGTCAGAGAGTGATAGGGAGTGTCTGAGAGTGTCAGAGAGTGTCAGAGAGTGTTAGAGATTGTCAGAGAATGTCAGAGAGTGGTAGAGAGAGATAGAGTGTGTCAGAGAGTGACCGAGAGTGATAGAGAGTGTCAGAGAGTGTCAGAGAGCGTCGGAGCTTGTCAGAGAGTGATATAGAGAGTCAAGAGTGTCAGAGAGTGATAGGGAGTGTCAGAGAGTGATTGAGAGTGATTGAGAATGTCTCAGAGTGTCTGAGAGTGTCAGAGAGTGACTGAGAGTGTCAGAGAGTGTCAGAGAGTGATTGAGAGTGATTGAGAGTTTCTCAGAGTGTCTGAGAGGGTCAGAGAGTGATAGAGAGTGTCTGAGAGTGTCTGAGAGTGTCAGGGAGTGTCAGAGCGTGTCAGAGAGTGTCCGAGAGTGATAGAGAGTGTCTGAGAGTGATAAAGTGTGTCAGAGAGTGATAGAGAATGTCAGAGAGTGTCAGAGAGTGTCAGAGAGTGATAGAGAGTGATAGAGAGTGTCAGAGAGTGTCAGAGAGTGTCAGAGAGGGATAGAGAGTGTCTGAGAATGTCAGAGATTGTCAGAGTGTGACTGAGAGTGTCTGAGAGTGTCAGAGAGTGACTGAGAGTGTCAGAGAGTGTCAGAGAGTGATTGAGAGTGATTGAGAGTTTCTCAGAGTGTATGAGAGGGTCAGAGAGTGATAGAGAGTGTCAGAGAGTGACTGAGAATGTCAGAGAGTGGCAGAGAGTGATTGAGAATGTCTGAGAGTGTCTGAGAATGTCAGAGAGTGATAGAGAGTGCCTGAGAGTGTCAGAGAGTGATTGAGAGAGTCAGAGAGTGTCAGAGAGTGATCGAGAGTGTCTGAGAATGTCAGGGAGTGTCAGAGAGTGATAGGGAGTGTCTGAGAGTGTCAGAGAGTGTTAGAGATTGTCAGAGAATGTCAGAGAGTGGTAGAGAGAGATAGAGTGTGTCAGAGAGTGACCGAGAGTGATAGAGAGTGTCAGAGAGTGTCAGAGAGCGTCGGAGCTTGTCAGAGAGTGATATAGAGAGTCAAGAGTGTCAGAGAGTGATAGGGAGTGTCAGAGAGTGATTGAGAGTGATTGAGAATGTCTCAGAGTGTCTGAGAGTGTCAGAGAGTGACTGAGAATGTCAGAGAGTGTCAGAGAGTGATTGAGAGTGATTGAGAGTTTCTCAGAGTGTCTGAGAGGGTCAGAGAGTGATAGAGAGTGTCTGAGAGTGTCTGAGAGTGTCAGGGAGAGTCAGAGCGTGTCAGAGAGTGTCCGAGAGTGATAGAGAGTGTCTGAGAGTGATAAAGTGTGTCAGAGAGTGATAGAGAATGTCAGAGAGTGTCAGAGAGTGTCAGAGAGTGATAGAGAGTGATAGAGAGTGTCAGAGAGTGTCAGAGAGTGTCAGAGAGGGATAGAGAGTGTCTGAGAATGTCAGAGATTGTCAGAGTGTGATTGAGAGTGTCTGAGAGTGTCAGAGAGTGACTGAGAGTGTCAGAGAGTGTCAGAGAGTGATTGAGAGTGATTGAGAGTTTCTCAGAGTGTCTGAGAGGGTCAGAGAGTGATAGAGAGTGTCTGAGAGTGTCTGAGAGTGTCAGGGAGTGTCAGAGCGTGTCAGAGAGTGTCCGAGAGTGATAGAGAGTGTCTGAGAGTGATAAAGTGTGTCAGAGAGTGATAGAGAATGTCAGAGAGTGTCAGAGAGTGTCAGAGAGTGATAGAGAGTGATAGAGAGTGTCAGAGAGTGTCAGAGAGTGTCAGAGAGTGATAGAGAGTGTCTGAGAATGTCAGAGATTGTCAGAGTGTGACTGAGAGTGTCAGAGAGTGTCAGAGAGCGATTGAGAATGTCTGAGAGTGTCAGAGAGTGATAGAAAGTGATATGGAGCGTCTGAGAGTGATTGAGAGTGTTTAAGAGTGTCAGAGAGTGTCAGAGAGTGATAGAGCTTGTCAGAGTGTGATAGTGACAGTCAGACAGTGTCAGAGAGTGATAGGGAATGTCTGAGAGTGTCAGAGAGTGATTGAGAGTGTCTGAGAGTGTCAGAGAGAGATCGAGAGCGTCTGAGAGCGTCAGAGAGTGTCAGAGAGTGATTGAGTGTGTCAGAGAGTGATTGAGAGTGATTGAGAATGTCTGAGAGTGTCCGAGAGTGTCAGAGAGTGTCAGCGAGTGTCAGAGAGGGTCAGCGAGTGATACAGAGTGTCAGAGAGTGATAGAGATTGTCAGAGATTGATAGAGAGTGTCAGAGAGTGTCAGAGATTGATAGCGAGTGTCTGAGAGCGTCAGAGAGTGTCTGAGAGTGTCAGAGATTGTCAGCGAGTCACTGAGAGTGATAGAGATTGTCAGAGAGTGTCAGAGAGTGATTGAGAGTGTCAGAGAATGTCAGAGAGATTCACAGAGTGTCAGAGAGTGTCAGAGAGTGATAGAGAGTGATAGAGAGTGTCAGAGATTGTCAGAGAGTGTCAGAGAGTGTCAGAGAGTGTCAGCGAGTGATAGAGAGTGTCTGAGAGCATCTGAGAGTGTCAGAGAGTGTCAGAGAGATTTAGAGAGTGTCAGATAGTGTCAGAGAGTGTCAGAGAGTGGTAGGGACTGATAGAGAGTGACAGAGAGTGTCAGAGAGTGACAGAGAGTGTCAGAGTGTGATGGAGAGTGTCTGAGAGCGTCTGAGAGTGTCAGAGAGTGTCAGAGAGTGAGAGGGAATGTGTGAGATCGTCTGAGAGTGTCAGAGAGTGTCAGAGAGTTTTAGAGAGTGTCAGAGAATGTCAGAGAGAGTTAGAGAGTGTCTGAGAGTGTCAGAGAGAGATACAGAGTGGCTGAGAGTGATAAAGTGTCTCAGAGAGTGTCAGAGAGTGACAGAAAGTGTCAGAGAATGTCAGAGAGTGTCAGAGAGTGTCAGAGAGAGATAGAGAGTGATAGAGAGTGTCAGAGAGTGACTGAGAATGTCAGAGAGTGGTAGAGAGTGATTGAGAATGTCTGAGAGTGTCTGAGAGTGTCAGAGAGTGATAGAGAGTGTCTGAGAGTGTCAGAGAGTGATTGAGAGAGTCAGAGAGTGTCAGAGAGTGATCGAGAGTGTCTGAGAATGTCAGCGAGTGTCAGAGAGTGATAGGGAGTGTCTGAGAGTGTCAGAGAGTGTCAGAGAGTGTTAGAGATTGTCAGAGAATGTCAGAGAGTGGTAGAGAGAGATAGAGTGTGTCAGAGAGTGACCGAGAGTGATAGAGAGTGTCAGAGAGTGTCAGAGAGCGTCGGAGCTTGTCAGAGAGTGATATAGAGAGTCAAGAGTGTCAGAGAGTGATAGGGAGTGTCAGAGAGTGATTGAGAGTGATTGAGAATGTCTCAGAGTGTCTGAGAGTGTCAGAGAGTGACTGAAAGTGTCAGAGAGTGTCAGAGAGTGTCAGAGAGTGATTGAGAGTGATTGAGAGTTTCTCAGAGTGTCTGAGAGTGTCAGAGAGTGATTGAGTGTGTCTGAGAGTGATAGAGAGGGTCAGAGAGTGATAGAGAGTGTCTGAGAGTGTCTGAGAGTGTCAGGGAGTGTCAGAGCGTGTCAGAGAGTGTCCGAGAGTGATAGAGAGTGTCTGAGAGTGATAAAGTGTGTCAGAGAGTGATAGAGAGTGTCAGAGATTGTCAGAGAGTGTCAGAGAGTGATAGAGAGTGTCTGAGAATGTCAGAGATTGTCAGAGTGTGACTGAGAGTGTCAGAGAGTGTCAGAGAGCGATTGAGAATGTCAGAGAGTGTCAGAGAGTGATAGAGCTTGTCAGAGTGTGATAGTGACAGTCAGACAGTGTCAGAGAGTGATAGGGAATGTCTGAGAGTGTCAGAGAGTGATTGAGAGTGTCTGAGAGTGTCAGAGAGAGATCGAGAGCGTCTGAGAGCGTCAGAGAGTGTCAGAGAGTGATTGAGTGTGTCAGAGAGTGATTGAGAGTGATTGAGAATGTCTGAGAGTGTCCGAGAGTGTCAGAGAGTGTCAGCGAGTGTCAGAGAGGGTCAGCGAGTGTCAGAGAGAGATAGAGAGTGTCTGAGAGTGTCAGAGAGTGATACAGAGTGTCAGAGAGTGATAGAGATTGTCAGAGATTGATAGAGAGTGTCAGAGAGTGTCAGAGATTGATAGCGAGTGTCTGAGAGCGTCAGAGAGTGTCTGAGAGTGTCAGAGATTGTCAGCGAGTCACTGAGAGTGATAGAGATTGTCAGAGAGTGATTGAGAGTGTCAGAGAATGTCAGAGAGTGATAGAGAGTGATAGAGAGTGTCAGAGATTGTCAGAGAGTGTCAGAGAGTGTCAGAGAGTGTCAGCGAGTGATAGAGAGTGTCTGAGAGCATCTGAGAGTGTCAGAGAGTGTCAGAGAGATTTAGAGAGTGTCAGATAGTGTCAGAGAGTGTCAGAGAGTGGTAGGGACTGATAGAGAGTGACAGAGAGTGTCAGAGAGTGACAGAGAGTGTCAGAGTGTGATGGAGAGTGTCTGAGAGCGTCTGAGAGTGTCAGAGAGTGTCAGAGAGTGAGAGGGAATGTGTGAGATCGCCTGAGAGTGTCAGAGAGTGTCAGAGAGTTTTAGAGAGTGTCAGAGAATGTCAGAGAGAGTTAGAGAGTGTCTGAGAGTGTCAGAGAGAGATACAGAGTGGCTGAGAGTGATAAAGTGTCTCAGAGAGTGTCAGAGAGTGACAGAAAGTGTCAGAGAATGTCAGAGAGTGTCAGAGAGTGTCAGAGAGAGATAGAGAGTGATAGAGAGTGTCAGAGAGTGACTGAGAATGTCAGAGAGTGGCAGAGAGTGATTGAGAATGTCTGAGAGTGTCTGAGAGTGTCAGAGAGTGATAGAGAGTGTCTGAGAGTGTCAGAGAGTGATTGAGAGAGTCAGAGAGTGTCAGAGAGTGATCGAGAGTGTCTGAGAATGTCAGGGAGTGTCAGAGAGTGATAGGGAGTGTCTGAGAGTGTCAGAGAGTGTCAGAGAGTGTTAGAGATTGTCAGAGAATGTCAGAGAGTGGTAGAGAGAGATAGAGTGTGTCAGAGAGTGACCGAGAGTGATAGAGAGTGTCAGAGAGTGTCAGAGAGCGTCGGAGCTTGTCAGAGAGTGATATAGAGAGTCAAGAGTGTCAGAGAGTGATAGGGAGTGTTAGAGAGTGATTGAGAGTGATTGAGAATGTCTCAGAGTGTCTGAGAGTGTCAGAGAGTGACTGAGAGTGTCAGAGAGTGTCAGAGAGTGTCAGAGAGTGATTGAGAGTGATTGAGAGTGATTGAGAGTTTCTCAGAGTGTCTGAGAGTGTCAGAGAGTGATTGAGTGTGTCTGAGAGTGATAGAGAGGGTCAGAGAGTGATAGAGAGTGTCTGAGAGTGTCTGAGAGTGTCAGGGAGTGTCAGAGAGTGTCAGAGAGTGATAGAGAGTGATAGAGAGTGTCAGAGATTGTCAGAGCGTGTCAGAGAGTGTCCGAGAGTGATAGAGAGTGTCTGAGAGTGATAAAGTGTGTCAGAGAGTGATAGAGAATGTCAGAGAGTGTCAGAGAGTGTCAGAGAGTGATAGAGAGTGATAGAGAGTGTCAGAGAGTGTCAGAGAGTGTCAGAGAGTGATAGAGAGTGTCTGAGAATGTCAGAGATTGTCAGAGTGTGACTGAGAGTGTCAGAGAGTGTCAGAGAGCGATTGAGAATGTCTGAGAGTGTCAGAGAGTGATATAAAGTGATATGGAGCGTCTGAGAGTGATTGAGAGTGTTTAAGAGTGTCAGAGAGTGTCAGAGAGTGATAGAGCTTGTCAGAGTGTGATAGTGACAGTCAGACAGTGTCAGAGAGTGATAGGGAATGTCTGAGAGTGTCAGAGAGTGATTGAGAGTGTCTGAGAGTGTCAGAGAGAGATCGAGAGCGTCTGAGAGCGTCAGAGAGTGTCAGAGAGTGATTGAGTGTGTCAGAGAGTGATTGAGAGTGATTGAGAATGTCTGAGAGTGTCCGAGAGTGTCAGAGAGTGTCAGCGAGTGTCAGAGAGGGTCAGCGAGTGTCAGAGAGAGATAGAGAGTGTCTGAGAGTGTCAGAGAGTGATACAGAGTGTCAGAGAGTGATAGAGATTGTCAGAGATTGATAGAGAGTGTCAGAGAGTGTCAGAGATTGATAGCGAGTGTCTGAGAGCGTCAGAGAGTGTCTGAGAGTGTCAGAGATTGTCAGCGAGTCACTGAGAGTGATAGAGATTGTCAGAGAGTGTCAGAGAGTGATTGAGAGTGTCAGAGAATGTCAGAGAGATTCACAGAGTGTCAGAGAGTGTCAGAGAGTGATAGAGAGTGATAGAGAGTGTCAGAGATTGTCAGAGAGTGTCAGAGAGTGTCAGAGAGTGTCAGCGAGTGATAGAGAGTGTCTGAGAGCATCTGAGAGTGTCAGAGAGTGTCAGAGAGATTTAGAGAGTGTCAGATAGTGTCAGAGAGTGTCAGAGAGTGGTAGGGACTGATAGAGAGTGACAGAGAGTGTCAGAGAGTGACAGAGAGTGTCTGAGTGTGATGGAGAGTGTCTGAGAGCGTCTGAGAGTGTCAGAGAGTGTCAGAGAGTGAGAGGGAATGTGTGAGATCGTCTGAGAGTGTCAGAGAGTGTCAGAGAGTTTTAGAGAGTGTCAGAGAATGTCAGAGAGAGTTAGAGAGTGTCTGAGAGTGTCAGAGAGAGATACAGTGTGGCTGAGAGTGATAAAGTGTCTCAGAGAGTGTCAGAGAGTGACAGAAAGTGTCAGAGAATGTCAGAGAGTGTCAGAGAGTGTCAGAGAGAGATAGAGATTGATAGAGAGTGTCAGAGAGTGACTGAGAATGTCAGAGAGTGGCAGAGATTGATTGAGAATGTCTGAGAGTGTCTGAGAGTGTCAGAGAGTGATAGAGAGTGTCTGAGAGTGTCAGAGAGTGATTGAGAGAGTCAGAGAGTGTCAGAGAGTGATCGAGAGTGTCTGAGAATGTCAGGGAGTGTCAGAGAGTGATAGGGAGTGTCTGAGAGTGTCAGAGAGTGTCAGAGAGTGTTAGAGATTGTCAGAGAATGTCAGAGAGTGGTAGAGAGAGATAGAGTGTGTCAGAGAGTGACCGAGAGTGATAGAGAGTGTCAGAGAGTGTCAGAGAGCGTCGGAGCTTGTCAGAGAGTGATATAGAGAGTCAAGAGTGTCAGAGAGTGATAGGGAGTGTCAGAGAGTGATTGAGAGTGATTGAGAATGTCTCAGAGTGTCTGAGAGTGTCAGAGAGTGACTGAGAGTGTCAGAGAGTGTCAGAGAGTGATTGAGAGTGATTGAGAGTTTCTCAGAGTGTCTGAGAGTGTCAGAGAGTGATTGAGTGTGTCTGAGAGTGATAGAGAGGGTCAGAGAGTGATAGAGAGTGTATGAGAGTGTCTGAGAGTGTCAGGGAGTGTCAGAGCGTGTCAGAGAGTGTCCGAGAGTGATATAGAGTGTCTGAGAGTGATAAAGTGTGTCAGAGAGTGATAGAGAATGTCAGAGAGTGTCAGAGAGTGTCAGAGAGTGATAGAGAGTGATAGAGAGTGTCAGAGAGTGTCAGACAGTGATAGAGAGTGTCTGAGAATGTCAGAGATTGTCAGAGTGTGACTGAGAGTGTCAGAGAGTGTCAGAGAGCGATTGAGAATGTCTGAGAGTGTCAGAGAGTGATAGAAAGTGATATGGAGCGTCTGAGAGTGATTGAGTGTGTTTAAGAGTGTCAGAGAGTGTCAGAGAGTGATAGAGCTTGTCAGAGTGTGATAGTGACAGTCAGACAGTGTCAGAGAGTGATAGGGAATGTCTGAGAGTGTCAGAGAGTGATTGAGAGTGTCTGAGAGTGTCAGAGAGAGATCGAGAGCGTCTGAGAGCGTCAGAGAGTGTCAGAGAGTGATTGAGTGTGTCAGAGAGTGATTGAGAGTGATTGAGAATGTCTGAGAGTGTCCGAGAGTGTCAGAGAGTGTCAGCGAGTGTCAGAGAGGGTCAGCGAGTGTCAGAGAGAGATAGAGAGTGTCTGAGAGTGTCAGAGAGTGATACAGAGTGTCAGAGAGTGATAGAGATTGTCAGAGATTGATAGAGAGTGTCAGAGAGTGTCAGAGATTGATAGCGAGTGTCTGAGAGCGTCAGAGAGTGTCTGAGAGTGTCAGAGATTGTCAGCGAGTCACTGAGAGTGATAGAGATTGTCAGAGAGTGTCAGAGAGTGATTGAGAGTGTCAGAGAATGTCAGAGAGTTTCACAGAGTGTCAGAGAGTGTCAGAGAGTGATAGAGAGTGATAGAGAGTGTCAGAGATTGTCAGAGAGTGTCAGAGAGTGTCAGAGAGTGTCAGCGAGTGATAGAGAATGTCTGAGAGCATCTGAGAGTGTCAGAGAGTGTCAGAGAGATTTAGAGAGTGTCAGATAGTGTCAGAGAGTGTCAGAGAGTGGTAGGGACTGATAGAGAGTGACAGAGAGTGTCAGAGAGTGACAGAGAGTGTCAGAGTGTGATGGAGAGTGTCTGAGAGCGTCTGAGAGTGTCAGAGAGTGTCAGAGAGTGAGAGGGAATGTGTGAGATCGTCTGAGAGTGTCAGAGAGTGTCAGAGAGTTTTAGAGAGTGTCAGAGAATGTCAGAGAGAGTTAGAGAGTGTCTGAGAGTGTCAGAGAGAGATACAGAGTGGCTGAGAGTGATAAAGTGTCTCAGAGAGTGTCAGAGAGTGACAGAAAGTGTCAGAGAATGTCAGAGAGTGTCAGAGAGTGTCAGAGAGAGATAGAGAGTGATAGAGAGTGTCAGAGAGTGACTGAGAATGTCAGAGAGTGGCAGAGAGTGATTGAGAATGTCAGAGAGTGTCTGAGAGTGTCAGAGAGTGATAGAGAGTGTCTGAGAGTGTCAGAGAGTGTCAGAGAGTGATAGAGAGTGTCTGAGAGTGTCAGAGAGTGATTGAGAGAGTCAGAGAGTGTCAGAGAGTGATCGAGAGTGTCTGAGAATGTCAGGGAGTGTCAGAGAGTGATAGGGAGTGTCTGAGAGTGTCAGAGAGTGTCAGAGAGTGTTAGAGATTGTCAGAGAATGTCAGAGAGTGGTAGAGAGAGATAGAGTGTGTCAGAGAGTGACCGAGAGTGATAGAGAGTGTCAGAGAGTGTCAGAGAGCGTCGGAGCTTGTCAGAGAGTGATATAGAGAGTCAAGAGTGTCAGAGAGTGATAGGGAGTGTCAGAGAGTGATTGAGAGTGATTGAGAATGTCTCAGAGTGTCTGAGAGTGTCAGAGAGTGACTGAGAGTGTCAGAGAGTGTCAGAGAGTGATACGGAGTGTCAGAGAGTGATTGAGAGTGATTGAGAGTTTCTCAGAGTGTCTGAGAGTGTCAGAGAGTGATTGAGTGTGTCTGAGAGTGATAGAGAGGGTCAGAGAGTGTCTGAGAGTGTCTGAGAGTGTCAGGGAGTGTCAGAGCGTGTCAGAGAGTGTCCGAGAGTGATAGAGAATGTCTGAGAGTGATAAAGTGTGTCAGAGAGTGATAGAGAATGTCAGAGAGTGTCAGAGAGTGTCAGAGAGTGATAGAGAGTGATAGAGAGTGTCAGAGAGTGTCAGAGAGTGTCAGAGAGTGATAGAGAGTGTCTGAGAATGTCAGAGATTGTCAGAGTGTGACTGAGAGTGTCAGAGAGTGTCAGAGAGCGATTGAGAATGTCTGAGAGTGTCAGAGAGTGATAGAAAGTGATATGGAGCGTCTGAGAGTGAGTGAGAGTGTTTAAGAGTGTCAGAGAGTGTCAGAGAGTGATAGAGCTTGTCAGAGTGTGATAGTGACAGTCAGACAGTGTCAGAGAGTGATAGGGAATGTCTGAGAGTGTCAGAGAGTGATTGAGAGTGTCTGAGAGTGTCAGAGAGAGATCGAGAGCGTCTGAGAGCGTCAGAGAGTGTCAGAGAGTGATTGAGTGTGTCAGAGAGTGATTGAGAGTGATTGAGAATGTCTGAGAGTGTCCGAGAGTGTCAGAGAGTGTCAGCGAGTGTCAGAGAGTGATAGTGATTGTCAGAGAATGTCAGACAGTTGTAGAGACAGATAGAGTGTGTCAGAGAGTGACCAAGAGTGATAGAGAGTTTCAGAGAGTGTCAGAGACCGTCAGAGCTTGTCAGAGAGTGATAGAGAGAGTCAAGAGTGTCAGAGAGTGAGAGGGAGTGTCTGAGAGTGTCAGAGAGTGATTGAGAGTGTCAGAGAGTGTCAGAGAGTGACTGAGAGTTTCAGAGAGTGTCAGAGAATGTCAGAGAGTGATAGCGAGCGTCTGAGAGTGATAGAGAGTGTCTGAGAGTGTCGGAGAGTGTCAGAGAGTGTCAGAGAGTGATAGAGAGTGTCTGAGAGCGTCTGAGAGTGTCAGAGAGTAATAGAGTGTGTCTGAGAGTGTCAGAGAATGTCAGCGAGAAATTGAGAGTGTCTGAGAGTGTCAGAGAGTGATACAGAGTGTCTGCGAGTGATAAAGTGTGTCAGAGAGAGATAGAGAATGTCAGAGAGTGTCAGAGAGTGTCTGAGAGTGTCAGAGAGTGTTAGAGAGTGTCTGAGAGTGATAAAGTGTGTCAGAGAGAGATAGAGAGTGTCAGAGAGTGTCAGAGAGTGATAGAGAGTGTCTGAGAATGTCAGAGAGTGTCAGAGAGTGACTGAGAGTGTCAGAGAGTGATTGAGAATGTCTGAGAGTGTCTGAGAGTGTCAGAGAGTTATAGAAAGTGATATAGAGCGTCTGAAAGTGATTGAGAGTGTTTAAGAGTTTCGGAGAGTGTCAGAGAGTGATAGAGAGTGATAGAGAGTGTCTGAGAGTGTCTGAGAGTGTCAGAGAGTGATTGAGAGTGATAGAAAGTGTCTCAGAGTGTCTGAGAGTGTCAGAGAGTGATTGAGAGTGTCTGAGAGCGTCAGAGAGTGATTGAGAGTGTCTGAGAGAGTCTGAGAGTGTCAGAGAGTGATCGAGAGTGTCTGAGAGTGATAAAGTGTGTCAGAGAGAGATAGAGAATGTCAGAGTGTGTCAGAGTGTGATAGAGAGTGCCAGAGAGTGTCAGAGAGTGATGGAGAGTGTCTGAGAATGTCAGAGTGTGTCAGAGAGTGACTGAGAGTGTCAGAGTGTGCCAGAGAGTGATTGAGAATGTCTGAGAGTGTCTGAGAGTGTCAGAGAGTTATAGAAAGTGATATAGAGCGTCTGAAAGTGATTGAGAGTGTTTAAGAGTTTCAGAGAGTGTCAGAGAGTGATAGAGAGTGATAGAGAGTGTCTGAGAGTGTCTGAGAGTGTCAGAGAGTGTCAGAGAGTGATGGAGAGTGTCTGAGAGTGTCAGAGAGTGTCTGAGAGTGTCAGAAAGTGTCAGAGGGTGATATAGAGTGTCTGAGAGTGATAGAGATTGTCTGAGAGTGTCTGATAGTGTCTGAGAGTGTCTGAAAGTGATTGAGAGTGATCGAGAGTGTCTGAGAGTGTCTGAGAGTGTCTGAGAGTGTTAGAGAGTGATAGAGAGTGATAGAGACTGATAGAGAGTGTCTGAGAGTGTCAGAGATTGTCTGAGAGTGATAGAGATTGTCTGAGAGTGCCTGAGAGTGTCTGAGTGTGATAGAGAGTGATAGAGAGTGTCTGAGAGTGTCTGAGAGTGTCAGAGAGTGTCAGAGTGTGTCAGAGAGTAATAGATAGTGATAGAGAGTGTCAGAGAGTTTCATAGAGTGATCAAGAGTGACAAAGAGTGTCAGAGAGTGATAGAGAGTGAGTGAATGTGTCTGAGAGTGTCAGAGTGTGTCAGAGAGTGATAGAGAGTGTCTGAGAGTGTCAGAGAGTGTCTGAGAGTGTCAGAGAGTGTCAGAGAGTGATAGAGAGTGTCAGAGAGTGTCAGAGAGTGTCTGAGAGTGTCACAGAGTGTCAGAGAGTGATAGAGAGTGTCTGAGAGTGTCACAGAGTGTCAGAGAGGGATATAGAGTGTCTGAGAGTGATAGAGAGTGTCTGAGAGTGTCAGAGAGTGTCAGAGTGTGTCAGAGAGAGTCAGAGAGTGATTGAGAGTGTCTGAGAGTGTTAGAGATTGTCAGAGAGTGATAGAGAGTTTCAGAGAGTGATAGAGAGTGATAGAGAGTGTCTGAGAGTGTCAGAGAGTGATATAGAGTGTCAGAGAGTGTCAGAGAGTGTCAGAGAGTGATAGAGAGTGTCTGAGAGTGTCAGAGAGTGTCTGAGAGTGTCAGAGAGTGTCAGAGAGTGTCAGAGTGTGTCAGAGAGCAATAGAGAGTGATATAGAGTGTCTGAGAGTGTCATAGAGTGATCGAGAGAGTCAAAGAGAGTCAGAGAGTGATAGAGTGTGTCAGAGAGTGATATTGAGTGATAGAGAGTTTCAGAGAGTGTCATTGAGTGATAGAGTGTCAGAGAGTTTCAGAGAGTGATAGAGAGTGTCAGAGAGTGATGGAGAGTGTCAGAAAGTGATAGAGAGTGATAGAGAGTGTCAGAGAGTGATAGAGAGTGATAGAGAGTGTCTGAGAGTTTCAGAGAGTGTAAGAGTGTGTCAGAGTGTGTCAGAGAGTGATATTGAGTGATAGATTGTTTCAGAGAGTGTCATTGAGTGAAAGAGAGTGTCAGAGAGTTTCAGAGAGTGATAGAGAGTGTCAGAGAGTGATAGAGAGTGTCAGAAAGTGATAGAGACTGATAGAGAGTGTCAGAGAGTGATAGAGAGTGTTAGAGAGTGTCTGAGGGTGTCAGAGATTGTCAGAGAGTGTCAGAGAGTGATAGAGAGTGATAGGGAGTGTCAGAGAGTGATAGAGAGATTCAGAGAGTGATAGAGAGTTTCAGAGAGTGATAGAGTGTGATAGAGAGTGTCTGAGAGTGTCAGAGAGTGTCTGAGAGTGTCAGAGAGTGATAGAGAGTGTCAGAGAGTGATAGAGAGTGTCTGAGAGTGATAGAGAGTGTCTGAGAGTGTCAGAGAGTGTCTGAGAGTGTCAGAGAGTGTCAGAGAGTGTCAGAGTGTGTCAGAGAGCAATAGAGAGTGATATAGAGTGTCTGAGAGTGTCATAGAGTGATCGAGAGAGTCAAAGAGAGTCAGAGAGTGATAGAGTGTGTCAGAGAGTGATATTGAGTGACAGAGAGTTTCAGAGAGTGTCATTGAGTGATAGAGTGTCAGAGAGTTTCAGAGAGTGATAGAGAGTGTCAGAGAGTGATAGAGAGTGTCAGAAAGTGATAGAGAGTGATAGAGAGTGTCAGAGAGTGTCAGAGAGTGATAGAGAGTGTCTGAGAGTTTCAGAGAGTGTCAGAGTGTGTCAGAGTGTGTCAGAGAGTGATATTGAGTGATAGATTGTTTCAGAGAGTGTCATTGAGTGAAAGAGAGTGTCAGAGAGTTTCAGAGAGTGATAGAGAGTGTCTGAGAGTGTCTGAGAGTGTCAGAGAGTGTCAGAGAGTGATGGAGAGTGTCTGAGAGTGTCAGAGAGTGTCTGAGAGTGTCAGAAAGTGTCAGAGGGTGATATAGAGTGTCTGAGAGTGATAGAGATTGTCTGAGAGTGTCTGATAGTGTCTGAGAGTGTCTGAAAGTGATTGAGAGTGATCGAGAGTGTCTGAGAGTGTCTGAGAGTGTCTGAGAGTGTTAGAGAGTGATAGAGAGTGATAGAGACTGATAGAGAGTGTCTGAGAGTGTCAGAGATTGTCTGAGAGTGATAGAGATTGTCTGAGAGTGCCTGAGAGTGTCTGAGTGTGATAGAGAGTGATAGAGAGTGTCTGAGAGTGTCTGAGAGTGTCAGAGAGTGTCAGAGTGTGTCAGAGAGTAATAGATAGTGATAGAGAGTGTCAGAGAGTTTCATAGAGTGATCAAGAGTGACAAAGAGTGTCAGAGAGTGATAGAGAGTGAGTGAATGTGTCTGAGAGTGTCAGAGTGTGTCAGAGAGTGATAGAGAGTGTCTGAGAGTGTCAGAGAGTGTCTGAGAGTGTCAGAGAGTGTCAGAGAGTGATAGAGAGTGTCAGAGAGTGTCTGAGAGTGTCACAGAGTGTCAGAGAGTGATAGAGAGTGTCTGAGAGTGTCACAGAGTGTCAGAGAGGGATATAGAGTGTCTGAGAGTGATAGAGAGTGTCTGAGAGTGTCAGAGAGTGTCAGAGTGTGTCACAGAGAGTCAGAGAGTGATTGAGAGTGTCTGAGAGTGTTAGAGATTGTCAGAGAGTGATAGAGAGTTTCAGAGAGTGATAGAGAGTGATAGAGAGTGTCTGAGAGTGTCAGAGAGTGATATAGAGTGTCAGAGAGTGTCAGAGAGTGTCAGAGAGTGATAGAGAGTGTCTGAGAGTGTCAGAGAGTGTCTGAGAGTGTCAGAGAGTGTCAGAGAGTGTCAGAGTGTGTCAGAGAGCAATAGAGAGTGATATAGAGTGTCTGAGAGTGTCATAGAGTGATCGAGAGAGTCAAAGAGAGTCAGAGAGTGATAGAGTGTGTCAGAGAGTGATATTGAGTGATAGAGAGTTTCAGAGAGTGTCATTGAGTGATAGAGTGTCAGAGAGTTTCAGAGAGTGATAGAGAGTGTCAGAGAGTGATGGAGAGTGTCAGAAAGTGATAGAGAGTGATAGAGAGTGTCAGAGAGTGATAGAGAGTGATAGAGAGTGTCTGAGAGTTTCAGAGAGTGTAAGAGTGTGTCAGAGTGTGTCAGAGAGTGATATTGAGTGATAGATTGTTTCAGAGAGTGTCATTGAGTGAAAGAGAGTGTCAGAGAGTTTCAGAGAGTGATAGAGAGTGTCAGAGAGTGATAGAGAGTGTCAGAAAGTGATAGAGACTGATAGAGAGTGTCAGAGAGTGATAGAGAGTGTTAGAGAGTGTCTGAGGGTGTCAGAGATTGTCAGAGAGTGTCAGAGAGTGATAGAGAGTGATAGGGAGTGTCAGAGAGTGATAGAGAGATTCAGAGAGTGATAGAGAGTTTCAGAGAGTGATAGAGTGTGATAGAGAGTGTCTGAGAGTGTCAGAGAGTGTCTGAGAGTGTCAGAGAGTGATAGAGAGTGTCAGAGAGTGATAGAGAGTGTCTGAGAGTGATAGAGAGTGTCTGAGAGTGTCAGAGAGTGTCTGAGAGTGTCAGAGAGTGTCAGAGAGTGTCAGAGTGTGTCAGAGAGCAATAGGGAGTGATATAGAGTGTCTGAGAGTGTCATAGAGTGATCGAGAGAGTCAAAGAGAGTCAGAGAGTGATAGAGTGTGTCAGAGAGTGATATTGAGTGACAGAGAGTTTCAGAGAGTGTCATTGAGTGATAGAGTGTCAGAGAGTTTCAGAGAGTGATAGAGAGTGTCAGAGAGTGATAGAGAGTGTCAGAAAGTGATAGAGAGTGATAGAGAGTGTCAGAGAGTGTCAGAGAGTGATAGAGAGTGTCTGAGAGTTTCAGAGAGTGTCAGAGTGTGTCAGAGTGTGTCAGAGAGTGATATTGAGTGATAGATTGTTTCAGAGAGTGTCATTGAGTGAAAGAGAGTGTCAGAGAGTTTCAGAGAGTGATAGAGAGTGTCTGAGAGTGTCTGAGAGTGTCAGAGAGTGTCAGAGAGTGATGGAGAGTGTCTGAGAGTGTCAGAGAGTGTCTGAGAGTGTCAGAAAGTGTCAGAGGGTGATATAGAGTGTCTGAGAGTGATAGAGATTGTCTGAGAGTGTCTGATAGTGTCTGAGAGTGTCTGAAAGTGATTGAGAGTGATCGAGAGTGTCTGAGAGTGTCTGAGAGTGTCTGAGAGTGTTAGAGAGTGATAGAGAGTGATAGAGACTGATAGAGAGTGTCTGAGAGTGTCAGAGATTGTCTGAGAGTGATAGAGATTGTCTGAGAGTGCCTGAGAGTGTCTGAGTGTGATAGAGAGTGATAGAGAGTGTCTGAGAGTGTCTGAGAGTGTCAGAGAGTGTCAGAGTGTGTCAGAGAGTAATAGATAGTGATAGAGAGTGTCAGAGAGTTTCATAGAGTGATAGAGAGTGTCAGAGAGTGATAGAGAGTGTCAGAAAGTGATAGAGACTGATAGAGAGTGTCAGAGAGTGATAGAGAGTGTTAGAGAGTGTCTGAGGGTGTCAGAGATTGTCAGAGAGTGTCAGAGAGTGATAGAGAGTGATAGGGAGTGTCAGAGAGTGATAGAGAGATTCAGAGAGTGATAGAGAGTTTCAGAGAGTGATAGAGTGTGATAGAGAGTGTCTGAGAGTGTCAGAGAGTGTCTGAGAGTGTCAGAGAGTGATAGAGAGTGTCAGAGAGTGATAGAGAGTGTCTGAGAGTGATAGAGAGTGTCTGAGAGTGTCAGAGAGTGTCTGAGAGTGTCAGAGAGTGTCAGAGAGTGTCAGAGTGTGTCAGAGAGCAATAGAGAGTGATATAGAGTGTCTGAGAGTGTCATAGAGTGATCGAGAGAGTTTCAGAGAGTGAAAGAGAGTGTCAGAGAGTGATAGAGAGTGTCAGAGAGTTTCAGAGATTGATAGAGAGTTATAGTGAGTGTCTGAAAGCGTCGGAGAGTGTCAGAGAGTGTCAGAGAGTAATAGAGAGTGTCAGAGAGAGTCATTGAGTGACAGAGAGTGTCAGAGAGTGTCAGAGAGTGATAGAGAGTGTCTGAGAGTGATAAAGTGTGTCAGAGAGAGATAGAGAATGTCAGAGATTGTCAGAATGTGATAGAGAGTGATAGAGAGTGTCAGAGAATGTCAGCGAGAGATTGAGAGTGTCTGAGAGTGTCAGAGAGTGATAGAGAGTGTCTGAGAGTGATAAAGTGTGTCAGAGAGAGATAGAGAATGTCAGAGATTGTCAGAATGTGATAGAGAGTGATAGAGAGTGTCAGAGAGTGTCAGAGAGTGATAGAGAGTGTCTGAGAATGTCAGAGAGTGTCAGAGAGTGACTGAGAGTGTCAGAGTGTGTCAGAGAGTGATAAAGAGTGATAGAGAGTGTCAGAGAGTGTCAGAGAGTTTCAGAGAGTGATTGAGAGTGATTGAGAGTGTCTCAGAGTGTCTGAGAGTGTCAGAGAGTGATTGAGAGTGTCAGAGAGCGTCAGAGAGTGATTGAGAGTGTCTGAGAGTGTCTGAGAGTGTCAGAGAGTGATAGAGAGTGTCTGAGAGTGATAAAGTGTGTCAGAGAGAGATAGAGAATGTCAGACAGTGTCAGAGTGTGATAGAGAGTGATAGAGAGTGTCAGAGAGTGTCAGAGAGAGATGGAGAGTGTCTGAGAATGTCAGAGTGTGTCAGAGAGTGACTGAGAGTGTCAGAGTGTGCCAATGAGTGATTGAGAATGTCTGAGAGTGTCTGAGAGTGTCAGAGAGTTATAGAAAGTGATATAGAGCGTCTGAAAGTGATTGAGAGTGTTTAAGAGTTTCAGAGAGTGTCAGAGAGTGATAGAGAGTGATAGAGAGTGTCTGAGAGTGTCTGAGAGTGTCAGAGAGTGTCAGAGAGTGATGGAGAGTGTCTGAGGGTGTCAGAGAGTGTCTGAGAGTGTCAGAGAGTGTCAGAGAGTGATAGAGAGTGTCTGAGAGTGATAGAGATTGTCTGAGAGTGTCTGATAGTGTCTGAGAGTGTCTGAGAGTGATTGAGATTGTCTGAGAGTGATAGAGATTGTCTGAGAGTGCCTGAGAGTGTCTGAGAGTGATAGAGAGTGATAGAGAGTGTCTGAGAGTGTCAGAGAGTGTCAGAGTGTGTCAGAGAGTAATAGAGAGTGTCAGAGAGTTTCATAGAGTGATCAAGAGTGACAAAGAGTGTCAGAGAGTGATAGAGAGAGAGTGAATGTGTCTGAGAGTGTCAGAGTGTGTCAGAGAGTGATAGAGAGTGTCTGAGAGTGTCAGAGAGTGTCTGAGAGTGTCAGAGAGTGTCAGAGAGTGATAGAGAGTGTCAGAGAGTGTCAGAGAGTGTCTGAGAGTGTCACAGAGTGTCAGAGAGTGATAGAGAGTGTCTGAGAGTGATAGAGAGTGTCTGAGAGTGTCAGAGAGTGTCAGAGTGTGTCAGAGAGAGTCAGAGAGTGATTGAGAGTGTCAGAGAGTGTCAGAGAGTGTCAGAGTGTGTCAGAGAGCAATAGAAAGTGATATAGAGTGTCTGAGAGTGTCATAGAGTGATCGAGAGAGTCAAAGAGAGTCAGAGAGTGATAGAGTGTGTCAGAGAGCAATAGAGAGTGATATAGAGTGTCTGAGAGTGTCATAGAGTGATCAAGAGAGTCAAAGAGAGTCAGAGAGTGATAGAGTGTGTCAGAGAGTGATATTGAGTGACAGAGAGTTTCAGAGAGTGTCATTGAGTGATAGAGTGTCAGAGAGTTTCAGAGAGTGATAGAGAGTGTCAGAGAGTGATAGAGAGTGTCAGAAAGTGATAGAGAGTGATAGAGGGTGTCAGAGAGTGATAGAGAGTGACAGAGAGTGTCTGAGAGTTTCAGAGAGTGTCAGAGTGTGTCAGAGAGTGATATTGAGTGATAGATTGTTTCAGAGAGTGTCATTGAGTGAAAGAGAGTGTCAGAGAGTTTCAGAGAGTGATAGAGAGTGTCAGAGAGTGATAGAGAGTGTTCGAGAGTGTCTGAGGGTGTCAGAGTTTGTCAGAGAGTGTCAGAGAGTGATAGAGAGTGATAGGGTGTGTCAGAGAGTGTCATTGATTGTCAGAGAGTGTCAGAGAGTTTCAGACTGTGATAGAGAGTGTCAGAGAGTGATAGAGCGTGATAGAGAGTTTCAGAGAGTGAAAGAGAGTGTCAGAGAGTGATAGAGAGTGTCAGAGAGTTTCAGAGATTGATAGAGAGTTATAGTGAGTGTCTGAAAGCGTCGGAGAGTGTCAGAGAGTGTCAGAGAGTGTCAGAGAGTAATAGAGAGTGTCAGAGAGAGTCATTGAGTGACAGAGAGTGTCAGAGAGTGATAGAGAGTGTCAGAGAGTGTCAGAGAGTGACTGAGAGTTTCAGAGAGTGTCAGAGAATGTCAGAGAGTGATAGCGAGTGTCTGAGAGTGATAGAGAGTGTCTGAGAGTGTCAGAGAGTGTCAGAGAGTGATAGAGAGTGTCTGAGAGCGTCTGAGAGTGTCAGAGAATAATAGAGTGTGTCTGAGAGTGTCAGAGAATGTCAGCGAGAGATTGAGAGTGTCTGAGAGTGTCAGAGAGTGATAGAGAGTGTCTGAGAGTGATAAAGTGTGTCAGAGAGAGATAGAGAATGTCAGAGATTGTCAGAATGTGATAGAGAGTGATAGAGAGTGTCAGAGAGTGTCAGAGAGTGTCAGAGAGTGATAGAGAGTGTCTGAGAATGTCAGAGAGTGTCAGAGAGTGACTGAGAGTGTCAGAGTGTGTCAGAGAGTGATAAAGAGTGATAGAGAGTGTCAGAGAGTGTCAGAGAGTGTCAGAGAGTGATTGAGAGTGATTGAGAGTGTCTCAGAGTGTCTGAGAGTGTCAGAGAGTGATTGAGAGTGTCAGAGAGCGTCAGAGAGTGATTGAGAGTGTCTGAGAGTGTCTGAGAGTGTCTGAGAGTGATAAAGTGTGTCAGAGAGAGATAGAGAATGTCAGAGAGTGTCAGAGTGTGATAGAGAGTGATAGAGAGTGTCAGAGAGTGATGGAGAGAGTCTGAGAATGTCAGAGTGTGTCAGAGAGTGACTGAGAGTGTCAGAGTGTGCCAATGAGTGATTGAGAATGTCTGAGAGTGTCTGAGAGTGTCAGAGAGTTATAGAAAGTGATATAGAGCGTCTGAAAGTGATTGAGAGTGTTTAAGAGTTTCAGAGAGTGTCAGAGAGTGATAGAGAGTGATAGAGAGTGTCTGAGAGTGTCTGAGAGTGTCAGAGAGTGTCAGAGAGTGATGGAGAGTGTCTGAGGGTGTCAGAGAGTGTCTGAGAGTGTCAGAGAGTGTCAGAGAGTGATAGAGAGTGTCTGAGAGTGATAGAGAGGGTCTGAGAGTGTCAGAGAGTGTCAGAGTGTGTCAGAGAGTAATATAGAGTGTCAGAGAGTTTCATAGAGTGATCAAGAGTGACAAAGAGTGTCAGAGAGTGATAGAGAGTGAGTGAATGTGTCTGAGAGTGTCAGAGTGTGTCAGAGAGTGATAGAGAGTGTCAGAGAGTGTCAGAGAGTGATAGAGAGTGTCAGAGAGTGTCAGAGAGTGTCTGAGAGTGTCTCAGAGTGTCAGAGAGTGATAGAGAGTGTCTGAGAGTGATAGAGTGTCTGAGAGTGTCAGGGAGTGTCAGAGTGTGTCAGAGAGAGTCAGAGAGTGATTGAGAGTGCCAGAGAGTGTCAGAGAGTGTCAGAGTGTGTCAGAGAGCAATAGAGAGTGATATAGAGTGTCTGAGAGTGTCATAGAGTGATCGAGAGAGTCAAAGAGATTCAGAGAGTGATAGAGAGTGTCAGAGAGTGATGGAGAGTGTCAGAAAGTGATAGAGAGTGATAGAGAGTGTCAGAGAGTGATAGAGAGTGATAGAGAGTGTCTGAGAGTTTCAGAGAGTGTCAGAGTGTGTCAGAGTGTGTCAGAGTGTGTCAGAGAGTGTCATTGAGTGAAAGAGAGTGTCAGAGAGTTTCAGAGAGTGATAAGGAGTGTCAGAGTTTGATAGAGAGTGTCAGAAAGTGATAGAGACTGATAGAGAGTGTCAGAGAGTGATAGAGAGTGTTAGAAAGTGTCTGAGGGTGTCAGAGATTGTCAGAGAGTGTCAGAGAGTGATAGAGAGTGATAGGGTGTGTCAGAGAGTGTCATTGAGTGTCAGAGAGTGTCAGAGAGTTTCAGAGTGTGATAGAGAGTGTCAGAGAGTGATAGAGCGTGATAGAGAGTTTCAGAGAGTGATAGAGAGTGTCAGAGAGTGATAGAGAGTGTCAGAGAGTTTCAGAGATTGATAGAGAGTTATAGTGAGTGTCTGAGAGCGTCGGACAGTGTCAGAGAGTGTCAGAGAGTGTCAGAGAGTAATAGAGAGTGTCAGAGAGAGTCACTGAGTGACAATTAGTGTCAGAGAGTGTCAGAGAGTGATAGAGAGTGTCAGAGAGTGATAGAGAGTGTCTGAGAATGTCAGAGAGTGAGAGAGTGACAGAAAGTGTCAGAGAGTGATATGAGTGTCTGAGAGTGTCAGAGAGTGTCAGAGCGTGATAGAGAGTGATTGAGTGTGTCTGAGAGTGTCAGTGAGTGTCAGAGAGTGTCAGAGAGTGTCAGAGTGTGTATGAAAGTGTCAGAGAGTGATAGAGAGTGCTTGAGAGTGTCAGAGAGCGTCAGAGTGTGATAGAGGGTGATAGAGAGTTTCTGAGAGTCACAGAGAGTGTCTGAGAGTGGCAGTGAGTGTCAGAGAGTGATAGAGAGTGTCAGAGAGTGTCAGAGAGTGAAATAGAGTTTCAGAGAGTGATGGAGAGTGTCTGAGAATGTCAGAGAGTGATAGAGAGTTTCAGAGAGTGATAGAGAGTGTCTGAGAGTGTCAGAGAGTGTCTGAGAGTGTCGCAGAGTGTCAGAGAGTGATAGAGAGTGATAGAGAGTGTCAGAGAGTGTCAGAGTGTGTCAGAGAGAGTCAGAGAGTGATTGAGAGTGTCTGAGAGTGTCTGAGAGTGTTAGAGAGTGTTAGAGAGTGTTAGAGAGTGTCAGAGAGTGATAGAGAGTGATAGAGAGTGTCTGAGAGTGTCACAGAGTGTCAGAGAGGGATAGAGAGTGTCTGAGAGTGTCAGAGAGTGTCAGAGTGTGTGAGAGAGAGTCAGAGAGTGATTGAGAGTGTCTGAGAGTGTCTGAGAGTGTTAGAGAGTGTTAGAGAGTGTTAGAGAGTGTTAGAGAGTGTCAGAGAGTGTCAGAGAGTGATAGAGAGTGATAGAGAGTGATAGAGAGTGTCTGAGAGTGTCAGAGAGTGTCTGAGAGTGTCAGAGAGTGATAGAGAGTGTCTGAGAGTGATAGAGAGTGTCTGAGAGTGTCAGAGAGTGTCTGAGAGAGTCTGAGAGTGTCAGAGAGTGTCAGAGTGTGTCAGAGAGCAATAGAGAGTGATATAGAGTGTCTGAGAGTGTCATAGAGTGATCGAGAGAGTCAAAGAGAGTCAGAGAGTGATAGAGTGTGTCAGAGAGTGATATTGAGTGACAGAGAGTTTCAGAGAGTGTCATTGAGTGATAGAGTGTCAGAGAGTTTCAGAGAGTGATAGAGAGTGTCAGAGAGTGATAGAGAGTGTCAGAAAGTGATAGAGAGTGATAGAGAGTGTCAGAGAGTGATAGAGAGTGATAGAGAGTGTCTGAGATTTTCAGAGAGTGTCAGAGTGTGTCAGAGTGTGTCAGAGAGTGATATTGAGTGATAGATTGTTTCAGAGAGTGTCATTGAGTGAAATAGAGTGTCAGAGAGTTTCAGACAGTGATAGAGAGTGTCAGAGAGTGATAGAGAGTGATAGGGTGTGTCAGAGAGTGTCATTGATTGTCAGAGTGTGTCAGAGAGTTTCAGAGTGTGATAGAGAGTGTCAGAGAGTGATAGAGCGTGATAGAGAGTTTCAGAGAGTGATAGAGAGTGTCAGAGAGTGATAGAGAGTGTCAGAGAGTTTCAGAGATTGATAGAGAGTTATAGTGAGTGTCTGAAAGTGTCGGAGAGTGTCAGAGAGTGTCAGAGAGTAATAGAGAGTGTCAGAGAGAGTCATTGAGTGACAGAGAGTGTCAGAGAGTGTCAGAGAGTGATAGAGAGTGTCAGAGAGTGATAGATAGTGTCTGAGAATGTCAGAGAGTGAGAGAGTGTGTCTGAGAGTGTCAGAGAGTGTCAGAGAGTGTCAGAGAGCGTCAGAGAGTGTCAGAGTGTGTATGAAAGTGTCAGAGAGTGATAGAGAGTGTTTGAGAGTGTCAGAGAGCGTCAGAGAGTGATAGAGGGTGATAGAGAGTTTCTGAGAGTGACAGAGAGTGTCTGAGAGTGGCAGTGAGTGTCAGAGAGTGGCAGTGAGTGTCAGAGAGTGTCAGAGAGTGTCAGAGAGTGAAATAGAGTTTCAGAGAGTGATGGAGAGTGTCTGAGAATGTCACAGAGTGATAGAGAGTTTCAGAGAGTGATAGAGAGTGTCTGAGAGTTTCAGAGAGTGAGAGAGAGATTCTGAGAGTGTCAGAGAGACTCAGAGAGTGATAGAGAGTGATAGAGAGTGTCTGAGAGTGTCAGAGAGTGTCAGAGTGTGTCAGAGAGCGAAAGAGAGTGTCAGGCAGTGATAGAGAGTTTCAGAGTGTGATAGAGAGTGTCTGAGAGTGTCTGAGAGTGACAGAGAGTGTCTGAAAGTGACGGAGAGTGTCTGAGAGTGTCAGAGTGTCAGAGAGTGATAGAGAGTGACAGAGAGTGTCTGAGAGTGAAAGAGAATGTCTGAGAGTGTCAGTGAGTGTCAGAGAGTGAGAGAGAGTGTCTGAGAGTGTCTGAGATTGTCAGAGAGTGTCAGAGAGTGTCAGAGAGTGTCAGAGAGTGTCAGAGAGTGAGAGAGAGAGATAGAGAGTGTCTGAGAGTGTCAGAGAGTGATAAAGATTGATAGAGAGTGTCAGAGAGTGATAGAGAGTGATAGGGAGTTTCAGACAGTGTCATTGAGTTTCAGAGAGCTTCAGAGAGTGATATAGAGTGTCAGAGAGTGATAGAGAGTGATAGAGAGCGATAGTGACTGTCTGAGAGTGATCGAGAGTGTCAGAGAGTGATAGAGAATGACAGTGAGTGTCTGAGAGTGTCAGAGAGTGATAGAGAGTGATGGAGAGTGATAGAGTGTGATAAAGAGTGTCAGAGAGTGTCAGAGAGTGATAGAGAGAGTCAGAGAGTTATAGAGAGTGTCTGAGAGTGTCTGAGAGTGATAGAGAGTGTCTGAGTGTGTCAGAGAGTGTCAGAGAGTGATATAGAGTGACAAAGAGTGTCAGAGAGTGTCATAGAGTGATAGAGAGTGTCAGAGAGTGTCAGAGAGCGTCAGAGAGCGTCAGAGAGTGTCAGAGAGTTTCTGAGAGTGTCAGAGAGTGATAGAGAGTTTCTGAGGTGTCTGAGATTGACAGAGAGTGTCTGCGAGTGTCAGTGAGTGTCAGAGAGTGATAGAGAGAGTCAGAGAGTTATAGAGAGTGTCTGAGAGTGTCTGAGAGTGATAGAGAGTGTCTGAGTGTGTCAGAGAGTGTCAGAGAGTGATATAGAGTGTTAGAGAGTGTCAGAGAGTGTCATAGAGTGATAGAGAGTGTCAGAGAGCGTCAGAGAGCGTCAGAGAGCGTCAGCGAGTGTCAGAGAGTGTCAGAGAGTGATAGAGAGTTTCTGAGGTGTCTGAGATTGACAGAGAGTGTCTGCGAGTGTCAGTGAGTGTCAGAGAGTGATATAGAGTGTCTGAGAGTGTCTGAGTGTGTCATAGAGTGATAGAGAGTGATAGAGTGTGTCTGAGAGTGTCAGAGAGTGTCAGAGAGTGTCAGAGAGTGATGGAGAGTGTCTGAGAGTGATAGAGAGTGTCTGAGAGTGATAGAAAGTGTCAGAGAGTGATACGAGTGTCTGAGAGTGATAGAGATTGTCTGAGAGTGTCTGAGATTGCCTGAGAGTGATTGAGAGTGTCTGAGAGGGTCTGAGAGTGTCTGAGAGTAATAGAGAGTGATAGAGAGTGATAGAGAGTGTCAGAGAGTGTCTGAGAGTGTCAGAGATTGTCAGAGAGTGATAGAGAGTGTCTGAGAGTGTCAGAGAGTGTCTGAGAGTGTCAGAGAGTGTCTGAGAGTGATAGAGAGTGTCTGAGAGTGATAGAGTGTGTCTGATTGTGTCAGAGAGTGTCAGAGTGTGTCAGACAGTAATAGAGAGTGTCAGAGAGTGTCATAGAGTGATCGAGAGTGACAAAGAGAGTCAGAGAGTGATAGAGAGTGATTGAATGTGTCTGAGAGTGTCAGAGAGTAATAGAGAGTGATAGAGAGTGTCAGAGAGTGTCATAGAGTGATCGAGAGTGTCAGAGAGTGATAGAGAGTGTCTGAGAGTGAAAGAGAGTGTCTGAGAGTGTCAGAGAGTGTCAGAGAGTGATAGAGAGTGATAGAGAGTGATAGAGAGTGTCAGAGAGTGTCAGAGAGTGTCTGAGAGAGTCTGAGAGTGTCAGAGACTGTCAGAGTGTATCAGAGAGTGATAGAGAGTGATAGAGAGTGTCTGAGTGTGTCAGACAGTAATAGAGAGTGATAGAGAGTGTCAGAGAGTGTCATAGAGTGATCGAGAGTGACAAAGAGAGTCAGAGAGTGATAGAGAGTGATTGAATGTGTCTGAGAGTGTCAGAGAGTAATAGAGAGTGATAGAGAGTGTCAGAGAGTGTCATAGAGTGATCGAGAGTGTCAGAGAGTGATAGAGAGTGTCTGAGAGTGAAAGAGAGTGTCTGAGAGTGTCAGAGAGTGTCAGAGAGTGATAGAGAGTGATAGAGAGTGATAGAGAGTGTCAGAGTTTGTCAGAGAGTGTCTGAGAGAGTCTGAGAGTGTCAGAGACTGTCAGAGTGTATCATAGAGTGATAGAGAGTGATAGAGAGTGTCTGAGTGTGTCAGAGAGTGTCAGAGAGTGATAGAGATTGATAGAGAGTGTCAGAGAGTGTCATAGAGAGATAGAGAGTGTCAGAGAGTGCCAGAGAGCGTCAGAGAGTGTCAGAGAGTGTCAGAGAGTGATAGAGAGTTTCTGAGGTGTCTGAGAGTGACAGAGAGTGTCAGAGAGTGATGGAGAGTGTCTGAGACTGTCAGAGAGTGTCAGAGTGTGTCAGAGAGTGATAGAGATTGATAGAGAGTGTATGAAAGAGTCTGAGAGTGTCTGAGAGTGTCAGAGAGTGTCAGAGAGTGATAGAGAGTGACAGAGAGTGATAAGAATGTCTGAGAGTGATAGAGATTGTCTGAGAGTATCTGAGAGTGCATGAGAGTGATTGAGAGTGTCTGAGAGTGTCTGAGAGTGTCTGAGAGTGTCTGAGAGTGATAGAGAGTGATAGAGAGTGTCAGAGAGTGTCTGAGAGTGTCAAAGAGTGTCAGAGAGTGATAGAGAGTGTCTGAGAGTGTCAGAGAGTGTCTGAGAGTGTCAGAGAGTGTCTGAGAGTGATAGAGAGTGTCTGAGAGTGATAGAGTGTGTCTGAGAGTGTCAGAGAGTGTCAGAGTGTGTCAGACAGAAATAGAGAGTGATAGAGAGTGTCAGAGAGTGTCATAGAGTGATCGAGAGTGACAAAGAGAGTCAGAGAGTGATAGAGAGTGATTGAATGTGTCTGAGAGTGTCAGAGAGTAATAGAGAGTGATAGAGAGTGTCAGAGAGTGTCATAGAGTGATCGAGAGTGTCAGAGAGTGATAGAGAGTGTCTGAGAGTGAAAGAGAGTGTCTGAGAGTGAAAGAGAGTGTCTGAGAGTGTCAGAGAGTGTCAGAGAGTGATAGAGAGTGATAGAGAGGGATAGAGAGTGTCAGAGAGTGTCAGAGAGTGTCTGAGAGAGTCTGAGAGTGTCAGAGACTGTCAGAGTGTATCAGAGAGTGATAGAGAGTGATAGAGAGTGTCTGAGTGTGTCAGAGAGTGTCAGAGAGTGATAGAGATTGATAGAGAGTGTCAGAGAGTGTCATGGAGAGATAGAGAGTGTCAGAGAGTGCCAGAGAGCGTCAGAGAGTGTCAGAGATTGTCAGAGAGTGATAGAGAGTTTCTGAGGTGTCTGAGAGTGACAGAGAGTGTCAGAGAGTGATGGAGAGTGTCTGAGACTGTCAGAGAGTCTCAGAGTGTGTCAGAGAGTGATAGAGATTGATAGATAGTGTATGAAAGAGTCTGAGAGTGTCTGAGAGTGTCAGAGAGTGTCAGAGAGTGATAGAGAGTGTCAGAGAGTGATAAGAGTGTCTGAGAGTGATAGAGATTGTCTGAGAGTATCTGAGAGTGCATGAGAGTGATTGAGAGTGTCTGAGAGTGTCTGAGAGTGTCTGAGAGTGATAGAGAGTGATAGAGAGTGATAGAGAGTGTCAGAGAGTGTCAGAGAGTGTCAGAGTGTGTCAGAGAGTGATAGAGAGTGTCTGACAGTGTCAGAGAGTGTCAGAGAGTGTCAGAGAGTGATAGAGAGTGTCTGAGAGTGATAGAGATTGTCTGAGAGTGATTGAGAGAGTCTGAGAGTGTCTGAGAGTGATAGAGAGTGATAGAGAGCGATAGAGAGTGTCTGAGAGTGTCAGAGAGTGTCAGAGAATGTCAGAGAGTGATAGAGTGTGTCTGAGAGTGTCAGAGTGTGTCAGACAGTAATAGAGAGTGATAGAGAGTGTCAGAGAGTGTCATAGAGGGATAGAGAGTGTCTGAGAGTGATAGAGAGTGTCAGAGAGTGTCAGAGTGTGTCAGAGAGAGTCAGAGAGTGATTGAGAGTGTCTGAGAGTGTCTGAGAGTGTTAGAGAGTGCCAGAGAGTGATAGAGAGTTTCAGAGAGTGATAGAGAGTGATAGAGAGTGTCTGAGAGTGTCAGAGAGTGATAGAGAGTGTCAGAGAGTGTCAGAGAGTGTCAGAGAGTGATAGAGAGTGTCTGAGAGTGTCAGAGAGTGTCTGAGAGTGTCAGAGAGTGTCATAGAGTGTCAGAGTGTGTCAGAGAGCAATAGAGAGTGATATAGAGTGTCTGAGAGTGTCATAGAGTGATCGAGAGAGTCAAAGAGAGTCAGAGAGTGATAGAGTGTGTCAGAGAGTGATATTGAGTGATAGAGAGTTTCAGAGAGTGTCATTGAGTGATAGAGTGTCAGAGAGTGTCAGAGAGTGATAGAGAGTGTCTGAGAGTGTCAGAGAGTGTCTGAGAGTGTCAGAGAGTGTCATAGAGTGTCAGAGTGTGTCAGAGAGCAATAGAGAGTGATACAGAGTGTCTGAGAGTGTCATAGAGTGATCGAGAGAGTCAAAGAGAGTCAGAGAGTGATAGAGTGTGTCAGAGAGTGATATTGAGTGATAGAGAGTTTCAGAGAGTGTCATTGAGTGATAGAGTGTCAGAGAGTTTCAGAGAGTGATAGAGAGTGTCAGAGAGTGATGGAGAGTGTCGGAAAGTGATAGAGAGTGATAGAGAGTGATAGAGAGTGATAGAGAGTGTCTGAGAGTTTCAGAGAGTGTCAGAGTGTGTCAGAGTGTGTCAGAGAGTGATATTGAGTGATAGATTGTTTCAGAGAGTGTCATTGAGTGAAAGAGAGTGTCAGAGAGTTTCAGAGAGTGATAGAGAGTGTCAGAGAGTGATAGAGAGTGTCAGAAAGTGATAGAGACTGATAGAGAGTGATAGGGTGTGTCAGAGAGTGTCATTGAGTGTCAGAGAGTGTCAGAGAGTTTCAGAGTGTGATAGAGAGTGTCAGAGAGTGATAGAACGCGATAGAGAGTTTCAGAGAGTGATAGAGAGTGTCAGAGAGTGTTAGAGAGTGTCAGAGAGTTTCAGAGATTGATAGAGAGTTATAGTGAGTGTCTGAGAGCGTCGGAGAGTGTCAGAGAGTGTCAGAGAGTGTCAGAGAGTGATAGAGAGTGTCAGAGAGTGATAGAGAGTGTCTGAGAATGTCAGAGAGTGAGAGAGTGATAGAGAGTGTCAGAGCGTGATAGAGAGTGATTGAGTGTGTCTGAGAGTGTCAGTGAGTGTCAGAGAGTGTCAGAGTGTGTATGAAAGTGTCAGAGAGTGATAGAGAGTGTTTGAGAGTGTCAGAGAGCGTCAGAGTGTGATAGAGGGTGATAGAGAGTTTCTGAGAGTGACAGAGAGTGTCTGAGAGTGGCAGTGAGTGTCAGAGAGTGATAGAGAGTGTCAGAGAGTGTCAGAGAGTGAAATAGAGTTTCAGAGAGTGATGGAGAGTGTCTGAGAATGTCAGAGAGTGATAGAGAGTTTCAGAGAGTGATAGAGAGTGTCTGAGAGTGTCAGAGAGTGTCTGAGAGTGTCACAGAGTGTCAGAGAGTGATAGAGAGTGTCACAGAGTGTCTGAGAGTGTCACAGAGTGTCAGAGAGGGATAGAGAGTGTCTGAGAGTGATAGAGAGTGTCTGAGAGTGTCAGAGAGTGTCAGAGAGAGTCAGAGAGTGATTGAGAGTGTCTGAGAGTGTCTGAGAGTGTTAGAGAGTGTCAGAGAGTGATAGAGAGTTTCAGAGAGTGATAGAGAGTGATAGAGAGTGTCTGAGAGTGTCAGAGAGTGTCTGAGAGAGTCTGAGAGTGATAGAGAGTGTCAGAGAGTGATAGAGAGTGTCAGAAAGTGATAGAGACTGATAGAGAGTGTCAGAGAGTGATGGAGAGTGTTAGAGAGTGTCTGAGGGTGTCAGAGATTGTCAGAGAGTGTCAGAGAGTGATAGAGAGTGATAGGGTGTGTCAGAGAGTGTCATTGAGTGTCAGAGAGTGTCAGAGAGTTTCAGAGTGTGATAGAGAGTGTCAGAGAGTGATAGAGCGTGATAGAGAGTTTCAGAGAGTGATAGAGAGTGTCAGAGAGTGATAGAGAGTGTCAGAGAGTTTCAGAGATTGATAGAGAGTTATTGTGAGTGTCTGAGAGCGTCGGAGAGTGTCAGAGAGTGTCAGAGAGTGTCAGAGAATGTCAGAGAGTGATAGAGAGTGTCAGAGAGTGATAGAGAGTGTCTGAGAATGTCAGAGAGTGAGAGAGTGATAGAGAGTGTCAGAGCGTGATAGAGAGTGATTGAGTGTGTCTGAGAGTGTCAGTGAGTGTCAGAGAGTGTCAGAGTGTGTATGAAAGTGTCAGAGAGTGATAGAGAGTGTTTGAGAGTGTCAGAGAGCGTCAGAGTGTGATAGAGGGTGATAGAGAGTTTCTGAGAGTGACAGAGAGTGTCTGAGAGTGGCAGTGAGTGTCAGAGAGTGATAGAGAGTGTCAGAGAGTGTCAGAGAGTGAAATAGAGTTTCAGAGAGTGATGGAGAGTGTCTGAGAATGTCAGAGAGTGATAGAGAGTTTCAGAGAGTGATAGAGAGTGTCTGAGAGTGTCAGAGAGTGTCTGAGAGTGTCACAGAGTGTCAGAGAATGATAGAGAGTGTCACAGAGTGTCTGAGAGTGTCACAGAGTGTCAGAGAGGGATAGAGAGTGTCTGAGAGTGATAGAGAGTGTCTGAGAGTGTCAGAGAGTGTCAGAGAGAGTCAGAGAGTGATTGAGAGTGTCTGAGAGTGTCTGAGAGTTTCTGAGAGTGACAGAGAGTGTCTGAGAGTGGCAGTGAGTGTCAGAGAGTGATAGAGAGTGTCAGAGAGTGTCAGAGAGTGAAATAGAGTTTCAGAGAGTGATGGAGAGTGTCTGAGAATGTCAGAGAGTGATAGAGAGTTTCAGAGAGTGATAGAGAGTGTCTGAGAGTGTCAGAGAGTGTCTGAGAGTGTCACAGAGTGTCAGAGAATGATAGAGAGTGTCACAGAGTGTCTGAGAGTGTCACAGAGTGTCAGAGAGGGATAGAGAGTGTCTGAGAGTGATAGAGAGTGTCTGAGAGTGTCAGAGAGTGTCAGAGAGAGTCAGAGAGTGATTGAGAGTGTCTGAGAGTGTCTGAGAGTGTTAGAGAGTGTCAGAGAGTGATAGAGAGTTTCAGAGAGTGTCAGAGAGTGATAGAGAGTGTCAGAGAGTGATAGAGAGTTTCAGAGAGTGATAGAGAGTGATAGAGAGTTTCTGAGAGTGTCTGAGAGTGATAGAGAGTGTCTGAGAGTGATAGAGAGTGATAGAGAGTGATAGAGAGTGTCTGAGAGTGTCAGAGAGTGTCTGAGAGAGTCTGAGAGTGTCAGAGAGTGTCAGAGTGTGTCAGAGAGCAATAGAGAGTGATATAGAGTGTCTGAGAGTGTCATAGAGTGATAGAGTGTCAGAGAGTTTCAGAGAGTGATAGAGAGTGTCAGAGAGTGATAGAGAGTGTCAGAAAGTGATAGAGAGTGATAGAGAGTGTCAGAGAGTGATAGAGAGTGATTGAGAGAGTCTGAGATTTTCAGAGAGTGTCAGAGTGTGTCAGAGTGTGTCAGAGAGTGATATTGAGTGATAGATTGTTTCAGAGAGTGTCAATGAGTGAAAGAGAGTGTCAGAGAGTTTCAGAGAGTGATAGAGAGTGTCAGAGAGTGATAGAGAGTGTTAGAGAGTGTCTGAGGGTGTCAGAGTTTGTCAGAGAGTGTCAGAGAGTGATAGAGAGTGATAGGGTGTGTCAGAGAGTGTCATTGATTGTCAGAGAGTGTTAGAGAGTTTCAGAGTGTGATAGAGAGTGTCAGAGAGTGATAGAGCGTGATAGAGAGTTTCCGAGAGTGATAGAGAGTGTCAGAGAGTGATAGAGAGTGTCAGAGAGTTTCAGAGATTGATAGAGAGTTATAGTGAGTGTCTGAAAGCGTCGGAGAGTGTCAGAGAGTGTCAGAGAGAAATAGAGAGTGTCAGAGAGAGTCATTGAGTGACAGAGAGTGTCAGAGAGTGTCAGAGAGTGATAGAGAGTGTCAGAGAGTGATAGAGAGTGTCTGAGAATGTCAGAGAGTGAGAGAGTGATAGAGAGTGTCAGAGAGTGATAGAGAGTGTCTGAGAGTGTCAGAGAGTGTCAGAGCGTGATAGAGAGTGATTGAGGGTGTCTGAGAGTGTCAGAGAGTGTCAGAGAGTGTCAGAGAGCGTCAGAGAGTGTCAGAGTGTGTATGAAAGTGTCAGAGAGTGATAGAGAGTGTTTGAGAGTGTCAGAGAGCGTCAAAGAGTGATAGCGGGTGATAGAGAGTTTCTGAGAGTGACAGAGAGTGTCTGAGAGTGGCAGTGAGTGTCAGAGAGTGATAGAGAGTGTCAGAGAGTGTCAGAGAGTGTCAGAGAGTAAAATAGAGTTTCAGAGAGTGATGGAGAGTGTCTGAGAATGTCACAGAGTGATAGAGAGTTTCAGAGAGTGATAGAGAGTGTCTGAGAGTTTCAGAGAGTGAGAGAGAGATTCTGAGAGTGTCAGAGAGACTCAGAGAGTGATAGAGAGTGATAGAGAGTGTCTGAGAGTGTCAGAGAGTGTCAGAGTGTGTCAGAGAGCGAAAAAGATTGTCAGGCAGTGATAGAGAGTTTCAGAGTGTGATCGAGTGTGTCTGAGAGTGTCTGAGAGTGACAGAGAGTGTCTGAAAGTGACGGAGAGTGTCTGAGAGTGTCAGTGTGTCAGAGAGTGATAGAGAGTGACAGAGAGTGTCTGAGAGTGAAAGAGAATGTCTGAGTGTGTCAGTGACTGTCAGAGAGTGAGAGAGAGAGATAGAGAGTGTCTGAGAGTGTCAGAGAGTGATAAAGATTGATAGAGAGTGTCAGAGAGTGATAGAGAGTGATAGGGAGTTTCAGACAGTGTCATTGAGTTTCAGAGAGTTTCAGAGAGTGATATAGAGTGTCAGAGAGTGATAGAGAATGACAGTGAGTGTCTGAGAGTGTCAGAGAGTGATAGAGAGTGATGGAGAGTGAAAGAGTGTGATAGAGAGTGTCAGAGAGTGTCAGAGAGTGATAGAGAGAGGCAGAGAGTTATAGAGAGTGTCTGAGAGTGTCTGAGAGTGATAGAGAGTGTCTGAGTGTGTCAGAGAGTGATAGAGAGTGTCAGAGAGTGTCATAGAGTGATAGAGAGTGTCAGAGAGTGTCAGAGAGCGTCAGAGAGTGTCAGAGAGTGTCAGAGAGTGTCAGAGAGTGATAGAGAGTTTCTGAGGTGTCTGAGAGTGATAGAGATTGTCTGAGAGTGATTGAGAGAGTCTGAGAGTGTCTGAGAGTGTCAGAGAGTGATAGAGAGTGATAGAGAGTGTCTGAGAGTTTCAGAGAGTGTCAGAGTGTGTCAGAGTGTGTCAGAGAGTGATATTGAGTGATAGATTGTTTCAGAGAGTGTCATTGAGTGAAAGAGAGTGTCAGAGAGTTTCAGAGAGTGATAGAGAGTGTCAGAGATTGATAGAGAGTGTCAGAAAGTGATAGAGACTGATAGAGAGTGTCAGAGAGTGATAGAGAGTGTTAGAGAGTGTCTGAGGGTGTCAGAGATTGTCAGAGAGTGTCAGAGAGTGATAGAGAGTGATAGGGTGTGTCAGAGAGTGTCATTGAGTGTCAGAGAGTGTCAGAGAGTTTCAGAGTGCGATAGAGAGTGTCAGAGAGTGATAGAGCGTGATAGAGAGTTTCAGAGAGTGATAGAGAGTGTCAGACAGTGATAGAGAGTTTCAGAGAGTTTCAGAGATTGATAGAGAGTTATAGTGAGTGTCTGAGAGCGTCGGAGAGTGTCAGAGAGTGTCAGAGAGTGTCAGAGAGTGATAGAGAGTGTCAGAGAGTGATAGAGAGTGTCTGAGAATGTCAGAGAGTGATAGAGTGATAGAGAGTGTCAGAGAGTGATAGAGAGTGTCTGAGAGTGTCAGTGAGTGTCAGAGAGTGTCAGAGAGTGTCAGAGTGTGTATGAAAGTGTCAGAGAGTGATAGAGTGTGTTTGAGAGTGTCAGAGAGCGTCAGAGTGTGATAGAGGGTGATAGAGAGTTTCTGAGAGTGACAGAGAGTGTCTGAGAGTGGCAGTGAGTGTCAGAGAGTGATAGAGAGTGTCAGAGAGTGTCAGAGAGTGAAATAGAGTTTCAGAGAGTGATGGAGAGTGTCTGAGAATGTCAGAGAGTGATAGAGAGTTTCAGAGAGTGATAGAGAGTGTCTGAGAGTGTCAGAGAGTGTCTGAGAGTGTCACAGAGTGTCACAGAGTGATAGAGAGTGATAGAGAGTGTCTGAGAGTGTCACAGAGTGTCAGAGAGGGATAGAGAGTGTCTGAGAGTGATAGAGAGTGTCTGAGAGTGTCAGAGAGTGTCAGAGAGAGTCAGAGAGTGATTGAGAGTGTCTGAGAGTGTCTGAGAGTGTTAGAGAGTGTCAGAGAGTGATAGAGAGTTTCAGAGAGTGATAGAGAGTGATAGAGAGTGTCTGAGAGTGTCAGAGAGTTTCTGAGAGTGTCAGAAAGTGATAGAGAGTGTCAGAGAGTGATAGAGAGTGTCTGAGAGTGTCAGAGAGTGTCTGAGAGAGTCTGAGAGTGTCAGAGAGTGTCAGAGTGTGTCAGAGAGCAATAGAGAGTGATATAGAGTGTCTGAGAGTGTCATAGAGTGATAGAGTGTCAGAGAGTTTCAGAGAGTGATGGAGAGTGTCAGAGAGTGATAGAGAGTGTCAGAAAGTGATAGAGAGTGATAGAGAGTGTCAGAGAGTGACAGAGAGTGATAGAGAGTGTCTGAGATTTTCAGAGAGTGTCAGAGTGTGTCAGAGTGTGTCAGAGAGTGATATTGAGTGATAGATTGTTTCAGAGAGTGTCATTGAGTGAAAGAGAGTGTCAGAGAGTTTCAGAGAGTGATAGAGAGTGTCAGAGAGTGATAGAGAGTGTTAGAGAGTGTCTGAGGGTGTCAGAGTTTGTCAGAGAGTGTCAGAGAGTGATAGAGAGTGATAGGGTGTGTCAGAGAGTGTCATTGATTGTCAGAGAGTGTCAGAGAGTTTCAGAGTGTGATAGAGAGTGTCAGAGAGTGATAGAGCGTGATAGAGAGTTTCAGAGAGTGACAGAGAGTGTCAGAGAGTGATAGAGAGTGTCAGAGAGTTTCAGAGATTGATAGAGAGTTATAGTGAGTGTCTGAAAGCGTCGGAGAGTGTCAGAGAGTGTCAGAGAGTGTCAGAGAGAGTCATTGAGTGACAGAGAGTGTCAGAGAGTGTCAGAGAGTGATAGAGAGTGTCAGAGAGTGATAGAGAGTGTCTGAGAATGTCAGAGAGTGAGAGAGTGATAGAGAGTGTCAGAGAGTGATAGAGAGTGTCTGAGAGTGTCAGAGAGTGTCAGAGCGTGATAGAGAGTGATTGAGGGTGTCTGAGAGTGTCAGAGAGTGTCAGAGAGTGTCAGAGAGCGTCAGAGAGTGTCAGAGTGTGTATGAAAGTGTCAGAGAGTGATAGAGAGTGTTTGAGAGTGTCAGAGAGCATCAGAGAGTGATAGAGGGTGATAGAGAGTTTCTGAGAGTGACAGAGAGTGTCTGAGAGTGGCAGTGAGTGTCAGAGAGTGATAGAGAGTGTCAGAGAGTGTCAGAGAGTGAAATAGAGTTTCAGAGAGTGATGGAGAGTGTCTGAGAATGTCACAGAGTGATAGAGAGTTTCAGAGAGTGATAGAGAGTGTCTGAGAGTTTCAGAGAGTGAGAGAGAGATTCTGAGAGTGTCAGAGAGACTCAGAGAGTGATAGAGAGTGATAGAGAGTGTCTGAGAGTGTCAGAGAGTGTCAGAGTGTGTCAGAGAGCGAAAGAGAGTGTCAGGCAGTGATAGAGAGTTTCAGAGTGTGACAGAGAGTGTCTGAGAGTGACAGAGAGTGTCTGAAAGTGACGGAGAGTGTCTGAGAGTGTCAGAGTGTCAGAGAGTGATAGAGAGTGACAGAGAGTGTCTGAGAGTGAAAGAGAATGTCTGAGAGTGTCAGTGAGTGTCAGAGAGTGATAGAGAGTGTCTGAGAGTGTCTGAGATTGTCAGAGAGTGTCAGAGAGTGTCAGAGAGTGTCAGAGAGTGATAAAGATTGATAGAGAGTGTCAGAGAGTGATAGAGAGTGATAGGGAGTTTCAGACAGTGTCATTGAGTTTCAGAGAGTTTCAGAGAGTGATATAGAGTGTCAGAGAGTGATAGAGAATGACAGTGAGTGTCTGAGAGTGTCAGAGAGTGATAGAGAGTGATGGAGAGTGATAGAGTGTGATAGAGAGTGTCAGAGAGTGTCAGAGAGTGATAGAGAGAGGCAGAGAGTTATAGAGAGTGTCTGAGAGTGTCTGAGAGTGATAGAGAGTGTCTGAGTGTGTCAGAGAGTGATATAGAGTGATAGAGAGTGTCAGAGAGTGTCATAGAGTGATAGAGAGTGTCAGAGAGTGTCAGAGAGCGTCAGAGAGTGTCAGAGAGTGTCAGAGAGTGTCAGAGAGTGATAGAGAGTTTCTGAGGTGTCTGAGAGTGATAGAGATTGTCTGAGAGTGATTGAGAGAGTCTGAGAGTGTCTGAGAGTGTCAGAGAGTGATAGAGAGTTATAGAAAGTGTCTGAGAGTTTCAGAGAGTGTCAGAGTGTGTCAGAGTGTGTCAGAGAGTGATATTGAGTGATAGATTGTTTCAGAGAGTGTCATTGAGTGAAAGAGAGTGTCAGAGAGTTTCAGAGAGTGATAGAGAGTGTCAGAGAGTGATAGAGAGTGTCAGAAAGTGATAGAGACTGATAGAGAGTGTCAGAGAGTGATAGAGAGTGTTAGAGAGTGTCTGAGGGTGTCAGAGATTGTCAGAGAGTGTCAGAGAGTGATAGAGAGTGATAGGGTGTGTCAGAGAGTGTCATTGAGTGTCAGAGAGTGTCAGAGAGTTTCAGAGTGCGATAGAGAGTGTCAGAGAGTGATAGAGCGTGATAGAGAGTTTCAGAGAGTGATAGAGAGTGTCTGAGAGTGATAGAGAGTGTCTGAGAGTGTCAGAGAGTGTCAGAGAGAGTCAGAGAGTGATTGAGAGTGTCTGAGAGTGTCTGAGAGTGTTAGAGAGTGTCAGAGAGTGATAGAGAGTTTCAGAGAGTGTCAGAGAGTGATAGAGAGTGTCAGAGAGTGATAGAGAGTTTCAGAGAGTGATAGAGAGTGATAGAGAGTTTCTGAGAGTGTCTGAGAGTGATAGAGAGTGTCTGAGAGTGATAGAGAGTGTCTGAGAGTGTCAGAGAGTGTCTGAGAGAGTCTGAGAGTGTCAGAGAGTGTCAGAGTGTGTCAGAGAGCAATAGAGAGTGATATAGAGTGTCTGAGAGTGTCATAGAGTGATAGAGTGTCAGAGAGTTTCAGAGAGTGATAGAGAGTGTCAGAGAGTGATAGAGAGTGTCAGAAAGTGATAGAGAGTGATAGAGAGTGTCAGAGAGTGATAGAGAGTGATTGAGAGAGTCTGAGATTTTCAGAGAGTGTCAGAGTGTGTCAGAGTGTGTCAGAGAGTGATATTGAGTGATAGATTGTTTCAGAGAGTGTCAATGAGTGAAAGAGAGTGTCAGAGAGTTTCAGAGAGTGATAGAGAGTGTCAGAGAGTGATAGAGAGTGTTAGAGAGTGTCTGAGGGTGTCAGAGTTTGTCAGAGAGTGTCAGAGAGTGATAGAGAGTGATAGGGTGTGTCAGAGAGTGTCATTGATTGTCAGAGAGTGTTAGAGAGTTTCAGAGTGTGATAGAGAGTGTCAGAGAGTGATAGAGCGTGATAGAGAGTTTCCGAGAGTGATAGAGAGTGTCAGAGAGTGATAGAGAGTGTCAGAGAGTTTCAGAGATTGATAGAGAGTTATAGTGAGTGTCTGAAAGCGTCGGAGAGTGTCAGAGAGTGTCAGAGAGAAATAGAGAGTGTCAGAGAGAGTCATTGAGTGACAGAGAGTGTCAGAGAGTGTCAGAGAGTGATAGAGAGTGTCAGAGAGTGATAGAGAGTGTCTGAGAATGTCAGAGAGTGAGAGAGTGATAGAGAGTGTCAGAGAGTGATAGAGAGTGTCTGAGAGTGTCAGAGAGTGTCAGAGCGTGATAGAGAGTGATTGAGGGTGTCTGAGAGTGTCAGAGAGTGTCAGAGAGTGTCAGAGAGCGTCAGAGAGTGTCAGAGTGTGTATGAAAGTGTCAGAGAGTGATAGAGAGTGTTTGAGAGTGTCAGAGAGCGTCAAAGAGTGATAGAGGGTGATAGAGAGTTTCTGAGAGTGACAGAGAGTGTCTGAGAGTGGCAGTGAGTGTCAGAGAGTGATAGAGAGTGTCAGAGAGTGTCAGAGAGTGTCAGAGAGTAAAATAGAGTTTCAGAGAGTGATGGAGAGTGTCTGAGAATGTCACAGAGTGATAGAGAGTTTCAGAGAGTGATAGAGAGTGTCTGAGAGTTTCAGAGAGTGAGAGAGAGATTCTGAGAGTGTCAGAGAGACTCAGAGAGTGATAGAGAGTGATAGAGAGTGTCTGAGAGTGTCAGAGAGTGTCAGAGTGTGTCAGAGAGCGAAAAAGATTGTCAGGCAGTGATAGAGAGTTTCAGAGTGTGATCGAGTGTGTCTGAGAGTGTCTGAGAGTGACAGAGAGTGTCTGAAAGTGACGGAGAGTGTCTGAGAGTGTCAGTGTGTCAGAGAGTGATAGAGAGTGACAGAGAGTGTCTGAGAGTGAAAGAGAATGTCTGAGTGTGTCAGTGACTGTCAGAGAGTGAGAGAGAGAGATAGAGAGTGTCTGAGAGTGTCAGAGAGTGATAAAGATTGATAGAGAGTGTCAGAGAGTGATAGAGAGTGATAGGGAGTTTCAGACAGTGTCATTGAGTTTCAGAGAGTTTCAGAGAGTGATATAGAGTGTCAGAGAGTGATAGAGAATGACAGTGAGTGTCTGAGAGTGTCAGAGAGTGATAGAGAGTGATGGAGAGTGAAAGAGTGTGATAGAGAGTGTCAGAGAGTGTCAGAGAGTGATAGAGAGAGGCAGAGAGTTATAGAGAGTGTCTGAGAGTGTCTGAGAGTGATAGAGAGTGTCTGAGTGTGTCAGAGAGTGATAGAGAGTGTCAGAGAGTGTCATAGAGTGATAGAGAGTGTCAGAGAGTGTCAGAGAGCGTCAGAGAGTGTCAGAGAGTGTCAGAGAGTGTCAGAGAGTGATAGAGAGTTTCTGAGGTGTCTGAGAGTGATAGAGATTGTCTGAGAGTGATTGAGAGAGTCTGAGAGTGTCTGAGAGTGTCAGAGAGTGATAGAGAGTGATAGAGAGTGTCTGAGAGTTTCAGAGAGTGTCAGAGTGTGTCAGAGTGTGTCAGAGAGTGATATTGAGTGATAGATTGTTTCAGAGAGTGTCATTGAGTGAAAGAGAGTGTCAGAGAGTTTCAGAGAGTGATAGAGAGTGTCAGAGATTGATAGAGAGTGTCAGAAAGTGATAGAGACTGATAGAGAGTGTCAGAGAGTGATAGAGAGTGTTAGAGAGTGTCTGAGGGTGTCAGAGATTGTCAGAGAGTGTCAGAGAGTGATAGAGAGTGATAGGGTGTGTCAGAGAGTGTCATTGAGTGTCAGAGAGTGTCAGAGAGTTTCAGAGTGCGATAGAGAGTGTCAGAGAGTGATAGAGCGTGATAGAGAGTTTCAGAGAGTGATAGAGAGTGTCAGACAGTGATAGAGAGTTTCAGAGAGTTTCAGAGATTGATAGAGAGTTATAGTGAGTGTCTGAGAGCGTCGGAGAGTGTCAGAGAGTGTCAGAGAGTGTCAGAGAGTGTCAGAGAGTGATAGAGAGTGTCAGAGAGTGATAGAGAGTGTCTGAGAATGTCAGAGAGTGATAGAGTGATAGAGAGTGTCAGAGAGTGATAGAGAGTGTCTGAGAGTGTCAGTGAGTGTCAGAGAGTGTCAGAGAGTGTCAGAGTGTGTATGAAAGTGTCAGAGAGTGATAGAGTGTGTTTGAGAGTGTCAGAGAGCGTCAGAGTGTGATAGAGGGTGATAGAGAGTTTCTGAGAGTGACAGAGAGTGTCTGAGAGTGGCAGTGAGTGTCAGAGAGTGATAGAGAGTGTCAGAGAGTGTCAGAGAGTGAAATAGAGTTTCAGAGAGTGATGGAGAGTGTCTGAGAATGTCAGAGAGTGATAGAGAGTTTCAGAGAGTGATAGAGAGTGTCTGAGAGTGTCAGAGAGTGTCTGAGAGTGTCACAGAGTGTCACAGAGTGATAGAGAGTGATAGAGAGTGTCTGAGAGTGTCACAGAGTGTCAGAGAGGGATAGAGAGTGTCTGAGAGTGATAGAGAGTGTCTGAGAGTGTCAGAGAGTGTCAGAGAGAGTCAGAGAGTGATTGAGAGTGTCTGAGAGTGTCTGAGAGTGTTAGAGAGTGTCAGAGAGTGATAGAGAGTTTCAGAGAGTGATAGAGAGTGATAGAGAGTGTCTGAGAGTGTCAGAGAGTTTCTGAGAGTGTCAGAAAGTGATAGAGAGTGTCAGAGAGTGATAGAGAGTGTCTGAGAGTGTCAGAGAGTGTCTGAGAGAGTCTGAGAGTGTCAGAGAGTGTCAGAGTGTGTCAGAGAGCAATAGAGAGTGATATAGAGTGTCTGAGAGTGTCATAGAGTGATAGAGTGTCAGAGAGTTTCAGAGAGTGATGGAGAGTGTCAGAGAGTGATAGAGAGTGTCAGAAAGTGATAGAGAGTGATAGAGAGTGTCAGAGAGTGACAGAGAGTGATAGAGAGTGTCTGAGATTTTCAGAGAGTGTCAGAGTGTGTCAGAGTGTGTCAGAGAGTGATATTGAGTGATAGATTGTTTCAGAGAGTGTCATTGAGTGAAAGAGAGTGTCAGAGAGTTTCAGAGAGTGATAGAGAGTGTCAGAGAGTGATAGAGAGTGTTAGAGAGTGTCTGAGGGTGTCAGAGTTTGTCAGAGAGTGTCAGAGAGTGATAGAGAGTGATAGGGTGTGTCAGAGAGTGTCATTGATTGTCAGAGAGTGTCAGAGAGTTTCAGAGTGTGATAGAGAGTGTCAGAGAGTGATAGAGCGTGATAGAGAGTTTCAGAGAGTGACAGAGAGTGTCAGAGAGTGATAGAGAGTGTCAGAGAGTTTCAGAGATTGATAGAGAGTTATAGTGAGTGTCTGAAAGCGTCGGAGAGTGTCAGAGAGTGTCAGAGAGTGTCAGAGAGAGTCATTGAGTGACAGAGAGTGTCAGAGAGTGTCAGAGAGTGATAGAGAGTGTCAGAGAGTGATAGAGAGTGTCTGAGAATGTCAGAGAGTGAGAGAGTGATAGAGAGTGTCAGAGAGTGATAGAGAGTGTCTGAGAGTGTCAGAGAGTGTCAGAGCGTGATAGAGAGTGATTGAGGGTGTCTGAGAGTGTCAGAGAGTGTCAGAGAGTGTCAGAGAGCGTCAGAGAGTGTCAGAGTGTGTATGAAAGTGTCAGAGAGTGATAGAGAGTGTTTGAGAGTGTCAGAGAGCATCAGAGAGTGATAGAGGGTGATAGAGAGTTTCTGAGAGTGACAGAGAGTGTCTGAGAGTGGCAGTGAGTGTCAGAGAGTGATAGAGAGTGTCAGAGAGAGTCAGAGAGTGAAATAGAGTTTCAGAGAGTGATGGAGAGTGTCTGAGAATGTCACAGAGTGATAGAGAGTTTCAGAGAGTGATAGAGAGTGTCTGAGAGTTTCAGAGAGTGAGAGAGAGATTCTGAGAGTGTCAGAGAGACTCAGAGAGTGATAGAGAGTGATAGAGAGTGTCTGAGAGTGTCAGAGAGTGTCAGAGTGTGTCAGAGAGCGAAAGAGAGTGTCAGGCAGTGATAGAGAGTTTCAGAGTGTGACAGAGAGTGTCTGAGAGTGACAGAGAGTGTCTGAAAGTGACGGAGAGTGTCTGAGAGTGTCAGAGTGTCAGAGAGTGATAGAGAGTGACAGAGAGTGTCTGAGAGTGAAAGAGAATGTCTGAGAGTGTCAGTGAGTGTCAGAGAGTGATAGAGAGTGTCTGAGAGTGTCTGAGATTGTCAGAGAGTGTCAGAGAGTGTCAGAGAGTGTCAGAGAGTGATAAAGATTGATAGAGAGTGTCAGAGAGTGATAGAGAGTGATAGGGAGTTTCAGACAGTGTCATTGAGTTTCAGAGAGTTTCAGAGAGTGATATAGAGTGTCAGAGAGTGATAGAGAATGACAGTGAGTGTCTGAGAGTGTCAGAGAGTGATAGAGAGTGATGGAGAGTGATAGAGTGTGATAGAGAGTGTCAGAGAGTGTCAGAGAGTGATAGAGAGAGGCAGAGAGTTATAGAGAGTGTCTGAGAGTGTCTGAGAGTGATAGAGAGTGTCTGAGTGTGTCAGAGAGTGATATAGAGTGATAGAGAGTGTCAGAGAGTGTCATAGAGTGATAGAGAGTGTCAGAGAGTGTCAGAGAGCGTCAGAGAGTGTCAGAGAGTGTCAGAGAGTGTCAGAGAGTGATAGAGAGTTTCTGAGGTGTCTGAGAGTGATAGAGATTGTCTGAGAGTGATTGAGAGAGTCTGAGAGTGTCTGAGAGTGTCAGAGAGTGATAGAGAGTTATAGAAAGTGTCTGAGAGTTTCAGAGAGTGTCAGAGTGTGTCAGAGTGTGTCAGAGAGTGATATTGAGTGATAGATTGTTTCAGAGAGTGTCATTGAGTGAAAGAGAGTGTCAGAGAGTTTCAGAGAGTGATAGAGAGTGTCAGAGAGTGATAGAGAGTGTCAGAAAGTGATAGAGACTGATAGAGAGTGTCAGAGAGTGATAGAGAGTGTTAGAGAGTGTCTGAGGGTGTCAGAGATTGTCAGAGAGTGTCAGAGAGTGATAGAGAGTGATAGGGTGTGTCAGAGAGTGTCATTGAGTGTCAGAGAGTGTCAGAGAGTTTCAGAGTGCGATAGAGAGTGTCAGAGAGTGATAGAGCGTGATAGAGAGTTTCAGAGAGTGATAGAGAGTGTCAGAGAGTGATAGAGAGTTTCAGAGAGTTTCAGAGATTGATGGAGAGTTATAGTGAGTGTCTGAGAGCGTCGGAGAGTGTCAGAGAGTGTCAGAGAGTGTCAGAGAGTGATAGAGAGTGTCAGAGAGTGATAGAGAGTGTCTGAGAATGTCAGAGAGTGATAGAGTGATAGAGAGTGTCAGAGAGTGATAGAGAGTGTCTGAGAGTGTCAGTGAGTGTCAGAGAGTGTCAGAGAGTGTCAGAGTGTGTATGAAAGTGTCAGAGAGTGATAGAGTGTGTTTGAGAGTGTCAGAGAGCGTCAGAGTGTGATAGAGGGTGATAGAGAGTTTCTGAGAGTGACAGAGAGTGTCTGAGAGTGGCAGTGAGTGTCAGAGAGTGATAGAGAGTGTCAGAGAGTGTCAGAGAGTGAAATAGAGTTTCATAGAGTGATGGAGAGTGTCTGAGAATGTCAGAGAGTGATAGAGAGTTTCAGAGAGTGATAGAGAGTGTCTGAGAGTGTCAGAGAGTGTCTGAGAGTGTCACAGAGTGTCAGAGAGTGATAGAGAGTGATAGAGAGTGTCCGAGAGTGTCACAGAGTGTCAGAGAGGGATAGAGAGTGTCTGAGAGTGATAGAGAGTGTCTGAGAGTGTCAGAGAGTGTCAGAGAGAGTCAGAGAGTGATTGAGAGTGTCTGAGAGTGTCTGAGAGTGTTAGAGAGTGTCAGAGAGTGATAGAGATTTTCAGAGAGTGATAGAGAGTGTCTGAGAGTGTCAGAGAGTTTCTGAGAGTGTCAGAAAGTGATAGAGAGTGTCAGAGAGTGATAGAGAGTGTCTGAGAGTGTCAGAGAGCGTCTGAGAGAGTCTGAGAGTGTCAGAGAGTGTCAGAGTGTGTCAGAGAGCAATAGAGAGTGATATAGAGTGTCTGAGAGTGTCATAGAGTGATAGAGTGTCAGAGAGTTTCAGAGAGTGATGGAGAGTGTCAGAGAGTGATAGAGAGTGTCAGAAAGTGATAGAGAGTGATAGAGAGTGTCAGAGAGTGATAGAGAGTGATAGAGAGTGTCTGAGATTTTCAGAGAGTGTCAGAGTGTGTCAGAGTGTGTCAGAGAGTGATATTGAGTGATAGATTGTTTCAGAGAGTGTCATTGAGTGAAAGAGAGTGTCAGAGAGTTTCAGAGAGTGATAGAGAGTGTCAGAGAGTGATAGAGAGTGTTAGAGAGTGTCTGAGGGTGTCAGAGTTTGTCAGAGAGTGTCAGAGAGTGATAGAGAGTGATAGGGTGTGTCAGAGAGTGTCATTGATTGTCAGAGAGTGTCAGAGAGTTTCAGAGTGTGATAGAGAGTGTCAGAGAGTGATAGAGCGTGATAGAGAGTTTCAGAGAGTGATAGAGAGTGTCAGAGAGTGATAGAGAGTGTCAGAGAGTTTCAGAGATTGATAGAGAGTTATAGTGAGTGTCTGAAAGCGTCGGAGAGTGTCAGAGAGTGTCAGAGAGTGTCAGAGAGAAATAGAGAGTGTCAGAGAGAGTCATTGAGTGACAGAGAGTGTCAGAGAGTGTCAGAGAGTGATAGAGAGTGTCAGAGAGTGATAGAGAGTGTCTGAGAATGTCAGAGAGTGAGAGAGTGATAGAGAGTGTCAGAGAGTGATAGAGAGTGTCTGAGAGTGTCAGAGAGTGTCAGAGCGTGATAGAGAGTGATTGAGGGTGTCTGAGAGTGTCAGAGAGTGTCAGAGAGTGTCAGAGAGCGTCAGAGAGTGTCAGAGTGTGTATGAAAGTGTCAGAGAGTGATAGAGAGTGATAGAGAGTGTTTGAGAGTGTCAGAGAGCGTCAGAGAGTGATAGAGGGTGATAGAGAGTTTCTGAGAGTGACAGAGAGTGTCTGAGAGTGGCAGTGAGTGTCAGAGAGTGATAGAGAGTGTCAGAGAGTGTCAGAGAGTGTCAGAGAGTGAAAGAGAGTGTCAAGCAGTGATAGAGAGTTTCAGAGTGTGATAGAGAGTGTCTGAGAGTGATAGAGAGTGATAGAGAGTGTCTGAGAGTGTCTGAGAGTGTCAGAGAGTGTCAGAGTGTGTCAGAGAGCGAAAGAGAGTGTCAAGCAGTGATAGAGAGTTTCAGAGTGTGATAGAGAGTGTCTGAGAGTGATAGAGAGTGATAGAGAGTGTCTGAGATTTTCAGAGAGTGTCAGAGTGTGTCAGAGTGTGTCAGAGAGTGATATTGAGTGATAGATTGTTTCAGAGAGTGTCATTGAGTGAAAGAGAGTGTCAGAGAGTTTCAGAGAGTGATAGAGAGTGTCAGAGAGTGATAGAGAGTGTTAGAGAGTGTCTGAGGGTGTCAGAGTTTGTCAGAGAGTGTCAGAGAGTGATTTAGAGTGATAGGGTGTGTCAGAGAGTGTCATTGATTGTCAGAGAGTGTCAGAGAGTTTCAGAGTGTGATAGAGAGTGTCAGAGAGTGATAGAGCGTGATAGAGAGTTTCAGAGAGTGATAGAGAGTGTCAGAGAGTGATAGAGAGTGTCAGAGAGTTTCAGAGATTGATAGAGAGTTATAGTGAGTGTCTGAAAGCGTCGGAGAGTGTCAGAGAGTGTCAGAGAGTGTCAGAGAGAAATAGAGAGTGTCAGAGAGAGTCATTGAGTGACAGAGAGTGTCAGAGAGTGTCAGAGAGTGATAGAGAGTGTCAGAGAGTGATAGAGAGTGTCTGAGAATATCAGAGAGTGAGAGAGTGATAGAGAGTGTCAGAGAGTGATAGAGAGTGTCTGAGAGTGTCAGAGAGTGTCAGAGCGTGATAGAGAGTGATTGAGGGTGTCTGAGAGTGTCAGAGAGTGTCAGAGAGCGTCAGAGAGTGTCAGAGTGTGTATGAAAGTGTCAGAGAGTGATAGAGAGTGTTTGAGAGTGTCAGAGAGCGTCAGAGAGTGATAGAGGGTGATAGAGAGTTTCTGAGAGTGACAGAGAGTGTCTGAGAGTGGCAGTGAGTGTCAGAGAGTGATAGAAAGTGTCAGAGAGTGTCAGAGAGTTTCAGAGAGTGAAATAGAGTTTCAGAGAGTGATGGAGAGTGTCTGAGAATGTCACAGAGTGATAGAGAGTTTCAGAGAGTGATAGAGAGTGTCTGAGAGTTTCAGAGAGTGATAGAGAGTGTCTGAGAGTGTCAGAGAGTGTCAGAGTGTGTCAGAGAGCGAAAGAGAGTGTCAAGCAGTGATAGAGAGATTCAGAGAGTGATAGAGAGTGTCTGAGAGTGTCTGAGAGTGACAGAGAGTGTCTGAAAGTGACGGAGAGTGTCTGAGAGTGTCAGAGTGTCAGAGAGTGATAGAGAGTGACAGAGAGTGTCTGAGAGTGAAAGAGAATGTCTGAGAGTGTCAGTGAGTGTCAGAGAGTGATAGAGAGTGTCTGAGAGTGTCTGAGATTGTCAGAGAGTGTCAGAGAGTGTCAGAGAGTGTCAGAGAGTGAGAGAGAGAGATAGAGAGTGTCTGAAGTGTCAGAGAGTGATAAAGATTGATAGAGAGTGTCAGAGAGTGATAGAGAGTGATAGGGAGTTTCAGACAGTGTCATTGAGTTTCAGAGAGTTTCAGAGAGTGATATAGAGTGTCAGAGAGTGATAGAGAATGACAGTGAGTGTCTGAGAGTGCCAGAGAGTGATAGAGAGTGATGGAGAGTGATAGAGTGTGATAGAGAGTGTCAGAGAGTGATAGAGAGAGTCAGAGAGTTATAGAGAGTGTCTGAGAGTGTCTGAGAGCGATAGAGAGTGTCTGAGTGTGTCAGAGAGTGTCAGAGAGTGATATAGAGTGATAGAGAGTGTCAGAGAGTGTCATAGAGTGATAGAGTGTGTCAGAGAGTGTCAGAGAGCGTCAGAGAGTGTCAGAGAGTGTCAGAGAGTGATAGAGAGTTTCTGAGGTGTCTGAGAGTGATAGAGATTGTCTGAGAGTGATTGAGAGAGTCTGAGCGTGTCTGAGAGTGTCTGAGAGTGATAGAGAGTGATAGAGAGCGATAGAGAGTGTCTGAGAGTGTCAGAGAGTGATAGAGAGTGATAGGGTGTGTCAGAGAGTGTCATTGAGTGTCAGAGAGTTTCAGAGTGTGATAGAGAGTGTCAGAGAGTGATAGAGCGTGATAGAGAGTTTCAGAGAGTGATAGAGAGTGTCAGAGAGTGATAGAGAGTGTCAGAGAGTTTCAGAGATTGATAGAGAGTTATAGTGAGTGTCTGAGAGCGTCGGAGAGTGTCAGAGAGTGATAGAGCGTGATAGAGAGTTTCAGAGAGTGATAGAGAGTGTCAGAGAGTGATAGAGAGTGTCAGAGAGTTTCAGAGATTGATAGAGAGTTATAGTGAGTGTCTGAAAGCGTCGGAGAGTGTCAGAGAGTGTCAGAGAGTGTCAGAGAGAAATAGAGAGTGTCAGAGAGAGTCATTGAGTGACAGAGAGTGTCAGAGAGTGTCAGAGAGTGATAGAGACTGTCAGAGAGTGATAGAGAGTGTCTGAGAATATCAGAGAGTGAGAGAGTGATAGAGAGTGTCAGAGAGTGATATAGAGTGTCTGAGAGTGTCAGAGAGTGTCAGAGCGTGATAGAGAGTGATTGAGGGTGTCTGAGAGTGTCAGAGAGTGTCAGAGAATGTCAGAGAGCGTCAGAGAGTGTCAGAGTGTGTATGAAAGTGTCAGAGAGTGATAGAGAGTGTTTGAGAGTGTCAGAGAGCGTCAGAGAGTGATAGAGGGTGATAGAGAGTTTCTGAGAGTGACAGAGAGTGTCTGAGAGTGGCAGTGAGTGTCAGAGAGTGATAGAGAGTGTCAGAGAGTGTCAGAGAGTGTCAGAGAGTGAAATAGAGTTTCAGAGAGTGATGGAGAGTGTCTGAGAATGTCACAGAGTGATAGAGAGTTTCATAGAGTGATAGAGAGTGTCTGAGAGTTTCAGAGAGTGAGAGAGAGATTCTGAGAGTGTCAGAGAGATTCAGTGAGTGATAGAGAGTGATAGAGAGTGTCTGAGAGTGTCTGAGAGTGTCAGAGAGTGTCAGAGTGTGTCAGAGAGCGAAAGAGAGTGTCAAGCAGTGATAGAGAGTTTCAGAGTGTGATAGAGAGTGTCTGAGAGTGTCTGAGAGTGACGGAGAGTGTCTGAGAGTGTCAGAGTGTCAGAGAGTGATAGAGAGTGACAGAGAGTGTCTGAGAGTGAAAGAGAATGTCTGAGAGTGTCAGTGAGTGTCAGAGAGCGATAGAGAGTGTCTGAGAGTGTCTGAGATTGTCAGAGAGTGTCAGAGAGTGTCAGAGAGTGTCAGAGAGTGAGAGAGAGAGATAGAGAGTGTCTGAAGTGTCAGAGAGTGATAAAGATTGATAGAGAGTGTCAGAGAGTGATAGAGAGTGATAGGGAGTTTCAGACAGTGTCATTGAGTTTCAGAGAGTTTCAGAGAGTGATATAGAGTGTCAGAGAGTGATAGAGAATGACAGTGAGTGTCTGAGAGTGTCAGAGAGTGATAGAGAGTGATGGAGAGTGATAGAGTGTGATAGAGAGTGTCAGAGAGTGTCAGAGAGTGATAGAGAGAGTCAGAGAGTTATAGAGAGTGTCTGAGAGTGTCTGAGAGCGATAGAGAGTGTCTGAGTGTGTCAGAGAGTGTCAGAGAGTGATATAGAGTGATAGAGAGTGTCAGAGAGTGTCATAGAGTGATAGAGAGTGTCAGAGAGTGTCAGAGAGCGTCAGAGAGTGTCAGAGAGTGTCAGAGAGTGTCAGAGAGTGATAGAGAGTTTCTGAGGTGTCTGAGAGTGATAGAGATTGTCTGAGAGTGATTGAGAGAGTCTGAGAGTGTCTGAGAGTGTCTGAGAGTGATAGAGAGTGATAGAGAGCGATAGAGAGTGTCTGAGAGTGTCAGAGAGTGATAGAGAGTGATAGGGTGTGTCAGAGAGTGTCATTGAGTGTCAGAGAGTTTCAGAGTGTGATAGAGAGTGTCAGAGAGTGATAGAGCGTGATAGAGAGTTTCAGAGATTGATAGAGAGTGTCAGAGAGTGATAGAGAGTGTCAGAGAGTTTCAGAGATTGATAGAGAGTTATAGTGAGTGTCTGAGAGCGTCGGAGAGTGTCAGAGAGTGTCAGAGAGTGTCAGAGAGTGATAGAGAGTGTCAGAGAGTGATAGAGAGTGTCTGAGAATGTCAGAGAGTGAGAGAGTGATAGAGAGTGTCAGAGAGTGATAGAGAGTGTCTGAGAATGTCAGAGAGTGAGAGAGTGATAGAGAGTGTCAGAGAGTGATAGAGAGTGTCAGAGAGTGTCAGAGAGTGTCAGAGTGTGTATGAAAGTGTCAGAGAGTGATAGAGAGTGTTTGAGAGTGTCAGAGAGCGTCAGAGTGTGATAGAGGGTAATAGAGAGATTCTGAGAGTGTCAGAGAGATTCAGTGAGTGATAGAGAGTGATAGAGAGTGTCTGAGAGTGTCTGAGAGTGTCAGAGAGTGTCAGAGTGTGTCAGAGAGCGAAAGAGAGTGTCAAGCAGTGATAGAGAGTTTCAGAGTGTGATAGAGAGTGTCTGAGAGTGTCTGAGAGTGACGGAGAGTGTCTGAGAGTGTCAGAGTGTCAGAGAGTGATAGAGAGTGACAGAGAGTGTCTGAGAGTGAAAGAGAATGTCTGAGAGTGTCAGTGAGTGTCAGAGAGCGATAGAGAGTGTCTGAGAGTGTCTGAGATTGTCAGAGAGTGTCAGAGAGTGTCAGAGAGTGAGAGAGAGAGATAGAGAGTGTCTGAAGTGTCAGAGAGTGATAAAGATTGATAGAGAGTGTCAGAGAGTGATAGAGAGTGATAGGGAGTTTCAGACAGTGTCATTGAGTTTCAGAGAGTTTCAGAGAGTGATATAGAGTGTCAGAGAGTGATAGAGAATGACAGTGAGTGTCTGAGAGTGTCAGAGAGTGATAGAGAGTGATGGAGAGTGATAGAGTGTGATAGAGAGTGTCAGAGAGTGTCAGAGAGTGATAGAGAGAGTCAGAGAGTTATAGAGAGTGTCTGAGAGTGTCTGAGAGCGATAGAGAGTGTCTGAGTGTGTCAGAGAGTGTCAGAGAGTGATATAGAGTGATAGAGAGTGTCAGAGAGTGTCATAGAGTGATAGAGAGTGTCAGAGAGTGTCAGAGAGCGTCAGAGAGTGTCAGAGAGTGTCAGAGAGTGTCAGAGAGTGATAGAGAGTTTCTGAGGTGTCTGAGAGTGATAGAGATTGTCTGAGAGTGATTGAGAGAGTCTGAGAGTGTCTGAGAGTGTCTGAGAGTGATAGAGAGTGATAGAGAGCGATAGAGAGTGTCTGAGAGTGTCAGAGAGTGATAGAGAGTGATAGGGTGTGTCAGAGAGTGTCATTGAGTGTCAGAGAGTTTCAGAGTGTGATAGAGAGTGTCAGAGAGTGATAGAGCGTGATAGAGAGTTTCAGAGATTGATAGAGAGTGTCAGAGAGTGATAGAGAGTGTCAGAGAGTTTCAGAGATTGATAGAGAGTTATAGTGAGTGTCTGAGAGCGTCGGAGAGTGTCAGAGAGTGTCAGAGAGTGTCAGAGAGTGATAGAGAGTGTCAGAGAGTGATAGAGAGTGTCTGAGAATGTCAGAGAGTGAGAGAGTGATAGAGAGTGTCAGAGAGTGATAGAGAGTGTCTGAGAATGTCAGAGAGTGAGAGAGTGATAGAGAGTGTCAGAGAGTGATAGAGAGTGTCAGAGAGTGTCAGAGAGTGTCAGAGTGTGTATGAAAGTGTCAGAGAGTGATAGAGAGTGTTTGAGAGTGTCAGAGAGCGTCAGAGTGTGATAGAGGGTAATAGAGAGTTTCTGAGAGTGACAGACAGTGTCTGAGAGTGGCAGTGAGTGTCAGAGAGTGATAGAGAGTGTCAGAGAGTGTCAGAGAGTGTCAGAGAGTGAAATAGAGTTTCAGAGAGTGATGGAGAGTGTCTGAGAATGTCAGAGAGTGATAGAGAGTTTCAGAGAGTGATAGAGAGTGTCTGAGAGTGTCAGAGAGTGTCTGAGAGTGTCACAGAGTGTCAGAGAGTGATAGAGAGTGATAGAGAGTGTCTGAGAGTGGTAGAGAGTGTCTGAGAGTGTCAGAGAGTGTCAGAGTGTGTCAGAGAGAGTCAGAGAGTGATTGAGAGTGTCTGAGAGTGTGTGAGAGTGTTAGAGAGTTTCAGAGAGTGATAGAGAGTTTCAGAGAGTGATAGAGAGTGATAGAGAGTGTCTGAGAGTGTCAGAGAGTGTCTGAGAGTGTCGGACAGTGATAGAGAGTGTCAGAGAGTGATAGAGAGTGATATAGAGTGTCTGAGAGTGTCATAGAGTGATCGAGAGAGTCAAAGAGAGTCAGAGAGTGATAGAGTGTGTCAGAGAGTGATATTGAGTGACAGAGAGTTTCAGAGAGTGTCATTGAGTGATAGAGTGTCAGAGAGTTTCAGAGAGTGATAGAGAGTGTCAGAGAGTGATAGAGAGTGTCAGAAAGTGATAGAGAGTGATAGAGAGTGTCAGAGAGTGATAGAGAGTGTCTGAGATTTTCAGAGAGTGTCAGAGTGTGTCAGAGTGTGTCAGAGAGTGATATTGAGTGATACAGAGTGTCAGAGAGTGATCAAGAGTGTCAGAGAGTGTCTAAGAGTGATAGAGAGTTTCTGAGAGTGTCAGAGAGTGTCTGAGAGTGTCAGAGAGTGTCAGAGAGTGTCTGAGAGTGTCAGAGAGTGTCAGAGAGTGATATAGAGTGTCTGAGAGTGTCAGAGAGTGTCAGAGAGTGATAGAGTGTGTCTGAGAGTGTCAGAGAGTGTCAGAGTGTGTCAGACAGTAATAGAGAGTGATAGAGAGTGTCAGAGAGTGTCATAGAGTGATCGAGAGTGACAAAGAGAGTCAGAGAGTGATAGAGAGTGATTGAATGTTTCTGAGAGTGTCAGAGAGTGATAGAGATTGATAGAGAGTGTCTGAGAGTGTCAGAGAGTGTCTGAGAGTGTCAGAGAGTGTCAGAGAGTGATAGAGAGTGATAGAGAGTGTCTGAGAGTGAAAGAGAGTGTCTGAGAGTGTCAGAGAGTGTCAGAGAGTGATAGAGAGTGATAGAGTGTGATAGAGAGTGTCTGAGAGTGAAAGATAGTGTCTGAGAGTGTCAGAGAGTGTCAGAGAGTGTCAGAGAGTGTCTGAGAGAGACTGAGAGTATCAGAAGGTGATAGAGATTGATAGAGAGTGTCTGAGAGTGTCAGAGACTGTCAGAGTGTATCAGAGAGTGATAGAGAGTATCTGAGTGTGTCAGAGAGTGTCAGAGAGTGATAGAGATTGATAGAGAGTGTCAGAGAGTGTGATAGAGAGATAGAGAGTGTCAGAGAGTGTCAGAGAGCGTCAGAGAGTGATAAGAGTGTCTGAGAGTGATAGAGATTGTCTGAGAGTATCTGAGAGTGCATGAGAGTGATTGAGAGTGTCAGAGAGTGTCTGAGAGTGTCAGAGAGTGTCAGAGAGTGATAGAGATTTTCTGAGAGTGTCAGAGAGTGTCTGAGAGTGTCAGAGAGTGTCAGAGAGTGATAGAGAGTGTCTGAGAGTGATAGAGATTGTCTGAGAGTGATTGAGAGAGTCTGAGAGTGTCTGAGAGTGTCTGAGAGTGATAGAGAGTGATAGAGAGCGATAGAGAGTGTCTAAGAGTGTCAGAGAGTGATAGAGTGTGTCTGAGAGTGTCAGAGAGTGTCAGAGTGTGTCAGACAGTAATAGAGAGTGATAGAGAGTGTCAGAGAGTGTCATAGAGTGATCGAGAGTGACAAAGAGAGTCAGAGAGTGATGGAGAGTGATTGAATGTGTCTGAGAGTTTCAGAGTGTGTCAGAGAGTAATAGAGAGTGATAGAGAGTGTCAGAGAGTGATCAAGAGTGTCAGTGAGTGTCTAAGAGTGATAGAGAGTTTCTGAGAGTGTCAGAGAGCGTCTGAGAGTGTCAGAGAGTGTCAGAGAGTGTCAGAGAGTGTCTGAGAGTGTCAGAGAGTGTCAGAGAGTGTCAGAGAGTGATATAGAGTGTCTGAGAGTGTCAGAGAGTGTCAGAGAGTGATAGAGTGTGTCTGAGAGTGTCAGAGAGTGTCAGAGTGTGTCTGACAGTAATAGAGAGTGATAGAGAGTGTCAGAGAGTGTCATAGAGTGATCGAGAGTGACAAAGAGAGTCAGAGAGTGATAGAGAGTGATTGAATGTGTCTGAGAGTGTCAGAGAGTGTCAGAGAGTGTCAGAGAGTGATAGAGAGTGTCTGAGAGTGTCAGAGAGTGTCTGAGAGTGTCAGAGAGTGTCAGAGAGTGAAAGCGAGTGTCTGAGAGTGAAAGCGAGTGTCTGAGAGTGTCAGAGAGTGTCAGAGAGTGGTAGAGAGTGATAGAGTGTGATAGAGAGTGTCAGAGCGTGTCATGAGTGTCAGAGAGTGTCAGAGAGTGTCTGAGAGAGTCTGAGAGTGTCAGAGAGTGTCAGAGAGTGTCAGAGAGTGATAGAGTGTGTCTGAGAGTGTCAGAGAGTGATAGAGATTGATAGAGAGTGTCAGAGAGTGTCATAGAGAGATAGAGAGTGTCAGAGAGTGTCATAGAGCGTCAGAGAGTGTCAGAGAGTGATAGAGAGTTTCTGAGGTGTCTGAGAGTGACAGAGAGTGTCAGAGAGTGATAGAGAGTGTCTGAGACTGTCAGAGAGTGTCAGAGTGTGTCAGAGAGTGATAGAGATTGATAGAGAGTGTATGAGAGTGTCAGAGAGAGTCTGAGAGTGTCAGAGAGTGTCAGAGAGTGATAGAGAGTGCCTGAGAGTGTCAGAGAGTGTCTGAGAGCGTCAGAGAGTGTCAGAGAGTGATAGAGAGTGTCTGAGAGTGATAGAGAGTGTCTGAGAGTGTCAGAGAGTGTCAGAGTGTGTCAGAGAGAGTGAGAGAGTGATTGAGAGTGTCCGAGAGTGTCAGAGAGTGTCTGAGAGTGTCAGAGAGTGATAGAGAGTGTCAGAGAGTGATAGAGAGTGATAGAGAGTGTCTGATTTTGTCAGAGAGTGTCTGAGAGTGTCAGAGAGTGTCAGAGAGTGATAGAGAGTGATAGAGAGTGTCTGAGAGTGATAGAGATGGTCAGAGTGTGTCAGAGAGTGATAGAGAGTGTCTGAGAGTGATTGAGAGTGTCTGAGAGTGTCTGAGAGTGATAGAGAGTGATAGAGTGTGTCTGAGAATGTCAGAGAGTGTCAGAGAGTGATAGAGAGTGTCTGAGAGTGATAGAGATTGTCAGAGTGTGTCAGAGAGTGATAGAGAGTGTCTGAGAGTGCCAGAGTGTGTCAGAGTGTGTCAGAGAGTGATAGAGATTGATAGAGAGTGTATGAGACTGTCAGAGAGTGACTGAGAGAGTCAGAGAGTGTCAGAGAGTGATAGAGAGTGTCTGAGAGTGTCAGAGAGTGTCAGAGAGTGATGGAGAGTGTCTGAGAGTGATAGAGAGTGTCTGAGAGTGATAGAGAGTGTCTGAGAGTGTCAGAGAGTGTCAGAGTGTGACAGAGAGTGTCTGAGAGTGATAGAGAGTGTCTGAGAGTGTCAGAGAGTGGTTGAGAGCATCAGAGAGTGTCAGAGAGTGTCTGAGCGAGTCTGAGAGTGTCAGAGACAGTCAGAGTGTATCAGAGAGTGATAGAGAGTGATAGAGAGTGTCTGTGTGTGTCAGAGAGTGTCAGAGAGTGATAGAGAGTGATAGAGAGTGTCAGAGAGTGTCATGGAGTGATAGAGTGTGTCAGAGTGTGTCAGAGAGCGTCAGACAGTGTCAGAGAGTGTCAGAGAGTTTCAGAGAGTGATAGAGAGTGTCTGAGGTGTCTGAGAGTGACAGAGTGTCAGAGTGTGTCAGAGAGTGATAGAGAGTGTCTGAGACTGTCAGAGACTGTCAGAGTGTGTCAGAGAGTGATAGAGATTGATAGAGAGTGTATGAGAGTGTCAGAGAGTATCTGAGAGTGTCAGAGAGTATCAGAGAATGATAGAGAGTGTCAGAGAGTGTCAGAGTGTGTCAGAGTGTGTCAGAGAGTGTCAGATAGTGATTGAGAGTGTCTGAGAGTGTCAGAGAGTGTCTGAGAGTGTCAGAGAGTGATGGAGAGAGTCAGAGAGTGATAGAGAGTGATAGAGAGTGTCTGAGAGTGTCAGAGAGTGTCTGAGAGTGTCAGGGAGTGTCAGAGAGTCATAGAGATTGTCTGAGAGTGATAGAGATTGTCTGAGAGTGTCTGAGAGTGATTGAGAGTGTCTGAGAGTGTCTGAGAGTGTCTGAGAGTGATAGAGTGATAGAGAGTGATAGAGAGTGTCTGAGAGTGTCAGAGAGTGTCAGAGAGTGATAGAGATTGTCTGAGATTGTCAGAGAGTGCCTGAGACTGTCTGAGAGTGTCAGAGAGTGATAGAGAGTGTCTGAGAGTGATAGAGAGTGTCAGAGAGTGATAGAGAGTGTCAGAGAGTGATAGAGTGTGTCAGAGAGAGTGAGAGAGTGATTGAGAGTGTCTGAGAGTGTCAGAGAGTGTCTGAGAGTGTCAGAGAGTGTCAGAGAGTGATAGAGAGTGTCAGAGAGTGATAGAGAGTGATCGAGAGTGTCTGATTTTGTCAGAGAGTGTCTGAGAGTGTCAGAGAGTGTCAGAGAGTGATAGAGAGTGTCAGAGAGTGATAGAGAGTGATAGAGAGTGTCTGAGAGTGTCAGCGAGTGTCTGAGAGTGTCAGGTAGTATCAGAGAGTGATAGAGAGTGTCTGAGAGTGATAGAGATTGTCTGAGGGTGTCTGAGAGTGTCTGAGAGAGTCTGAGAGTGATTGAGAGTGTCTGAGAGTGTCTGAGAGTGATAGAGTGTGTCTGAGAGTGATAGAGATTGTCAGAGTGTGTCAGAGAGTGATAGAGAGTGTCTGAGAGTGTCAGCGAGTGTCTGAGAGTGTCAGGTAGTATCAGAGAGTGATAGAGTGTGTCTGAGAGTGTCAGAGAGTGTCAGAGAGTGATAGAGAGTGTCTGAGAGTGATAGAGATTGTCAGAGCGTGTCAGAGAGTGATAGAGAGTGTCTGAGAGTGCCAGAGTGTGTCAGAGTGTGTCAGAGAGTGATAGAGATTGATAGAGAGTGTATGAGACTGTCAGAGAGTGACTGAGAGAGTCAGAGAGTGTCAGAGAGTGATAGAGAGTGTCTGAGAGTGTCAGAGAGTGTCAGAGAGTGATGGAGAGTGTCTGAGAGTGATAGAGAGTGTCTGAGAGTGATAGAGAGTGTCTGAGAGTGTCAGAGAGTGTCAGAGTGTGACAGAGAGTGTCTGAGAGTGATAGAGAGTGTCTGAGAGTGTCAGAGAGTGGTTGAGAGTGTCAGAGTGTCAGAGAGTGTCTGAGCGAGTCTGAGAGTGTCAGAGACTGTCAGAGTGTATCAGAGAGTGATAGAGAGTGATAGAGAGTGTCTGTGTGTGTCAGAGAGTGTCAGAGAGTGATAGAGAGTGATAGAGAGTGTCAGAGAGTGTCATGGAGTGATAGAGTGTGTCAGAGTGTGTCAGAGAGCGTCAGACAGTGTCAGAGAGTGTCAGAGAGTTTCAGAGAGTGATAGAGAGTGCCTGAGGTGTCTGAGAGTGACAGAGAGTGTCAGAGTGTGTCGGAGAGTGATAGAGAGTGTCTGAGACTGTCAGAGACTGTCAGAGTGTGTCAGAGAGTGATATAGATTGATAGAGAGTGTATGAGAGTGTCAGAGAGTATCTGAGAGTGTCAGAGAGTATCAGAGAATGATAGAGAGTGTCAGAGAGTGTCAGAGTGTGTCAGAGTGTGTCAGAGAGTGTCAGATAGTGATTGAGAGTGTCTGAGAGTGTCAGAGAGTGTCTGAGAGTGTCAGAGAGTGATGGAGAGAGTCATAGAGATTGTCTGAGAGTGATAGAGATTGTCTGAGAGTGTCTGAGAGTGATTGAGAGTGTCTGAGAGTGTCTGAGAGTGTCTGAGAGTGATAGAGTGATAGAGAGTGATAGAGAGTGTCTGAGAGTGTCAGAGAGTGTCAGAGAGTGATAGAGAGTGTCAGAGAGTGATAGAGAGTGATCGAGAGTGTCTGATTTTGTCAGAGAGTGTCTGAGAGTGTCAGAGAGTGTCAGAGAGTGATAGAGAGTGTCAGAGAGTGATAGAGAGTGATAGAGAGTGTCTGAGAGTGTCAGCGAGTGTCTGAGAGTGTCAGGTAGTATCAGAGAGTGATAGAGAGTGTCTGAGAGTGATAGAGATTGTCTGAGGGTGTCTGAGAGTGTCTGAGAGAGTCTGAGAGTGATTGAGAGTGTCTGAGAGTGTCTGAGAGTGATAGAGTGTGTCTGAGAGTGTCAGAGAGTGTCAGAGAGTGATAGAGAGTGTCTGAGAGTGATAGAGATTGTCAGAGTGTGTCAGAGAGTGATAGAGAGTGTCTGAGAGTGTCAGCGAGTGTCTGAGAGTGTCAGGTAGTATCAGAGAGTGATAGAGTGTGTCTGAGAGTGTCAGAGAGTGTCAGAGAGTGATAGAGAGTGTCTGAGAGTGATAGAGATTGTCAGAGCGTGTCAGAGAGTGATAGAGAGTGTCTGAGAGTGCCAGAGTGTGTCAGAGTGTGTCAGAGAGTGATAGAGATTGATAGAGAGTGTATGAGACTGTCAGAGAGTGACTGAGAGAGTCAGAGAGTGTCAGAGAGTGATAGAGAGTGTCTGAGAGTGTCAGAGAGTGTCAGAGAGTGATGGAGAGTGTCTGAGAGTGATAGAGAGTGTCTGAGAGTGATAGAGAGTGTCTGAGAGTGTCAGAGAGTGTCAGAGTGTGACAGAGAGTGTCTGAGAGTGATAGAGAGTGTCTGAGAGTGTCAGAGAGTGGTTGAGAGTGTCAGAGAGTGTCAGAGAGTGTCTGAGCGAGTCTGAGAGTGTCAGAGACTGTCAGAGTGTATCAGAGAGTGATAGAGAGTGATAGAGAGTGTTTGTGTGTATCAGAGAGTGTCAGAGAGTGATAGAGAGTGATAGAGAGTGTCAGAGAGTGTCATGGAGTGATAGAGTGTGTCAGAGTGTGTCAGAGAGCGTCAGACAGTGTCAGAGAGTGTCAGAGAGTTTCAGAGAGTGATAGAGAGTGCCTGAGGTGTCTGAGAGTGACAGAGAGTGTCAGAGTGTGTCAGAGAGTGATAGAGAGTGTCTGAGACTGTCAGAGACTGTCAGAGTGTGTCAGAGAGTGATATAGATTGATAGAGAATGATAGAGAGTGTCAGAGAGTGTCAGAGTGTGTCAGAGTGTGTCAGAGAGTGTCAGACAGTGATTGAGAGTGTCTGAGAGTGTCAGAGAGTGATGGAGAGTGTCAGAGAGTGATGGAGAGAGTCAGAGAGTGATAGAGAGTGATAGAGAGTGTCTGAGAGTGTCAGAGAGTGTCTGAGAGTGTCAGGGAGTGTCAGAGAGTCATAGAGATTGTCTGAGACTGATAGAGATTGTCTGAGAGTGTCTGAGAGTGATTGAGAGTGTCTGAGAGTGTCTGAGAGTGTCTGAGAGTGATAGAGTGATAGAGAGTGATAGAGAGTGTCTGAGAGTGTCAGAGAGTGTCAGAGAGTGATAGAGAGTGTCAGAGAGTGATAGAGAGTGATCGAGAGTGTCTGATTTTGTCAGAGAGTGTCTGAGAGTGTCAGAGAGTGTCAGAGAGTGATAGAGAGTGTCAGAGAGTATCTGAGAGTGTCAGAGAGTATCAGAGAATGATAGAGAGTGTCAGAGAGTGTCAGATAGTGATTGAGAGTGTCTGAGAGTGTCAGAGAGTGTCTGAGAGTGTCAGAGAGTGATGGAGAGAGTCAGAGAGTGATAGAGAGTGATAGAGAGTGTCTGAGAGTGTCAGAGAGTGTCTGAGAGTGTCAGGGAGTGTCAGAGAGTCATAGAGATTGTCTGAGAGTGATAGAGATTGTCTGAGAGTGTCTGAGAGTGATTGAGAGTGTCTGAGAGTGTCTGAGAGTGTCTGAGAGTGATAGAGTGATAGAGAGTGATAGAGATTGTCTGAGAGTGTCAGAGAGTGTCAGAGAGTGATAGAGATTGTCTGAGATTGTCAGAGAGTGCCTGAGACTGTCTGAGAGTGTCAGAGAGTGATAGAGAGTGTCTGAGAGTGATAGAGAGTGTCAGAGAGTGATAGAGAGTGTCAGAGAGTGATAGAGTGTGTCAGAGAGAGTGAGAGAGTGATTGAGAGTGTCTGAGAGTGTCAGAGAGTGTCTGAGAGTGTCAGAGAGTGTCAGAGAGTGATAGAGAGTGTCAGAGAGTGATAGAGAGTGATCGAGAGTGTCTGATTTTGTCAGAGAGTGTCTGAGAGTGTCAGAGAGTGTCAGAGAGTGATAGAGAGTGTCAGAGAGTGATAGAGAGTGATAGAGAGTGTCTGAGAGTGTCAGCGAGTGTCTGAGAGTGTCAGGTAGTATCAGAGAGTGATAGAGAGTGTCTGAGAGTGATAGAGATTGTCTGAGGGTGTCTGAGAGTGTCTGAGAGAGTCTGAGAGTGATTGAGAGTGTCTGAGAGTGTCTGAGAGTGATAGAGTGTGTCTGAGAGTGTCAGAGAGTGTCAGAGAGTGATAGAGAGTGTCTGAGAGTGATAGAGATTGTCAGAGTGTGTCAGAGAGTGATAGAGAGTGTCTGAGAGTGTCAGCGAGTGTCTGAGAGTGTCAGGTAGTATCAGAGAGTGATAGAGTGTGTCTGAGAGTGTCAGAGAGTGTCAGAGAGTGATAGAGAGTGTCTGAGAGTGATAGAGATTGTCAGAGCGTGTCAGAGAGTGATAGAGAGTGTCTGAGAGTGCCAGAGTGTGTCAGAGTGTGTCAGAGAGTGATAGAGATTGATAGAGAGTGTATGAGACTGTCAGAGAGTGACTGAGAGAGTCAGAGAGTGTCAGAGAGTGATAGAGAGTGTCTGAGAGTGTCAGAGAGTGTCAGAGAGTGATGGAGAGTGTCTGAGAGTGATAGAGAGTGTCTGAGAGTGATAGAGAGTGTCTGAGAGTGTCAGAGAGTGTCAGAGTGTGACAGAGAGTGTCTGAGAGTGATAGAGAGTGTCTGAGAGTGTCAGAGAGTGGTTGAGAGTGTCAGAGAGTGTCAGAGAGTGTCTGAGCGAGTCTGAGAGTGTCAGAGACTGTCAGAGTGTATCAGAGAGTGATAGAGAGTGATAGAGAGTGTCTGTGTGTGTCAGAGAGTGTCAGAGAGTGATAGAGAGTGATAGAGAGTGTCAGAGAGTGTCATGGAGTGATAGAGTGTGTCAGAGTGTGTCAGAGAGCGTCAGACAGTGTCAGAGAGTGTCAGAGAGTTTCAGAGAGTGATAGAGAGTGCCTGAGGTGTCTGAGAGTGACAGAGAGTGTCAGAGTGTGTCAGAGAGTGATAGAGAGTGTCTGAGACTGTCAGAGACTGTCAGAGTGTGTCAGAGAGTGATATAGATTGATAGAGAGTGTATGAGAGTGTCAGAGAGTATCTGAGAGTGTCAGAGAGTATCAGAGAATGATAGAGAGTGTCAGAGAGTGTCAGAGTGTGTCAGAGTGTGTCAGAGAGTGTCAGATAGTGATTGAGAGTGTCTGAGAGTGTCAGAGAGTGTCTGAGAGTGTCAGAGAGTGATGGAGAGAGTCATAGAGATTGTCTGAGAGTGATAGAGATTGTCTGAGAGTGTCTGAGAGTGATTGAGAGTGTCTGAGAGTGTCTGAGAGTGTCTGAGAGTGATAGAGTGATAGAGAGTGATAGAGAGTGTCTGAGAGTGTCAGAGAGTGTCAGAGAGTGATAGAGAGTGTCAGAGAGTGATAGAGAGTGATCGAGAGTGTCTGATTTTGTCAGAGAGTGTCTGAGAGTGTCAGAGAGTGTCAGAGAGTGATAGAGAGTGTCAGAGAGTGATAGAGAGTGATAGAGAGTGTCTGAGAGTGTCAGCGAGTGTCTGAGAGTGTCAGGTAGTATCAGAGAGTGATAGAGAGTGTCTGAGAGTGATAGAGATTGTCTGAGGGTGTCTGAGAGTGTCTGAGAGAGTCTGAGAGTGATTGAGAGTGTCTGAGAGTGTCTGAGAGTGATAGAGTGTGTCTGAGAGTGTCAGAGAGTGTCAGAGAGTGATAGAGAGTGTCTGAGAGTGATAGAGATTGTCAGAGTGTGTCAGAGAGTGATAGAGAGTGTCTGAGAGTGTCAGCGAGTGTCTGAGAGTGTCAGGTAGTATCAGAGAGTGATAGAGTGTGTCTGAGAGTGTCAGAGAGTGTCAGAGAGTGATAGAGAGTGTCTGAGAGTGATAGAGATTGTCAGAGCGTGTCAGAGAGTGATAGAGAGTGTCTGAGAGTGCCAGAGTGTGTCAGAGTGTGTCAGAGAGTGATAGAGATTGATAGAGAGTGTATGAGACTGTCAGAGAGTGACTGAGAGAGTCAGAGAGTGTCAGAGAGTGATAGAGAGTGTCTGAGAGTGTCAGAGAGTGTCAGAGAGTGATGGAGAGTGTCTGAGAGTGATAGAGAGTGTCTGAGAGTGATAGAGAGTGTCTGAGAGTGTCAGAGAGTGTCAGAGTGTGACAGAGAGTGTCTGAGAGTGATAGAGAGTGTCTGAGAGTGTCAGAGAGTGGTTGAGAGTGTCAGAGAGTGTCAGAGAGTGTCTGAGCGAGTCTGAGAGTGTCAGAGACTGTCAGAGTGTATCAGAGAGTGATAGAGAGTGATAGAGAGTGTCTGTGTGTATCAGAGAGTGTCAGAGAGTGATAGAGAGTGATAGAGAGTGTCAGAGAGTGTCATGGAGTGATAGAGTGTGTCAGAGTGTGTCAGAGAGCGTCAGACAGTGTCAGAGAGTGTCAGAGAGTTTCAGAGAGTGATAGAGAGTGCCTGAGGTGTCTGAGAGTGACAGAGAGTGTCAGAGTGTGTCAGAGAGTGATAGAGAGTGTCTGAGACTGTCAGAGTGTGTCAGAGAGTGATATAGATTGATAGAGAATGATAGAGAGTGTCAGAGAGTGTCAGAGTGTGTCAGAGTGTGTCAGAGAGTGTCAGATAGTGATTGAGAGTGTCTGAGAGTGTCAGAGAGTGTCTGAGAGTGTCAGAGAGTGATGGAGAGAGTCAGAGAGTGATAGAGAGTGATAGAGAGTGTCTGAGAGTGTCAGAGAGTGTCTGAGAGTGTCAGGGAGTGTCAGAGAGTCATAGAGATTGTCTGAGAGTGATAGAGATTGTCTGAGAGTGTCTGAGAGTGATTGAGAGTGTCTGAGAGTGTCTGAGAGTGTCTGAGAGTGATAGAGTGATAGAGAGTGATAGAGAGTGTCTGAGAGTGTCAGAGAGTGTCAGAGAGTGTCAGAGAGTGAGAGAGAGAGATAGAGAGTGTCTGAAGTGTCAGAGAGTGATAAAGATTGATAGAGAGTGTCAGAGAGTGATAGAGAGTGATAGGGAGTTTCAGACAGTGTCATTGAGTTTCAGAGAGTTTCAGAGAGTGATATAGAGTGTCAGAGAGTGATAGAGAATGACAGTGAGTGTCTGAGAGTGTCAGAGAGTGATAGAGAGTGATGGAGTGTGATAGAGTGTGATAGAGAGTGTCAGAGAGTGTCAGAGAGTGATAGAGAGAGTCAGAGAGTTATAGAGAGTGTCTGAGAGTGTCTGAGAGCGATAGAGAGTGTCTGAGTGTGTCAGAGAGTGTCAGAGAGTGATATAGAGTGATAGAGAGTGTCAGAGAGTGTCATAGAGTGATAGAGAGTGTCAGAGAGTGTCAGAGAGCGTCAGAGAGTGTCAGAGAGTGTCAGAGAGTGTCAGAGAGTGATAGAGAGTTTCTGAGGTGTCTGAGAGTGATAGAGATTGTCTGAGAGTGATTGAGAGAGTCTGAGAGTGTCTGAGAGTGTCTGAGAGTGATAGAGAGTGATAGAGAGCGATAGAGAGTGTCTGAGAGTGTCAGAGAGTGATAGAGAGTGATAGGGTGTGTCAGAGAGTGTCATTGAGTGTCAGAGAGTTTCAGAGTGTGATAGAGAGTGTCAGAGAGTGATAGAGCGTGATAGAGAGTTTCAGAGATTGATAGAGAGTGTCAGAGAGTGATAGAGAGTGTCAGAGAGTTTCAGAGATTGATAGAGAGTTATAGTGAGTGTCTGAGAGCGTCGGAGAGTGTCAGAGAGTGTCAGAGAGTGTCAGAGAGTGATAGAGAGTGTCAGAGAGTGATAGAGAGTGTCTGAGAATGTCAGAGAGTGAGAGAGTGATAGAGAGTGTCAGAGAGTGATAGAGAGTGTCTGAGAATGTCAGAGAGTGAGAGAGTGATAGAGAGTGTCAGAGAGTGATAGAGAGTGTCAGAGAGTGTCAGAGAGTGTCAGAGTGTGTATGAAAGTGTCAGAGAGTGATAGAGAGTGTTTGAGAGTGTCAGAGAGCGTCAGAGTGTGATAGAGGGTAATAGAGAGTTTCTGAGAGTGACAGACAGTGTCTGAGAGTGGCAGTGAGTGTCAGAGAGTGATAGAGAGTGTCAGAGAGTGTCAGAGAGTGTCAGAGAGTGAAATAGAGTTTCAGAGAGTGATGGAGAGTGTCTGAGAATGTCAGAGAGTGATAGAGAGTTTCAGAGAGTGATAGAGAGTGTCTGAGAGTGTCAGAGAGTGTCTGAGAGTGTCACAGAGTGTCAGAGAGTGATAGAGAGTGATAGAGAGTGTCTGAGAGTGTCACAGAGTGTCAGAGAGGGATAGAGAGTGTCTGAGAGTGGTAGAGAGTGTCTGAGAGTGTCAGAGAGTGTCAGAGTGTGTCAGAGAGAGTCAGAGAGTGTTTGAGAGTGTCTGAGAGTGTGTGAGAGTGTTAGAGAGTTTCAGAGAGTGATAGAGAGTTTCAGAGAGTGATAGAGAGTGTCTGAGAGTGTCAGAGAGTGTCTGAGAGTGTCAGACAGTGATAGAGAGTGTCAGAGAGTGATATAGAGTGTCTGAGAGTGTCATAGAGTGATCGAGAGAGTCAAAGAAAGTCAGAGAGTGATAGAGTGTGTCAGAGAGTGATATTGAGTGACAGAGAGTTTCAGAGAGTGTCATTGAGTGATAGAGTGTCAGAGAGTTTCAGAGAGTGATAGAGAGTGTCAGAGAGTGATAGAGAGTGTCAGAAAGTGATAGAGAGTGATAGAGAGTGTCAGAGAGTGATAGAGAGTGTCTGAGATTTTCAGAGAGTGTCAGAGTGTGTCAGAGTGTGTCAGAGAGTGATATTGAGTGATACAGAGTGTCAGAGATTGATCAAGAGTGTCAGAGAGTGTCTAAGAGTGATAGAGAGTTTCTGAGAGTGTCAGAGAGTGTCTGAGAGTGTCAGAGAGTGTCTGAGAGTGTCAGAGAGTGTCAGAGAGTGATATAGAGTGTCTGAGAGTGTCAGAGAGTGTCAGAGAGTGATAGAGTGTGTCTGAGAGTGTCAGAGAGTGTCAGAGTGTGTCAGACAGTAATAGAGAGTGATAGAGAGTGTCAGAGAGTGTCATAGAGTGATCGAGAGTGACAAAGAGAGTCAGAGAGTGATAGAGAGTGATTGAATGTTTCTGAGAGTGTCAGAGAGTGACAGAGATTGATAGAGAGTGTCTGAGAGTGTCAGAGAGTGTCTGAGAGTGTCAGAGAGTGTCAGAGAGTGATAGAGAGTGATAGAGAGTGTCTGAGAGTGAAAGAGAGTGTCTGAGAGTGTCAGAGAGTGTCAGAGAGTGATAGAGAGTGATAGAGTGTGATAGAGAGTGTCTGAGAGTGAAAGAGAGTGTCTGAGAGTGTCAGAGAGTGTCAGAGAGTGTCAGAGAGTGTCTGAGAGAGACTGAGAGTATCAGAAGGTGATAGAGATTGATAGAGAGTGTCTGAGAGTGTCAGAGACTGTCAGAGTGTATCAGAGAGTGATAGAGAGTATCTGAGTGTGTCAGAGAGTGTCAGAGAGTGATAGAGATTGATAGAGAGTGTCAGAGAGTGTGATAGAGAGATAGAGAGTGTCAGAGAGTGTCAGAGAGCGTCAGAGAGTGATAAGAGTGTCTGAGAGTGATAGAGATTGTCTGAGAGTATCTGAGAGTGCATGAGAGTGATTGAGAGTGTCAGAGAGTGTCTGAGAGTGTCAGAGAGTGTCAGAGAGTGATAGAGAGTTTCTGAGAGTGTCAGAGAGTGTCAGAGAGTGTCAGAGAGTGATAGAGAGTGATAGAGAGCGATAGAGTGTCTAAGAGTGTCAGAGAGTGATAGAGTGTGTCTGAGAGTGTCAGAGAGTGTCAGAGTGTGTCAGACAGTAATAGAGAGTGATAGAGAGTGTCAGAGAGTGTCATAGAGTGATCGAGAGTGACAAAGAGAGTCAGAGAGTGATAGAGAGTGATTGAATGTGTCTGAGAGTTTCAGAGTGTGTCAGAGAGTAATAGAGAGTGATAGAGAGTATCAGAGAGTGATCAAGAGTGTCAGTGAGTGTCTAAGAGTGAGAGAGAGTTTCTGAGAGTGTCAGAGAGCGTCTGAGAGTGTCAGAGAGTGTCAGAGAGTGTCAGAGAGTGTCTGAGAGTGTCAGAGAGTGTCAGAGAGTGTCAGAGAGTGATATAGAGTCTCTGAGAGTGTCAGAGAGTGTCAGAGAGTGATAGAGTGTGTCTGAGAGTGTCAGAGAGTGTCAGAGTGTGTCTGACAGTAATAGAGAGTGATAGAGAGTGTCAGAGAGTGTCATAGAGTGATCGAGAGTGACAAAGAGAGTCAGAGAGTGATAGAGAGTGATTGAATGTGTCTGAGAGTGTCAGAGAGTGTCAGAGAGTGATAGAGATTGATAGAGAGTGTCTGAGAGTGTCAGAGAGTGTCTGAGAGTGTCAGAGAGTGTCAGAGAGTGATAGAGAGTGTCTGAGAGTGTCAGAGAGTGTCTGAGAGAGTCTGAGAGTGTCAGAGAGTGTCAGAGAGTGATAGAGTGTGTCTGAGAGTGTCAGAGAGTGATAGAGATTGATAGAGAGTGTCAGAGAGTGTCATAGAGAGATAGAGAGTGTCAGAGAGTGTCATAGAGCGTCAGAGAGTGTCAGAGAGTGATAGAGAGTTTCTGAGGTGTCTGAGAGTGACAGAGAGTGTCAGAGAGTGATAGAGAGTGTCTGAGACTGTCAGAGAGTGTCAGAGTGTGTCAGAGAGTGATAGAGATTGATAGAGAGTGTATGAGAGTGTCAGAGAGAGTCTGAGAGTGTCAGAGAGTGTCAGAGAGTGATAGAGAGTGCCTGAGAGTGTCAGAGAGTGTCTGAGAGCGTCAGAGAGTGTCAGAGAGTGATAGAGAGTGTCTGAGAGTGATAGAGAGTGTCTGAGAGTGTCAGAGAGTGTCAGAGTGTGTCAGAGAGAGTGAGAGAGTGATTGAGAGTGTCCGAGAGTGTCAGAGAGTGTCTGAGAGTGTCAGAGAGTGTCAGAGAGTGATAGAGAGTTATCAGAGAGTGATAGAGAGTGATAGAGAGTGTCTGATTTTGTCAGAGAGTGTCTGAGAGTGTCAGAGAATGTCAGAGAGTGATAGAGAGTGATAGAGAGTGTCTGAGAGTGATAGAGATGGTCAGAGTGTGTCAGAGAGTGATAGAGAGTGTCTGAGAGTGATTGAGAGTGTCTGAGAGTGTCTGAGAGTGATAGAGAGTGATAGAGTGTGTCTGAGAATGTCAGAGAGTGCCAGAGAGTGATAGAGAGTGTCTGAGAGTGATAGAGATTGTCAGAGTGTGTCAGAGAGTGATAGAGAGTGTCTGAGAGTGCCAGAGTGTGTCAGAGTGTGTCAGAGAGTGATAGAGATTGATAGAGAGTGTATGAGACTGTCAGAGAGTGACTGAGAGAGTCAGAGAGTGTCAGAGAGTGATAGAGAGTGTCTGAGAGTGTCAGAGAGTGTCAGAGAGTGATGGAGAGTGTCTGAGAGTGATAGAGAGTGTCTGAGAGTGATAGAGAGTGTCTGAGAGTGTCAGAGAGTGTCAGAGTGTGACAGAGAGTGTCTGAGAGTGATAGAGAGTGTCTGAGAGTGTCAGAGAGTGGTTGAGAGCGTCAGAGAGTGTCAGAGAGTGTCTGAGCGAGTCTGAGAGTGTCAGAGACTGTCAGAGTGTATCAGAGAGTGATAGAGAGTGATAGAGAGTGTCTGTGTGTGTCAGAGAGTGTCAGAGAGTGATAGAGAGTGATAGAGAGTGTCAGAGAGTGTCATGGAGTGATAGAGTGTGTCAGAGTGTGTCAGAGAGCGTCAGACAGTGTCAGAGAGTGTCAGAGAGTTTCAGAGAGTGATAGAGAGTGTCTGAGGTGTCTGAGAGTGACAGAGTGTCAGAGTGTGTCAGAGAGTGATAGAGAGTGTCTGAGACTGTCAGACTGTCAGAGTGTGTCAGAGAGTGATAGAGATTGATAGAGAGTGTATGAGAGTGTCAGAGAGTATCTGAGATTGTCAGAGAGTATCAGAGAATGATAGAGAGTGTCAGAGAGTGTCAGAGTGTGTCAGAGTGTGTCAGAGAGTGTCAGATAGTGATTGAGAGTGTCTGAGAGTGTCAGAGAGTGTCTGAGAGTGTCAGAGAGTGATGGAGAGAGTCAGAGAGTGATAGAGAGTGATAGAGAGTGTCTGAGAGTGTCAGAGAGTGTCTGAGAGTGTCAGGGAGTGTCAGAGAGTCATAGAGATTGTCTGAGAGTGATAGAGATTGTCTGAGAGTGTCTGAGAGTGATTGAGAGTGTCTGAGAGTGTCTGAGAGTGTCTGAGAGTGATAGAGTGATAGAGAGTGATAGAGAGTGTCTGAGAGTGTCAGAGAGTGTCAGAGAGTGATAGAGACTGTCTGAGAGTGTCAGAGAGTGATAGAGAGTGTCTGAGAGTGATAGAGAGTGTCAGAGAGTGATAGAGAGTGTCAGAGAGTGATAGAGTGTGTCAGAGAGAGTGAGAGAGTGATTGAGAGTGTCTGAGAGTGTCAGAGAGTGTCTGAGAGTGTCAGAGAGTGTCAGAGAGTGATAGAGAGTGTCAGAGAGTGATAGAGAGTGATCGAGAGTGTCTGATTTTGTCAGAGAGTGTCTGAGAGTGTCAGAGAGTGTCAGAGAGTGATAGAGAGTGTCAGAGAGTGATAGAGAGTGATAGAGAGTGTCTGAGAGTGTCAGCGAGTGTCTGAGAGTGTCAGGTAGTATCAGAGAGTGATAGAGAGTGTCTGAGAGTGATAGAGATTGTCTGAGGGTGTCTGAGAGTGTCTGAGAGAGTCTGAGAGTGATTGAGAGTGTCTGAGAGTGTCTGAGAGTGATAGAGTGTGTCTGAGAGTGTCAGAGAGTGTCAGAGAGTGATAGAGAGTGTCTGAGAGTGATAGAGATTGTCAGAGTGTGTCAGAGAGTGATAGAGAGTGTCTGAGAGTGTCAGCGAGTGTCTGAGAGTGTCAGGTAGTATCAGAGAGTGATAGAGTGTGTCTGAGAGTGTCAGAGAGTGTCAGAGAGTGATAGAGAGTGTCTGAGAGTGATAGAGATTGTCAGAGCGTGTCAGAGAGTGATAGAGAGTGTCTGAGAGTGCCAGAGTGTGTCAGAGTGTGTCAGAGAGTGATAGAGATTGATAGAGAGTGTATGAGACTGTCAGAGAGTGACTGAGAGAGTCAGAGAGTGTCAGAGAGTGATAGAGAGTGTCTGAGAGTGTCAGAGAGTGATGGAGAGTGTCTGAGAGTGATAGAGAGTGTCTGAGAGTGATAGAGAGTGTCTGAGAGTGTCAGAGAGTGTCAGAGTGTGACAGAGAGTGTCTGAGAGTGATAGAGAGTGTCTGAGAGTGTCAGAGAGTGGTTGAGAGTGTCAGAGAGTGTCAGAGAGTGTCTGAGCGAGTCTGAGAGTGTCAGAGACTGTCAGAGTGTATCAGAGAGTGATAGAGAGTGATAGAGAGTGTCTGTGTGTGTCAGAGAGTGTCAGAGAGTGATAGAGAGTGATAGAGAGTGTCAGAGAGTGTCATGGAGTGATAGAGTGTGTCAGAGTGTGTCAGAGAGCGTCAGACAGTGTCAGAGAGTGTCAGAGTGTGTCAGAGAGTGATAGAGAGTGTCTGAGACTGTCAGAGACTGTCAGAGTGTGTCAGAGAGTGATATAGATTGATAGAGAGTGTATGAGAGTGTCAGAGAGTATCTGAGAGTGTCAGAGAGTATCAGAGAATGATAGAGAGTGTCAGAGAGTGTCAGAGTGTGTCAGAGTGTGTCAGAGAGTGTCAGATAGTGATTGAGAGTGTCTGAGAGTGTCAGAGAGTGTCTGAGAGTGTCAGAGAGTGATGGAGAGAGTCATAGAGATTGTCTGAGAGTGATAGAGATTGTCTGAGAGTGTCTGAGAGTGATTGAGAGTGTCTGAGAGTGTCTGAGAGTGTCTGAGAGTGATAGAGTGATAGAGAGTGATAGAGAGTGTCTGAGAGTGTCAGAGAGTGTCAGAGAGTGATAGAGAGTGTCAGAGAGTGATAGAGAGTGATCGAGAGTGTCTGATTTTGTCAGAGAGTGTCTGAGAGTGTCAGAGAGTGTCAGAGAGTGATAGAGAGTGTCAGAGAGTGATAGAGAGTGATAGAGAGTGTCTGAGAGTGTCAGCGAGTGTCTGAGAGTGTCAGGTAGTATCAGAGAGTGATAGAGAGTGTCTGAGAGTGATAGAGATTGTCTGAGGGTGTCTGAGAGTGTCTGAGAGAGTCTGAGAGTGATTGAGAGTGTCTGAGAGTGTCTGAGAGTGATAGAGTGTGTCTGAGAGTGTCAGAGAGTGTCAGAGAGTGATAGAGAGTGTCTGAGAGTGATAGAGATTGTCAGAGTGTGTCAGAGAGTGATAGAGAGTGTCTGAGAGTGTCAGCGAGTGTCTGAGAGTGTCAGGTAGTATCAGAGAGTGATAGAGTGTGTCTGAGAGTGTCAGAGAGTGTCAGAGAGTGATAGAGAGTGTCTGAGAGTGATAGAGATTGTCAGAGTGTGTCAGAGAGTTTCAGAGAGTGATAGAGAGTGTCTGAGGTGTCTGAGAGTGACAGAGTGTCAGAGTGTGTCAGAGAGTGATAGAGAGTGTCTGAGACTGTCAGAGACTGTCAGAGTGTGTCAGAGAGTGATAGAGATTGATAGAGAGTGTATGAGAGTGTCAGAGAGTATCTGAGAGTGTCAGAGAGTATCAGAGAATGATAGAGAGTGTCAGAGAGTGTCAGAGTGTGTCAGAGTGTGTCAGAGAGTGTCAGATAGTGATGGAGAGAGTCAGAGAGTGATAGAGAGTGATAGAGAGTGTCTGAGAGTGTCAGAGAGTGTCTGAGAGTGTCAGGGAGTGTCAGAGAGTCATAGAGATTGTCTGAGAGTGATAGAGATTGTCTGAGAGTGTCTGAGAGTGATTGAGAGTGTCTGAGAGTGTCTGAGAGTGTCTGAGAGTGATAGAGTGATAGAGAGTGATAGAGAGTGTCTGAGAGTGTCAGAGAGTGTCAGAGAGTGATAGAGATTGTCTGAGATTGTCAGAGAGTGCCTGAGACTGTCTGAGAGTGTCAGAGAGTGATAGAGAGTGTCTGAGAGTGATAGAGAGTGTCAGAGAGTGATAGAGAGTGTCAGAGAGTGATAGAGTGTGTCAGAGAGAGTGAGAGAGTGATTGAGAGTGTCTGAGAGTGATAGAGAGTGTCTGAGAGTGTCAGAGAGTGTCAGAGTGTGACAGAGAGTGTCTGAGAGTGATAGAGAGTGTCTGAGAGTGTCAGAGAGTGGTTGAGAGTGTCAGAGAGTGTCAGAGAGTGTCTGAGCGAGTCTGAGAGTGTCAGAGACTGTCAGAGTGTATCAGAGAGTGATAGAGAGTGATAGAGAGTGTCTGTGTGTATCAGAGAGTGTCAGAGAGTGATAGAGAGTGATAGAGAGTGTCAGAGAGTGTCATGGAGTGATAGAGTGTGTCAGAGTGTGTCAGAGAGCGTCAGACAGTGTCAGAGAGTGTCAGAGAGTTTCAGAGAGTGATAGAGAGTGCCTGAGGTGTCTGAGAGTGACAGAGAGTGTCAGAGTGTGTCAGAGAGTGATAGAGAGTGTCTGAGACTGTCAGAGACTGTCAGAGTGTGTCAGAGAGTGATATAGATTGATAGAGAATGATAGAGAGTGTCAGAGAGTGTCAGAGTGTGTCAGAGTGTGTCAGAGAGTGTCAGATAGTGATTGAGAGTGTCTGAGAGTGTCAGAGAGTGTCTGAGAGTGTCAGAGAGTGATGGAGAGAGTCAGAGAGTGATAGAGAGTGATAGAGAGTGTCTGAGAGTGTCAGAGAGTGTCTGAGAGTGTCAGGGAGTGTCAGAGAGTCATAGAGATTGTCTGAGAGTGATAGAGATTGTCTGAGAGTGTCTGAGAGTGATTGAGAGTGTCTGAGAGTGTCTGAGAGTGTCTGAGAGTGATAGAGTGATAGAGAGTGATAGAGAGTGTCTGAGAGTGTCAGAGAGTGTCAGAGAGTGATAGAGAGTGTCAGAGAGTGATAGAGAGTGATCGAGAGTGTCTGATTTTGTCAGAGAGTGTCTGAGAGTGTCAGAGAGTGTCAGAGAGTGATAGAGAGTGTCTGAGAGTGTCAGAGAGTGTCAGAGAGTGATGGAGAGTGTCTGAGAGTGATAGAGAGTGTCTGAGAGTGATAGAGAGTGTCTGAGAGTGTCAGAGAGTGTCAGAGTGTGACAGAGAGTGTCTGAGAGTGATAGAGAGTGTCTGAGAGTGTCAGAGAGTGTCTGAGCGAGTCTGAGAGTGTCAGAGACTGTCAGAGTGTATCAGAGAGTGATAGAGAGTGATAGAGAGTGTCTGTGTGTATCAGAGAGTGTCAGAGAGTGATAGAGAGTGATAGAGAGTGTCAGAGAGTGTCATGGAGTGATAGAGTGTGTCAGAGTGTGTCAGAGAGCGTCAGACAGTGTCAGAGAGTGTCAGAGAGTTTCAGAGAGTGATAGAGAGTGCCTGAGGTGTCTGAGAGTGACAGAGAGTGTCAGAGTGTGTCAGAGAGTGATAGAGAGTGTCTGAGACTGTCAGAGAGTGTCAGAGAGTGATAGAGAGTGTCAGAGAGTGATAGAGAGTGATCGAGAGTGTCTGATTTTGTCAGAGAGTGTCTGAGAGTGTCAGAGAGTGTCAGAGAGTGATAGAGATTGTCAGAGTGTGTCAGAGAGTGATAGAGAGTGTCTGAGAGTGTCAGCGAGTGTCTGAGAGTGTCAGGTAGTATCAGAGAGTGATAGAGAGTGTCTGAGAGTGATAGAGATTGTCTGAGGGTGTCTGAGAGTGTCTGAGAGAGTCTGAGAGTGATTGAGAGTGTCTGAGAGTGTCTGAGAGTGATAGAGAGTGTCTGAGAGTGATAGAGATTGTCAGAGTGTGTCAGAGAGTGATAGAGAGTGTCTGAGAGTGTCAGCGAGTGTCTGAGAGTGTCAGGTAGTATCAGAGAGTGATAGAGTGTGTCTGAGAGTGTCAGAGAGTGTCAGAGAGTGATAGAGAGTGTCTGAGAGTGATAGAGATTGTCAGAGTGTGTCAGAGAGTGATAGAGAGTGTCTGAGAGTGCCAGAGTGTGTCAGAGTGTGTCAGAGAGTGATAGAGATTGATAGAGAGTGTATGAGACTGTCAGAGAGTGACTGAGAGAGTCAGAGAGTGTCAGAGAGTGATAGAGAGTGTCTGAGAGTGTCAGAGAGTGTCTGAGAGTGATAGAGAGTGTCTGAGAGTGATAGAGAGTGTCTGAGAGTGTCAGAGAGTGTCAGAGTGTGACAGAGAGTGTCTGAGAGTGATAGAGAGTGTCTGAGAGTGATAGAGAGTGTCTGAGAGTGTCAGAGAGTGGTTGAGAGTGTCAGAGAGTGTCAGAGAGTGTCTGAGCGAGTCTGAGAGTGTCAGAGACTGTCAGAGTGTATCAGAGAGTGATAGAGAGTGATAGAGAGTGTCTGTGTGTGTCAGAGAGTGTCAGAGAGTGATAGAGAGTGATAGAGAGTGTCAGAGAGTGTCATGGAGTGATAGAGTGTGTCAGAGTGTGTCAGAGAGCGTCAGACAGTGACAGAGAGTGTCAGAGTGTGTCAGAGAGTGATAGAGAGTGTCTGAGACTGTCAGAGACTGTCAGAGTGTGTCAGAGAGTGATATAGATTGATAGAGAGTGTATGAGAGTGTCAGAGAGTATCTGAGAGTGTCAGAGAGTATCAGAGAATGATAGAGAGTGTCAGAGAGTGTCAGAGTGTGTCAGAGTGTGTCAGAGCGAGTCAGAGAGTGATTGAGATTGTCTGAGAGTGTCTGAGAGTGTCTGAGAGTGTCAGAGAGTGTCAGGGAGTGATAGAGAGTGTCAGAGAGTGATAGAGAGTGTCTGAGAGTGTCAGAGAGTGATAGAGACTGTCAGAGAGTGATAGAGAATGTCTGAGAGTGTCAGAGAGTGTCAGAGTGTGTCAGAGAGCAATAGAGAGTGATAGAGAGTGTCTGAGAGTGTCATAGAGTGATCGAGAGAGTCAAAGAGAGTCAGAGAGTGATAGAGAGTGATTGAATGTGTCTGAGTGTGTCAGAGAGTGTCAGAGTGTGTCAGAGAGTGATATTGAGTGATAGAGAGTTTCAGAGAGTGTAATTGAGTGATAGAGAGTGTCAGAGAGTTTCGGAGTGTGTCAGAGAGTGTCAGAGAGTGATAGAGATTGATAGAGAGTGTCAGAGAGTGTCATAGAGAGATAGAGAGTGTCAGAGAGTGTCAGAGAGCGTCAGAGAGTGTCAGAGAGTGTCAGAGAGTGATAGAGAGTTTCTGAGGTGTCTGAGAGTGACAGAGAGTGTCAGAGAGTGATAGAGAGTGTCTGAGACTGTCAGAGAGTGTCAGAGTGTGTCAGAGAGTGATAGAGATTGATAGAGAGTGTATGAGAGTGTCAGAGAGAGTCTGAGAGTGTCAGAGAGTGTCAGAGAGTGATAGAGAGTGCCTGAGAGTGTCAGAGAGTGTCTGAGAGCGTCAGAGAGTGTCAGAGAGTGATAGAGAGTGATAGAGAGTGTCTGAGAGTGATAGAGAGTGTCAGAGAGTGTCAGAGAGTGTCAGAGAGTGATAGAGAGTTTCTGAGGTGTCTGAGAGTGACAGAGAGTGTCAGAGAGTGATAGAGAGTGTCTGAGACTGTCAGAGAGTGTCAGAGTGTGTCAGAGAGTGATAGAGATTGATAGAGAGTGTATGAGAGTGTCAGAGAGAGTCTGAGAGTGTCAGAGAGTGTCAGAGAGTGATAGAGAGTGCCTGAGAGTGTCAGAGAGTGTCTGAGAGCGTCAGAGAGTGTCAGAGAGTGATAGAGAGTGATAGAGAGTGTCTGAGAGTGATAGAGAGTGTCTGAGAGTGTCAGAGAGTGTCAGAGTGTGATAGAGAGTGTCTGAGAGTGTCAGAGAGTGTCAGAAATTGATCGAGAGAGTCTGAGAGTATCTGAAAGTGCCAGAGAGTGTCAGAGAGGGTCAAAGAGTGATTGAGAGTGATTGAGAGTGATTGAGAGTGATTTAGAATGATTGACAGTGATAGAGAGTGTCAGAGAGTGATAGAGAGTGTCTGAGACTGTCAGAGAGTGTCAGAGTGTGTCAGAGAGTGATAGAGATTGATAGAGAGTGTATGAGAGTGTCAGAGAGTTTCAGAGTGTGTCAGAGAGTGATAGAGATTGATAGAGAGTGTATGAGAGTGTCAGAGAGTATCTGAGAGTGTCAGAGAGTGTCAGAGAATGATAGAGAGTGCCTGAGAGTGTCAGAGAGGGTCTGAGAGTGTCAGAGAGTGTCTGAGAGTGATAGAGTGTCTGAGAGTGATAGAGAGTGTCTGAGAGTGTCAGAGAGTGTCAGAGTGTGTCAGAGTGTGTCAGAGAGTGTCAGATAGTGATTGAGAGTGTCTGAGAGTGTCAGAGAGTGTCTGAGAGTGTCAGAGAGTGTCAGAGAGTGATGGAGAGAGTCAGAGAGTGATAGAGAGTGATAGAGAGTGTCTGAGAGTGTCAGAGAGTGTCTGAGAGTGTCAGGGAGTGTCAGAGAGTGATAGAGATTGTCTGAGAGTGATAGAGATTGTCTGAGAGTGTCTGAGAGTGTCTGAGAGTGATTGAGAGTGTCAGAGAGTGTCTGAGAGTGTCAGAGAGTGTCAGAGAGTGATAGTGTCTGAGAGTGTCAGAGAGTGTCAGAGAGTGATAGAGAGTGTCTGAGAGTGATAGAGATTGTCTGAGAGTGTCTGAGAGTGATTGAGAGTGTCTGAGAGTGTCAGAGAGTGTCAGAGAGTGATAGAGAGTGATAGAGAGTGTCAGAGAGTGTCATGGAGTGATAGAGTGTGTCAGAGTGTGTCAGAGAGCGTCAGAGAGTGTCAGAGAGTGTCAGAGAGTTTCAGAGAGTGACAGAGAGTGTCTGAGGTGTCTGACAGTGACAGAGAGTGTCAGAGTGTGTAAGAGAGTGATAGAGAGTGTCTGAGACTGTCAGAGAGTGTCAGAGTGTGTCAGAGAGTGATAGAGATTGATAGAGAGTGTATGAGAGTGTCAGAGAGTATCTGAGAGTGTCAGAGTGTGTCAGAGAATGATAGAGAGTGCCTGAGAGTGTCAGAGAGGGTCTGAGAGTGTCAGAGAGTGTCTGAGAGTGATAGACAGTGTCAGAGAGTGCCAGAGAGTGATGGAGAGAGTCAGAGAGTGATAGAGATTGATAGAGAGTGTCTGAGAGTGTCAGAGATTGTCTGAGAGTGTCAGGGAGTGTCAGAGAGTGATAGAGATTGTCTGAGAGTGATAGAGATTGTCTGAGAGTGTCTGAGAGTGTCTGAGAGTGATTGAGAGTGTCAGAGAGTGTCTGAGAGTGTCAGAGAGTGTCAGAGAGTGATAGAGTCTGTCTGAGAGTGTCAGAGAGTGATAGAGAGTGTCTGAGAGTGATAGAGATTGTCTGAGAGTGTCTGAGAGTGATTGAGAGTGTCTGAGAGTGTCTGAGAGTGATAGAGTGATAGAGAGTGATAGAGAGTGTCTGAGAGTGTCAGAGAGTGTCAGAGAGTGATAGAGATTGTCTGAGAGTGTCAGAGAGTGCCTGAGAGTGTCTGAGAGTGATCGAGAGTGATAGAAAATGATAGAGAGTGTCTGAGAGTGATAGAGAGTGTCAGAGAGTGTCAGAGTGTGTCAGAGAGTGATAGAGAGTGATTGAATGTGTCAGAGAGTGTCATAGAGTGATCAAGGGTGACAAAGAGTGCCAGAGAGTGATAGAGAGTGATTGAATGTGTCTGAGAGTGTCAGAGTGCGTCAGAGAGTAATAGAGAGTGATAGAGAGTTTCAGAGAGAGTCGTAGCGTGATCGAGAGTGTCAGAGAGTGTCTGAGAGTGATAGAGAGTGTCTGAGAGTGATAGAGAGTGTCTGAGAGTGTCAGAGAGTGTCAGAGTGTGACAGAGAGTGTCTGAGAGTTATAGAGAGTGTCTGAGAGTGTCAGAGAGTGGTTGAGAGTGTCAGAGAGTGTCAGAGAGTGTCTGAGCGAGTCTGAGAGTGTCAGAGACTGTCAGAGTGTATCAGAGAGTGATAGAGAGTGATAGAGAGTGTCTGTGTGTGTCAGAGAGTGTCAGAGAGTGATAGAGAGTGATAGAGAGTGTCAGAGAGTGTCATGGAGTGATAGAGTGTGTCAGAGTGTGTCAGAGAGCGTCAGACAGTGTCAGAGAGTGTCAGAGAGTTTCAGAGAGTGATAGAGAGTGTCTGAGGTGTCTGAGAGTGACAGAGAGTGTCAGAGTGAGTCAGAGAGTGATAGAGAGTGTCTGAGACTGTCAGAGACTGTCAGAGTGTGTCAGAGAGTGATAGAGATTGATAGAGAGTGTATGAGAGTGTCAGAGAGTATCTGAGAGTGTCAGAGAGTATCAGAGAATGATAGAGAGTGTCAGAGAGTGTCAGAGTGTGTCAGAGTGTGTCAGAGAGTGTCAGATAGTGATTGAGAGTGTCTGAGAGTGTCAGAGAGTGTCTGAGAGTGTCAGAGAGTGTCAGAGAGTGATGGAGAGAGTCAGAGAGTGATAGAGAGTGATAGAGAGTGTCTGAGAGTGTCAGAGAGTGTCTGAGAGTGTCAGGGAGTGTCAGAGAGTGATAGAGATTGTCTGAGAGTGATAGAGATTGTCTGAGAGTGTCTGAGAGTGATTGAGAGTGTCTGAGAGTGTCTGAGAGTGTCTGAGAGTGATAGAGTGATAGAGAGTGATAGAGAGTGTCTGAGAGTGTCAGAGAGTGTCAGAGAGTGATAGAGATTGTCTGAGATTGTCAGAGAATGCCTGAGAGTGTCTGAGAGTGATCGAGAGTGATAGAAAATGATAGAGAGTGTCTGAGAGTGATAGAGAGTGTCAGAGAGTGTCAGAGTGTGTCAGAGAGTAATAGAGAGTGATAGAGAGTGTCAGAGAGTGTCATAGAGTGATCAAGGGTGACAAAGAGTGCCAGAGAGTGATAGAGAGTGATTGAATGTGTCTGAGAGTGTCAGAGTGCGTCAGAGAGTAATAGAGAGTGATAGAGAGTTTCAGAGAGAGTCGTAGAGTGATCGAGAGTGTCAGAGAGTGTCTGAGAGTGATAGATATTTTCTGAGAGTGTCAGAGATTGAGAGAGAGTGTCAGAGATTGTCAGAGAGTGTCTGAGAGTGTCAGAGAGTGTCAGAGAGTGATAGAGAGAGATAGAGAGTGTCTGGGAGTGTCAGAGAGTGTCTGAGAGTGTCAAAGAGTGTCAGAGAGTGTCAGAGCGAGTCAGAGAGTGATTGAGATTGTCTGAGAGTGTCTGAGAGTGTCTGAGAGTGTCAGAGAGTGTCAGAGAGTGATAGAGAGTGTCAGAGAGTGATAGAGAGTGTCTGAGAGTGTCAGAGAGAGTCTGAGAGTGTCAGAGAGTGATAGAGACTGTCAGAGAGTGATAGAGAATGTCTGACAGTGTCAGAGAGTGTCAGAGTGTGTCAGAGAGTGATATTGAGTGATTGAGAGCTTCAGAGAGTGTAATTGAGTGATAGAGAGTGTCAGAGAGTTTCGGAGTGTGTCAGAGAGTGTCAGAGAGTGATAGAGATTGATAGAGAGTGTCAGAGAGTGTCATAGAGAGATAGAGAGTGTCAGAGAGTGTCAGAGAGCGTCAGAGAGTGTCAGAGAGTGTCAGAGAGTGATAGAGAGTTTCTGAGGTGTCTGAGAGTGACAGAGAGTGTCAGAGAGTGATAGAGAGTGTCTGAGACTGTCAGAGAGCGTCAGAGTGTGTCAGAGAGTGATAGAGATTGATAGAGAGTGTATGAGAGTGTCAGAGAGAGTCTGAGAGTGTCAGAGAGTGTCAGAGAGTGATAGAGAGTGCCTGAGAGTGTCAGAGAGTGTCTGAGAGCGTCAGAGAGTGTCAGAGAGTGATAGAGAGTGTCTGAGAGTGATAGAGAGTGTCTGAGAGTGTCAGAGAGTGTCAGAGTGTGATAGAGAGTGTCTGAGAGTGTCAGAGAGTGTCAGAAATTGATCGAGAGAGTCTGAGAGTATCTGAAAGTGCCAGAGAGTGTCAGAGAGGGTCAAAGAGTGATTGAGAGTGATTGAGAGTGATTGAGAGTGATTGAGAATGATTGACAGTGATAGAGAGTGTCAGAGAGTGATAGAGTGTGTCAGAGAGTGATAGAGAGTGTCTGAGACTGTCAGAGAGTGTCAGAGTGTGACAGAGAGTGATAGAGATTGATAGAGAGTGTATGAGAGTGTCAGAGAGTGTCAGAGTGTGTCAGAGAGTGATAGAGATTGATAGAGAGTGTATGAGAGTGTCAGAGAGTATCTGAGAGTGTCAGAGAGTGTCAGAGAATGATAGAGAGTGCCTGAGAGTGTCAGAGAGGGTCTGAGAGTGTCAGAGAGTGTCTGAGAGTGATAGAGAGTGTCTGAGAGTGATAGAGAGTGTCTGAGAGTGTCAGAGAGTGTCAGAGTGTGTCAGAGTGTGTCAGAGAGTGTCAGATGGTGATTGAGAGTGTCTGAGAGTGTCAGAGAGTGATGGAGAGTGTCAGAGAGTGTCAGAGAGTGATGGAGAGAGTCAGAGAGTGATAGAGAGTGATAGAGAGTGTCTGAGAGTGTCTGAGAGTGTCTGAGAGTGATTGAGAGTGTCAGAGAGTGTCTGAGAGTGTCAGAGAGTGTCAGAGAGTGATAGAGAGTGTCTGAGAGGGTCAGAGACTGTCAGAGAGTGATAGAGAGTGTCTGAGAGTGATAGAGATTGTCTGAGAGTGTCTGAGAGTGATTGAGAGTGTCTGAGAGTGTCAGAGAGTGTCAGAGAGTGATAGAGAGTGATAGAGAGTGTCAGAGAGTGTCATGGAGTGATAGAGTGTGTCAGAGTGTGTCAGAGAGCGTCATAGAGTGTCAGAGAGTGTCAGAGAGTTTCAGAGAGTGACAGAGAGTGTCTGAGGTGTCTGACAGTGACAGAGAGTGTCAGAGTGTGTAAGAGAGTGATAGAGAGTGTCTGAGACTGTCAGAGAGTGTCAGAGTGTGTCAGAGAGTGATAGAGATTGATAGAGAGTGTATGAGAGTGTCAGAGAGTAGCTGAGAGTGTCAGAGTGTGTCAGAGAATGATAGAGAGTGCCTGAGAGTGTCAGAGAGGGTCTGAGAGTGTCAGAGAGTGTCTGAGAGTGATAGACAGTGTCAGAGAGTGCCAGAGAGTGATGGAGAGAGTCAGAGAGTGATAGAGATTGATAGAGAGTGTCAGAGAGTGTCATGGAGTCATAGAGTGTGTCAGAGTGTGTCAGAGAGCGTCAGAGAGTGTCAGAGAGTGTCAGAGAGTTTCAGAGAGTGACAGAGAGTGTCTGAGGTGTCTGAGAGTGACAGAGAGTGTCAGAGTGTGTCAGAGAGTGATAGAGAGTGTCTGAGACTGTCAGAGTGTGTCAGAGAGTGATAGAGATTGATAGAGAGTGTATGAGAGTGTCAGAGAGTATCTGAGAGTGTCAGAGAGTGTCAGAGAATGATAGAGAGTGCCTGAGAGTGTCAGAGAGGGTCTGAGAGTGTCAGAGAGTGTCTGAGAGTGATAGAGAGTGTCAGAGAGAGATGGAGAGAGTCAGAGAGTGATAGAGAGTGATAGAGAGTGTCTGAGAGTGTCAGAGAGTGATAGAGAGTGTAAGAGAGTGATAGAGAGTGATAGAGAGTGCCTGAGAGTGTCAGAGAGGGTCTGAGAGTGTCAGAGAGTGTCTGAGAGTGATAGAGAGTGTCAGAGAGTGATGGAGAGAGTCAGACAGTGTCAGAGTGTGATAGAGAGTGTCAGAGAGTGTCAGAGAGTGATAGAGAGTGTAAGAGAGTGATAGAGAGTGATAGAGAGTGTCAGAGAACGATAAAGAGTGTCAGAGAGTGATAGAGAGTGTCTGAGACTGTCAGAGTGTGTCAGAGAGTGATAGAGATTGATAGAGAGTGTATGAGAGTGTCAGAGAGTATCTGAGAGTGTCAGAGAGTGTCAGAGAATGATAGAGAGTGCCTGAGAGTGTCAGAGAGGGTCTGAGAGTGTCAGAGAGTGTCTGAGAGTGATAGAGAGTGTCAGAGAGTGATGGAGAGAGTCAGAGAGTGATAGAGAGTGATAGAGAGTGTCTGAGAGTGTCAGAGAGTGATAGAGAGTGTAAGAGAGTGATAGAGAGTGATAGAGAGTGCCTGAGAGTGTCAGAGAGGGTCTGAGAGTGTCAGAGAGTGTCTGAGAGTGATAGAGAGTGTCAGAGAGTGATGGAGAGAGTCAGACAGTGTCAGAGTGTGATAGAGAGTGTCAGAGAGTGTCAGAGAGTGATAGAGAGTGTAAGAGAGTGATAGAGAGTGATAGAGAGTGTCAGAGAACGATAAAGAGTGTCAGAGAGTGATAGAGAGTGACAGAGAGTGTCTGAGAGTGTCAGAGAGTGTCAGAGTGTGTCAGAGTGTGTCAGAGAGTGATAAAGTGTGTTATAGAGTGTCACAGAGTGTCATTGAGTGAAAAAGAGTGTCAGAGAGTGTCAGAGAGTGATGGAGAGTGATAGAGAGTGTCTGAGAGTGTCAGAGATCGATGGAGAGTGTCAGAGAGTGATAGAGAGTGTCAGAGAGTGATAGAGAGTGTCTGAGAGTGTCTGAGAGTGTCTGAGAGTGACAGAGAGTGAAATAGAGTGTCTGAGAGTGTCAGTGAGTGTCAGAGAGTGGTAGAGACTGTCTGAGACTGTCAGTGAGTGATAGAGAGCCTCTGAGAGTGTCAGAGAGTGTCAGAGAGTGAGAGAGAGTGATAGAGAGTGTTTGAGAGTGTCTGAGAGTGAGAGAGAGTGACAGAGAGTGTCTGAGAGTTTCGGTGAGTGTCAGAGAGTGATAGAGAGTGTCTGAGAGTGTCAGAGAGTGATAGAGAGCCTCTGAGATTGTCAGAGAGTGTCCGAGAGCGATAGAGAGTTTCAGAGAGTGATAGAGAGTGTCAGAGTGTGATAAAGAGTGTCTGAGAGTGTCTGCGAGTAACAGAGAGTGAAAGAGAGAGGCTGAGAGTGTCAGTGAGTGTCAGAGAGTGATAGAGAGTGTCTGAGAGTGTCAGTGTGTGATAGAGAGTGGTAGAGAGCCTTTGAGAGTGATAGAGAGTGTCTGAGAGTGTCAGAGAGTGATAGAGAGTTATAGAGAGCCTCTGAGATTGTCAGACAGTGTCAGAGAGTGATAGAGAGTGTCAGAGAGTGATAGAGAGGGATTGAGTGTGTCAGAGAGGGTCAGAGAGCGATAGAGAGTGTCAGAGAGTGACAGAGAGTGTCAGAGAGTGATAGAGAGTGTCTGAGAGTGTCAGTGAGTGATAGAGAGTGATAGAGAGCCTCTGAGAGTGTCAGAGAGTGTCAGAGAGTGATATAGAGTGTCAGAGAGTGATAAAGAGCGACAGAGAGTGTCAGAGAGTGATAGAGAGTGTCTGAGAGTGTCAGTGAGTGATAGAGAGTGATAGAGAGCCTCTGAGAGTGTCAGAGAGTGTCAGAGAGTGATATAGAGTGTCAGAGAGTGATAAAGAGCGACAGAGAGTGTCTGAGAGTGTCAGTGAGTGTCAGAGAGTGATATAGAGTGTCTGAGAGCGCCAGAGAGTGATAGAGAGTGATAGAGAGCCTCTGAGAGTGTCAGAGAGTGTCAGAGTGTGTCAGAATGTGTCAGAGGGTGTCAGAGAGTGTCAGAGAGTGTCAGAGAGTGATAGAGAGTTACTGAGAATGTCAGAGAGTGATAGAGAGTGTCAGAGAGTGATAGAGAGTGATAGAGAGTGATAGAGAAAGTCTGAGAGTGACAGAGAGCGTCTGAGAGTGTCAGTGAGTGTCAGAGAGTGATAGAGAGTGTCAGAGAGTGTCAGAGAGTGTCAGAGAGTGATAGAGAGTTTCTGAGAATGTCAGAGAGTGTTAGAGAGTGTCAGAGAGTATCAGAGAGTGATAGAGAGTGTCAGAGAGTGATAGAGAGTTTCTGAGAATGTCAGAGAGTGATGGAGAGTGTCAGAGTGTGATAGAGAGTGTCAGAGAGTGATAGAGAGTGTCTGAGAATGTCAGAGAGTGATAGGGAGTGTCAGAGAGTGATAGAGAGTGTCTGAGAGTGTCTGAGAGTGACAGAGAGTGTCTGAGAGTGACAGCGAGTGTCTGATAGTGTCAGTGAGTGTTTTAGAGATTGTCAGAGAGTGATAGAGTGTGTCTGAGAATGTCAGAGTGTGATAGAGAGTGTCAGAGAGTGATGGAGAGTGCGTGAGAGTTTCAGAGAGTGAGAGAGAGATTCTGAGAGTGTCAGAGAGTGTCAGCGAGAAATAGAGAGTGATAGAGAGTGATAGAGAGTGATAGAGAGTGATAGAGAGTTTCAGAGTGTGTCATTCAGTGATAGAGAGTGTCAGACAGTGTCAGAGTGTGATAGAGAGTGTCAGAGAGTGTCAGAGAGTGATAGAGAGTGTAAGAGAGTGATAGAGAGTGATAGAGAGTGTCAGAGAACGATAAAGAGTGTCAGAGAGTGATAGAGAGTGACAGAGAGTGTCTGAGAGTGTCAGAGAGTGTCAGAGTGTGTCAGAGTGTGTCAGAGAGTGATAGAGAGTGATTGAGTGTGTCAGAGAGTGTCAGAGAGCGATTGAGAGTGTCAGAGAGTGATAGAGAGTGCCAGAGAGTGATAGAGAGTGACAGAGAGTGTCAGAGAGTGATAGAGATTGACAGAGAGTGTCTGAGAGTGTCAGAGAGTGTCTGAGAGTGTCAGAGAGTGTCAGAGAGTGATAGAGAGTGTCAGAGAGTGATGGAGAGTGCGTGAGAGTTTCAGAGAGTGAGAGAGAGATTCTGAGAGTGTCAGAGAGTGTCAGCGAGGGATAGAGAGTGATAGAGAGTGATAGAGAGTGATAGAGAGTGATAGAGAGTTTCAGAGTGTGTCATTCAGTGACAGAGAGTGTCAGACAGTGTCAGAGTGTGATAGAGAGTGTCAGAGAGTGTCAGAGAGTGATAGAGAGTGATAGAGAGTGTCAGAGAACGATAAAGAGTGTCAGAGAGTGATAGAGAGTGACAGAGAGTGTCTGAGAGTGTCAGAGAGTGTCAGAGTGTGTCAGAGTGTGTCAGAGAGTGATAGAGAGTGATTGAGTGTGTCAGAGAGTGTCAGAGAGCGATTGAGAGTGTCAGAGAGTGATAGAGAGTGTCAGAGAGTGATAGAGAGTGACAGAGAGTGTCAGAGAGTGATAGAGAATGTCAGAGAGTGATAGAGAGTGACAGAGAGTGTCTGAGATTGTCAGAGACTGATGGAGAGTGTCAGAGAGTGTCATAGAGTGAGAGAGAGTGTCAGTGAGTGACAGAGAGAGATTGACTGTTTCAGAGAGTGTCAGAGAGCGATAGAGAGTGTCAGAGAGTGATAGAGAGTGTCAGAGAGTGATAGAGAGTGTCTGAGAGTGGCTGAGAGTGACAGAGAGTGAAAGTGTGTGTCTGAGAGTGTCAGTGAGTGATAGAGAGTGTCAGAGAGTGATAGAGAGTGTCTGAGAGTGGCTGAGAGTGACAGAGAGTGAAAGTGTGTGTCTGAGAGTGTCAGTGAGTGATAGAGAGTGTCAGAGAGTGATAGAGAGCGTCTGAGAGAGTCTGAGAGTGACAGAATGTGAAAGAGAGTGTCTGAGAGTGTCAGTGAGTGTCAGAGAGTGATAGAGAGTGTCTGAGAGTGTCAGTGAGTGATAGAGAGTGATAGAGAGCCTCTGAGAGTGTCAGAGAGTGTCAGAGAGTGATAGAGAGTGTCAGAGAGAGGTAGAGAGTGACAGAGAGTGTCTGAGTGGATCAGTGAGTGTCAGAGAGTGATAGAGAGTGACAGAGAGTGACAGAGAGTGATAGAGAGTGTCAGAGAGAGTTAGAGAGTGACAGAGAGTGTCTGAGAGGATCAGTGAGTGGCAGAGAGTGATGGAGAGTGTAAGAGAGTGATAGAGAGTGACAGAGAGTGTCAGAGAGTGATAGAGATTGTCAGAGAGTGATAGAGAGTGACAGAGAGTGTCAGAGAGCGATAGAGAGTGTCAGAGAGTGATAGAGAGTGTCAGAGAGTGATAGAGAGTGACAGAGAGTGTCTAAGATTGTCAGAGAGTGATAGAGTGTGTCAGAGAGTGTCAGAGAGCGATAGAGAGTGTCAGAGAGTGATAGAGAGTGTCAGAGAGTGATAGAGAGTGTTTGAGAGTGGCTGAGAGTGACAGAGAGTGAAAGCGAGTGTCTGAGAGTGTCAGTGAGTGATAGAGAGTGTCAGAGAGTGTCATAGAGTGATAGAGAGTGTCAGAGAGTGATAGAGAGGGATTGATTGTGTCAGAGAGTGTCAGAGAGCGATAGAGAGTGTCAGAGAGTGACAGACAGTGTCAGAGAGTGATAGAGAGTGTCTGAGAGTGTCAGTGAGTGATAGAGAGTGATAGAGAGCATCTGAGAGTGTCAGAGAGTGTCAGAGAGTGATATAGAGTGTCAGAGAGTGATAGAGAGCGACAGAGAGTGTCTGAGTGTGTCAGTGAGTGTCAGAGAGTGATATAGAGTGTATGAGAGCGTCAGAGAGTGATAGAGAGTGATAGAGAGCCTCTGAGAGTGTCAGAGAGTGTCAGAGTGTGTCAGAGTGTGTCAGAGGGTGTCAGAGAGTGTCAGAGAGTGACAGAGAGTGATAGAGAGTGATAGAGAGTGTCAGAGGGTGTCAGAGAGTTTCAGAGAGTGATAGAGAGTGATAGAGAGTGTCAGAGAGTGTCATTGAGTGATGGAGAGTGGCAGAGAGTGTCACAGAGTGTCAGAGAGTGTCAGAGAGTGATAGAGAGTGTCAGAGAGTGTCAGAGAGTGATGGAGATTGTCAGAGAATGATGGAGAGTGATATAGAGTGTCTGAGAGTGATAGAGAGTGATAGAGAAAGTCTGAGAGTGACAGAGAGCGTCTGAGAGTGTCAGTGAGTGTCAGAGAGTGATAGAGAGTGTCAGAGAGTGTCAGAGAGTGATAGAGAGTTACTGAGAATGTCAGAGAGTGATAGAGAGTGTCAGAGAGTGATAGAGAGTGATAGAGAAAGTCTGAGAGTGACAGACAGCGTCTGAGAGTGTCAGTGAGTGTCAGAGAGTGATAGAGAGTGTCAGAGAGTGTCAGAGAGTGTCAGAGAGTGATAGAGAGTTTCTGAGAATGTCAGAGAGTGTTAGAGAGTGTCAGAGAGTATCAGAGAGTGATAGAGAGTGTCAGAGAGTGATAGAGAGTGTCTGAGAGTGGCTGAGAGTGACAGAGAGTGAAAGTGTGTGTCTGAGAGTGTCAGTGAGTGATAGAGAGTGTCAGAGTGTGATAGAGAGTGTCTGAGAGTGGCTGAGAGTGACAGAGAGTGAAAGTGTGTGTCTGAGAGTGTCAGTGAGTGATAGAGAGTGTCAGAGAGTGATAGAGAGCGTCTGAGAGAGTCTGAGAGTGACAGAATGTGAAAGAGAGTGTCTGAGAGTGTCAGTGAGTGTCAGAGAGTGATAGAGAGTGTCTGAGAGTGTCAGTGAGTGATAGAGAGTGATAGAGAGCCTCTGAGAGTGTCAGAGAGTGTCAGAGAGTGATAGAGAGTGTCAGAGAGAGGTAGAGAGTGACAGAGAGTGTCTGAGTGGATCAGTGAGTGTCAGAGAGTGATAGAGAGTGACAGAGAGTGACAGAGAGTGATAGAGAGTGTCAGAGAGAGTTAGAGAGTGACAGAGAGTGTCTGAGAGGATCAGTGAGTGGCAGAGAGTGATGGAGAGTGTAAGAGAGTGATAGAGAGTGACAGAGAGTGTCAGAGAGTGATAGAGATTGTCAGAGAGTGATAGAGAGTGACAGAGAGTGTCAGAGAGCGATAGAGAGTGTCAGAGAGTGATAGAGAGTGTCAGAGAGTGATAGAGAGTGACAGAGAGTGTCTAAGATTGTCAGAGAGTGATAGAGTGTGTCAGAGAGTGTCAGAGAGCGATAGAGAGTGTCAGAGAGTGATAGAGAGTGTCAGAGAGTGATAGAGAGTGTTTGAGAGTGGCTGAGAGTGACAGAGAGTGAAAGCGAGTGTCTGAGAGTGTCAGTGAGTGATAGAGAGTGTCAGAGAGTGTCATAGAGTGATAGAGAGTGTCAGAGAGTGATAGAGAGGGATTGATTGTGTCAGAGAGTGTCAGAGAGCGATAGAGAGTGTCAGAGAGTGACAGACAGTGTCAGAGAGTGATAGAGAGTGTCTGAGAGTGTCAGTGAGTGATAGAGAGTGATAGAGAGCATCTGAGAGTGTCAGAGAGTGTCAGAGAGTGATATAGAGTGTCAGAGAGTGATAGAGAGCGACAGAGAGTGTCTGAGTGTGTCAGTGAGTGTCAGAGAGTGATATAGAGTGTCTGAGAGCGTCAGAGAGTGATAGAGAGTGATAGAGAGCCTCTGAGAGTGTCAGAGAGTGTCAGAGTGTGTCAGAGTGTGTCAGAGGGTGTCAGAGAGTGTCAGAGAGTGACAGAGAGTGATAGAGAGTGATAGAGAGTGTCAGAGGGTGTCAGAGAGTTTCAGAGAGTGATAGAGAGTGATAGAGAGTGTCAGAGAGTGTCATTGAGTGATGGAGAGTGGCAGAGAGTGTCACAGAGTGTCAGAGAGTGTCAGAGAGTGATAGAGAGTGTCAGAGAGTGTCAGAGAGTGATGGAGAGTGTCAGAGAATGATGGAGAGTGATATAGAGTGTCTGAGAGTGATAGAGAGTGATAGAGAAAGTCTGAGAGTGACAGAGAGCGTCTGAGAGTGTCAGTGAGTGTCAGAAGTGATAGAGAGTGTCAGAGAGTGTCAGAGAGTGATAGAGAGTTACTGAGAATGTCAGAGAGTGATAGAGAGTGTCAGAGAGTGATAGAGAGTGATAGAGAAAGTCTGAGAGTGACAGAGAGCGTCTGAGAGTGTCAGTGAGTGTCAGAGAGTGATAGAGAGTGTCAGAGAGTGTCAGAGAGTGTCAGAGAGTGATAGAGAGTTTCTGAGAATGTCAGAGAGTGTTAGAGAGTGTCAGAGAGTATCAGAGAGTGATAGAGAGTGTCAGAGAGTGATAGAGAGTTTCTGAGAATGTCAGAGAGTGATGGAGAGTGTCAGAGTGTGATAGAGAGTGTCAGAGAGTGATAGAGAGTGTCTGAGAATGTCAGAGAGTGATAGGGAGTGTCAGAGAGTGATAGAGAGTGTCTGAGAGTGTCTGAGAGTGACAGAGAGTGTCTGAGAGTGACAGCGAGTGTCTGATAGTGTCAGTGAGTGTTTTAGAGATTGTCAGAGAGTGATAGAGTGTGTCTGAGAATGTCAGAGTGTGATAGAGAGTGTCAGAGAGTGACGGAGACTGTCTGAGAGTTTCAGAGAGTGAGAGAGAGATTCTGAGAGTGTCAGAGAGTGTCAGCGAGGGATAGAGAGTGATAGAGAGTGATAGAGAGTGATAGAGAGTTTCAGAGTGCGTCATTCAGTGATAGAGAGTGTCAGACAGTGTCAGAGTGTGATAGAGAGTGTCAGAGAGTGTCAGAGAGTGATAGAGAGTGTAAGAGAGTGATAGAGAGCGATAGAGAGTTTCAGAGAGTGATAGAGAGTGTCAGAGTGTGATAAAGAGTGTCTGAGAGTGTCTGCGAGTAACAGAGAGTGAAAGAGAGAGGCTGAGAGTGTCAGTGAGTGTCAGAGAGTGATAGAGAGTGTCTGAGAGTGTCAGTGTGTGATAGAGAGTGGTAGAGAGCCTTTGAGAGTGATAGAGAGTGTCTGAGAGTGTCAGAGAGTGATAGAGAGTTATAGAGAGCCTCTGAGATTGTCAGACAGTGTCAGAGAGTGATAGAGAGTGTCAGAGAGTGATAGAGAGGGATTGAGTGTGTCAGAGAGTGTCAGAGAGCGATAGAGAGTGTCAGAGAGTGTCAGAGAGTGATAGAGAGTGTCTGAGAGTGTCAGTGAGTGATAGAGAGTGATAGAGAGCCTCTGAGAGTGTCAGAGAGTGTCAGAGAGTGATATAGAGTGTCAGAGAGTGATAAAGAGCGACAGAGAGTGTCAGAGAGTGATAGAGAGTGTCTGAGAGTGTCAGTGAGTGATAGAGAGTGATAGAGAGCCTCTGAGAGTGTCAGAGAGTGTCAGAGAGTGATAGAGAGTGTAAGAGAGTGATAGAGAGTGATAGAGAGCCTCTGAGAGTGTCAGAGAGTGTCAGAGTGTGTCAGAGTGTGTCAGAGGGTGTCAGAGAGTGTCAGAGAGTGACAGAGAGTGATAGAGAGTGATAGAGAGTGTCAGAGGGTGTCAGAGAGTTTCAGAGAGTGATAGAGAGTGATAGAGAGTGTCAGAGAGTGTCATTGAGTGATGGAGAGTGGCAGAGAGTGTCACAGAGTGTCAGAGAGTGTCAGAGAGTGATAGAGAGTGTCAGAGAGTGTCAGAGAGTGATGGAGATTGTCAGAGAATGATGGAGAGTGATATAGAGTGTCTGAGAGTGATAGAGAGTGATAGAGAAAGTCTGAGAGTGACAGAGAGCGTCTGAGAGTGTCAGTGAGTGTCAGAGAGTGATAGAGAGTGTCAGAGAGTGTCAGAGAGTGATAGAGAGTTACTGAGAATGTCAGAGAGTGATAGAGAGTGTCAGAGAGTGATAGAGAGTGATAGAGAAAGTCTGAGAGTGACAGACAGCGTCTGAGAGTGTCAGTGAGTGTCAGAGAGTGATAGAGAGTTTCTGAGAATGTCAGAGAGTGTTAGAGAGTGTCAGAGAGTATCAGAGAGTGATAGAGAGTGTCAGAGAGTGATAGAGAGTGTCTGAGAGTGGCTGAGAGTGACAGAGAGTGAAAGTGTGTGTCTGAGAGTGTCAGTGAGTGATAGAGAGTGTCAGAGAGTGATAGAGAGTGTCTGAGAGTGGCTGAGAGTGACAGAGAGTGAAAGTGTGTGTCTGAGAGTGTCAGTGAGTGATAGAGAGTGTCAGAGAGTGATAGAGAGCGTCTGAGAGAGTCTGAGAGTGACAGAATGTGAAAGAGAGTGTCTGAGAGTGTCAGTGAGTGTCAGAGAGTGATAGAGAGTGTCTGAGAGTGTCAGTGAGTGATAGAGAGTGATAGAGAGCCTCTGAGAGTGTCAGAGAGTGTCAGAGAGTGATAGAGAGTGTCAGAGAGAGGTAGAGAGTGACAGAGAGTGTCTGAGTGGATCAGTGAGTGTCAGAGAGTGATAGAGAGTGACAGAGAGTGACAGAGAGTGATAGAGAGTGTCAGAGAGAGTTAGAGAGTGACAGAGAGTGTCTGAGAGGATCAGTGAGTGGCAGAGAGTGATGGAGAGTGTAAGAGAGTGATAGAGAGTGACAGAGAGTGTCAGAGAGTGATAGAGATTGTCAGAGAGTGATAGAGAGTGACAGAGAGTGTCAGAGAGCGATAGAGAGTGTCAGAGAGTGATAGAGAGTGTCAGAGAGTGATAGAGAGTGACAGAGAGTGTCTAAGATTGTCAGAGAGTGATAGAGTGTGTCAGAGAGTGTCAGAGAGCGATAGAGAGTGTCAGAGAGTGATAGAGAGTGTCAGAGAGTGATAGAGAGTGTTTGAGAGTGGCTGAGAGTGACAGAGAGTGAAAGCGAGTGTCTGAGAGTGTCAGTGAGTGATAGAGAGTGTCAGAGAGTGTCATAGAGTGATAGAGAGTGTCAGAGAGTGATAGAGAGGGATTGATTGTGTCAGAGAGTGTCAGAGAGCGATAGAGAGTGTCAGAGAGTGACAGACAGTGTCAGAGAGTGATAGAGAGTGTCTGAGAGTGTCAGTGAGTGATAGAGAGTGATAGAGAGCATCTGAGAGTGTCAGAGAGTGTCAGAGAGTGATATAGAGTGTCAGAGAGTGATAGAGAGCGACAGAGAGTGTCTGAGTGTGTCAGTGAGTGTCAGAGAGTGATATAGAGTGTCTGAGAGCGTCAGAGAGTGATAGAGAGTGATAGAGAGCCTCTGAGAGTGTCAGAGAGTGTCAGAGTGTGTCAGAGTGTGTCAGAGGGTGTCAGAGAGTGTCAGAGAGTGACAGAGAGTGATAGAGAGTGATAGAGAGTGTCAGAGGGTGTCAGAGAGTTTCAGAGAGTGATAGAGAGTGATAGAGAGTGTCAGAGAGTGTCATTGAGTGATGGAGAGTGGCAGAGAGTGTCACAGAGTGTCAGAGAGTGTCAGAGAGTGATAGAGAGTGTCAGAGAGTGTCAGAGAGTGATGGAGAGTGTCAGAGAATGATGGAGAGTGATATAGAGTGTCTGAGAGTGATAGAGAGTGATAGAGAAAGTCTGAGAGTGACAGAGAGCGTCTGAGAGTGTCAGTGAGTGTCAGAGAGTGATAGAGAGTGTCAGAGAGTGTCAGAGAGTGATAGAGAGTTACTGAGAATGTCAGAGAGTGATAGAGAGTGTCAGAGAGTGATAGAGAGTGATAGAGAAAGTCTGAGAGTGACAGAGAGCGTCTGAGAGTGTCAGTGAGTGTCAGAGAGTGATAGAGAGTGTCAGAGAGTGTCAGAGAGTGTCAGAGAGTGATAGAGAGTTTCTGAGAATGTCAGAGAGTGTTAGAGAGTGTCAGAGAGTATCAGAGAGTGATAGAGAGTGTCAGAGAGTGATAGAGAGTTTCTGAGAATGTCAGAGAGTGATGGAGAGTGTCAGAGTGTGATAGAGAGTGTCAGAGAGTGATAGAGAGTGTCTGAGAATGTCAGAGAGTGATAGGGAGTGTCAGAGAGTGATAGAGAGTGTCTGAGAGTGTCTGAGAGTGACAGAGAGTGTCTGAGAGTGACAGCGAGTGTCTGATAGTGTCAGTGAGTGTTTTAGAGATTGTCAGAGAGTGATAGAGTGTGTCTGAGAATGTCAGAGTGTGATAGAGAGTGTCAGAGAGTGACGGAGACTGTCTGAGAGTTTCAGAGAGTGAGAGAGAGATTCTGAGAGTGTCAGAGAGTGTCAGCGAGGGATAGAGAGTGATAGAGAGTGATAGAGAGTGATAGAGAGTTTCAGAGTGCGTCATTCAGTGATAGAGAGTGTCAGACAGTGTCAGAGTGTGATAGAGAGTGTCAGAGAGTGTCAGAGAGTGATAGAGAGTGTAAGAGAGTGATAGAGAGCGATAGAGAGTTTCAGAGAGTGATAGAGAGTGTCAGAGTGTGATAAAGAGTGTCTGAGAGTGTCTGCGAGTAACAGAGAGTGAAAGAGAGAGGCTGAGAGTGTCAGTGAGTGTCAGAGAGTGATAGAGAGTGTCTGAGAGTGTCAGTGTGTGATAGAGAGTGGTAGAGAGCCTTTGAGAGTGATAGAGAGTGTCTGAGAGTGTCAGAGAGTGATAGAGAGTTATAGAGAGCCTCTGAGATTGTCAGACAGTGTCAGAGAGTGATAGAGAGTGTCAGAGAGTGATAGAGAGGGATTGAGTGTGTCAGAGAGTGTCAGAGAGCGATAGAGAGTGTCAGAGAGTGTCAGAGAGTGATAGAGAGTGTCTGAGAGTGTCAGTGAGTGATAGAGAGTGATAGAGAGCCTCTGAGAGTGTCAGAGAGTGTCAGAGAGTGATATAGAGTGTCAGAGAGTGATAAAGAGCGACAGAGAGTGTCAGAGAGTGATAGAGAGTGTCTGAGAGTGTCAGTGAGTGATAGAGAGTGATAGAGAGCCTCTGAGAGTGTCAGAGAGTGTCAGAGAGTGATAGAGAGTGTAAGAGAGTGATAGAGAGTGATAGAGAGTGTCAGAGAACGATAAAGAGTGTCAGAGAGTGATAGAGAGTGACAGAGAGTGTCTGAGAGTGTCAGAGAGTGTCAGAGTGTGTCAGAGTGTGTCAGAGAGTGATAAAGAGTGATATAGAGTGTCACAGAGTGTCATTGAGTGAAAAAGAGTGTCAGAGAGTGTCAGAGAGTGATGGAGAGTGATAGAGAGTGTCTGAGAGTGTCAGAGATCGATGGAGAGTGTCAGAGAGTGATAGAGAGTGTCAGAGAGTGATAGAGAGTGTCTGAGAGTGTCTGAGAGTGTCTGAGAGTGACAGAGAGTGAAAGAGAGTGTCTGAGAGTGTCAGTGAGTGTCAGAGAGTGGTAGAGACTGTCTGAGACTGTCAGTGAGTGATAGAGAGCCTCTGAGAGTGTCAGAGAGTGAGAGAGAGAGTGATATAGAGTGTTTGAGAGTGTCTGAGAGTGAGAGAGAGTGACAGAGAGTGTCTGAGAGTTTCGGTGAGTGTCAGAGAGTGATAGAGAGTGTCTGAGAGTGTCAGAGAGTGATAGAGAGCCTCTGAGATTGTCAGAGAGTGTCCGAGAGCGATAGAGAGTTTCAGAGAGTGATAGAGAGTGTCAGAGTGTGATAAAGAGTGTCTGAGAGTGTCTGCGAGTAACAGAGAGTGAAAGAGAGAGGCTGAGAGTGTCAGTGAGTGTCAGAGAGTGATAGAGAGTGTCTGAGAGTGTCAGTGTGTGATAGAGAGTGGTAGAGAGCCTTTGAGAGTGATAGAGAGTGTCTGAGAGTGTCAGAGAGTGATAGAGAGTTATAGAGAGCCTCTGAGATTGTCAGACAGTGTCAGAGAGTGATAGAGAGTGTCAGAGAGTGATAGAGAGGGATTGAGTGTGTCAGAGAGTGTCAGAGAGCGATAGAGAGTGTCAGAGAGTGACAGAGAGTGTCAGAGAGTGATAGAGAGTGTCTGAGAGTGTCAGTGAGTGATAGAGAGTGATAGAGAGCCTCTGAGAGTGTCAGAGAGTGTCAGAGAGTGATATAGAGTGTCAGAGAGTGATAAAGAGCGACAGAGAGTGTCAGAGAGTGATAGAGAGTGTCTGAGAGTGTCAGTGAGTGATAGAGAGTGATAGAGAGCCTCTGAGAGTGTCAGAGAGTGTCAGAGAGTGATATAGAGTGTCAGAGAGTGATAAAGAGCGACAGAGAGTGTCTGAGAGTGTCAGTGAGTGTCAGAGAGTGATATAGAGTGTCTGAGAGCGCCAGAGAGTGATAGAGAGTGATAGAGAGCCTCTGAGAGTGTCAGAGAGTGTCAGAGTGTGTCAGAGTGTGTCAGAGGGTGTCAGAGAGTGTCAGAGAGTGTCAGAGAGTGATAGAGAGTTACTGAGAATGTCAGAGAGTGATAGAGAGTGTCAGAGAGTGATAGAGAGTGATAGAGAAAGTCTGAGAGTGACAGAGATCGTCTGAGAGTGTCAGTGAGTGTCAGAGAGTGATAGAGAGTGTCAGAGAGTGTCAGAGAGTGTCAGAGAGTGATAGAGAGTGTCTGAGAATGTCAGAGAGTGTTAGAGAGTGTCAGAGAGTATCAGAGAGTGATAGAGAGTGTCAGAGAGTGATAGAGAGTTTCTGAGAATGTCAGAGAGTGATGGAGAGTGTCAGAGTGTGATAGAGAGTGTCAGAGAGTGATAGAGAGTGTCTGAGAATGTCAGAGGGTGATAGGGAGTGTCAGAGAGTGATAGAGAGTGTCTGAGAGTGTCTGAGAGTGACAGAGAGTGTCTGAGAGTGACAGCGAGTGTCCGATAGTGTCAGTGAGTGTTTTAGAGATTGTCAGAGAGTGATAGAGTGTGTCTGAGAATGTCAGAGTGTGATAGAGAGTGTCAGAGAGTGATGGAGAGTGCGTGAGAGTTTCAGAGAGTGAGAGAGAGATTCTGAGAGTGTCAGAGAGTGTCAGCGAGGGATAGAGAGTGATAGAGAGTGATAGAGAGTGATAGAGAGTGATAGAGAGTTTCAGAGTGCGTCATTCAGTGATAGAGAGTGTCAGACAGTGTCAGAGTGTGATAGAGAGTGTCAGAGAGTGTCAGAGAGTGATAGAGAGTGTAAGAGAGTGATAGAGAGTGATAGAGAGTGTCAGAGAACGATAAAGAGTGTCAGAGAGTGATAGAGAGTGACAGAGAGTGTCTGAGAGTGTCAGAGAGTGTCAGAGTGTGTCAGAGTGTGTCAGAGAGTGATAGAGAGTGATTGAGTGTGTCAGAGAGTGTCAGAGAGCGATTGAGAGTGTCAGAGAGTGATAGAGAGTGCCAGAGAGTGATAGAGAGTGACAGAGAGTGTCAGAGAGTGATAGAGATTTACAGAGAGTGTCTGAGAGTGTCAGAGAGTGTCTGAGAGTGTCAGAGAGTGATGGAGAGTGCGTGAGAGTTTCAGAGAGTGAGAGAGAGATTCTGAGAGTGTCAGAGAGTGTCAGCGAGGGATAGAGAGTGATAGAGAGTGATAGAGAGTGATAGAGAGTGATAGAGAGTTTCAGAGTGTGTCATTCAGTGACAGAGAGTGTCAGACAGTGTCAGAGTGTGATAGAGAGTGTCAGAGAGTGTCAGAGAGTGATAGAGAGTGATAGAGAGTGTCAGAGAACGATAAAGAGTGTCAGAGAGAGATAGAGAGTGACAGAGAGTGTCTGAGAGTGTCAGAGAGTGTCAGAGTGTGTCAGAGTGTGTCAGAGAGTGATAGAGAGTGATTGAGTGTGTCAGAGAGTGTCAGAGAGCGATTGAGAGTGTCAGAGAGTGATAGAGAGTGTCAGAGAGTGATAGAGAGTGACAGAGAGTGTCAGAGAGTGATAGAGAATGTCAGAGAGTGATAGAGAGTGACAGAGAGTGTCTGAGATTGTCAGAGACTGATGGAGAGTGTCAGAGAGTGTCATAGAGTGAGAGAGAGTGTCAGAGAGTGACAGAGAGAGATTGACTGTTTCAGAGAGTGTCAGAGAGCGATAGAGAGTGTCAGAGAGTGATAGAGAGTGTCAGAGAGTGATAGAGAGTGTCTGAGAGTGGCTGAGAGTGACAGAGAGTGAAAGTGTGTGTCTGAGAGTGTCAGTGAGTGATAGAGAGTGTCAGAGAGTGATAGAGAGCGTCTGAGAGAGTCTGAGAGTGACAGACTGTGAAAGAGAGTGTCTGAGAGTGTCAGTGAGTGTCAGAGAGTGATAGAGAGTGTCTGAGAGTGTCAGTGAGTGATAGAGAGTGATAGAGAGCCTCTGAGAGTGTCAGAGAGTGTCAGAGAGTGATAGAGAGTGTCAGAGAGAGGTAGAGAGTGACAGAGAGTGTCTGAGTGGATCAGTGAGTGTTAGAGAGTGATAGAGAGTGACAGAGAGTGACAGAGAGTGATAGAGAGTGTCAGAGAGAGTTAGAGAGTGACAGAGAGTGTCTGAGAGGATCAGTGAGTGTCAGAGAGTGATGGAGAGTGTAAGAGAGTGATAGAGAGTGACAGAGAGTGTCAGAGAGTGATAGAGATTGTCAGAGAGTGATAGAGAGTGACAGAGAGTGTCAGAGAGCGATAGAGAGTGTCAGAGAGTGATAGAGAGTGTCAGAGAGTGATAGAGAGTGACAGAGAGTGTCTAAGATTGTCAGAGAGTGATAGAGTGTGTCAGAGAGTGTCAGAGAGCGATAGAGAGTGTCAGAGAGTGATAGAGAGTGTCAGAGAGTGATAGAGAGTGTTTGAGAGTGGCTGAGAGTGACAGAGAGTGAAAGCGAGTGTCTGAGAGTGTCAGTGAGTGATAGAGAGTGTCAGAGAGTGTCATAGAGTGATAGAGAGTGTCAGAGAGTGATAGAGAGGGATTGATTGTGTCAGAGAGTGTCAGAGAGCGATAGAGAGTGTCAGAGAGTGACAGACAGTGTCAGAGAGTGATAGAGAGTGTCTGAGAGTGTCAGTGAGTGATAGAGAGTGATAGAGAGCATCTGAGAGTGTCAGAGAGTGTCAGAGAGTGATATAGAGTGTCAGAGAGTGATAGAGAGCGACAGAGAGTGTCTGAGTGTGTCAGTGAGTGTCAGAGAGTGATATAGAGTGTCTGAGAGCGTCAGAGAGTGATAGAGAGTGATAGAGAGCCTCTGAGAGTGTCAGAGAGTGTCAGAGTGTGTCAGAGTGTGTCAGAGGGTGTCAGAGAGTGTCAGAGAGTGACAGAGAGTGATAGAGAGTGATAGAGAGTGTCAGAGGGTGTCAGAGAGTTTCAGAGAGTGATAGAGAGTGATAGAGAGTGTCAGAGAGTGTCATTGAGTGATGGAGAGTGGCAGAGAGTGTCACAGAGTGTCAGAGAGTGTCAGAGAGTGATAGAGAGTGTCAGAGAGTGTCAGAGAGTGATGGAGAGTGTCAGAGAATGATGGAGAGTGATATAGAGTGTCTGAGAGCGTCAGAGAGTGATAGAGAGTGATAGAGAGCTTCTGAGAGTGTCAGAGAGTGTCAGAGTGTGTCAGAGTGCGTCAGAGTGTGTCAGAGAGTGTCAGAGAGTGTCAGAGAGTGATAGAGAGTTACTGAGAATGTCAGAGAGTGATAGAGTGTCAGAGAGTGATAGAGAGTGATAGAGAGAGTCTGAGAGTGACAGAGAGCGTCTGAGAGTGTCAGTGAGTGTCAGAGAGTGATAGAGAGTGTCAGAGATTGTCAGAGAGTGTCAGAGAGTGATAGAGAGTTTCTGAGAATGTCAGAGAGTCTTAGAGAGTGTCAGAGAGTATCAGAGAGTGATAGAGAGTGTCAGAGAGTGATAGAGAGTGTCTGAGAATGTCAGAGAGTGATGGAGAGTGTCAGAGAGTGATAGAGAGTGTCAGAGAGTGATAGAGAGTGTCTGAGAATGTCAGAGAGTGATAGGGAGTGTCAGAGAGTGATAGAGAGTGTCTGAGAGTGTCTGAGAGTGACAGAGAGTGTCTGAGAGTGACAGCGAGTGTCTGATAGTGTCAGTGAGTGTTTTAGAGATTGCCAGAGAATGATAGAGAGTGTCTGAGAATGTCAGAGTGTGATAGAGAGTGTCAGAGAGTGATAGAGAGTGTCTGAGAGTTTCAGAGAGTGAGATAGAGATTCTGAGAGTGTCAGAGAGTGTCAGAGAGTGTCAGCGAGGGATAGAGAGTGATAGAGAGTGATAGAGAGTGATAGAGAGTTTCAGAGTGTGTCATTCAGTGATAGAGAGTGTCAGACAGTGTCAGAGTGTGATAGAGAGTGTCAGAGAGTGTCAGAGAGTGTTAGAGAGTGTAAGAGAGTGATAGAGAGTGATAGAGAGTGTCAGAGAACGATAAAGAGTGTCAGAGAGTGATATAGAGTGACAGAGAGTGTCTGAGAGTGTCAGAGAGTGTCAGAGTGTGTCAGAGTGTGTCAGAGAGTGATAGAGAGTGATTGAGTGTGTCAGAGAGTGTCAGAGAGCGATTGAGAGTATCAGAGAGTGATAGAGAGTGTCAGAGAGTGATAGAGAGCGTCTGAGAGAGTCTGAGAGTGACAGAAAGTGAAAGAGAGTGTCTGAGAGTGTCAGTGAGTGTCAGAGAGTGATAGCGAGTGTCTGAGAGTGTCAGTGATTGATAGAGAGTGATAGAGAGTCTCTGAGAGTGTCAGAGAGTGTCAGAGAGTGATAGAGAGTGACAGAGAGTGTCAGAGAGTGATAGAGATTTACAGAGAGTGTCTGAGAGTGTCAGAGAGTGTCTGAGAGTGTCAGAGAGTGATGGAGAGTGCGTGAGAGTTTCAGAGAGTGAGAGAGAGATTCTGAGAGTGTCAGAGAGTGTCAGCGAGGGATAGAGAGTGATAGAGAGTGATAGAGAGTGATAGAGAGTGATAGAGAGTTTCAGAGTGTGTCATTCAGTGACAGAGAGTGTCAGACAGTGTCAGAGTGTGATAGAGAGTGTCAGACAGTGTCAGAGAGTGATAGAGAGTGATAGAGAGTGTCAGAGAACGATAAAGAGTGTCAGAGAGAGATAGAGAGTGACAGAGAGTGTCTGAGAGTGTCAGAGAGTGTCAGAGTGTGTCAGAGTGTGTCAGAGAGTGATAGAGAGTGATTGAGTGTGTCAGAGAGTGTCAGAGAGCGATTGAGAGTGTCAGAGAGTGATAGAGAGTGTCAGAGAGTGATAGAGAGTGACAGAGAGTGTCAGAGAGTGATAGAGAATGTCAGAGAGTGATAGAGAGTGACAGAGAGTGTCTGAGATTGTCAGAGACTGATGGAGAGTGTCAGAGAGTGTCATAGAGTGAGAGAGAGTGTCAGAGAGTGACAGAGAGAGATTGACTGTTTCAGAGAGTGTCAGAGAGCGATAGAGAGTGTCAGAGAGTGATAGAGAGTGTCAGAGAGTGATAGAGAGTGTCTGAGAGTGGCTGAGAGTGACAGAGAGTGAAAGTGTGTGTCTGAGAGTGTCAGTGAGTGATAGAGAGTGTCAGAGAGTGATAGAGAGCGTCTGAGAGAGTCTGAGAGTGACAGAATGTGAAAGAGAGTGTCTGAGAGTGTCAGTGAGTGTCAGAGAGTGATAGAGAGTGTCTGAGAGTGTCAGTGAGTGATAGAGAGTGATAGAGAGCCTCTGAGAGTGTCAGAGAGTGTCAGAGAGTGATAGAGAGTGTCAGAGAGAGGTAGAGAGTGACAGAGAGTGTCTGAGTGGATCAGTGAGTGTTAGAGAGTGATAGAGAGTGACAGAGAGTGACAGAGAGTGATAGAGAGTGTCAGAGAGAGTTAGAGAGTGACAGAGAGTGTCTGAGAGGATCAGTGAGTGTCAGAGAGTGATGGAGAGTGTAAGAGAGTGATAGAGAGTGACAGAGAGTGTCAGAGAGTGATAGAGATTGTCAGAGAGTGATAGAGAGTGACAGAGAGTGTCAGAGAGCGATAGAGAGTGTCAGAGAGTGATAGAGAGTGTCAGAGAGTGATAGAGAGTGACAGAGAGTGTCTAAGATTGTCAGAGAGTGATAGAGTGTGTCAGAGAGTGTCAGAGAGCGATAGAGAGTGTCAGAGAGTGATAGAGAGTGTCAGAGAGTGATAGAGAGTGTTTGAGAGTGGCTGAGAGTGACAGAGAGTGAAAGCGAGTGTCTGAGAGTGTCAGTGAGTGATAGAGAGTGTCAGAGAGTGATAGAGAGGGATTGATTGTGTCAGAGAGTGTCAGAGAGCGATAGAGAGTGTCAGAGAGTGACAGACAGTGTCAGAGAGTGATAGAGAGTGTCTGAGAGTGTCAGTGAGTGATAGAGAGTGATAGAGAGCATCTGAGAGTGTCAGAGAGTGTCAGAGAGTGATATAGAGTGTCAGAGAGTGATAGAGAGCGACAGAGAGTGTCTGAGTGTGTCAGTGAGTGTCAGAGAGTGATATAGAGTGTCTGAGAGCGTCAGAGAGTGATAGAGAGTGATAGAGAGCCTCTGAGAGTGTCAGAGAGTGTCAGAGTGTGTCAGAGTGTGTCAGAGCGTGTCAGAGAGTGTCAGAGAGTGACAGAGAGTGATAGAGATTGATAGAGAGTGTCAGAGGGTGTCAGAGAGTTTCAGAGAGTGATAGAGAGTGATAGAGAGTGTCAGAGAGTGTCATTGAGTGATGGAGAGTGGCAGAGAGTGTCACAGAGTGTCAGAGAGTGTCAGAGAGTGATAGAGAGTGTCAGAGAGTGTCAGAGAGTGATGGAGAGTGTCAGAGAATGATGGAGAGTGATATAGAGTGTCTGAGAGCGTCAGAGAGTGATAGAGAGTGATAGAGAGCTTCTGAGAGTGTCAGAGAGTGTCAGAGTGTGTCAGAGTGCGTCAGAGTGTGTCAGAGAGTGTCAGAGAGTGTCAGAGAGTGATAGAGAGTTACTGAGAATGTCAGAGAGTGATAGAGTGTCAGAGAGTGATAGAGAGTGATAGAGAGAGTCTGAGAGTGACAGAGAGCGTCTGAGAGTGTCAGTGAGTGTCAGAGAGTGATAGAGAGTGTCAGAGATTGTCAGAGAGTGTCAGAGAGTGATAGAGAGTTTCTGAGAATGTCAGAGAGTCTTAGAGAGTGTCAGAGAGTATCAGAGAGTGATAGAGAGTGTCAGAGAGTGATAGAGAGTGTCTGAGAATGTCAGAGAGTGATGGAGAGTGTCAGAGAGTGATAGAGAGTGTCAGAGAGTGTTAGAGAGTGTCTGAGAATGTCAGAGAGTGATAGGGAGTGTCAGAGAGTGATAGAGAGTGTCTGAGAGTGTCTGAGAGTGACAGAGAGTGTCTGAGAGTGACAGCGAGTGTCTGATAGTGTCAGTGAGTGTTTTAGAGATTGCCAGAGAATGATAGAGAGTGTCTGAGAATGTCAGAGTGTGATAGAGAGTGTCAGAGAGTGATAGAGAGAGTCTGAGAGTTTCAGAGAGTGAGATAGAGATTCTGAGAGTGTCAGAGAGTGTCAGAGAGTGTCAGCGAGGGATAGAGAGTGATAGAGAGTGATAGAGAGTGATAGAGAGTTTCAGAGTGTGTCATTCAGTGATAGAGAGTGTCAGACAGTGTCAGAGTGTGATAGAGAGTGTCAGAGAGTGTCAGAGAGTGTTAGAGAGTGTAAGAGAGTGATAGAGAGTGATAGAGAGTGTCAGAGAACGATAAAGAGTGTCAGAGAGTGATAGAGAGTGACAGAGAGTGTCTGAGAGTGTCAGAGAGTGTCAGAGTGTGTCAGAGTGTGTCAGAGAGTGATAGAGAGTGATTGAGTGTGTCAGAGAGTGTCAGAGAGCGATTGAGAGTGTCAGAGAGTGATAGAGAGTGTCAGAGAGTGATAGAGAGCGTCTGAGAGAGTCTGAGAGTGACAGAAAGTGAAAGAGAGTGCCTGAGAGTGTCAGTGAGTGTCAGAGAGTGATAGAGAGTGACAGAGAGTGTCTGAGAGGATCAGTGAGTGTCAGAGAGTGATAGAGAGTGTAAGAGAGTGGTAGAGAGTGACAGAGAGTGTCACAGAGTGATAGAGATTGTCAGAGAGTGATAGAGAGTGACAGAGAGTGTCTGAGATTGTCAGAGAGTGATAGAGTGTGTCAGAGAGTGTTAGAGAGTGTCAGAGAGTGATAGAGAGTGTCAGAGAGTGATAGAGAGTGTCTGAGAGTGGCTGAGAGTGACAGAGAGTGAAAGCGAGTGTCTGAGAGTGTCAGTGAGTGATAGAGAGTGTCAGAGAGTGTCATAGAGTGATAGAGAGTGTCAGAGAGTGATAGAGAGGGATTGAGTGTGTCAGAGAGAGTCAGAGAGCGATAGAGAGTGTCAGAGAGTGATAGAGAGTGTCTGAGAGTGTCAGTGAGTGATAGAGAGTGATAGAGAGCATCTGAGAGTGTCAGAGAGTGTCAGAGAGTGATATAGAGTGTCAGAGAGTGATAGAGAGCGACAGAGAGTGTCTGAGAGTGTCAGTGAGTGTCAGAGAGTGATATAGAGTGTCTGAGAGCGTCAGAGAGTGATAGAGAGTGATAGAGAGCCTCTGAGAGTGTCAGAGAGTGTCAGAGTGTGTCAGAGTGTGTCAGAGGGTGTCAGAGAGTGTCAGAGAGTGTCAGAGAGTGATAGAGAGTGATAGAGAGTGATAGAGAGTGTCAGAGGGTGTCAGAGAGTTTCAGAGAGTGATAGAGAGTGATAGAGAGTGTCAGAGAGTGTCATTGTGTGTTGGAGGGTGGCAGAGAGTGTCACAGAGTGTCAGAGAGTGATAGAGAGAGATAGAGAGTGTCAGAGTGTGTCAGAGAGTGTCAGAGAGTGATAGAGAGTGTCTGAGAGTGTCAGTGAGTGATAGAGAGTAATAGAGAGCCTCTGAGAGTGTCAGAGAGTGTCAGAGAGTGATATAGAGTGTCAGAGAGTGTTAGAGAGCGACAGAGAGTGTCTGAGAGAGTCAGTGAGTGTCAGAGAGTGATAGAGAGTGTCTGAGAGCGTCAGAGTGTGATAGAGAGCCTCTGAGAGTGTCAGAGAGTGTCAGAGTGTGTCAGAGTGTGTCAGAGAGTGTCAGAGAGTGATAGAGAGTGATGGAGAGTGTCAGAGAGTGTCAGAGAGTGATATAGGGTGATAGAGAGTGATAGAGAGTGTCAGAGAGTGTAATTGAGTGATGGGGCGTGGCAGAGAGTGTCACAGAGTGTCAGAGAGTGATAGAGAGTGATCGAGAGTGTCAGAGAGTGTCAGTGAGTCATAGAGAGTGATAGACAGCGTCAGAGAGTGTCATAGAGTGATAGAGAGGGATAGAGCGTGTCACAGAGTGTCATTGAGTAAGAGAAAGTGTCAGAGAGTGTCAGTGAGTGACAGAGAGTGTCAGAGAGTGATAGAGAGTGTCAGAGAGCGTCAGAGAGTGATAGAGTGTGATAGAGAGTGTCAGAGAGTGATAGAGAGTGTCACAGAGTGTCAGAGAGTGATACGGAGTGTGAAAGAGAGTGTCTGAGTGTGTCTGAGAGTGTCAGAGTGTGTCAGAGAGTGTCAGAGAGTGGTGGAGAGTGATAGAGAATGTCAGAGAGTGTCAGAGAGTGATACGGAGTGTGAAAGAGAGTGTCTGAGAGTGTCTGAGAGTGTCAGAGTGTGTCAGAGAGTGTCAGAGAGTGGTTGAGAGTGATAGAGAGTGTCACAGAGTGTCATTGAGTGATAGAGAGTGTCAGAGAGCGTCGGAGAGTGATAGAGAGTGATAGAGAGTGTCTGAGAGCGTCAGAGAGTGATAGAGAGCCTCTGAGAGTGTCAGAGAGTGTCAGAAAGTGATAGAGAGTGTCGCAGAGTGTCAGAGAGTGATACGGAGTTTGAAAGAGAGTGTCTGAGAGTGTCAGAGTGTTTCAGAGAGTGTCAGAGAGTGATGGAGAGTGATAGAGAGTGTCAAAGAGTGTCATTGAGTGATAGAGAGTGTCAGAGAGCGTCGGAGAGTGATAGAGAGTGATAGAGAGTGTCAGAGAGTGTCACAGAGTGATAGAGAATGAAAGAGAGTGTCAGAGAGTGATAGAGAGCGTCAGAGAGTGATAGTGAGTGATATAGAGCTTCACAGAGTGTCAGAGAGTGTCAGAGTGTGTCAGAGAGTGACAGAGAGTGATAGAGAATGTCAGAGAGTGTCATAGAGTGATAGAGAGTGTCAGAGTATATCAGAGAGTGATAGAGAGTGTTGCAGAGTGTCATTGAGTGATAGAGAGTGTCAGAGAGCGTCGGAGAGTGATAGAGAGTGATAGAGAGTGTCGGAGAGCGTCTGAGAGTGTCAGAGAGTAATAGAGTGTGTCTGAGAGTGTCAGAGAAAGTCAGCGAGAGATTGAGAGTGTCTGAGAGTGTCAGAGAGTGATACAGAGTGTCTGAGAGTGATAAAGTGTGTCAGAGAGAGATAGAGAATGTCAGAGAGTGTCAGAGAGTGTCTGAGAGTGTCAGAGAGTGATATAGAGTGTCTGAGAGTGATAAAGTGTGTCAGAGAGAGATAGAGAATGTCAGAGAGTGTCAGAGAGTGATAGAGAGTGATAGAGAGTTTCAGAGAGTGTCAGAGAGTGATAGAGAGTGTCTGAGAATGCCAGAGAGTGTCAGAGAGTGACTGAGAGTGTCAGAGTGTGTCAGAGAGTGATTGAGAATGTCTGAGAGTGTCTGAGAGTGTCAGAGAGTGATAGAAAGTGATATAGAGCGTCTGGAAGTGATTGAGAGTGTTTAAGAGTTTCAGAGAGTGTCAGAGAGTGATAGAGAGTGTCTGAGAATGTCAGAGAGTGATTGTGAGTGTCTGAGAATGTCAGAGAGTGTCAGAGAGTGATTGAGTGTGTCAGAGAGTGATTGAGAATGTCTGAGAGTGTCCGAGAGTGTCAGAGAGTGTCAGCGAGTGTCAGAGAGTGATAGAGATTGTCAGAGAATGTCAGAGAGTTTCAGAGAGCGTCAGAGCTTGTCAGAGAGTGATCGAGAGAGTCAAGAGTGTCAGAGAGTGATAGGGAGTGATAGCGAGTGTCTGAGAGTGTCAGAGAGTGTCAGAGAGTTTCAGAGAGTGCTACAGAGTGTCTGAGAGTGATAAAGTGTGTCAGAGAGTGTCAGCGAGTGATAGAAAGTGTCAGAGAATGTCAGAGAGTGTCAGAGATTGATTGAGAATGTCTGAGAGTGTCTGAGAGTGTCAGAGAGTGATTGACAGTGTCTGAGAGTGTCAGAGAGTGATAGAAAGTGATATAGAGCATCTGAGAGTGATTGAGAGTGTTTAAGAGTGTCAGAGAGTGTCAGAGAGTGATAGAGAGTGTCTGAGAATGTCAGAGAGTGTCAGCGAGGGATAGGGAGTGTTGGGGAGTGTCAGAGAGTTATTGAGAGTGTCAGAGAGTGATTGAGAGTGATTGAGAGTGATTGAGAGTGTCAGAGAGTGTCAGAGACTGATAGAGATTGTCAGAGAATGTCAGAGAGTGGTAGAGAGAGATAGAGTGTGTCAGAGAGTGACCGAGAGTGATACAGAGTGTCAGAGATTGTCAGAGAGTGATAGAGAGTGTCTGAGAGTGTCAGAGAGTGTCAGCGCGAGATAGAGTGTGTCTAAGAATGTCAGAGAGTGATACAGAGTGTCTGAGAGTGATAAAGTGTGTCAGAGAGAGATAGAGAATGTCAGAGAGTGTCAGAGAGTGTCAGAGAGTGTCAGAGAGTGTCAGAGAGTGATGGAGAGTGATAAAGTGTGTCAGAGAGTGATAGAGAATGTCAGAGAGTGTCAGAGAGTGATGGAGAGTGATAGAGAGTGTCTGAGAGTGTCAGAGAGTGTCAGCGCGAGATAGAGTGTGTCTAAGAATGTCAGAGAGTGATACAGAGTGTCTGAGAGTGATAAAGTGTGTCAGAGAGAGATAGAGAATGTCAGAGAGTGTCAGAGAGTGTCAGAGAGTGTCAGAGAGTGTCAGAGAGTGATGGAGAGTGATAAAGTGTGTCAGAGAGTGATAGAGAATGTCAGAGAGTGTCAGAGAGTGATGGAGAGTGATAGAGAGTGTCAGAGAGTGTCAGAGAGTGACAGAGAGTGATAGAGAGTGTCTGAGAATGTCAGAGATTGTCAGAGTGTGACTGAGAGTGTCAGAGAGTGTCAGAGAGTGATTGAGAATGTCTGAGAGTGTCAGAGAGTGATAGAAAGTGATAGAGAGCGTCTGAGAGTGATTGAGAGTGTTTAAGAGTGTCAGAGAGTGTCAGAGAGTGATAGAGCTTGTCAGAGTGTGATAGTGACAGTCAGACAGTGTCAGAGAGTAATAGGGAGTGTCTGAGAGTGTCAGAGAGTGATTGAGAGTGTCTGAGAGTGTCAGAGAGAGATCGGGAGCGTCTGAGAGCGTCAGAGAGTGTCAGAGAGTGATTGAGTGTGTCAGAGAGTGATTGAGAGTGATTGAGAATGTCTGAGAGTCTCCGAGAGTGTCAGAGAGTGTCAGCGAGTGTCAGAGAGTGATAGAGATTGTCAGAGAATGTCAGAGAGTTGCAGAGAGAGATAGAGTGTGTCAGAGAGTGACCGAGAGTGAAAGAGAGTTTCAGAGAGTGTCAGAGACCGTCAGAGCTTGTCAGAGAGTGATAGAGAGAGTCAAGAGTGTCAGAGAGTGATAGGGAGTGTCTGAGAGTGTCAGAGAGTGATTGAGAGTGTCTGAGAGTGTCAGAGAGTGACTGAGAGTTTCAGAGAGTGTCAGAGAATGTCAGAGAGTGATAGCGAGTGTCTGAGAGTGTCAGAGAGTGACAGTGAGTGTCTGAGAGTGTCTGAGAATGTCAGGGAGTGTCTGAGAGTGTCAGAGAGTGTCAGAGAGTGATCGAGAGTGTCAGAGAGTGTCAGAGAGTGTCAGAGAGTGATAGAGAGTGTCTGAGAGCGTCTGAGAGTGTCCGAGAGTAATAGAGTGTGTCTGAGAGTGTCAGAGAATGTCAGCGAGAGATTGAGAGTGTCTGAGAGTGTCAGAGAGTGATAGAGAGTGTCTGAGAGTGATAAAGTGTATCAGAGAGAGATAGAGAAAGTCAGAGAGTGTCAGAGAGTGATAGAGAGTGATAGAGAGTGTCAGAGAGTGTCAGAGAGTGATAGAGAGTGTCTGAGAATGTCAGAGAGTGTCAGAGAGTGACTGAGAGTGTCAGAGTGTGTCAGAGAGCGATTGAGAATGTCTGAGAGTGTCTGATAGTGTCAGAGATTGATAGAAAGTGATATCGAGCGTCTGAAAGTGATTGAGAGTGTTTAAGAGTTTCAGAGAGTGTCAGAGAGTGATAGAGAGTGTCTGAGAATGTCAGAGCGTGTCAGAGCTTGTCAGAGTGTGATAGTGACAGTCAGAGAGTGTCAGAGAGTGATAGGGAAAGTCTGAGAGTGTCAGAGAGTGATTGTGAGTGTCTGAGAATATCAGAGAGTGATGGAGAGCGTCTGAGAGCGTCAGAGAGTGTCAGAGAGTGATTGAGTGTGTCAGAGAGTGATTGAGAGTGATTGAGAATGTCTGAGAGTGTCCGAGAGTGTCCGAGAGTGTCAGAGAGTGTCAGCGAGTGTCAGAGAGTGATAGAGATTGTCAGAGAATATCAGAGAGTTGTCGAGAGTGATAGAGTGTGTCAGAGAGTGACCGGGAGTGATAGAGAGTGACAGAGAGTGTCAGAGAGCGTCAGAGCTTGTCAGAGAGTGATCGAGAGAGTCAAGAGTGTCAGAGAGTGATAGGGAGTGTCTGAGAGTGTCAGAGAGTGATTGAGAGTGTCAGAGAGCGTCAGAGAGTGTTTGAGAGTGTCTGAGAGTGTCAGAGAGTGTCAGAGAGTGATCGAAAGTTTCAGAGAGTGTCAGAGAATGTCAGAGAGTTATAGTGAGTGTCTGAGAGTGTCAGAGAGTGTCTGAGATTGTCAGGGAGTGTCTGAGAGTTTCTGAGACTGTCTGAGAGTGACAGAGTGTGTCTGAGAGTGTCAGAGAGTGTCAGCGAGTGTCAGCGAGTGTCTGAGAGTGATAGAGAGTGTCTGAGAGTGTCAGAGAGTGTCAGAGAGTTACAGAGAGTGTCAGAGTGTGTCAGAGAGAGTTAGAGAGTGTCTGAGAGTGTCAGAGAGTGTCACAGAGTGTCTGAGAGTGATAAAGTGTGTCAGAGAGTGTCAGCGAGTGATAGAAAGTGTCAGAGAATGTCAGAGAGTGTCAGAGAGTGTCAGAGAGTGGCAGAGATTGATTGAGAATGTCTGAGAGTGTCTGAGAGTGTCAGAGAGTGATTGAGAGTGTCTGAGAGTGTCAGAGAGTGATAGAAAGTGATAGAGAGCGTCTGAGAGTGATTGAGAGTGTTTAAGAGTGTCAGAGAGTGTCAGAGAGTGATAGAGAGTGTCTGAGAATGTCAGAGAGTGTCAGAGAGTGATAGGGAGTGCTGGGGAGTGTCAGAGAGTGATTGAGAGTGTCAGAGAGGGATTGAGAGTGATTGAGAGTGTCAGAGAGTGTCAGAGACTGATAGAGATTGTCAGAGAATGTCAGAGAGTGGTAGAGAGAGATAGAGTGTGTCAGAGAGTGACCGAGAGTGATACAGAGTGTCAGAGAGTGTCAGAGAGCGTCAGAGCTTGTCAGAGAGTGATAGAGAGAGTCAAGAGTGCCAGAGAGTGATAGGGAGTGTCTGAGAGTGTCAGAGAGTGTCAGAGAGTGATTGAGAGTGATTGAGAATGTCTGAGAGTGTCTGAGAGTGTCAGAGCTTGTCAGAGAGTGATCGAGAGAGTCAAGAGTGTCAGACAGTGATAGGGAGTGTCTGAGAGTGTCAGAGAGTGATTGAGAGTGTCAGAGAGCGTCAGAGAGTGATTGAGAGTGTCTGAGAGTGTCAGAGAGTGTCAGAGAGTGATCGAAATTTTCAGAGAGTGTCAGAGAATGTCAGAGAGTGATAGCGAGTGTCTGACAGTGTCAGAGAGTGTCTGAGATTGTCTGAGAGTGTCAGGGAGTGTCTGAGAGTGTCTGAGACTGTCTGAGACTGTCTGAGAGTGACAGAGAGTGTCTGAGAGTGTCAGAGAGTGTCAGCAAGTGTCTGACAGTGATAGAGAGTGTCTGAGAGTGTCAGAGAGTGTCAGAGAGTGACTGAGAGTGTCAGAGTGTGTTAGAGAGTGATTGAGAATGTCTGAGAGTGTCTGAGAGTGTCAGAGAGTGATAGAAAGTGATATCGAGCGTCTGAAAGTGATTGAGAGTGTTTAAGAGTTTCAGAGAGTGTCAGAGAGTGATAGAGAGTGATAGAGAGTGTCAGAGAGTGTCAGAGAGTGATAGAGTGTGTCTGAGAATGTCAGAGAGTGTCAGAGAGTGACTGAGAGTGTCAGAGTGTGTTAGAGAGTAATTGAGAATGTCTGAGAGTGTCTGAGAGTGTCAGAGAGTGATAGAAAGTGATATCGAGCGTCTGAACGTGATTGAGAGTGTTTAAGAGTTTCAGAGAGTGTCAGAGAGTGATAGAGAGTGTCTGAGAGTGTCAGAGAGTGATTGTGAGTGTCTGAGAATATCAGAGAGTGATGGAGAGCGTCTGAGAGCGTCAGAGAGTGTCAGAGAGTGATTGAGTGTGTCAGAGAGTGATTGAGAGTGATTGAGAATGTCTGAGAGTGTCCGAGAGTGTCCGAGAGTGTCAGAGAGTGTCAGCGAGTGTCAGAGAGTGATAGAGATTGTCAGAGAATATCAGAGAGCTGTAGAGAGAGATCGAGTGTGTCAGAGAGTGACCGAGAGTGAGAGAGAGTGTCAGAGAGTGTCAGAGAGCGTCAGAGCTTGTCAGAGAGTGATCGAGAGAGTCAAGAGTGTCAGAGACTGATAGGGAGTGTCTGAGAGTGTCAGAGAGTGATTGAGAGTGTCAGAGAGCGTCAGAGAGTGTTTGAGAGTGTCAGAGAGCGTCAGAGAGTGTCAGAGAGTGATCGAAAGTTTCAGAGAGTGTCAGAGAATTTCAGAGAGTGATAGCGAGTGTCTGAGAGTGTCAGAGAGTGTCAGAGAGTTACAGAGAGTGTCAGAGAATGTCAGAGAGTGATAGCGAGTGTCTGAGAGTGTCTGAGAGTGTCTGAGACTGTCTGAGAGTGACAGAGAGTGTCTGAGAGTGTCAGAGAGTGTCAGAGAGTGTCAGAAACTGTCAGAGAATGTCAGTGAGTGATAGCGAGTGTCTGAGAGTGTCTGAGAGTGTCAGAGAGTGTCAGAGAGTTACAGAGAGTGTCAGAGAATGTCAGAGAGTGATAGCGAGTGTCTGAGAGTGTCAGAGAGTGTCTGAGATTGTCTGAGAGTGTCAGGGAGTGTCTGAGAGTGTCTGAGACTGTCTGAGAGTGACAGAGAGTGTCTGAGAGTGTCAGAGAGTGTCAGCGAGTGTCTGAGAGTGATAGAGAGTGTCTGAGAGTGTCAGAGAGTGTCAGAGAGTTACAGAGAGTGTCAGAGAGTGTCAGAGAGAGTTAGAGAGTGTCTGAGAGTGTCAGAGGGTGTCACAGAGTGTCTGAGAGTGATAAAGTGTGTCAGAGAGTGTCAGCGAGTGATAGAAAGTGTCAGAGAATGTCAGAGAGTGTCAGAGAGTGTCAGAGAGTGGCAGAGATTGATTGAGAATGTCTGAGAGTGTCTGAGAGTGTCAGAGAGTGATTGAGAGTGTCTGAGAGTTTCAGAGAGTGATAGAAAGTGATATAGAGCGTCTGAGAGTGATTGAGAGTGTTTAAGAGTGTCAGAGAGTGTCAGAGAGTGATAGAGAGTGTCTGAGAATGTCAGAGAGTGTCAGAGAGTGATAGGGAGTGTTGGGGAGTGTCAGAGAGTTATTGAGAGTGTCAGAGAGTGATTGAGAGTGATTGAGAGTGATTGAGAGTGTCAGAGAGTGTCAGAGACTGATAGAGATTGTCAGAGAATGTCAGAGAGTGGTAGAGAGAGATAGAGTGTGTCAGAGAGTGACCGAGAGTGATCCAGAGGGTCAGAGAGTGTCAGAGAGCGTCAGAGCTTGTCAGAGAGTGATAGAGAGAGTCAAGAGTGTCAGAGAGTGATAGGGAGTGTCTGAGAGTGTCAGAGAGTGTCAGAGAGTGATTGAGAGTGATAGAGAATGTCTGAGAGTGTCTGAGAGTGTCAGAGCTTGTCAGAGAGTGATCGAGAGAGTCAAGAGTGTCAGACAGTGATAGGGAGTGTCTGACAGTGTCAGAGAGTGATTGAGAGTGTCAGAGAGTGTCAGAAAGTGTCTGAGATTGTCTGAGAGTGTCAGGGAGTGTCTGAGAGTGTCTGAGACTGTCTGAGAGTGACAGAGAGTGTCTGAGAGTGTCAGAGAGTGTCAGCGAGTGTCTGAGAGTGATAGAGAGTGTCTGAGAGTGTCAGAGAGTGTCAGAGAGTTACAGTGAGTGTCAGAAAGTGTCAGAGAGAGTTAGAGAGTGTCTGAGAGTGTCAGAGAGTGACACAGAGTGTCTGAGAGTGATAAAGTGTGTCAGAGAGTGTCAGCGAGTGATAGAATGTGTCAGAGAATGTCAGAGAGTGTCAGAGAGTGTCAGAGAGTGGCAGAGAGTGATTGAGAATGTCTGAGAGTGTCTGAGAGTGATAGAGATTGTCAGAGAATGTCAGAGAGTGGTAGAGAGAGATAGAGTGTGTCAGAGAGTGACCGAGAGTGATACAGAGTGTCAGAGAGTGTCAGAGAGCGTCAGAGCTTGTCAGAGAGTGATAGAGAGAGTCAAGAGTGTCAGAGAGTGATAAGGAGTGTCTGAGAGTGTCAGAGAGTGTCAGAGAGTGATTGAGAGTGATTGAGAATGTCTGAGAGTGTCTGAGAGTGTCAGAGAGTGTCAGAGAGTGATTGAGAGTGTCTGAGAGTGATAGAGAGTGTCAGAGAGTGTCAGAGAGTGTCAGCGAGTGTCTGAGAGTGATAGAGAGTGTCTGAGAGTGTCAGAGAGTGTCAGAGAGTTACAGAGAGTGTCAGAGAATGTCAGAGAGTGATAGCGAGTGTCTGAGAGTGTCAGCGAGTGTCTGAGAGTGATAGAGAGTGTCAGAGAATGTCAGAGAGTGATTGAGAGTGTCAGAGAGTGATTGAGAGTGTCTGAGAGTGATAGAGAGTGTCAGAGAGTGTCGGAGAGTGTCAGCGAGTGTCTGAGAGTGATAGAGAGTGTCAGAGAGTGTCAGAGAGTGTCGGAGAGTTACAGAGAGTGTCAGAGAATGTCAGAGAGTGATAGCGAGTGTCTGAGAGTGTCAGCGAGTGTCTGAGAGTGATAGAGAGTGTCAGAGAATGTCAGAGAGTGATTGAGAGTGTCTGAGAGTGATAGAGAGTGTCAGAGAGTGTCAGAGAGTGTCAGCGAGTGTCTGAGAGTGATAGAGAGTGTCTGAGAGTGTCAGAGAGTGTCAGAGAGTTACAGAGAGTGTCAGAGAATGTCAGAGAGTGATAGCGAGTGTCTGAGAGTGTCAGCGAGTGTCTGAGAGTGATAGAGAGTGTCAGAGAATGTCAGAGAGTGAAAGAGTGTGTCTGAGAGTGTCAGAGAGTGCTAGAGAGTGTCTGAGAGTATCTGAGAGTGTCAGCGAGTTTCTGAGAGCGATAGAGATTGTCAGAGAATGTCAGAGAGTGTCTGAGAGTGTCAGAGATTGATAGAGATTGTCAAAGACTGATAGAGAGTATCTGAGAGTGTCAGAGAGTGTCAGAGAGAGATAGAGAGTGTCTGAGAGTGTCAGAAAGTGATCCAGAGTGTCAGAGAGTGATAGAGAGTGTCAGAGAGTGTCAGAGAGTGATAGAGAGTGTCTGAGAATGTCAGAGATTGTCACAGAGTGTCAGAGAGTGTCAGAGAATGATAGAGAGTGACAGAGAGTGTCAGAGAGTGTCAGAGAGTGATAGAGAGTTTCTGAGAGCCTCTGAGAGTGTCAGAGAGTGTCATAGAGTGATCGAGAGTGTCAGAGATGTCAGAGAGTGTCAGCGAGTGTCTGAGAGTGATAGAGAGTGTCTGAGAGTGTCAGAGAGTGTCAGAGAGTTACAGAGAGTGTCAGAGAATGTCAGAGAGTGATAGCGAGTGTCTGAGAGTGTCAGCGAGTGTCTGAGAGTGATAGAGAGTGTCAGAGAATGTCAGAGAGTGATAGCGAGTGTCTGAGAGTGTCTGAGACTGTCTGAGAGTGACAGAGAGTGTCTGAGAGTGTCAGAGAGTGTCAGCGAGTGTCTGAGAGTGATAGAGAGTGTCTGAGAGTGTCAGAGATTGTCACAGAGTGTCTGAGAGTGTCAGAGAGTGTCAGAGAGTGTCAGAGAGTGTCAGTGAGTAATAGAGAGTGTCAAAGGGTGTCAGAGAGTGTTTGAGAGTGTCAGAGAGTGGCTGAGAGTGCCAGAGAGATTCAGAGAGCGTCAGAGATTGTCTGAGAGTGCCAGAGTTTTTCAGAGAGTGAGAGAGATTGTCTGAGAGTGTCTGAGAGTGTCGGAGGGTGATAGAGAGTGTGAAAGAATGTCAGAGAGTGATAGAGTGTGTCTGAGAGTGTCAGAGAGTGCTAGAGAGTGTCTGAGAGTATCTGAGAGTGTCAGCGAGTTTCTGAGAGCGATAGAGATTGTCAGAGAATGTCAGAGAGTGTCTGAGAGTGTCAGAGATTGATAGAGATTGTCAAAGACTGATAGAGAGTATCTGAGAGTTTCAGAGAGTGTCAGAGAGAGATAGAGAGTGTCTGAGAGTGTCAGAAAGTGATACAGAGTGTCAGAGAGTGATAGAGAGTGTCAGAGAGTGTCAGAGAGTGATAGAGAGTGTCTGAGAATGTCAGAGATTGTCACAGAGTGTCAGAGAGTGTCAGAGAATGATAGAGAGTGACAGAGAGTGTCAGAGAGTGTCAGAGAGTGATAGAGAGTTTCTGAGAGCCTCTGAGAGTGTCAGAGAGTGTCATAGAGTGATCGAGAGTGTCAGAGATGTCAGAGAGTGATAGAGAGTGTCTGAGAGCGTCTGAGAGTGTCAGAGAGTGTCAGAGAGTTGTTGAGTGTGTCAGAGAGTGATTGAGAGTGATTGAGAATGTCTGAGAGTGTCTGAGAGTGTCAGAGAGTGTCAGAGAGTGAGAGAGATTGTCAGAGAATGTCAGAGAGTGGAAGAGAGAGATAGAGTGTGTCAGAGAGTGACCGAGAGTGATACAGAGTGTCAGAGAGTGTCAGAGAGCTTCAGAGCTTGTCAGAGATTGATAGGGAGTGTCTGAGAATGTTTGAGAGTATCAGAGAGTGATTGAGAGTGTCAGAGAGTGTCAGAGAGTGATTGAGAGTGATTGAGAATGTCTGAGAGTGTCAGAGAGTGTCAGAGATTGATTGAGAGTGTCTGAGAGTGATAGAGAGTGTCAGAGAGTGTCAGAGAGTGATAGAGAGTGTCTGAGAGTGTCAGAGAGTGATAGAGAGTGTCTGAGAGTGTCTGAGAGTGTCAGTGAGTGTCAGTGAGTGATAGAGACTGTCAAAGGGTGTCAGAGAGTGTCTGAAAGTGTCAGAGAGTGTCAGAGAGTGGCTGAGAGTGCCAGAGAGTTTCAGAACGTGTCAGAGATTGTCTGAGAGTGTCTGAGAGTGTCGGAGGGTGATAGAGAGTGTGAGAGAATGTCAGAGAGTGATAGAGAGTGTCTGAGAGTGTCAGAGAGTGATAGAGAGTGTCTGAGAGTATCTGAGAGTGTCAGCGAGTTTCTGAGAGCGATAGAGATTGTCAGAGAATGTCAGAGAGTGGTAGCGAGTGATAGAGAGTGTCTGAGAGTGTCAGAGATTGATAGAGAGTGTCAGAGACTGATAGAGAGTGTCTTAGAGTGTCAGAGATTATCCGAGAGTGTCAGAGAGGGCCAGCGAGTGTCATGGAGTGATAGAGATTGTCTGAGAGTGTCAGATAGTGATAGAGAGTGTCAAATTGTTTCAGAGAGTGTCAGAGAGTGATAGAGAGTGTCAGAGAGTGTCAGAGAGTGATAGAGAGTGATAGAGAGTGTCTCAAAGAATCAGAGAGTGTCAGAGAGTGTCAGAGAGTGTCAGAGAGTATCAGAGAGTGATCGAGAGAGATAGCGAGTGTCAGAGAGTGTCTGAGAGTGTCAGAGATTGTCAGAGAGTGTCAGAGGGCGATAGAGAGTGTCTGACAGTGTCAGAGGATGAAAGAGAATGTCAGAGAGTGTGAGAGAGTGTCAGAGAGTCATAGAGTGTTTCTGAGAGTGTCAGAGAGTGATAGAGAGTGTCAGAGAGTGATAGAGAGTGTCTGAGAGTGTCAGAAAGCGATAGAGAGTGATAGAGAGTGTCTGAGAGTGTCAGAGAGTGTCTGAGTGTGTCAGAGAGTGATAGAGAATGTCTGAGAGTGTCAGAGAGTGTCTGAGAGTGATAGAGAGTGTCTGAGAGTGTCAGAGAGTGTCTGAGGGTGTCAGAGAGTGATAGAGAATGTCTGAGAGTGTCAGAGATTGGCAGAGAGTGATAGAAAGTGATAGAGAGTGATAGAGTGTGTCAGAGAGTGATAGAGAGTGTCAGAGACTTTCAGAGTGTGTCAGAGAGAGATAGAGAGTGATAGAGAGAGTCTGGGGTTTCAGAGAGTGTCAGAGTTAGTCAGAGAGTGATAGACAATGTCAGAGAGTGTCATAGAGTGATAGAGATTGTCTGAGAGTGTCAGATCGTGATGGAGAGTGTCAAATTGTTTCAGAGTGTCAGAGAGTGATAGAGAGTTTCAGAGAGTGTCAGAGAGTATCAGAGAGTGATAGAGAGAGATAGCGAGTGTCAGAGAGTGTCTGACAGTGTCAGAGGATGAAAGAGAATGTCAGAGAGTGATCGAGAGTGTCAGAGAGTGATAGAGAGTTTCTGAGAATGTCAGAGAGCGATAAAGAGTGTCAGAGATTGATAGAGAGTGTCTGAGAGTGTCAGAATGCAATAGAGAGTGTCAGAGAGTATCAGAGAGTGATAGAGAGAGATAGCGAGTGTCAGAGAGTGTCTGAGAGTGTCAGGGATTGTCAGAGAGTGTCAGGGAGTGATAGAGAGTTTCTGAGAGTGTCAGAGAGTGATAGGGAGTGTCAGAGAGTGATAGAGAGTGTCTGAGAGTGTCAGAAAGCGATAGAGAGTGTCTGAGAATGTCTGAGAGTGTCAGAGAGTGTCTGAGAGTGATAGAGAGTGTCTGAGAGTGTCAGAGAGTGTCTGAGGGTTTCAAAGAGTGATAGAGAATGTCTGAGAGTGTCTGAGAGTGTCAGAGAGTGTCAGAGAGTGATACAAAGTGAAAGAGAGTGATAGAGTGTGTCAGAAGGTGTCAGAGAGTGATAGAGAGTGTCAGAGTGTGTGAGAGTGTCAGAGAGTAATAGAGAGTGTCAGAGAGTGAGAGAGAGTGTCTGAGAGTGTCAGAAAGCAATATAGAGTGTCAGAGAGTGTCAGAGAGTGGCTGAGAGTGATAGAGAGTGTGAGAGTGTCAGAGAGTGTCAGAGAGTGATAGAGAATGTCTGAGAGTGTCTGAGAGTGTCAGAGAGTGTCAGAGAGTGTCAGCGAGTGATAGAAAGTGATAGAGAGTGATAGAGTGAGTCAGAGTTTGTTAGAGAGTGATAGAGAGTGTCAGAGAGTGTCAGAGAGTGATAGAGAGTGTCTGAGAATGTCTGAGAGTGTCAGAGAGTGGCTGAGAGTGATAGAGAGTGTCTGAGAGTGTCAGAGAGTGTCTGAGGGTGTCAGAGAGTGATAGAGAATGTCTGAGAGTGTCTGAGAGTGTCAGAGAGTGTCAGAGAGTGTCAGCGAGTGATAGAAAGTAATAGAGAGTGATAGAGTGTGTCAGAGAGTGTCAGAGAGTTATAGAGAGTGTCAGAGAGTGTCAGATAGTGATAGAGAGTGATAGAGAGTGTCTGAAAGAGTCAGAGAGTGTCAGAGAGTGTCAGAGAGTATCAGAGAGTGATAGAGAGAGATAGCGAGTGTCAGAGAGTGCCTGAGAGTGTCAGGGATTGTCAGAGAGTGTCAGGGAGTGATAGAGAGTTTCTGAGAGTGTCAGAGAGTGATAGAGAGTGTCAGAGAGTGATAGAGAGTGTCTGAGAGTTTCAGAAAGCGATAGAGAGTGTCTGAGAATGTCTGAGAGTGTCAGAGAGTGTCAGAGAGTGTCAGAGTTTGATAGAAAGTGAAAGAGAGTGATAGAGTGTGTCAGAGTGTGTCAGAGAGTGATAGAGAGTGTCAGAGTGTGTGAGAGTGTCAGAGAGTAATAGAGAGTGTCAGAGAGTGAGAGAGAGTGTCTGAGAGTGTCAGAAAGCAATATAGAGTGTCAGAGAGTGATAGAGAGTGTCTGAGAATGTCTGAGAATGTCAGAGAGTGGCTGAGAGTGATAGAGAGTGTCTGAGAGTGTCAGAGAGTGTCTGAGGGTGTCAGAGAGTGATAGAGAATGTCTGAGAGTGTCTGAGAGTGTCAGAGAGTGTCAGAGAGTGTCAGAGAGTGTCAGCGAGTGATAGAAGGTGATAGAGTGAGTCAGAGTGTGTCAGAGAGTGATAGAGAGTGTCAGAGTTTCTGAGAGTGTCAGAGAGTGATAGAGAGTGTCAGAGAGTGAGAGAGAGTGTCTGAGAGTGTCAGAAAGCAATCGAGAGTGTCAGAGAGTGTCAGAGAGTGATAGAGAGTGTCTGAGAATGTCTGAGAGTGTCAGAGAGTGTCTGAGAGTGATCGAGAGTGTCAGAGAGTGTCTGAGAGTGTCTGAGTGTGTCAGAGTGTGTCAGAGAGTGATAGAGAGTGTTTGAGAGTGTCAGAGAGTGATAGAGAGTGATAGAGAGTGACAGAGAGTGTCTGAGAGTGACAGATAGTGTCTGAGAGTGTCATTGAGCGTCAGAGAGTGATAGAGAGTGTCTGAGAGTGTCTGAGAGTGTCAGAGACTTTCAGATTGTGTCAGAGAGAGATAGAGAGTGATAGAGAGTGTCTGGGGGTGTCAGAGAGTGTCAGAGTTAGTCAGAGAGTGATAGACAATGTCAGAGAGTGTCATAGAGTGATAGAGATTGTCTGAGAGTGTCAGATAGTGATAGAAAGTGATAGAGAGTGATGGAGTGTGTCAGAGTGTGTCAGAGAGTGATAGAGAGTGTCCGAGTGTGTGAGAGTGTCAGAGAGAGATAGAGAGTTTCAGAGTGAGTCAGAGTGTGTCAGAGAGTGATAGAGAGTGATAGAGAGTGATAGAGAGTGTCAGAGAGTGATAGAGAGTGTCTGAGAGTGTCAGAGAGTGATAGAGAGTGATAGAGAGCGACAGAGAGTGTCTGAGAGTGACAGAGAGTGTCTGAGAGTGTCATTGAGTGTCAGAGAGTGATAGAGAGTGATAGAGAGTGATAGAGAGTGTCAGAGAGTGAAAAAGAGTGTCTGAGTGTTTCAGAGAGTGATAGAGAGTGTCAGAGAGTGAAAAAGAGTGTCTGATAGTGTCAGAGACTTTCAGAGTGTGTCAGAGAGAGATAGAGAGTGATAGAGTGTGTCTGGGGGTGTCAGAAAGTGTCAGAGTTAGTCAGAGAGTGATAGACAATGTCAGAGTGTGTCATGGAGTGATTGAGATTGTCTGAGAGTGTCAGATAGTGATAGAGAGTGTCAAATTGTTTCAGAGAGTGTCAGAGAGTGATAGAGAGTGTCAGAGAGTGTCAGAGAGTGATAGAGAGTGATAGAGAGTGTCTGAAAAAATCAGAGAGTGTCAGAGAGTGTCAGAGAGTGTCAGAGAGTATCAGAGAGTGATAGAGAGAGATAGCGAGTGTCAGAGAGTGTCTGAGAGTGTCAGAGAGTGTCAGAGGGCGATAGAGAGAGTCTGACAGTGTCAGAGGATGAAAGAGAATGTCAGAGAGTGTGAGAGAGTGTCAGAGAGTCATAGAGTGTTTCTGAGAGTGTCAGAGAGTGATAGAGAGTGTCAGAGAGTGATAGAGAGTGTCTGAGAGTGTCAGAAAGCGATAGAGAGTGACAGAGAGTGTCAGAGAGTGTCTGAGAGTGATAGAGAGTGTCTGAGAGTGTCAGAGAGTGTCTGAGTGTGTCAGAGAGTGATAGAGAATGTCTGAGAGTGTCAGAGAGTGTCTGAGAGTGATATAGAGTATCTGAGAGTGTCAGAGACTTTCAGAGAGTGTCAGAGAGAGATAGAGAGTGATAGAGAGTGTCTGGGGGTGCCAGAGAGTGTCAGAGTTAGTCAGAGAGTGATAGACAATGTCAGAGTGTGTCATAGAGTGATAGAGATTGTCTGAGAGTGTCAGATAGTGATAGAGAGTGTCAAATTGTTTCAGAGAGTGTCAGAGAGTGATACAGAGTGTCAGAGAGTGTCAGAGAGTGACAGAGAGTGATAGAGAGTTTCTGAAAGAATCAGAGAGTGTCAGAGAGTATCAGAGAGTGATAGAGAGAGATAGCAAGTGTCAGAGAGTGTCTGAGAGTGTCAGAGATTGTCAGAGAGTGTCAGAGGGCGACAGAGAGTGTCTGACAGTGTCAGAGGTTGAAAGAGAATGTCAGAGAGTGTGAGAAGTGTCAGAGTCATAGAGAGTTTCTGAGAGTGTCAGAGAGTGATAGAGAGTGTCAGAGAGTGATGGAGAGTGTCTGAGAGTGTCAGAAAGCGATAGAGTGACAGAGAGTGTCAGAGAGTGTCAGAGAGTGATAGAGAGTGTCTGAGAATGTCTGAGAGTGTCAGAGAGTGATAGAGAGTGTCTGAGAGTGTCAGAGAGTGTCTGAGGGTGTCAGAGAGTGATAGAGAATGTCTGAGAGTGTCTGAGAGTGTCAGAGAGTGTCAGAGAGTGATAGAAAGTGATAGAGAGTGATAGAGTCTGTGAGAGTGTCAGAGAGTGATAGAGAGTGTCAGAGTGTGTGAGAGTGTCAGAGAGTGATAGAGAGTTTCAGAGTGTGTCAGAGTGTGTCAGAGAGTGATAGAGAGTGATAGAGAGTGTCAGACAGTGATAGAGAGTGTCAGAGAGTGATGGAGAGTGTCAGAGAGTGACAGAGAGTGTCTGAGAGTGTCATTGCATGTCAGAGAGTGATAGAGAGTGTCTGAGAGTGTCAGAGACTTTCAGAGTGTCTCAGAAAGCGATAGAGAGTGACAGAGTGTGTCAGAGAGTGTCAGAGAGTGATAGAGAGTGTCGGAGAATGTCTGAGAGTGTCAGAGAGTGTCTGAGAGTGATAGAGAGTCTCTGAGAGTGTCAGAGAGTGTCTGAGGGTGTCAGAGAGCGATAGAGAATGTCTGAGAGTGTCAGAGAGTGTCAGAGAGTGATAGAAAGTGATAGAGAGTGATAGAGTGTGTCAGAGTGTGTCAGAGAGTGATCGAGAGTGTCAGAGTGTGTGAGAGTGTCACAGAGTGATAGAGATTTTCAGAGTGTGTCAGAGTTTGTCAGAGAGTGATAGAGAGTGATAGAGAGTGATAGAGAGTGTCAGAGAGTGATAGAGAGTGTCTGAGAGTGTCAGAAAGTGATAGAGAGTGATAGAGAGTGGCAGAGAGTGTCTGAGAGTGTCATTGAGTGTCAGAGAGTGATAGAGGGTGTCTGAGAGTGTCAGAGACTTTCAGAGTGTGTCAGAGAGAGATGGAGAGTGATGGAGAGTGTCTGGGGGTGTCAGAGAGAGTCAGAGTTAGTGAGAGAGTGATAGACAATGTCAGAGAGTGTCGTAGAGTGATAGAGATTGTCTGAGAGTGTCAGATAGTGATAGAGAGTGTCAATTTGTTTCAGAGAGTGTCAGAGAGTGATAGAGAGTGTCAGAGAGTGTCAGAGAGTGATAGAGAATGATAGAGAGTGTCTGAAAGAGTCAGAGAGTGTCAGAGAGTGTCAGAGAGTGTCAGAGAGTATCAGAGAGTGATCGAGAGAGATAGCGAGTGTCAGAGAGTGTCTGAGAGTGTCAGAGATTGTCTGAGGGTGTCAGAGAGTGACAGAGAATGTCTGAGAGTGTCTGAGAGTGTCAGAGAGTGTCAGAGAGTGATAGAAAGTGATAGAGAGTGATATATTGTGTCAGAGTGTGTCAGAGAGTGATAGAGAGTGATAGAGAGTGATAGAGAGTGACAGAGAGTGATAGAGAGTGTCTGAGAGTGTCAGAGAGTTTTAGAGAATGATAGAGAGTGACAGAGAGTGTCTGAGAGTGACAGAAAGTGTCTGAGAGTGTCATTGAGTGTCAGAGAGTGTCTGAGAGTGTCAGAGAGTGATAGAGAGTGATGGAAAGTAATAGAGCGTGATAGAGTGTGTCAGAGTGTGTCAGAGAGTGATAGAGAGTGATAGAGAGTGTCTGAGAGTGTCTGAGAGTGTCAGAGAGTGTCAGAGAGTGATGGAAAGTGATAGAGCGTGATAGAGTGTGTCAGAGTGTGTCAGAGAGTGATAGAGAGTGATAGAGAGTGTCAGAGACTGATGGAGAGTGTCTGAGAGTGTCAGAGAGTGTGAGAGTGTCAGAGAGTGATAGAGAGTTTCAGGTTGTGTCAGAGAGTGTTAGAGAGTGATAGAGAGTGTCTGAGAGTGACAGAGAGTGTCTGAGAGTGTCATTGAGTGTCAGAGAGTGATATAGAGTATCTGAGAGTGTCAGAGACTTTCAGAGAGTGTCAGAGAGAGATAGAGAGTGATAGAGAGTGTCTGGGGGTGCCAGAGAGTGTCAGAGTTAGTCAGAGAGTGATAGACAATGTCAGAGTGTGTCATAGAGTGATAGAGATTGTCTGAGAGTGTCAGATAGTGATAGAGAGTGTCAAATTGTTTCAGAGAGTGTCAGAGAGTGATACAGAGTGTCAGAGAGTGTCAGAGAGTGACAGAGAGTGATAGAGAGTTTCTGAAAGAATCAGAGAGTGTCAGAGAGTATCAGAGAGTGATAGAGAGATATAGCAAGTGTCAGAGAGTGTCTGAGAGTGTCAGAGATTGTCAGAGAGTGTCAGAGGGCGACAGAGAGTGTCTGACAGTGTCAGAGGTTGAAAGAGAATGTCAGAGAGTGTGAGAAGTGTCAGAGTCATAGAGAGTTTCTGAGAGTGTCAGAGAGTGATAGAGAGTGTCAGAGAGTGATGGAGAGTGTCTGAGAGTGTCAGAAAGCGATAGAGTGACAGAGAGTGTCAGAGAGTGTCAGAGAGTGATAGAGAGTGTCTGAGAATGTCTGAGAGTGTCAGAGAGTGTCTGAGAGTGATAGAGAGTGTCTGAGAGTGTCAGAGAGTGTCTGAGGGTGTCAGAGAGTGATAGAGAATGTCTGAGAGTGTCTGAGAGTGTCAGAGAGTGTCAGAGAGTGATAGAAAGTGATAGAGAGTGATAGAGTGTGTGAGAGTGTCAGAGAGTGATAGAGAGTGTCAGAGTGTGTGAGAGTGTCAGAGAGTGATAGAGAGTTTCAGAGTGTGGCAGAGTGTGTCAGAGAGTGATAGAGAGTGATAGAGAGTGTCAGACAGTGATAGAGAGTGTCAGAGAGTGATGGAGAGTGTCAGAGAGTGACAGAGAGTGTCTGAGAGTGTCATTGCATGTCAGAGAGTGATAGAGAGTGTCTGAGAGTGTCTGAGAGTGTCAGAGACTTTCAGAGTGTCTCAGAAAGCGATAGAGAGTGACAGAGTGTGTCAGAGAGTGTCAGAGAGTGATAGAGAGTGTCGGAGAATGTCTGAGAGTGTCAGAGAGTGTCTGAGAGTGATAGAGAGTCTCTGAGAGTGTCAGAGAGTGTCTGAGGGTGTCAGAGAGCGATAGAGAATGTCTGAGAGTGTCAGAGAGTGTCAGAGAGTGATAGAAAGTGATAGAGAGTGATAGAGTGTGTCAGAGTGTGTCAGAGAGTGATCGAGAGTGTCAGAGTGTGTGAGAGTGTCAGAGAGTGATAGAGATTTTCAGAGTGTGTCAGAGTTTGTCAGAGAGTGATAGAGAGTGATAGAGAGTGATAGAGAGTGTCAGAGAGTGATAGAGAGTGTCTGAGAGTGTCAGAAAGTGATAGAGAGTGATAGAGAGTGGCAGAGAGTGTCTGAGAGTGTCATTGAGTGTCAGAGAGTGATAGTGGGTGTCTGAGAGTGTCAGAGACTTTCAGAGTGTGTCAGAGAGAGATGGAGAGTGATGGAGAGTGTCTGGGGGTGTCAGAGAGAGTCAGAGTTAGTGAGAGAGTGATAGACAATGTCAGAGAGTGTCGTAGAGTGATAGAGATTGTCTGAGAGTGTCAGATAGTGATAGAGAGTGTCAATTTGTTTCAGAGAGTGTCAGAGAGTGATAGAGAGTGTCAGAGAGTGTCAGAGAGTGATAGAGAATGATAGAGAGTGTCTGAAAGAGTCAGAGAGTGTCAGAGAGTGTCAGAGAGTGTCAGAGAGTATCAGAGAGTGATCGAGAGAGATAGCGAGTGTCAGAGAGTGTCTGAGAGTGTCAGAGATTGTCTGAGGGTGTCAGAGAGTGACAGAGAATGTCTGAGAGTGTCTGAGAGTGTCAGAGAGTGTCAGAGAGTGATAGAAAGTGATAGAGAGTGATATATTGTGTCAGAGTGTGTCAGAGAGTGATAGAGAGTGATAGAGAGTGATAGAGAGTGACAGAGAGTGATAGAGAGTGTCTGAGAGTGTCAGAGAGTTTTAGAGAATGATAGAGAGTGACAGAGAGTGTCTGAGAGTGACAGAAAGTGTCTGAGAGTGTCATTGAGTGTCAGAGAGTGTCTGAGAGTGTCAGAGAGTGATAGAGAGTGTCTGAGAGTGACAGTGAGTGTCTGAGAGTGTCAGTCAGTGTCAGAGAGTGATAGAGAGAGTCAGAGATTTTCAGATTGTGTCAGAGTGCGTCAGAGAGTGATAGAGAATAATAGAGAGTGTCTGAGAGTGTCAGAGAGTGTCAGATTGTGTCAGAGAGTGTCAGAGAGCGATAGAGTGTGTGAGGGTGTGTCAGAGAGTGTCAGAGAGTGTCAGATAGTGATAGAGAGTGACATACAGTGTCAGAGTGTGTCAGAGAGTGTCAGAGAGTGATAGAGAGTGTAATTGAGAGTGTGAGTGTGTCAGAGAGTTTCAGAGAGTGCCAGAGAGTGAGAGAGAGTGTCTGAGAGTGTCTGAGAGTGACAGAGAGTGTCTGAGCGTTTCAGTGAGTGTCAGAGAGTGATAGAGAGTGTCTGAGAGTTTCAGAGTGTGTCAGAGAGTGATAGGGAGTGATATAGAGTGTCTGAGAGTGATAGAGACTGTCTGAGAGTGTCAGAGAGTGTCAGAGAGTGTCAGAGAGTGTTAGAGAGTGTCTGAGAGTGACAGAGAGTGTCTGAGAGTGTCAGTGAGTGTCAGAGAGTGATAGAGAGTGACTGAGAGTGTCTGAGAGCGTCTGAGAGTTTCAGCGACTGTCAGAGTGTGTCAGAGAGTGATAGAGAGTGACAGAGAGTGTCTGAGAGTGTCAGAGAGTGTCAGAGAGTGATAGAGAGTGTCTGAGAGTTTCAGAGATTGTCAGAGATTGATAGAGAGAGTCTGAGAGTGTCAGAGAGTGATAGAGAGTGATAGAGAGTGTCTGAAAGAGTCAGAGAGTGTCAGAGAGTGACAGAGAGCGTCAGAGAGTGATAGCGAGTGATAGAGAGTGTCTGAAAGAGTCAGAGAGCGTCAGAGAGTGTCAGAGAGTGATAGAGAGAGTCAGAGAGTTATAGAGAGTGTCTGAGAGTGTCTGAAAGTGACAGAGAGTGTCTGAGTGTGTCAGTGAGTGTCAGAGAGTGATAGAGAGTGTCTGAGAGTGTCAGAGAGTGTCAGAGAGTGATAGAGAGAGTCTGAGAGTATCAGAGATGATATAGAGTGTCAGAGAGTGATAGAGAGTGTCAGAGATTGTCAGAGAGTGATAGAGAGTGATAGAGAGTGTCTGAAAGTATCAGAGAGTGTCAGAGATTGTCAGAGAGTGATAGAGAGTGATAGAGAGTGTCTGAAAGAATCAGAGAGTGTCAGAGAGTGTCAGAGAGTGTCAGAGAGTGATAGAGAGAGTCAGAGAGTTATAGAGAGTGTCTGAGAGTGTATGAAAGTGACAGAGAGTGTCTGAGAGTGTCAGTGAGTGTCAGAGAGTGATAGAGAGTGTCTGAGAGTGTCAGAGATTGCCAGAGTGTGTCAGAGTGTGTCAGTGAGTGATAGAGAGTGATAGAGAGTGTCTGAGAGTGTCAGAGAGTGTCAGAGAGTGATAGAGAGTGTCTGAGAGCGTCTGAGAGTGTCAGAGAGTGTCAGAGTGTGTCAGAGAGTGATAGAGAGTGATCGAGAGTGTCAGAGAGTGATAGAGTGTGTCTCAGAGTGTCTGAGAGCGTCTGAGAGTGTCAGCGACTGTCAGAGTGTGTCAGAGAGTGATAGAGAGTGAAAGAGAGTGTCTGAGAGTGTCAGAGAGTGTCAGAGTGTGTCAGAGAGTGATAGAGAGTGTCAGAGAGTGTCAGAGAGTGTCAGAGATTGATAGAGAGAGTATGAGAGTGTCAGAGAGTGATAGAGAGTGTCAGAGATTGTCAGAGAGTGATATAGAGTGATAGAGAGTGTCTGAAAGAGTCAGAGAGTGTCAGAGAGTGTCAGAGAGTGTCAGAGAGTATCAGAGAGTGATAGAGAGAGATAGCGATTGTCAGAGAGTGTCTGAGAGTGTCAGAGATTGTCAGAGAGTGTCAGAGGGCGATAGAGAGTGTCTGACAGTGTCAGAGGATGAAAGAGAATGTCAGAGAGTGTGAGAGAGTGTCAGAGAGTGATAGAGAGCTTCTGAGAGTGTCTGAGAGTGAAGAGAGTGTCAGAGAGTGATAGAGAGTGTCTGAGAGTGATAGAGAGTGTCTGAGAGTGTCAGAAAGCGACAGAGAGTGACAGAGAGTGTCAGAGAGTGTCAGAGAGTGATACAGAGTGTCTGAGAATGTCTGAGAGTGTCAGAGAGTGATAGAGAGTGTCAGAGAGTGATAGAGAGTGTCTGAGAGTGTCAGAGAGTGTCTGAGGGTGTCAGAGAGTGATAGAGAATGTCTGAGAGTGTCTGAGAGTGCCAGAGAGTGTCAGAGAGTGATAGAAAGTGACAGAGAGTGATAGAGTGTGATAGAGTGTGTCAGAGTGTGTCAGAGAGTGATAGAGAGTGTCAGAGAGTGCTAGCGAGTGATGGAGAGTGTCTGAAAGAGTCAGAGAGCGTCAGAGAGTGTCAGAGAGTGATAGAGAGAGTCAGAGAGTTGTAGAGAGTGTCTGAGATTGTCTGAAAGTGACAGAGAGTGCCTGAAAGTGTCAGTGAGTGTCAGTGAGTGATAGAGAGAGTCTGAGAGTGTCAGAGAGTGTCAGAGAGTGATAGAGAGAGTCTGAGAGTATCAGAGATGATATAGAGTATCAGAGAGTGATAGAGAGTGTCTGAGAGTGTCAGAGAGTTTCAGAGAGTGATAGAAAGTGATAGAGATTGATAGAGTGTGTCAGAGAGTTATAGAGAGTGTCAGAGTGTGTTGAGTGATAGAGAGTGTCAGAGTGTGTCAGTGTGTGTCAGAGAGTGATAGAGAGTGATAGAGAGTGATAGAGAGTGTCAGAGAGTGATAGAGAGTGTCTGAGATTGACAGAGAGTGTCTGAGAGTGTCATTGAGTGTCAGAGAGTGATAGAGAGTGTCTGAGAGTGATAGAGAGTGTCAGAGACTTTCAGAGTGTGTCAGAGAGTGAAAGAGAGTGATAGAGAGTGTCTGGGGGTGTCAGAGAAAGTCAGAGTTGGTCAGAGAGTGATAGACAGTGTCAGAGAGTGTCAGATAGTGATAGAGAGAGTCAAATTGTTTCAGAGAGTGCCAGAGAGTGATTGAAAGTGTCAGCGAGTGATAGAGAGTGTCTGAGAGTGTCTGAGAGTGACAGAGAGTGTCTGAGAGTGTCAGTCAGTGTCAGAGAGTGATAGAGAGAGTCAGAGATTGTCAGATTGTGTCAGAGTGCGTCAGAGAGTGATAGAGAGTGATAGAGAGTGTCTGAGAGTGTCAGAGAGTGTCAGATTGTGTCAGAGAGTGTCAGAGAGCGATAGAGTGTGTCAGAGTGTGTCAGAGAGTGATAGAGAGTGATATAGAGTGTCAGAGTATGTCAGCGAGTGTCAGAGAGTGATAGAGATTGTAAGAGAGAGTGTGAGTGTGTCAGAGAGATTCAGAGAGTGCCAGCGAGTGAGAGAGCGTGTCTGAGAGTATCTGAGAGTGACAGAGAGTGTCTGAGCGTTTCAGTGAGTGTCAGAGAGTGATAGAGACTGTCTGAGAGTGTCAGAGAGTGATAGAGAGTGACAGAGAGTGTCTGAGAGAGTCAGTGAGTGTCAGAGAGTGATAGAGAGTGACCGAGAGTGTCTGAGAGCTTCTGAGAGTGTCAGCAACTGTCAGAGTGTGTCAGAGAGTGATAGAGAGTGACAGAGAGCATCTGAGAGTGTCAGAGAGTGTCAGAGAGTGATAGAGAGTGTCTGAGAGTTTCAGAGAGTGTCAGAGATTGATAGAGAGAGTCTGAGAGTATCAGAGATGATAGAGATTGTCAGAGAATGATACAGAGTGTCAGAGAGTGATAGAGAGTGATAGAGAGTGTCTGAAAGTGTCAGAGAGCGTCAGAGAGTGTCAGAGTGTGTCAGAGAGTGATAGAGAGAGTCAGAGAGTAATAGAGAGAGTCTGAGAGTGTCTGAAAGTGACAGAGAGTGTCTGAGAGTATCAGTGAGTTTCAGAGAGCGATAGAGAGTGTCTGAGAGTGTCAGAGATTGTCAGAGTGTGCCAGAGTGTGTCAGTGAGTGATAGAGAGTTATAGAGAGTGTCAGAGAGTGATAGAGAGTGTCAGAGTGCGTCAGAGAGTGTCAGAGAGTGTTTGAGAGATTCAGAGAGTGATAGAGAGTGTCTGAGAGTGTCAGAGAGTGTCAGAGAGTGATAGAGAGATTCAGAGAGTGTCTGAGAGTGTCAGAGAGTGTCTGAGAGTTTCTGCGAGTGTCAGCGTGTGATAGAGAGTGATAGAGAGTGTCTTAGAGTGTCAGAGAGTTTCAGAGAGTGTCAGAGAGTGATAGAGAGTGATAGAGAGTGTCTGAGAGTGCCAGAGAGTGACAGAGTGTGTCTGAGAGTGTCAGTGAGTGTCAGAGATTGTTTAGAGAGTGATAGAGAGTGTCAGACACTGTCAGTGTGTCAGAGAGTGTCAGAGAGTGACAGAGCGTGATAGAGAGTTTCAGCGAGTGTCTGAGAGAGTCAGAGAGTGTCAGAGAGTAATAGAGAGTGTCTGAGGGTGTCAGAGAGTGATAGAGAATGTCTGAGAGTGTCTGAGAGTGTCAGAGAGTGTCAGAGAGTGTCAGAGAGTGATAGAAAGTGATAGAGAGTGATAGAGAGTGTCAGATAGTGTCAGAGCGTATTAGAGAGTGTCTGAGAGTGACAGAGAGTGTCTGAGAGTGTCAGAGAGTGTCAGAGAGTGTCAGAGAGTGATAGAGAGTGATAGAGAGTGTCTGAGAGTGACAGAGAGTGTCTGAGAGTGTCATAGAGTGTCAGAGAGTGATAGAGAGTGTCTGAGAGTGTCTGAGATTGTCAGAGACTGTCAGAGTGTGTCAGAGAGTGATAGAGAGTGATAGAGAGTGTCTGGGAGTGTCAGAGAGTGTCAGAGTGTGTCAGAGAGTGATAGACAATGTCAGAGAGAGTCATAGAGTGATAGAGATTGTCTGAGAGTGTCAGAGAGTGATAGAGATTGTCAAATTGTGTCAGAGAGTGATAGAGAGTGATAGAGAGTGTCAGAGAGTTTCAGAGTGAGTCAGAGAGTGTCAGAGAGTGATAGAAAGTGTCAGAGAGTGATAGAGAGTGTCTGGGAGGGTCTGAGAGTGACAGAGAGTGGCTGAGAGTGTCAGTCAGTGTCAGAGAGTGATAGAGAGTGTCAGAGATAGTCAGATTGTGTCAGAGTGCGTCAGAGAGTGATAGAGAGTGCCTGAGAGTGTCAGAGAGTGTCAAATTGTGTCAGAGAGTGATAGACAATGTCAGAGAGTGTCATAGAGTGATAGAGAGTGTCTGAGAGTGTCAGAGAGTGACAGAGAATGTCAAATTGTTTAAGAGAATCAGAGAGAGTGATAGAGAGTGTCAGAGAGTGATAGAGAGTGTCTGAGAGTGTCAGAGATTGATAGAGAGTGTCAGAGAGTGATAGAGACTCTCTGAGAATGTCAGAGAGTGTCAGAGAGTGATAGAGAGTGTCTGAGAGTGACAGAGAGTGTCTGAGAGTGTCAGTGAGTGTCAGAGAGTGATAGAGAGTGTCTGAGAGTGTCTGAGAGCGTCTGAGAGCGTCAGCGACTGTCAGAGTGTGTCAGACAGTGATAGAGAGTGACAGAGAGTGTCTGAGAGTGTCTGTGAGTGTCAGAGAGTGATAGAGAGAGATAGAGAGTGTCTGAGAGTGTCAGAGAGTGATAGAGAGTGTCTGAGAGTGTCAGAGCGTGTCGGATTGTGTCAGAGAGTGTCAGAGAACAAAATAGTTTGTCAGAGAGTGTCAGAGCGTGTCAGAGAGTGATAGAGAGTGTCAGAGAGAGTCAGAGAGTGAAAGAGAGTGTCAGAGAGAGTGTGAGTGTTTTAGAGAGTTTCAGAGAGTGTGAGGGAGTGAGAGAGAGTGTCTGAGAGTGTCTGAGAGTGACAGAGAAAGTCTGAGAATTTCAGTGAGTGTCAGAGAGTGGTAGAGATTGTCTGAGAGTGTCAGAGTGTGTCAGAGAGTGTCAGAGAGTGATAGAGAGTGTCTGAGAGTGTCTGAGAGTATCTGAGAGTCTCAGAGATTGCCAGAGTGTGTCAGAGAGTTTCAGAGAGTGATAAAGAGTGTCAGATGTGTGAGTGACAGAGAGTGTCAGAGTGTGTCAGTGAGTGATAGAGAGTGATAGAGCGTGTCTGAGAGTGTCAGAGAGTGATAGAGAGTTTCAGAGTGTGTCAGAGTGTGTCCGAGAGTGATAGAGAGTGACAGAGAGTGTCAGAGAGTGGTAGAGAGTGTCTGAGAGTGTCAGAGAGTGTCAGAGAGTGATAGAGAGTGATAGAGAGTGTCTGAGAGTGTCAGAGACTGTGAGAGTGTGTCAGAGAGTGATAGAGAGTGATAGAGAGTGTCTGAGAGTGTCAGAGAGTGTCCGAGCGTGTCAGAGAGTGATAGACAATGTCAGACAGTGTCATAGAGTGATAGAGAGTGTCTGAGAGTGTCAGAGAGTAATAGAGAGTGTCAAATTGTGTCAGAGAGTGATAGAGAGTGATAGAGAGTGTCAGAGAGTTTCAGAGAGTGTCAGAGAGTGTCAGAGAGTGATAGAGAGTGATAGAGAGTGTCTGAGAGTGTCAGAGAGTGTCAGAGTGTGTCAGAGAGTGATAGACAATGTCAGAGAGTGTCATACAGTGGTAGAGTGTGTCTGAGAGTGCAAGAGAGTGATAGAGAGTGTCAAATTGTGTCAGAGAGTCATAGAGAGTCATAGAGAGTGTCAGAGAGTTTCAGAGAGTGTCAGAGAGTGTCAGAGATTGATAGAAAGTGTCAGGGAGTGATAGAGAGTGTCTGAGAGTGACAGAGAGTGTCTGAGAGTGTCAGTCAGTGTCAGAGAGTGATAGAGAGTGTCTGAGAGTGTCTGAGATTGTCAGATTGTGTCAGAGTGTGTCAGAGAGTGATAGAGAGTGATAGAGAGTGTCTGAGAGTGTCTGAGAGTATCTGAGAGCGTCTGAGAGCGTCAGCGACTGTCAGAGTGTGTCAGAGAGTGATAGAGAGTGTCTGAGAGTGTCTGAGAGCGTCTGAGAGCGTCAGCGACTGTCAGAGTGTGTCAGAGAGTGATAGAGAGTGACAGAGAGTGTCTGAGAGTGTCTGTGAGTGTCAGAGAGTGATAGAGAGAGATAGAGAGTGTCTGAGAGTGTCAGAGAGTGATAGAGAGTGTCTGAGAGTGTCAGAGAGTGTCGGATTGTGTCAGAGAGTGTCAGAGAACAAAATAGTTTGTCAGAGTGTGTCAGAGAGTGTCAGAGCGTGTCAGAGAGTGATAGAGAGTGTCAGAGAGAGTCAGAGAGTGAAAGAGAGTGTCAGAGAGAGTGTGAGTGTTTTAGAGAGTTTCAGAGAGTGTGAGGGAGTGAGAGAGAGTGTCTGAGAGTGTCTGAGAGTGACAGAGAAAGTCTGAGAGTTTCAGTGAGTGTCAGAGAGTGGTAGAGATTGTCTGAGAGTGTCAGAGTGTGTCAGAGAGTGTCAGAGAGTGATAGAGAGTGTCTGAGAGTGTCTGAGAGTATCTGAGAGTCTCAGAGATTGCCAGAGTGTGTCAGAGAGTTTCAGAGAGTGATAAAGAGTGTCAGATGTGTGAGTGACAGAGAGTGTCAGAGTGTGTCAGAGAGTGATAGAGAGTGATAGAGCGTGTCTGAGAGTGTCAGAGAGTGATAGAGAGTTTCAGAGTGTGTCCGAGAGTGATAGAGAGTGACAGAGAGTGTCAGAGAGTGGTAGAGAGTGTCTGAGAGTGTCAGAGAGTGTCAGAGAGTGATCGAGAGTGATAGAGAGTGTCTGAGAGTGTCAGAGACTGTGAGAGTGTGTCAGAGAGTGATAGAGAGTGTCTGAGAGTGTCAGTTAGTGTCCGAGCGTGTCAGAGAGTGATAGACAATGTCAGACAGTGTCATAGAGTGATAGAGAGTGTCTGAGAGTGTCAGAGAGTAATAGAGAGTGTCAAATTGTGTCAGAGAGTGATAGAGAGTGATAGAGAGTGTCAGAGAGTTTCAGAGAGTGTCAGAGAGTGTCAGAGAGTGATAGAGAGTGATAGAGAGTGTCTGAGAGTGTCAGAGAGTGTCAGAGTGTGTCAGAGAGTGATAGACAATGTCAGAGAGTGTCATACAGTGGTAGAGTGTGTCTGAGAGTGCAAGAGAGTGATAGAGAGTGTCAAATTGTGTCAGAGAGTCATAGAGAGTCATAGAGAGTGTCAGAGAGTTTCAGAGAGTGTCAGAGAGTGTCAGAGATTGATAGAAAGTGTCAGGGAGTGATAGAGAGTGTCTGAGAGTGACAGAGAGTGTCTGAGAGTGTCAGTCAGTGTCAGAGAGTGATAGAGAGTGTCTGAGAGTGTCTGAGATTGTCAGATTGTGTCAGAGTGTGTCAGAGAGTGATAGAGAGTGTCTGAGAGTGTCAGAGAGTGTCAGATTGTATCAGAGAGTGTCAGAGAACGATAGAGTTTGTCAGAGTGTATCAGAGAGTGTCAGAGAGGGATAGAGAGTGTCAGAGAGTGTCAGAGAGTGTCAGAGAGTGATAGAGAGTGTCAGAGAGAGTGTGAGTGTGTCAGAGAGTTTCAGAGAGTGAGAGAGAGTGTCTGAGAGTGTCTGAGAGTGACAGAGAGTGTCTGAGAGTTTCAGTGAGTGTCAGAGAGTGATAGAGAGTGTCTGAGAGTGTCAGAGTGTGTCAGAGATTGATAGGGAGTGATAGAGAGTGTCTGAGAGTGATAGAGAGTGTCAGCGAGTGATAGAGAGTGTCAGAGAGTGATAGAGACTGTCTGAGAGTTTCAGAGAGTGATAGAGAGTGTCTGAGAGTGACAGAGAGTGTCTGAGAGTGTCAGAGAGTGTCAGAGATTGATATAGTGAGTCTGAGAGTGTCAGAGAGTGATAGAGAGTGTCAGAGAGTGATAGAGAGTGTCAGAGAGTGACAGAGAGTGATAGAGAGAGTCAGAGAGTTATAGAGAGTGTCTGTGAGTGTCTGAAAGTGATAGAGAGTGTCAGAGAGTGATAGAGAGTGCCAGAGAGAGATAGAGAGTGTCAGAGTGAGTCAGAGAGTGTCAGAGTCAGTCAGAGAGGGATAGAGCGATTCAGTGAGTGATAGAGAGTGTCTGAGAGTGTCAGAGATTGATAGAGAGTGTCTGAGAGTGTCAGAGAGTGATAAAGAGTGTCTGAGAGTGTCTGCGAGTGTCAGCGAGTGTCAGAGAGTGATAGAGAGTGTCAGAGTGTGTGAGTGACAGAGAGTGTCAGAGTGTGTCAGAGAGTGATAGAGAGTGATAGAGCGTGTCTGAGAGTGTCAGAGAGTGATAGAGAGTTTCAGAGTGTGTCAGAGTGTGTCCGAGAGTGATAGAGAGTGACAGAGAGTGTCAGAGAGTGGTAGAGAGTGTCTGAGAGTGTCTGAGAGTGTCAGAGAGTGATAGAGAGTGATAGAGAGTGTCTGAGAGTGTCAGAGACTGTGAGAGTGTGTCTGAGAGTGATAGAGAGTGATAGAGAGTGTCTGAGAGTGTCAGAGAGTGTCAGAGCGTGTCAGAGAGTGATAGACAATGTCAGAGAGTGTCATAGAGTGATAGAGAGTGTCTGAGAGTGTCAGAGAGTAATAGAGAGTGTCAAATTGTGTCAGAGAGTGATAGAGAGTGATAGAGAGTGTCAGAGAGTTTCAGAGAGTGTCAGAGAGTGTCAGAGAGTGATAGAGAGTGATAGAGAGTGTCTGAGAGTGTCAGAGTGTGTCAGAGAGTGATAGACAATGTCAGAGAGTGTCATACAGTGGTAGAGTGTGTCTGAGAGTGCAAGAGAGTGATAGAGAGTGTCAAATTGTGTCAGAGAGTCATAGAGAGTCATAGAGAGTGTCAGAGAGTTTCAGAGAGTGTCAGAGAGTGTCAGAGATTGATAGAAAGTGTCAGGGAGTGATAGAGAGTGTCTGAGAGTGACAGAGAGTGTCTGAGAGTGTCAGTCAGTGTCAGAGAGTGATAGAGAGTGTCTGAGAGTGTCTGAGATTGTCAGATTGTGTCAGAGTGTGTCAGAGAGTGATAGAGAGTGATAGAGAGTGTCTGAGAGTGTCAGAGAGTGTCAGATTGTATCAGAGAGTGTCAGAGAACGATAGAGTTTGTCAGAGTGTATCAGAGAGTGTCAGAGAGGGATAGAGAGTGTCAGAGAGTGTCAGAGAGTGTCAGAGAGTGTCAGAGAGTGATAGAGAGTGTCAGAGAGAGTGTGAGTGTGTCAGAGAGTTTCAGAGAGTGTGAGAGAGTGAGAGAGAGTGTCTGAGAGTGTCTGAGAGTGACAGAGAGTGTCTGAGAGTTTCAGTGAGTGTCAGAGAGTGATAGAGAGTGTCTGAGAGTGTCAGAGTGTGTCAGAGATTGATAGGGAGTGATAGAGAGTGTCTGAGAGTGATAGAGAGTGTCAGAGAGTGTTAGAGAGTGTCAGAGAGTGATAGAGACTGTCTGAGAGTTTCAGAGAGTGATAGAGAGTGTCTGAGAGTGACAGAGAGTGTCTGAGAGTGTCAGAGAGTGATAGAGAGTGTCAGAGAGTGATAGAGAGTTTCAGAGAGTGACAGAGAGTGATAGAGAGAGTCAGAGAGTTATAGAGAGTGTCTGTGAGTGTCTGAAAGTGATAGAGAGTGTCAGAGAGTGATAGAGAGTGCCAGAGAGAGATAGAGAGTGTCAGAGTGAGTCAGAGAGTGTCAGAGTCAGTCAGACAGGGATAGAGCGATTCAGTGAGTGATAGAGAGTGTCTGAGAGTGTCAGAGATTGATAGAGAGTGTCTGAGAGTGTCAGAGAGTGATAGAGAGTGTCTGAGAGTGTCTGCGAGTGTCAGCGAGTGTCAGAGAGTGATAGAGAGTGTCTGAGAGTGTCAGAGAGTGACAGAGCGTGTCTGAGAGTGTCAGAGATTGTCAGAGTGTGTCAGAGAGTGAAAGAGAGTGATAGTGAGTGTCTGAGAGTATCAGAGACTGTCAGTGTGTCAGAGAGTGTCAGAGAGTGATAGAGCGTGATAGAGAGTGTCAGCGAGTGTCTGTGAGTGTCAGAGAGTGTCAGAGTGTGATAGAGAGTGTCTTTGAGTGTCAGAGAGTGTCATAGAGTGATAGAGAATGTCAGAGAGTGATGGAGAGTGTCTGAGAGTGACAAAGTGTGTCTGAGAGTATCTGAGAGTGTCAGAGATTGTCAGAGTGTGTCAGAGAGTGTCAGAGAGTGAAAAAGAGTGATAGAGAGTGTCAAAGTGTGTCAGAGTATGTCATAGTGTGTCAGAGAGTACCAGAGAGTGATAGAGAGAGATAGAGAGTGTCAGAGAGTGTCTGAGTGTGTCAGAGATTGTCAGAGAGTGTCTGAGATTGTCAGAGAGTGATAGAGAGTGTCTGCGAGTGTCAGCGAGTGATAGAGTGTGATAGAGAGAGTCTGAGAGTGTCAGAGAGTTACAGAGAGTAATAGAGAGTGATAGAGAGTGTCTGAGAGTGTCAGAGCGTGACAGAGCGTATCTGAGAGGGTCAGAGATTGTCAGAGTGTGTCAGAGAGTGAAAGACAGTGATGGAGCGTATCTGAGAATGTCAGATATTGTCAGAGAGTGTCAGAGAGCGAAAGAGATTGTTTGACAGTGTCAGAGAGTGAAAGAGAATGTCAGAGAGTGTGAGAGAGTGTCAGAGAGTGATAGAGAGTGTCTGAGAGTTTCAGCAAGTGAGAGAGAGTGTCAGAGAGTGTGAGAGAGAGTCAGAGAGTGACAGAGAGTGTCAGAGAGTGATAGAGCGTGGTAGAGAGTGTCAGAGAGTGATAGAGACTGTCTGAGAGTGTCAGAGAGTGACAGAGAGTTTCTGAGAGTGACAGAGAGTGTCTGAGAGTGTCAGTGAGTGTCAGATAGTGATAGAGTGTCTGAGAGTGGCTGAGAGCCTCTGAGAGTATCAGCGACTGTCAGACTGTGTCAGAGAGTGATAGAGAGTGACAGAGAGTGTGAGAGAGAGTCAGAGAGTGACAGAGAGAGTCAGAGAGTGATAGAGAGTGGTAGAGAGTGTCAGAGAGTGATAGAGACTGTCTGAGAGTGTCAGAGAGTGACAGAGAGTGTCTGAGAGTGTCAGTGAGTGTCAGAGAGTGATAGAGAGTGTTCGAGAGTGGCTGAGAGTGTCTGAGAGTGTCAAAGAGTGTCAGAGATTGATCGAGAGAGTCTGAGAGTGTCAGAGAGTGATAGAGAGTGTCAGAGAGTGATAGAGAGTGATAGAGTTTGATAGAGTGTGTCTGAAAGAGTCAGAGAGTGTCAGAAAGTGTCAGAGAGTGATAGAGAGAGTCAGAGAGTTATACAGAGTGTCTGAGAGTGTCAGAGAGTGTCAGAGTGTGTCAGAGAGTGATAGAGAGTGTCAGAGAGTGTCTGAGAGTGTCAGAGAGTGATAGAGATTGCCTGAGAGTGTCTGCTAGTGTCAGCGAGTGATAGAGAGTGATAGAGAGTGTCTGAGAGTGTCATGAGTTACAGAGAGTGATAGAGAGTGTCTGAGAGTGTCAGAGCGTGACAGAGCGTGTCTGAGAGTGTCAGAGATTGTCAGAGTTTGTCAGAGAGTGAAAGAGAGTGATAGAGAGTGTCTGAGAGTGTCAGAGATTGTCAGAGAGTGTCAGAGAGTGAAAGAGAGTGTCTGAGAGTGTCAGAGTGTGAATGAGAATGTCAGAGAGTGTGAGAGAGTGTCAGAGAGTGATATAGAGTGTCTGAGAGTGTCAGCAAGTGATAGAGAGTGTCAGAGAGCGTGAGAGAGAGTCAGAGAGTGATAGAGAGTGTCTGAGAGTGTCAGAGAGTGATAGAGAGTGATAGAGAGTGTCAGAGTGTGATAGAGACTGTCTGAGAGTGTCAGAGAGTGATAGAGAGTTTCTGACAGTGACAGAGTGTGTCTGAGAGTATCAGCGACTGTCAGAGTGTGTCAGAGAGTGATAGAGAGTGACAGAGAGTGTCGGAGAGTGTCAGAGAGTGATAGAGTGTGTCTGAGAGTGTCTGAGAGCGTCTGAGAGTGATAGAGAGTGTCTGAGAGTGTCATCGAGTGACAGAGAGTGTCTGAGAGTGTCAGTGAGTGTCAGAGAGCGATAGAGAGTGTCTGAGAGTGGCTGAGAGCGTCTGAGAGTATCAGCGACTGTCAGAGTGTGTCAGAGAGTGATAGAGAGTGACAGAGAGTGTCGGAGAGTGTCAGAGAGTGTCAGAGTGTGTCAGAGAGTGTCAGAGAGTGATAGAGAGTGTCTGAGTGTGTCAGAGAGTGTCAGAGATTGATAGAGCGAGTCTGACAGTGTCAGAGAGTGATAGAGAGTGTCAGAGAGTGATAGAGAGTGTCAGAGAGTGTCAGAGAGTGATAGAGAGCTATAGAGAGTGACTGAAAGAGTCAGAGAGTGTCAGAGAGTGTCAGAGAGTGATAGAGAGTGATAGAGAGTGACAGAGAGTGTCAGACAGTGTCAGAGTGTGACAGAGTGTGTCAGAGAGTGATAGAGAGTGTCTGAGAGTGTCATAGAGTGATAGAGAGTGTCTGAGAGTGTCTGAGATTGTCAAAGACTGTCAGAGTGTGTTAGAGAGTGTTAGAGAGTGATAGCGAGTGTCTGAGAGTGTCAGAGAGTGTCAGAGTGTGTCAGAGAGTGTCAGAGAGTGATAGAGAGTGTCTGAGATTGTCATCGAGTGATAGAGAGTGTCTGAGAGTGTCAGAGAGTGATAGAGAGTGTCAAATTGTGTTAGAGAGTGATAGAGAGTGTCAGAGAGTTTCAGAGTGTGTCAGAGAGTGTCAGAGAGTGATAGAAAGTGTCAGAGATTAATAGAGAGTGTCTGAGAGAGTCTGAGAGTGACAGAGAGTGTCTGAGGGTGTCGGTCAGTGTCAGAGAGTGATAGAGAGTGTCAGAGAGTGATAGAGAGTGTCAGACAGTGTCAGAGTGTGACAGGGAGTGTCAGAGAGTGATAGAGAGTGTCTGAGAGTGTCATAGAGTGATAGAGAGTGTCTGAGATTGACTGAGATTGTCAAAGACTGTCAGAGTGTGTCAGAGAGTGATAGAGAGTGATAGCGAGTGTCTGAGAGTGTCAGAGAGTGTCAGAGTGTGTCAGAGAGTAATAGAGAGTGTCTGAGAGTGTCATAGAGTGATAGAGAGTGTCTGAGAGTGTCAGCGGGTGATAGAGAGTGTCAAATTGTTTCAGATAGTGAAAGAGAGTGTCAGAGAGTTTCAGAGTGTATCAGAGAGTGTCAGAGAGTGATAGAAAGTGTCAGAGAGTGATAGAGAGTGTCTGAGAGTGTCTGAGCGTGACAGAGAGTGTCTGAGGGTGTCAGTCAGTGTCAGAGAATGATAGAGAGTGTCTGAGAGTGTCAGAGATTGTCAGATTGTGTCAGAGTGTGTCAGAGAGTGATGGAGAGTGATAGAGAGTGTCTGACAGTGTCAGAGAGTGTCAGAGTGTGTCAGAGAATGTCAGAGAGCGATAGAGTGTGTCAGAGTGTGTCAGAGAGTGTCAGAGAGTGAGAGTGAGTGTCAGAGAGTGTCAGAGTGTGTCAGAGAGTGATAGAGAGTGTCAGAGAGAGTGTGAGTGTGTCAGAGAGTTTCAGAGAGTGTCAGAGAGTGAGAGAGAGTGTCTGAGAGTGTCTGAGAGTGACGGAGAGTGTCTGAGAGTTCCAGTGAGTGTCAGAGAGTGATAGAGAGTGTCTGAGAGTGTCTGAGAGGGTCAGCGAGTGATAGAGTGTGTCTGAGAGTGTCAGCGAGTGATAGAGAGTGATAGAGAGTGTCTGAGAATGTCAGAGAGTGTCAGAGAGTGATAGAGAGTGATAGAGAGTGTCAGAGAGTGTCAGAGAGTGACAGAGCGTGTCTGAGAGTGCCTGAGCGTGTCAGAGATTGTCAGAGTGTGTCAGAGAGTGATAGAGAGTGATATAGAGTGTCTGAAAGTGTCTGAGTGTGTCAGAGTGTGTCAGAGAGTGTCAGTGAGTGATGCAGAGTGTCAGAGAGTGATAGTGAGTGTCAGAAAGTGATAGAGAGTGACAGAGAGTGATAGAGAGTGTCCGAGAGTGTCAGATACAGTCAGAGTGTGTCAGAGAGTGATAGAGAGTGATAGAGAGTGTCTGAGAGTGTCAGAGAGTGTCAGAGTGTGTCAGAGAGTGATAGAGAGTGATAGACAGTGATAGAGAGAGATAGAGAGTGTCTGAGTGTGTCAGAGTGTGTCAGAGAGTGTCAGATAGTGTCAGAGAGTGTCAGAGAGTATCAGAGAGTGCCAGAGAATTTCAGAGAGTGTCTGCCAGTGTCAGAGAGTGATGGAGAGTGAAAGAGAGTGTCATAGAGAATCTGAGAGTGTTAGGGAGCGATAGGTAGTGTCAAAGAGGGATAGAGATTGAAAGAGAATGTCTGAGAGTGTCTGCCAGTGTCAGTGAGTGATGCAGAGTGTCAGAGAGTGATAGACAGTGATAGAGAGAGATAGAGAGTGTCTGAGTGTGTCAGAGTGTGCCTGAGAGTGTCAGAGATTGTCAGAGTGCGTCAGAGAGCGAAAGAGAGTGTCTGAGAGTGTCAGAGGGTGAAAGAGAATGTCAGAGAGTGTCAGAGAGTGTCAGAGAGTGATAGAGAGTGTCAGTGAGTGTCAGAGAGCGATAGAGAGTGTCTGAGAGTGGCTGAGAGCGTCTGAGAGTATCAGCGACTGTCAGAGTGTGTCAGAGAGTGATAGAGAGTGTCAAATTGTGTCAGAGAGTGATAGAGAGTGTCAGAGAGTTTCAGAGTGTGTCAGAGAGTGTCAGAGAGTGATAGAAAGTGTCAGAGAGTAATAGAGAGTGTCTGAGAGAGTCTGAGAGTGACAGAGAGTGTCTGAGGGTGTCGGTCAGTGTCAGAGTGTGATAGAGAGTGTCAGAGAGTGATAGAGAGTGATAGAGAGTGTCAGACAGTGTCTGAGTGTGACAGAGAGTGTCAGAGAGTGACAGAGATTGTCTGAGAGTGTCATAGAGTGATAGAGAGTGTCTGAGATTGACTGAGATTGTCAAAGACTGTCAGAGTGTGTCAGAGAGTGATAGAGATTGATAGCGAGTGTCTGAGAGTGTCAGAGAGTGTCAGAGTGTGTCAGAGAGTGATAGAGAGTGTCTGAGAGTGTCATAGAGTGAAAGAGAGTGTCTGAGAGTGTCAGCGAGTGATAGAGAGTGTCAAATTGTTTCAGATAGTGAAAGAGAGTGTCAGAGAGTTACAGAGTGTGTCTGAGAGTGTCAGAGAGTGATAGAAAGTGTCAGAGAGTGATAGAGAGTGTCTGAGAGTGTCTGAGCGTGACAGAGAGTTTCTGAGGGTGTCAGTCAGTGTCAGAGAGTGATAGCGAGTGTCTGAGAGTGTCAGAGATTGTCAGATTGTGTCAGAGTGTGTCAGAGAGTGATGGAGAGTGATAGAGAGTGTCTGACCGTGTCAGAGCGTGTCTGAGTGTGTCAGAGAATGTCAGAGAGCGATAGAGTGTGTCAGAGTGTGTCAGAGAGTGTCAGAGAGTGATAGAGAGTGTCTGAGTGTGTCAGAGAGTGTCAGAGATTGATAGAGCGAGTCTGACAGTGTCAGAGAGTGATAGAGAGTGTCAGAGAGTGATAGAGAGTGTCAGAGAGTGTCAGAGAGTGATAGAGAGCTATAGAGAGTGACTGAAAGAGTCAGAGAGTGTCAGAGAGTGTCAGAGAGTGATAGAGAGTGATAGAGAGTGACAGAGAGTGTCAGACAGTGTCAGAGTGTGACAGAGTGTGTCAGAGAGTGATAGAGAGTGTCTGAGAGTGTCATAGAGTGATAGAGAGTGTCTGAGAGTGTCTGAGATTGTCAAAGACTGTCAGAGTGTGTTAGAGAGTGTTAGAGAGTGATAGCGAGTGTCTGAGAGTGTCAGAGAGTGTCAGAGTGTGTCAGAGAGTGTCAGAGAGTGATAGAGAGTGTCTGAGATTGTCATCGAGTGATAGAGAGTGTCTGAGAGTGTCAGAGAGTGATAGAGAGTGTCAAATTGTGTTAGAGAGTGATAGAGAGTGTCAGAGAGTTTCAGAGTGTGTCAGAGAGTGTCAGAGAGTGATAGAAAGTGTCAGAGAGTAATAGAGAGTGTCTGAGAGAGTCTGAGAGTGACAGAGAGTGTCTGAGGGTGTCGGTCAGTGTCAGAGAGTGATAGAGAGTGTCAGAGAGTGATAGAGAGTGTCAGACAGTGTCAGAGTGTGACAGAGAGTGTCAGAGAGTGATAGAGAGTGTCTGAGAGTGTCATAGAGTGATAGAGAGTGTCTGAGATTGACTGAGATTGTCAAAGACTGTCAGAGTGTGTCAGAGAGTGATAGAGAGTGATAGCGAGTGTCCGAGAGTGTCAGAGAGTGTCAGAGTGTGTCAGAGAGTAATAGAGAGTGTCTGAGAGTGTCATAGAGTGATAGAGAGTGTCTGAGAGTGTCAGCGGGTGATAGAGAGTGTCAAATTGTTTCAGATAGTGAAAGAGAGTGTCAGAGAGTTTCAGAGTGTATCAGAGAGTGTCAGAGAGTGATAGAAAGTGTCAGAGAGTGATAGAGAGTGTCTGAGAGTGTCTGAGCGTGACAGAGAGTGTCTGAGGGTCTCAGTCAGTGTCAGAGAGTGATAGCGAGTGTCTGAGAGTGTCAGAGATTGTCAGATTGTGTCAGAGTGTGTCAGAGAGTGATGGAGAGTGATAGAGAGTGTCTGACAGTGTCAGAGAGTGTCAGAGTGTGTCAGAGAATGTCAGAGAGCGATAGAGTGTGTCAGAGTGTGTCAGAGAGTGTCAGAGAGTGAGAGTGAGTGTCAGAGAGTGTCAGAGTGTGTCAGAGAGTGATAGAGAGTGTCAGAGAGAGTGTGAGTGTGTCAGAGAGTTTCAGAGAGTGTCAGAGAGTGAGAGAGAGTGTCTGAGAGTGTCTGAGAGTGACGGAGAGTGTCTGAGAGTTCCAGTGAGTGTCAGAGAGTGATAGAGAGTGTCTGAGAGTGTCTGAGAGGGTCAGCGAGTGATAGAGTGTGTCTGAGAGTGTCAGCGAGTGATAGAGAGTGATAGAGAGTGTCTGAGAATGTCAGAGAGTGTCAGAGAGTGATAGAGAGTGATAGAGAGTGTCAGAGAGTGTCAGAGAGTGACAGAGCGTGTCTGAGAGTGTCAGTGAGTGTCAGAGAGTGTTCAGAGAGTGTCTGAGAGTGCCTGAGCGTGTCAGAGATTGTCAGAGTGTGTCAGAGAGTGATAGAGAGTGATATAGAGTGTCTGAAAGTGTCTGAGTGTGTCAGAGTGTGTCAGAGAGTGTCAGTGAGTGATGCAGAGTGTCAGAGAGTGATAGTGAGTGTCAGAAAGTGATAGAGAGTGACAGAGAGTGACAGAGAGTGTCCGAGAGTGTCAGATACAGTCAGAGTGTGTCAGAGAGTGATAGAGAGTGATAGAGAGTGTCTGAGAGTGTCAGAGAGTGTCAGAGTGTGTCAGAGAGTGATAGAGAGTGATAGACAGTGATAGAGAGAGATAGAGAGTGTCTGAGTGTGTCAGAGTGTGTCAGAGAGTGTCAGATAGTGTCAGAGAGTGTCAGAGAGTATCAGAGAGTGCCAGAGAATTTCAGAGAGTGTCTGCCAGTGTCAGAGAGTGATGGAGAGTGAAAGAGAGTGTCATAGAGAATCTGAGAGTGTTAGGGAGCGATAGGTAGTGTCAAAGAGGGATAGAGATTGAAAGAGAATGTCTGAGAGTGTCTGCCAGTGTCAGTGAGTGATGCAGAGTGTCAGAGAGTGATAGACAGTGATAGAGAGAGATAGAGAGTGTCTGAGTGTGTCAGAGTGTGCCTGAGAGTGTCAGAGATTGTCAGAGTGCGTCAGAGAGCGAAAGAGAGTGTCTGAGAGTGTCAGAGGGTGAAAGAGAATGTCAGAGAGTGTCAGAGAGTGTCAGAGAGTGATAGAGAGTGTCAGTGAGTGTCAGAGAGCGATAGAGAGTGTCTGAGAGTGGCTGAGAGCGTCTGAGAGTATCAGCGACTGTCAGAGTGTGTCAGAGAGTGATAGAGAGTGATAGAAAGTGTCAGAGAGTAATAGAGAGTGTCTGAGAGAGTCTGAGAGTGACAGAGAGTGTCTGAGGGTGTCGGTCAGTGTCAGAGAGTGATAGAGAGTGTCAGAGAGTGATAGAGAGTGTCAGACAGTGTCAGAGTGTGACAGAGAGTGTCAGAGAGTGATAGAGAGTGTCTGAGAGTGTCATAGAGTGATAGAGAGTGTCTGAGATTGACTGAGATTGTCAAAGACTGTCAGAGTGTGTCAGAGAGTGATAGAGAGTGATAGCGAGTGTCCGAGAGTGTCAGAGAGTGTCAGAGTGTGTCAGAGAGTAATAGAGAGTGTCTGAGAGTGTCATAGAGTGATAGAGAGTGTCTGAGAGTGTCAGCGGGTGATAGAGAGTGTCAAATTGTTTCAGATAGTGAAAGAGAGTGTCAGAGAGTTTCAGAGTGTATCAGAGAGTGTCAGAGAGTGATAGAAAGTGTCAGAGAGTGATAGAGAGTGTCTGAGAGTGTCTGAGCGTGACAGAGAGTGTCTGAGGGTCTCAGTCAGTGTCAGAGAGTGATAGCGAGTGTCTGAGAGTGTCAGAGATTGTCAGATTGTGTCAGAGTGTGTCAGAGAGTGATGGAGAGTGATAGAGAGTGTCTGACAGTGTCAGAGAGTGTCAGAGTGTGTCAGAGAATGTCAGAGAGCGATAGAGTGTGTCAGAGTGTGTCAGAGAGTGTCAGAGAGTGAGAGTGAGTGTCAGAGAGTGTCAGAGTGTGTCAGAGAGTGATAGAGAGTGTCAGAGAGAGTGTGAGTGTGTCAGAGAGTTTCAGAGAGTGTCAGAGAGTGAGAGAGAGTGTCTGAGAGTGTCTGAGAGTGACGGAGAGTGTCTGAGAGTTCCAGTGAGTGTCAGAGAGTGATAGAGAGTGTCTGAGAGTGTCTGAGAGGGTCAGCGAGTGATAGAGTGTGTCTGAGAGTGTCAGCGAGTGATAGAGAGTGATAGAGAGTGTCTGAGAATGTCAGAGAGTGTCAGAGAGTGATAGAGAGTGATAGAGAGTGTCAGAGAGTGTCAGAGAGTGACAGAGCGTGTCTGAGAGTGTCAGTGAGTGTCAGAGAGTGTTCAGAGAGTGTCTGAGAGTGCCTGAGCGTGTCAGAGATTGTCAGAGTGTGTCAGAGAGTGATAGAGAGTGATATAGAGTGTCTGAAAGTGTCTGAGTGTGTCAGAGTGTGTCAGAGAGTGTCAGTGAGTGATGCAGAGTGTCAGAGAGTGATAGTGAGTGTCAGAAAGTGATAGAGAGTGACAGAGAGTGACAGAGAGTGTCCGAGAGTGTCAGATACAGTCAGAGTGTGTCAGAGAGTGATAGAGAGTGATAGAGAGTGTCTGAGAGTGTCAGAGAGTGTCAGAGTGTGTCAGAGAGTGATAGAGAGTGATAGACAGTGATAGAGAGAGATAGAGAGTGTCTGAGTGTGTCAGAGTGTGTCAGAGAGTGTCAGATAGTGTCAGAGAGTGTCAGAGAGTATCAGAGAGTGCCAGAGAATTTCAGAGAGTGTCTGCCAGTGTCAGAGAGTGATGGAGAGTGAAAGAGAGTGTCATAGAGAATCTGAGAGTGTTAGGGAGCGATAGGTAGTGTCAAAGAGGGATAGAGATTGAAAGAGAATGTCTGAGAGTGTCTGCCAGTGTCAGTGAGTGATGCAGAGTGTCAGAGAGTGATAGACAGTGATAGAGAGAGATAGAGAGTGTCTGAGTGTGTCAGAGTGTGCCTGAGAGTGTCAGAGATTGTCAGAGTGCGTCAGAGAGCGAAAGAGAGTGTCTGAGAGTGTCAGAGGGTGAAAGAGAATGTCAGAGAGTGTCAGAGAGTGTCAGAGAGTGATAGAGAGTGTCAGTGAGTGTCAGAGAGCGATAGAGAGTGTCTGAGAGTGGCTGAGAGCGTCTGAGAGTATCAGCGACTGTCAGAGTGTGTCAGAGAGTGATAGAGAGTGTCAAATTGTGTCAGAGAGTGATAGAGAGTGTCAGAGAGTTTCAGAGTGTGTCAGAGAGTGTCAGAGAGTGATAGAAAGTGTCAGAGAGTAATAGAGAGTGGCTGAGAGAGTCTGAGAGTGACAGAGAGTGTCTGAGGGTGTCGGTCAGTGTCAGAGTGTGATAGAGAGTGTCAGAGAGTGATAGAGAGTGATAGAGAGTGTCAGACAGTGTCTGAGTGTGACAGAGAGTGTCAGAGAGTGACAGAGAGTGTCTGAGAGTGTCATAGAGTGATAGAGAGTGTCTGAGATTGACTGAGATTGTCAAAGACTGTCAGAGTGTGTCAGAGAGTGATAGAGATTGATAGCGAGTGTCTGAGAGTGTCAGAGAGTGTCAGAGTGTGTCAGAGAGTGATAGAGAGTGTCTGAGAGTGTCATAGAGTGAAAGAGAGTGTCTGAGAGTGTCAGCGAGTGATAGAGAGTGTCAAATTGTTTCAGATAGTGAAAGAGAGTGTCAGAGAGTTACAGAGTGTGTCTGAGAGTGTCAGAGAGTGATAGAAAGTGTCAGAGAGTGATAGAGAGTGTCTGAGAGTGTCTGAGCGTGACAGAGAGTTTCTGAGGGTCTCAGTCAGTGTCAGAGAGTGATAGCGAGTGTCTGAGAGTGTCAGAGATTGTCAGATTGTGTCAGAGTGTGTCAGAGAGTGATGGAGAGTGATAGAGAGTGTCTGACCGTGTCAGAGCGTGTCTGAGTGTGTCAGAGAATGTCAGAGAGCGATAGAGTGTGTCAGAGTGTGTCAGAGAGTGTCAGAGAGTGAGAGTGAGTGTCAGAGAGTGTCAGAGTGTGTCAGACATTGATAGAGAGTGTCAGAGAGAGTGTGAGTGTGTCAGAGAGTTTCAGAGAGTTTCAGAGAGTGAGAGAGAGTGTCTGAGAGTGTCTGAGAGTGACGGAGAGTGTCTGAGAGTTCCAGTGAGTGTCAGAGAGTGATAGAGAGTGTCTAAGAGTGTCTGAGAGGGTCAGCGAGTGATAGAGTGTGTCTGAGAGTGTCAGCGAGTGATAGAGAGTGATAGAGAGTGTCTGAGAATGTCAGAGAGTGTCAGAGAGTGATAGAGAGTGATAGAGAGTGTCAGAGAGTGTCAGAGAGTGACAGAGCGTGTCTGAGAGTGTCAGTGAGTGTCAGAGAGTGTTTAGAGAGTGTCTGAGAGTGCCTGAGCGTGTCAGAGATTGTCAGTGTGTGTCAGAGAGTGATAGAGAGTGATATAGAGTGTCTGAAAGTGTCTGAGTGTGTCAGAGTGTGTCAGAGAGTGTCAGTGAGTGATGCAGAGTGTCAGAGAGTGATAGTGAGTGTCAGAAAGTGATAGAGAGTGTCAGAGAGTGATAGAGAGTGTCCGAGAGTGTCAGATACAGTCAGAGTGTGTCAGAGAGTGATAGAGAGTGATAGAGAGTGTCTGAGAGTGTCAGAGAGTGTCAGAGTGTGTCAGAGAGTGATAGAGAGTGATAGACAGTGATAGAGAGAGATAGAGAGTGTCTGAGTGTGTCAGAGTGTGTCAGAGAGTGTCAGATAGTGTCAGAGAGTGTCAGAGAGTATCAGAGAGTGTCAGAGAATTTCAGAGAGTGTCTGCCAGTGTCAGAGAGTGATGGAGAGTGAAAGAGAGTGTCACAGAGAATCTGAGAGTGTTAGGGAGCGATAGGTAGTGTCAAAGAGGGATAGAGATTGAAAGAGAATGTCTGAGAGTGTCTGCCAGTGTCAGTGAGTGATGCAGAGTGTCAGAGAGTGATAGACAGTGATAGAGAGAGATAGAGAGTGTCTGAGTGTGTCAGAGTGTGTCTGAGAGTGTCAGAGAATGTCAGAGTGTGTCAGAGAGCGAAAGAGAGTGTCTGAGAGTGTCAGAGGGTGAAAGAGAATGTCAGAGAGTGTGAGAGAGTGTCAGAGAGTGATAGAGAGTGTCTGAGAGTGTCAGCAAGTGATAGTGTCAGAGAGCGTGAGAGAGAGTCAGAGAGTGAGAGAGAGTGTCAGAGAGTGTCAGAGAGTGTCAGAGAGTGTCAGAGAGTGATAGAGAGTGTCTGAGAGTGTCAGAGAGTGATAGAGAGTGATAGAGATAGTCAGGGTGTGATAGAGACTGTCTGAGAGTGTCAGAGAGTGATAGAGAGTTTCTGCGAGTGACAGAGAGTGTCTGAGAGTGTCAGTGAGTGTCAGAGAGCGATAGAGAGTGTCTGAGAGTGGCTGAGAGCGTCTGAGAGTATCAGCGACTGTCAGAGTGTGTCAGAGAGTGATAGAGAGTGACAGAGAGTGTCTGAGAGTGTCAGAGAGTGTCAGAGTGTGTCAGAGAGTGGCAGAGAGTAATAGAGATTGTCTGAGTGTGTCAGAGAGTGTCAGAGATTGATAGAGCGAGTCTGAGAGTGATAGAGAGTGTCAGAGATTGATAGAGAGTGTCAGAGAGTGATAGAGAGTTATAGAGAGTGACTGAAAGAGTCAGAGAGTGATCAGAGAGTGTCAGAGCGTGACAGAGAGTGATAGAGGGTGATAGAGAGTGTCAGACAGTGTCAGAGTGTGACAGAGAGTGTCAGAGAGTGATAGAGAGTGTCTGAGAGTGTCATCGAGTGATAGAGAGTGTCTGAGAGTGACTGAGATTGTCAAAGACTGTCAGAGTGTGTCAGAGAGTGATAGAGAGTGATAGCGAGTGTCTGAGAGTGTCAGAGAGTGTCAGAGTGTGTCAGACAGTGTCAGAGAGTGATAGAGAGTGTCTGAGATTGTCATCGAGTGATAGAGAGTGTCTGAGAGTGTCAGAGAGTGATAGAGATTGTCAAATTGTGTCAGAGAGTGATAGAGAGTGTCAGCGAGTTTCAGAGTGTGTCAGAGAGTGTCAAAGAGTGATAGAAAGTGTCAGAGAGTAATAGAGAGTGTCTGAGCGAGTCTGAGAGTGACAGAGAGTGTCTGAGGGTGTCAGTCAGTGTCAGAGAGTGATAGAGAGTGTCAGAGAGTGATTGAGAGTGTCAGACAGTGTCAGAGTGTGACAGAGAGTGTCAGAGAGTTATAGAGAGTGTCTGAGAGTGTCATAGAGTGATAGAGAGTGTCTGAGAGTGACTGTGATTGTCAAAGACTGTCAGAGTGTGTCAGAGAGTGATAGAGAGTGATAGCGAGCGTCTGAGAGTGTCAGAGGATGTCAGTGTGTCAGAGAGTGTCAGAGAGTGATAGAAAGTATCAGAGAGTGATAGAGAGTGTCTGAGAGTGACAGAGAGTGTCTGAGGGTGTCAGTCAGTGTCAGAGAGTGATAGAGAGTGTCTGAGAGTGTCAGAGATTGTCAGATTGTGTCAGAGTGTGTCAGAGAGTGATGGAGAGTGATAGAGAGTGTCAGAGAGTGTCAGGGTGTGTCAGAGACTGATAGAGAGTGTCAGAGAGAGTGTGAGTGTGTCAGAGAGTTTCAGAGAGTGTCAGAGAGTGAGAGAGAGTGTCTGAGAGTGTCTGAGAGTGACGGAGAGTGTCTGAGAGTTCCAGTGAGTGTCAGAGAGTGATAGAGAGTGTCTGAGAGTGTCTGAGAGGGTCAGCGAGTGATAGAGTGTGTCTGAGAGTGTCAGCGAGTGATAGAGAGTGATAGAGAGTGTCTGAGAATGTCAGAGAGTGTCAGAGAGTAATAGATAGTGATAGAGTGTGTCTGAGAATGTCAGAGAGTGTCAGAGAGTGATAGATAGTGATAGAGAGTGTCAGAGAGTGTCAGAGAGTGTCTGAGAGTGCCTGAGCGTGTCAGAGATTGTCAGAGTGTGTCAGAGAGTGATAGAGAGTGATATAGAGTGTCTGAAAGTGTCTGAGTGTGTCAGAGTGTTGCAGAGAGTGTCAGTGAGTGATGCAGAGTGTCAGAGAGTGATAGAGAGTGTCAGAAATTGATAGAGAGTGTCAGAGAGTGATGGAGAGTGTCCGAGAGTGTCAGATACAGTCAGAGTGTGTCAGAGAGTGATAGAGAGTGATAGAGAGTGTCTGAGAGTGTCAGAGAGTGTCAGAGTGTGTCAGAGAGTGATAGAGAGTGATAGACAGTGATAGAGAGAGATAGAGAGTGTCTGAGTGTGTCAGAGTGTGTCAGAGCGTGTCAGATAGTGTCAGAGAGTGTCAGAGGTTGTCAGAGAGTGTCAGAGAATTTCAGAGAGAGTCTGCCAGTGTCAGAGATTGATAGAGAGTGTCAGAGAGTGTCAGAGAGTGATAGAGAGTTATAGAGAGTGACTGAAAGAGTCAGAGAGTGTCAGAGAGTGCCAGAGAGTGACAGAGAGTGATAGAGAGTGATAGAGAGTGTCAGACAGTGTCAGAGTGTGACAGAGAGTGTCAGAGAGTGATAGAGAGTGTCTGAGAGTGTCATCGAGTGATAGAGAGTGTCTGAGAGTGACTGAGATTGTCAAAGACTGTCAGAGTGTGTCAGAGAGTGTCAGAGAGTGATAGAGAGTGTCTGAGATTGTCATCGAGTGATAGAGAGTGTCTGAGAGTGTCAGAGAGTGATAGAGAGTGACAAATTGTGTCAGAGAGTGTCTGAGAATGTCAGAGAGTTTCAGAGTGTGTCAGTGAGTGTCAGAGAGTGATAGAAAGTGTCAGAGAGTAATAGAGAGTGTCTGAGAGAGTCTGAGAGTGACAGAGAGTGTCTGAGGGTGTCCGTCAGTGTCAGAGAGTGATAGAGAGTGTCAGAGAGTGATTGAGTGTGATGGAGAGTGTCAGACAGTGTCAGAGTGTGACAGAGAGTGTCCGAGAGTGATAGAGAGTGTCTGGGAGTGTCATAGAGTGATAGAGAGTGTCTGAGATTGACTGAGATTGTCAAAGACTGTCAGAGTGTGTCAGAGAGTGATAGAGAGTGATAGCGAGTGTCTGAGAGTGTCAGAGAGTGTCAGAGTGTGTCAGAGAGTGATAGAGAGTGTCTGAGAGTGTCATGGAGTGACAGAGAGTGTCTGAGAGTGTCAGCGAGTGATCGAGAGTGTCAAATTGTTTCAGAGAGTGAAAGAGAGTGTCAGAGAGTTTCAGAGTGTGTCAGAGAGTGTCAGAGAGTGATAGAGAGTGATAGAGAGTGTCTGAGAGTGTCTGAGAGTGACAGAGAGTGTCTGAGGGTGTCAGTCAGTGTCAGAGAGTGATAGAGAGTGTCTGAGTGTGTCAGAGATTGTCAGATTGTGTCAGAGTGTGTCAGAGAGTGATAGAGAGTGATAGAGAGTGTCTGACAGTGTCAGAGAGTGTCAGAGTGTGTCAGAGAATGTCAGAGAGCGGAAGAGTGTGACAGAGTGTGTCAGAGAGTGTCTGAGAGTTCCAGTGAGTGTCAGAGAGTGACGGAGAGTGTCTGAGAGTTCCAGTGAGTGTCAGAGAGTGACGGAGAGTGTCTGAGAGTGTTTGAGAGGGTCAGCGAGTGATAGAGTGTGTCTGAGAGTGTCAGCGAGTGATAGAGAGTGATAGAGAGTGTCTGAGAATGTCAGAGAGTGTCAGAGAGTGATAGAGAGTGATAGAGAGTGTCAGTGAGTGTCAGAGAGTGTTTAGAGAGTGTCTGAGAGTGCCTGAGCGTGTCAGAGATTGTCAGAGTGTGTCAGAGAGTGATAGAGAGTGATATAGAGTGTTTGAAATTGTCTGAGTGTGTCAGAGTGTGTCAGAGAGTGTCAGTGAGTGATAGAGAGTGTCAGAAAGTGATAGAGAGTGTCAGAAAGTGATAGAGAGTGTCAGAGAGTGATAGAGAGTGTCCGAGAGTGTCAGACACAGTCAGAGTGTGTCAGAGAGTGATAGAGAGTGACAGAGAGTGTCTGAGAGTGTCAGAGAGTGTCAGAGTGTGCCAGAGAGTGATAGAGAGTGATAGACAGTGATAGAGAGAGATAGAGAGTGTCTGAGTGTGTCAGAGTGTGTCAGAGAGTGTCAGATAGTGTCAGAGAGTGTCAGAGAATTTCAGCGAATGATAGAGAGTTTTAGAGAGTGTCCGAGAGTGATAGAGAGTGTCTGAGAGTGTCAGAGATTGTCAGATTGTGTCAGAGTGTGTCAGAGAGTGATGGAGAGTGATAGAGAGTGTCAGAGAGTGTCAGGGTGTGTCAGAGACTGATAGAGAGTGTCAGAGAGAGTGTGAGTGTGTCAGAGAGTTTCAGAGAGTGTCAGAGAGTGAGAGAGAGTGTCTGAGAGTGTCTGAGAGTGACGGAGAGTGTCTGAGAGTTCCAGTGAGTGTCAGAGAGTGATAGAGAGTGTCTGAGAGTGTCTGAGAGGGTCAGCGAGTGATAGAGTGTGTCTGAGAGTGTCAGCGAGTGATAGAGAGTGATAGAGAGTGTCTGAGAATGTCAGAGAGTGTCAGAGAGTAATAGATAGTGATAGAGTGTGTCTGAGAATGTCAGAGAGTGTCAGAGAGTGATAGATAGTGATAGAGAGTGTCAGAGAGTGTCAGAGAGTGTCTGAGAGTGCCTGAGCGTGTCAGAGATTGTCAGAGTGTGTCAGAGAGTGATAGAGAGTGATATAGAGTGTCTGAAAGTGTCTGAGTGTGTCAGAGTGTTGCAGAGAGTGTCAGTGAGTGATGCAGAGTGTCAGAGAGTGATAGAGAGTGTCAGAAATTGATAGAGAGTGTCAGAGAGTGATGGAGAGTGTCCGAGAGTGTCAGATACAGTCAGAGTGTGTCAGAGAGTGATAGAGAGTGATAGAGAGTGTCTGAGAGTGTCAGAGAGTGTCAGAGTGTGTCAGAGAGTGATAGAGAGTGATAGACAGTGATAGAGAGAGATAGAGAGTGTCTGAGTGTGTCAGAGTGTGTCAGAGCGTGTCAGATAGTGTCAGAGAGTGTCAGAGGGTGTCAGAGAGTGTCAGAGAATTTCAGAGAGAGTCTGCCAGTGTCAGAGATTGATAGAGAGTGTCAGAGAGTGTCAGAGAGTGATAGAGAGTTATAGAGAGTGACTGAAAGAGTCAGAGAGTGTCAGAGAGTGCCAGAGAGTGACAGAGAGTGATAGAGAGTGATAGAGAGTGTCAGACAGTGTCAGAGTGTGACAGAGAGTGTCAGAGAGTGATAGAGAGTGTCTGAGAGTGTCATCGAGTGATAGAGAGTGTCTGAGAGTGACTGAGATTGTCAAAGACTGTCAGAGTGTGTCAGAGAGTGTCAGAGAGTGATAGAGAGTGTCTGAGATTGTCATCGAGTGATAGAGAGTGTCTGAGAGTGTCAGAGAGTGATAGAGAGTGACAAATTGTGTCAGAGAGTGTCTGAGAATGTCAGAGAGTTTCAGAGTGTGTCAGTGAGTGTCAGAGAGTGATAGAAAGTGTCAGAGAGTAATAGAGAGTGTCTGAGAGAGTCTGAGAGTGACAGAGAGTGTCTGAGGGTGTCCGTCAGTGTCAGAGAGTGATAGAGAGTGTCAGAGAGTGATTGAGTGTGATGGAGAGTGTCAGACAGTGTCAGAGTGTGACAGAGAGTGTCCGAGAGTGATAGAGAGTGTCTGGGAGTGTCATAGAGTGATAGAGAGTGTCTGAGATTGACTGAGATTGTCAAAGACTGTCAGAGTGTGTCAGAGAGTGATAGAGAGTGATAGCGAGTGTCTGAGAGTGTCAGAGAGTGTCAGAGTGTGTCAGAGAGTGATAGAGAGTGTCTGAGAGTGTCATGGAGTGACAGAGAGTGTCTGAGAGTGTCAGCGAGTGATCGAGAGTGTCAAATTGTTTCAGAGAGTGAAAGAGAGTGTCAGAGAGTTTCAGAGTGTGTCAGAGAGTGTCAGAGAGTGATAGAGAGTGATAGAGAGTGTCTGAGAGTGTCTGAGAGTGACAGAGAGTGTCTGAGGGTGTCAGTCAGTGTCAGAGAGTGATAGAGAGTGTCTGAGTGTGTCAGAGATTGTCAGATTGTGTCAGAGTGTGTCAGAGAGTGATAGAGAGTGATAGAGAGTGTCTGACAGTGTCAGAGAGTGTCAGAGTGTGTCAGAGAATGTCAGAGAGCGGAAGAGTGTGACAGAGTGTGTCAGAGAGTGTCTGAGAGTTCCAGTGAGTGTCAGAGAGTGACGGAGAGTGTCTGAGAGTTCCAGTGAGTGTCAGAGAGTGACGGAGAGTGTCTGAGAGTGTTTGAGAGGGTCAGCGAGTGATAGAGTGTGTCTGAGAGTGTCAGCGAGTGATAGAGAGTGATAGAGAGTGTCTGAGAATGTCAGAGAGTGTCAGAGAGTGATAGAGAGTGATAGAGAGTGTCAGTGAGTGTCAGAGAGTGTTTAGAGAGTGTCTGAGAGTGCCTGAGCGTGTCAGAGATTGTCAGAGTGTGTCAGAGAGTGATAGAGAGTGATATAGAGTGTTTGAAATTGTCTGAGTGTGTCAGAGTGTGTCAGAGAGTGTCAGTGAGTGATAGAGAGTGTCAGAAAGTGATAGAGAGTGTCAGAAAGTGATAGAGAGTGTCAGAGAGTGATAGAGAGTGTCCGAGAGTGTCAGACACAGTCAGAGTGTGTCAGAGAGTGATAGAGAGTGACAGAGAGTGTCTGAGAGTGTCAGAGAGTGTCAGAGTGTGCCAGAGAGTGATAGAGAGTGATAGACAGTGATAGAGAGAGATAGAGAGTGTCTGAGTGTGTCAGAGTGTGTCAGAGAGTGTCAGATAGTGTCAGAGAGTGTCAGAGAATTTCAGCGAATGATAGAGAGTTTTAGAGAGTGTCCGAGAGTGATAGAGAGTGTCTGAGAGTGTCTGAGAGTGTCAGAGTGAGTCAGAGTGAGTCAGAGTGTGCCAGAGTGTGAAAGAGTGTGATGGAGAGTGTCAGAGAGTTTTATAGAGTGATAGATAGTGTCAGAGAGTGATAAGGAGTGATAGCGCGCGTCTGAGAGTGTCTGAGGGTGTCAGAGAGTGTCTGAGAGTGTCAGAGAGTGTCTGCCAGTGTCAGAGAGTGATGGAGAGTGAAAGAGAGTGTCATAGAGAATCTGAGAGTGTTAGGGAGTGATAGGTAGTGTCAAAGAGGGATAGAGATTGAAAGAGAATGTCTGAGACTGTCTGAGATTATCTGAGAGTGTCAGAGAGTGTCAGAATGTGATAGCAAGTGTCAGAGAGTGTCTGAGAGATTCAGAGAGTGATATAAAGTGTCAGAGAGTGTCTGAGAGACTCAGAGAGAGTCAGAGAGTGTCAGACAGGGATAGAGAGTGTCCGAGAGTGTCAGAGAGTGATCAAGAGTGATAGAGAGTGATAGAGAGTGATAGAGTGTGATAGAGAGTGTCTTTGAGTGTCTGAGAGTGACAGAATGTGTCAGAGAGTGATAGAGAGTGTCAGAGATTTTCAGAGTGTGTCAGAGAGTGTCGGAGAGTGTCAGAGAGTGTCAGAGAGTAACAGAGAGGGATAGAGAGTGATAGAGAGTGTCTGAGAGTGTCAGAAAGTGCCAGAGTGTGTCAGAGAGTGATAGAGAGTGATAGAGAGTGTCTGAGAGTGTCAGATTGTGTCAGAGAGTGTCAGAGATTGATAGAGAGTGTCAGTGAGTGATAGAGAGTGTCTGAGAGTGTCTGAGAGTGCCAGAGAGTGTCTGAGAGTGTCTGAAAGTGATAAAAAGTGTCAGAGAGTGTCTGCGAGTGTCAGAGAGTTTCAGCAAGTGATAGAGAGTTTCAGAGAGTGCCTGAGAGTGACAGTGTGTGTCAGGCAGAGTCAGAAAGTGATATAGAGTGTCAGAGAGTGATAGAGAATGACGGAGAGCGTCTGAGAGTTTCAGAGAGTGTCAGAGAGTGTCAGAGAGTGTCAGAGAGTGTCAGAGAGTGTCAGAGAGTGTCTGAGAGTGCCGCAGAGTGTCTGAGAGTTTCAGAGAGTGTCAGAGAGTGTCAGAGAGTGTCAGAGAGTGTCAGAGAGTGTCAGAGAGTGTCTGAGAGTGCCGCAGAGTGTCGGAGAGTGTCGGAGAGTGTCAGAGAGTGTCAGTGAGTGATAGAGAGTGTCAGAAAGTGATAGAGAGTGTCAGAAAGTGATAGAGAGTGTCAGAGAGTGATAGAGAGTGTCCGAGAGTGTCAGACACAGTCAGAGTGTGTCAGAGAGTGATAGAGAGTGACAGAGAGTGTCTGAGAGTGTCAGAGAGTGTCAGAGTGTGCCAGAGAGTGATAGAGAGTGATAGACAGTGATAGAGAGAGATAGAGAGTGTCTGAGTGTGTCAGAGTGTGTCAGAGAGTGTCAGATAGTGTCAGAGAGTGTCAGAGAATTTCAGCGAATGATAGAGAGTTTTAGAGAGTGTCCGAGAGTGATAGAGAGTGTCTGAGAGTGTCTGAGAGTGTCAGAGTGAGTCAGAGTGAGTCAGAGTGTGCCAGAGTGTGAAAGAGTGTGATGGAGAGTGTCAGAGAGTTTTATAGAGTGATAGATAGTGTCAGAGAGTGATAAGGAGTGATAGCGCGCGTCTGAGAGTGTCTGAGGGTGTCAGAGAGTGTCTGAGAGTGTCAGAGAGTGTCTGCCAGTGTCAGAGAGTGATGGAGAGTGAAAGAGAGTGTCATAGAGAATCTGAGAGTGTTAGGGAGTGATAGGTAGTGTCAAAGAGGGATAGAGATTGAAAGAGAATGTCTGAGACTGTCTGAGATTATCTGAGAGTGTCAGAGAGTGTCAGAATGTGATAGCAAGTGTCAGAGAGTGTCTGAGAGATTCAGAGAGTGATATAAAGTGTCAGAGAGTGTCTGAGAGACTCAGAGAGAGTCAGAGAGTGTCAGACAGGGATAGAGAGTGTCCGAGAGTGTCAGAGAGTGATCAAGAGTGATAGAGAGTGATAGAGAGTGATAGAGTGTGATAGAGAGTGTCTTTGAGTGTCTGAGAGTGACAGAATGTGTCAGAGAGTGATAGAGAGTGTCAGAGATTTTCAGAGTGTGTCAGAGAGTGTCGGAGAGTGTCAGAGAGTGTCAGAGAGTAACAGAGAGGGATAGAGAGTGATAGAGAGTGTCTGAGAGTGTCAGAAAGTGCCAGAGTGTGTCAGAGAGTGATAGAGAGTGATAGAGAGTGTCTGAGAGTGTCAGATTGTGTCAGAGAGTGTCAGAGATTGATAGAGAGTGTCAGTGAGTGATAGAGAGTGTCTGAGAGTGTCTGAGAGTGCCAGAGAGTGTCTGAGAGTGTCTGAAAGTGATAAAAAGTGTCAGAGAGTGTCTGCGAGTGTCAGAGAGTTTCAGCAAGTGATAGAGAGTTTCAGAGAGTGCCTGAGAGTGACAGTGTGTGTCAGGCAGAGTCAGAAAGTGATATAGAGTGTCAGAGAGTGATAGAGAATGACGGAGAGCGTCTGAGAGTTTCAGAGAGTGTCAGAGAGTGTCAGAGAGTGTCAGAGAGTGTCAGAGAGTGTCAGAGAGTGTCTGAGAGTGCCGCAGAGTGTCGGAGAGTGTCGGAGAGTGTCAGAGAGTGTCAGAGAGTGATAGAGAGAGAGTCAGAGAGAGTCTGAGAGTGTCAGGGAGCGTCTGAGAGTGTCGGAGAGTGTCAGAGAGTGTCATAGAGTGATAGAGAGTGCCAGAGAGTGATAGAGAGTGCCAGAGAGTGCCAGAGAGTGTATGAGTGTGTCTGAGAGTGTCTGAAAGTGTCAGACAGTGTCAGAGAGTCATAGAGATTGTCAGAGAGTGATGGAGAGTGACAGAGAGTTTCAGGGAGTGTCAGAGTGTGTCAGAGAGTGTCAGAGAGTGTCAGGGAATGATGGAGAGTGGTAGAGAGTGTCTGCGAGTGTCGGAAAGTGTCAGAGAGTGTCAGAGAGTGATGGAGAGTGTCAGAGAGTGTCAGAGAGAGTCAGAGTGTGCCAGAGAGTGTCAGAGAGTGTCAGGGATTGATGGAGAGTGGTAGAGAGTGTCTGCAAGTGTCGGAAAGTGTCAGAGAGTGTCAGAGAGTGATAGAGAGTGTCAGAGAGTTTCACAGAGTGATAGATAGTGACAGACAGTGTCAGAGAGTGATATAGAGTGAGAGAGAGGGTCTGAGAGGGTCTGAGAGAGTCTGAGAGTGTCAGAGAGTGTCTGAGAGTGTCAGAGAGTGTCTGACAGTGTCTGAGTGTCAGAGAGTGATGGAGATTGAAAGAGAGTGTCATAGAGAATCTAAGAGTGTTAGGGAGTGATAGGGAGTGTCATAGAGGGATAGAGAGTGAAAGAGAGTGTCTGAGAGTGTCAGAGATTGTCAGACACTGTCAGAGAGTGATAGAACGTGTCTACGACTGTCTGAGATTATCTGAGAGTGTCAGAGAGTGTCAGAGTTTGATAGAAAATTTCAGAGAGCGTCTGAGAGATTCAGAGAGTGATAGAGAGTGTCTGCGAGTGGCTGAGAGACTCTGAGAGTGTCTGAGAGTGTCAGAGAGTGATCGAAAGTGTCTGAGAGTGTCAGAGAGTGTCAGACAGTGTCAAACAGTTTCAGAGAGTGATAGAAATTGATAGAGAGTGTCTGAGATTGTCAGAGAGTGATAGAAAGTGTCAGAGCGTGTCTGAGAGGGTCTGAGAGAGTCAGAGAGAGTCTGAGAGTGTCAGAGAGTGTCAGACAGTGATAGAGAGCGTCAGAGAGTGTCTGAGAGGGTCTGAGAGTGTCAGAGAGTGGTAGAGAGTGGTAGAGAGTGTCAGAGAGTGTCAGAGAGTGACAGAGAGTGATAGAGAGTGATAGAGAGTACCTGAGAGTGATTGAGAGTGTCAGACAGTGTCAGAGTGTGACAGAGAGTGTCAGAGAGTTATAGAGAGTGTCTGAGAGTGTCATAGAGTGATAGAGAGTGTCTGAGAGTGACTGTGATTGTCAAAGACTGTCAGAGTGTGTCAGAGAGTGATAGAGAGTGACAGCGAGTGTCTGAGAGTGTCAGAGGATGTCAGTGTGTCCGAGAGTGTCAGAGAGTGATAGAAAGTGTCAGAGAGTGATAGAGAGTGTCTGAGAGTGTCTGAGAGTGACAGAGAGTGTCTGAGGGTGTCAGTCAGTGTCAGAGAGTGATAGAGAGTGTCTGAGAGTGTCAGAGATTGTCAGATTGTGTCAGAGTGTGTCAGAGAGTGATGGAGAGTGATAGAGAGTGTCAGAGAGTGTCAGAGTGTGTCAGAGACTGATAGAGAGTGTCAGAGAGAGTGTGAGTGTGTCAGAGAGTTTCAGAGAGTGTCAGAGAGTGAGAGAGAGTGTCTGAGAGTGTCTGAGAGTGACGGAGAGTGTCTGAGAGTGTCTGAGAGGGTCAGCGAGTGATAGAGTGTGTCTGAGAGTGTCAGCGAGTGATAGAGAGTGATAGAGAGTGTCTGAGAATGTCAGAAAGTGTCAGAGAGTGATAGATAGTGATAGAGAGTGTCTGAGAATGTCAGAGAGTGTCAGAGAGTGATAGATAGTGATAGAGAGTGTCAGAGAGTGTCTGAGAGTGCCTGAGCGTGTCAGAGATTGTCAGAGTGTGTCAGAGAGTGATAGAGAGTGATATAGAGTGTCTGAAAGTGTCTGAGTGTGTCAGAGTGTTGCAGAGAGTGTCAGTGAGTGATGCAGAGTGTCAGAGAGTGATAGAGAGTGTCAGAAAGTGATAGAGAGTGTCAGAGAGTGATAGAGAGTGTCCGAGAGTGTCAGATACAGTCAGAGTGTGTCAGAGAGTGATAGAGAGTGATAGAGAGTGTCTGAGAGTGTCAGAGAGTGTCAGAGTGTGTCAGAGAGTGATAGAGAGTGATAGACAGTGATAGAGAGAGATAGAGAGTGTCAGAGAGTGTCAGAGTGTGTCAGAGAGTGATAGAGAGTGATAGACAGTGATAGAGAGAGATAGAGAGTGTCTGAGTGTGTCAGAGTGTGTCAGAGCGTGTCAGATAGTGTCAGAGAGTGTCAGAGGGTGTCAGAGAGTGTCAGAGAATTTCAGAGAGTGTCTGCCAGTGTCAGAGATTGATAGAGAGTGTCAGAGAGTGTCAGAGAGTGATAGAGAGTTATAGAGAGTGACTGAAAGAGTCAGAGAGTGTCAGAGAGTGACAGAGAGTGATAGAGAGTGATAGAGAGTGTCAGACAGTGTCAGAGTGTGACAGAGAGTGTCAGAGAGTGATAGAGAGTGTCTGAGAGTGTCATCGAGTGATAGAGAGTGTCTGAGAGTGACTGAGATTGTCAAAGACTGTCAGAGTGTGTCAGAGAGTGATAGAGAGTGTCTGAGATTGTCATCGAGTGATAGAGAGTGTCTGAGAGTGTCAGAGAGTGATAGAGAGTGACAAATTGTGTCAGAGAGTGTCTGAGAATGTCAGAGAGTTTCAGAGTGTGTCAGAAAGTGTCAGAGAGTGATAGAAAGTGTCAGATAGTAATAGAGAGTGTCTGAGAGAGTCTGAGAGTGACAGAGAGTGTCTGAGGGTGTCGGTCAGTGTCAGAGTGTGATAGAGAGTGTCAGAGAGTGATTGAGAGTGATGGAGAGTGTCAGACAGTGTCAGAGTGTGACAGAGAGTGTCCGAGAGTGATAGAGAGTGTCTGGGAGTGTCATAGAGTGATAGAGAGTGTCTGAGATTGACTGAGATTGTCAAAGACTGTCAGAGTGTGTCAGAGAGTGATAGAGAGTGATAGCGAGTGTCTGAGAGTGTCAGAGAGTGTCAGAGTGTGTCAGAGAGTGATAGAGAGTGTCTGAGAGTGTCATGGAGTGACAGAGAGTGTCTGAAAGTGTCAGCGAGTGATCGAGAGTGTCAAATTGTTTCAGAGAGTGAAAGAGAGTGTCAGAGAGTTTCAGAGTGTGTCAGAGAGTGTCAGAGAGTGAGAGAAAGTGTCAGAGAGTGATAGAGAGTGTCTGAGAGTGTCTGAGAGTGGCAGAGAGTGTCTGAGGGTGTTAGTCAGTGTCAGAGAGTGATAGAGAGTGTCTGAGTGTGTCAGAGATTGTCAGATTGTGTCAGAGTGTGTCAGAGAGTGTTAGAGAGTGATAGAGAGTGTCTGACAGTGTCAGAGAGTGTCAGAGTGTGTCAGAGAATGTCAGAGAGCGAAAGAGTGTGTCAGAGTGTGTCAGAGAGTGTCAGAGAGTGAGAGTGAGTGTCAGAGAGTGTCAGAGTGTGTCAGAGAGTGATAGGGAGTGTCAGAGAGAGTGTGAGTGTGTCAGAGAGTTTCAGAGAGTGTCAGAGAGTGGGAGAGAGTGTCTGAGAGTGTCTGAGAGTGACGGAGAGTGTCTGAGAGTTCCAGTGAGTGTCAGAGAGTGATGGAGAGTGATAGAGAGTGTCAGTGAGTGTCAGAGAGTGTTTAGAGAGTGTCTGAGAGTGCCTGAGCGTGTCAGAGATTGTCAGAGTGTGTCAGAGAGTGATAGAGAGTGATATAGAGTGTTTGAAATTGTCTGAGTGTGTCAGAGTGTGTCAGAGAGTGTCAGTGAGTGATAGAGAGTGTCAGAAAGTGATAGAGAGTGTCAGAAAGTGATAGAGAGTGTCAGAGAGTGATAGAGAGTGTCCGAGAGTGTCAGACACAGTCAGAGTGTGTCAGAGAGTGATAGAGAGTGACAGAGAGTGTCTGAGAGTGTCAGAGAGTGTCAGAGTGTGCCAGAGAGTGATAGAGAGTGATAGACAGTGTTAGAGAGAGATAGAGAGTGTCTGAGTGTGTCTGAGAGTGTCAGAGTGAGTCAGAGTGAGTCAGAGTGTGCCAGAGTGTGAAAGAGTGTGATGGAGAGTGTCAGAGAGTTTTATAGAGTGATAGATAGTGTCAGAGAGTGATAAGGAGTGATAGCGCGCGTCTGAGAGTGTCTGAGGGTGTCAGAGAGTGTCTGAGAGTGTCAGAGAGTGTCTGCCAGTGTCAGAGAGTGATGGAGAGTGAAAGAGAGTGTCATAGAGAATCTGAGAGTGTTAGGGAGTGATAGGTAGTGTCAAAGAGGGATAGAGATTGAAAGAGAATGTCTGAGACTGTCTGAGATTATCTGAGAGTGTCAGAGAGTGTCAGAATGTGATAGCAAGTGTCAGAGAGTGTCTGAGAGATTCAGAGAGTGATATAAAGTGTCAGAGAGTGTCTGAGAGACTCAGAGAGAGTCAGAGAGTGTCAGACAGGGATAGAGAGTGTCCGAGAGTGTCAGAGAGTGATCTAGAGTGATAGAGAGTGATAGAGAGTGATAGAGTGTGATAGAGAGTGTCTTTGAGTGTCAGAGAGTGTCAGAGAGTGACAGAATGTGTCAGAGAGTGATAGAGAGTGTCAGAGATTTTCAGAGTGTGTCAGAGAGTGTCGGAGAGTGTCAGAGAGTGTCAGAGAGTAACAGAGAGGGATAGAGAGTGATAGAGAGTGTCTGAGAGTGTCAGAAAGTGCCAGAGTGTGTCAGAGAGTGATAGAGAGTGATAGAGAGTGTCTGAGAGTGTCAGAGTGTGTCAGAGAGTGTCAGAGATTGATAGAGAGTGTCAGTGAGTGATAGAGAGTGTCTGGGAGTGTCAGAGATTGATAGAGAGTGTCTGAGAGTGATAGAAAGTGTCAGAGATTGTCAGAGTGTGTCAGAGAGTGTCAGAGAATGTCAGAGTGTGTCAGAGAGTAACAGAGAGTGATAGAGAGTGATAGAGAGTGTCAGAGAGTGTCAGAGACTGTCAGAGTGTGTCAGAGTTTGATAAAGAGAGAGAGAGTGTCTGGGAGTGTCAGAAAGTATCAGAGCGTGATAGAGAGTGATAGAAAGTGTCAGAGAGAGATAGAGAGTGTCTGAGAGTGGCAGAGAGTGATAGAGGGTGTCTGAGAGTGATAGAGAGTGTCTGAGAGTGTCAGAGACTGTCAGAGAGTGATAGAGAGTGTCAGAGACTGTCTGAGTGTGTCAGTGTGTGTCAGAGAGTGTCCGAGAGTGATACCGAGTGACAGAGAGTGTCAGAGAGTGACAGAATGTGTCATAGTGTGATAGAGAGTGTCAGAGAGTGATAGAGAGTGCCAGAGAGTGTCTGAGAGTGTCTGAGAGTGCCTGAGATTGTCTGAGAGTGTCAGAAAGTGATAAAAAGTGTCAGAGAGTGTCTGCGAGTGTCAGAGAGTTTCAGCGAGTGATAGAGAGTTTCAGAGAATGCCTGAGAGTGACAGTGTGTGTCAGGCAGAGTCAGAAAGTGATATAGAGTGTCAGAGAGTGATAGAGAATGACGGAGAGCGTCTGAGAGTGTCAGAGAGTGTCAGAGAGTGTCAGAGAGTGTCTGAGAGTGCCGCAGAGTGTCGGAGAGTGTCGGAGAGTGTCAGAGAGTGTCAGAGAGTGATAGAGAGAGAGTCAGAGAGAGTCTGAGAGTGTCAGGGAGCGTCTGAGAGTGTCGGAGAGTGTCAGAGAGTGTCATAGAGTGATAGAGAGTGCCAGAGAGTGATAGAGAGTGCCAGAGAGTGCCAGAGAGTGTATGAGTGTGTCTGAGAGTGTCTGAAAGTGTCAGACAGTGTCAGAGAGTCATAGAGATTGTCAGAGAGTGATGGAGAGTGACAGAGAGTTTCAGGGAGTGTCAGAGTGTGTCAGAGAGTGTCAGAGAGTGTCAGGGAATGATGGAGAGTGGTAGAGAGTGTCTGCGAGTGTCGGAAAGTGTCAGAGAGTGTCAGAGAGTGATGGAGAGTGTCAGAGAGTGTCAGAGAGAGTCAGAGTGTGCCAGAGAGTGTCAGAGAGTGTCAGGGATTGATGGAGAGTGGTAGAGAGTGTCTGCAAGTGTCGGAAAGTGTCAGAGAGTGTCAGAGAGTGATAGAGAGTGTCAGAGAGTTTCACAGAGTGATAGATAGTGACAGACAGTGTCAGAGAGTGATATAGAGTGAGAGAGAGGGTCTGAGAGGGTCTGAGAGAGTCTGAGAGTGTCAGAGAGTGTCTGAGAGTGTCAGAGAGTGTCTGACAGTGTCTGAGTGTCAGAGAGTGATGGAGATTGAAAGAGAGTGTCATAGAGAATCTAAGAGTGTTAGGGAGTGATAGGGAGTGTCATAGAGGGATAGAGAGTGAAAGAGAGTGTCTGAGAGTGTCAGAGATTGTCAGACACTGTCAGAGAGTGATAGAACGTGTCTACGACTGTCTGAGATTATCTGAGAGTGTCAGAGAGTGTCAGAGTTTGATAGAAAATTTCAGAGAGCGTCTGAGAGATTCAGAGAGTGATAGAGAGTGTCTGCGAGTGGCTGAGAGACTCTGAGAGTGTCTGAGAGTGTCAGAGAGTGATCGAAAGTGTCTGAGAGTGTCAGAGAGTGTCAGACAGTGTCAAACAGTTTCAGAGAGTGATAGAAATTGATAGAGAGTGTCTGAGATTGTCAGAGAGTGATAGAAAGTGTCAGAGCGTGTCTGAGAGGGTCTGAGAGAGTCAGAGAGTGTCTGAGAGTGTCAGAGAGTGTCAGACAGTGATAGAGAGCGTCAGAGAGTGTCTGAGAGGGTCTGAGAGTGTCAGAGAGTGGTAGAGAGTGGTAGAGAGTGTCAGAGAGTGTCAGAGAGTGACAGAGAGTGATAGAGAGTGATAGAGAGTACCTGAGAGTGATAGAAAGTGCCAGAGAGTGTCTGAGAGTGTCAGAGAGTGATATAAAGTGTCAGAGAGTGTCTGAGAGGGTCTGAGAGTGTCAGAGAGTGTCTGAGAGTGTAAGAGAGTGTCAGAGAGTGATAGAAAGTGTCAGAGAGTGTCTGAGAGGGTCTGAGAGAGTCAGAGAGTGTCAGAGAGTGTCAGAGAGTGATAGAGAGTGTCAGAGAGTGTCAGAGAGTGACAGAGAGTGGTAGAGAGTGTCAGAGAGTGTCAGAGAGTGTCAGAGAGTGATAGAGAGTGCCAGAGAGTGATAGAGAGTGCCAGAGAGTGTATGAGTGTTTCTGAGAGTGCCTGAAAGTGTCAGAGAGTGATGGAGAGTGTCAGAGAGTGTCAGAGAGAGTCAGAGTGTGCCAGAGAGTGATAGAGAGTGATAGAGAGTGTCAGAGAGTTTCATAGAGTGATAGATAGTGACAGAGAGTGTCAGAGAGTCATAGAGAGTGTCAGAGAGTGTCTGTGATTGTCCGAGAGTGACAGAGAGTGATAGAGAGTGATAGAGAGTACCTGAGAGTGATAGAGAGTGCCAGAGAGTGTCTGAGAGTGTCAGAGAGTGATATAAAGTGTCAGAGAGTGTCTGAGAGGGTCTGAGAGTGTCAGAGAGTGTCTGAGAGTGTAAGAGAGTGTCAGAGAGTGATAGAAAGTGTCAGAGAGTGTCTGAGAGGGTCTGAGAGAGTCAGAGAGTGTCAGAGAGTGTCAGAGAGTGATAGAGAGTGTCAGAGAGTGTCAGAGAGTGACAGAGAGTGGTAGAGAGTGTCAGAGAGTGTCAGAGAGTGATAGAGAGTGCCAGAGAGTGATAGAGAGTGCCAGAGAGTGTATGAGTGTTTCTGAGAGTGCCTGAAAGTGTCAGAGAGTGATGGAGAGTGTCAGAGAGTGTCAGAGAGAGTCAGAGTGTGCCAGAGAGTGATAGAGAGTGATAGAGAGTGTCAGAGAGTTTCATAGAGTGATAGATAGTGACAGAGAGTGTCAGAGAGTCATAGAGAGTGTCAGAGAGTGTCTGTGATTGTCCGAGAGTGTCAGAGAGTGATGGAGAGCGACAGAGAGTGTCAGGGAGTGTCAGAGTGTGTCAGAGAGTGTCAGAGAGTGTCAGGGATTGATAGAGAATTGTAGAGTGTGTCTGAGAGTGTCGGAAAGTGTCAGAGAGTGATGGAGAGTGTCAGAGAGTGTCGGAGAGAGTCAGAGTGTGCCAACGAGTGATAGAGAGTGATAGAGAGTGTCAGAGAGTTTCATAGAGTGATAGATAGTGACAGAGAGTGTCAGAGAGTGATATAGAGTGAAAGAGAGTGTCTGAGAGTGTCTGAGAGAGTCTGAGAGTGTCAGAGAGTGATAGAAAGTGTCGGAGAGTGTCTGAGAGGGTCTGAGAGTGTCAGAGAGAATCTGAGAGTGTAAGAGAGCGTCAGAGAGTGATAGAAAGTGTCAGAGAGTGTCTGAGATGGTCTGAGAGTGTCAGAGAGTGTCAGAGAGTGTCAGAGAGTGACAGAGTGTGTCAGAGAGTGTCAGAGAGTGATAGAAAGTGTCAGAGAGTGTCAGAGAGTCATAGAGAGTGTCAGAGAGTGTCTGTGATTGTCAGAGAGTGTCAGAGAGTGATGGAGAGTGACAGAGAGTGTCAGGGAGTGTCAGAGTGTGTCAGAGAGTGTCAGAGAGTGTCAGGGATTGATAGAGAATGGTAGAGAGTGTCTGAGAGTGTCGGAAAGTGTCAGAGAGTGTCAGAGAGAGTCAGAGTGTGCCAGAGAGTGATAGAGAGTGTCAGAGAGTTTCACAGAGTGATAGATAGTGACAGAGAGTGTCAGAGAGTGATGTAGAGTGATAGAGAGTGTCTGAGAGAGTCTGAGAGTGTCAGAGAGTGATAGAAAGTGTCAGAGAGTGTTTGAGAGGGTCTGAGAGTGTCAGAGAGTGTCTGAGAGTGTCAGAGAGTGACAGAGTGTGTCAGAGAGTGATAGAGATTGCCTGAGAGTGATAGAGAGTGACAGAGAGTGTCAGAGAGTGACAGATAGTGTCAGAGTGTGATAGAGAGTGTCAGAGAGTGATAGAGATTGCCAGAGAGTGTCTGAGAGTATCTGAGAGTGTCTGAGATTGTCTTAGATTGTCAGAAAGCGATAAAAAGTGTCAGAGAGTGTCTGCGAGTGTCAGAGAGTTTCAGCGAGTGATAGAGAGTTTCAGAGAGTGCCTGAGAGTGACAATGTGTGTCAGGCAGAGTCAGAAAGTGATATAGAGTGTCAGAGAGTGATAGAGAATGTCAGAGAGCGTCTGAGAGTTTCAGAGAGTGTCAGAGAGTGTCAGAGAGTATGTGAGAGTGTCAGAGAGTCTCGGAGATTGTCGGAGAGTGTCAGAGAGTGTCAGAGAGTGATAGAGAGTGCCAGAGAGTGATAGAGAGTGCCAGAGAGTGCCAGAGAGTGCCAGAGAGTGCATGAGTGTGTCTGAGAGTGTCTGAAAGTGTCAGAGAGTGTCAGAGAGTCATAGAGAGTGTCAGAGAGTGTCTGTGATTGTCAGAGAGTGTCAGAGAGTGATGGAGTGTGACAGAGAGTGTGAGGGAGTGTCAGAGTGTGTCAGAGAGTGTCAGAGATTGATAGAGAGTGGTAGAGAGTGTCTGAGAGTGTCGGAAAGTGTCAGAGAGTGTCAGAGAGTGATGGAGAGTGTCAGAGAGTGTCAGAGAGAGTCAGAGTGTGCCAGAGAGTGATAGAGAGTGATAGAGAGTGTCAGAGAGTTTCATAGAGTGATAGATAGTGACAGAGAGTTTCAGAGAGTGATATGGAGTGATGGAGAGTGTCTGAGAGTGTCTGAGAGAATCTGAGAGTGTCAGAGAGTGTCTGACAGTGTCAGAGAGTGATGGAGATTGAAAGAGAGTGTCATAGAGAAACTGAGAGTGTTCGGGAGTGATAGGGAGTGTCATAGAGGGATAGACAGTGAAAGAGAGTGTCTGAGAGTGTCATAGATTGTCAGACAGTGTCAGAGAGTGATAGAACGTGTCTGAGACTGTCTGAGATTATCTGAGAGTGTCAGAGAGTGTCAGAGTGTGATATAAAGTTTCAGAGAGTGTCTGAGAGATTCAGAGAGTGATAGAGACTGTCTGAGAGTGTCTGAGAGTGTCAGAGAGTGTCTGAGAGTGTCTGAGAGTGATGGAGAGTGAAAGAGATTGTCATGGAGAATCTGAGAGTGTTAGGGAGTGATATGTAGTGTCATAGAGGGATAGAGAGTGAAAGTGAGTGTCTGAGAGTGTCAGAGATTGTCAGACAGTGTCAGAGAGTGATAGAAAGTGTCTGAGACTGTCTGAGAGTCTCTGAGAGTGTCAGAGAGTGTCAGAGAGTGATAGAAAGTGTCAGAGAGTGTCTGAGAGTTTCAGAGAGTGATAGAAAGTGTCAGAGAGTGTCTCAGAGAGTCAGATAGAGTCAGTGAGTGTCAGAGAGTGATAGAGAGTGTCTGAGAGTGTCAGAGAGTAATGGAGAGCCATAGAGTGTGATATAGAGAGTGTCTTTGAGTGTCAGAGAGTGTCAGAGAGTGATAGAGAATGTCAGAGAGTGATCGAGAGTGTCTGAGAGTGTCTGTGAGTGACAGAGTGTGTCAGAGAGTGATTGAGAGTGTCAGAGATTGTCAGAGTGTGTCAGAGAGTGTCAGAGAGTGTCAGAGTGTGTCAGAGAGGAACAGAGAGTGATGGAGAGTGAAAGAGAGTCTGAGTGTGTCAGAGTGTGTCAGAGAGTGTCAGAGAGTGATAGAGAGTGTCAGAGAGTGATTGAGAGTGTCAGAGATTGTCAGAGTGTGTCAGAGAGTGTCAGAGAGTGTCAGAGTGTGTTAGAGAGTAACAGAGAGTGATAGAGAGTGAAAGAGTGTCTGAGTGTGTCAGAGTGTGTCAGAGAGTGTCAGAGAGTGTCAGAGAGTGTTAGAGAGTGTTAGAGAGTGTCTGAGAATTTCAGAGAGTGTCAGAGAGTGTCAGAGAGTGTCTGAGAGCGATCGAGAGTGTCTGAGAGTGATAGTGAGTGTCTGAGAGTGTCTGAGACTGTCAAAGAGTGATAGATAGTGTCAGAGTGTTTCAGAGAGTGGTAGAGAGTGTCTGAGAGTGCCAGAGAGTGGCACAGTGTGCCCGAGAGTGATAGAGAGTGATACAGAGTGTCAGAGAGTGTCAAAGAGTGATCGATTGTGTCAGAGTATGTCAGAGAGTGATAGAGAGTGATATAGAGTGTCTGAGAGTGTCTGAGAGAGTCTGAGTGTGTCAGTAAGTGTCTGAGAGTGTCTGAGAGTGATGGAGAGTGAAAGAGATTGTCATAGAGAATCTGAGAGTGTGAGAGAGTGATAGGCAGTGTCATAGAGGGAGAGAGAGTGAAAGTGAGTGTCTGAGAGTGTCAGAGATTGTCAGACAGTATCAGAGAGTGATAGAGAGTGTCTGAGACACTCTGAGAGATTCAGAGAGTGTCAGCGAGTGATAGAAAGTGTCAGAGAGTGTCTGAGAGTGTCAGAGAGTGATAGAAAGTGTCTGAGAGTGTCTGAGAGTATCAGAGAGTGTCACACAGTGTCAGAGAGTGATAGAAAGTGACAGAGAGTGTCTGAGAGTGTCAGAGAGTGACAGAGAGTGTCTGAGAGTGTCAGAGAGTGTCAGAGAGGGTCTGACAGTGTCAGAGAGTGTCAGAGAGTGATAGAGAGTGTCTGAGAGTGATAGAGAGTGTCTGAGAGTGTCAGAGAGTGATCGAGAGCGATAAAGAGTGATAAAGAGTGTCTGAGTGTGTCAGAGTGTGTCAGAGTCTGTCAGAGTGTGTCAGAGAGTGTCCGAGAGTGGTAGACAGTGTCTGAGAGTGTCAGAGAGTGATAGAGAGTGTCTGAGAGTGTTGGAGATTGTCAGAGAGTGTCAGAGAGTGATAGAGAGTGTCTGAGAGTGTCTGAGACTGTCAGAAGTGTGTCAGAGAGTGATTGAGAGTGTCTGAGAGTGTCAGAGTGTGTCAGAGTGTACCAGAGAGTGATGGAGAGTGATTGAGAGTGTCAGAGATTGTCAGAGTGTGTCAGAGAGTGTCAGAGAGTGCCAGAGTGTGTCAGAGAGTAACAGAGAGTGATAGAGAGTGAAAGAGTGTCTGAGTGTGTCAGAGTGTGTCAGAGAGTGTCAGTGAGTGATAGAGAGTTTCAGAGAGTGTCAGGGATTGATAGAGAATGGTAGAGAGTGTCTGAGAGTGTCGGAAAGTGTCAGAGAGTGTCAGAGAGAGTCAGAGTGTGCCAGAGAGTGATAGAGAGTGTCAGAGAGTTTCACAGAGTGATAGATAGTGACAGAGAGTGTCAGAGAGTGATGTAGAGTGATAGAGAGTGTCTGAGAGAGTCTGAGAGTGTCAGAGAGTGATAGAAAGTGTCAGAGAGTGTCTGAGAGGGTCTGAGAGTGTCAGAGAGTGTCTGAGAGTGTCAGAGAGTGACAGAGTGTGTCAGAGAGTGATAGAGATTGCCTGAGAGTGATAGAGAGTGACAGAGAGTGTCAGAGAGTGACAGATAGTGTCAGAGTGTGATAGAGAGTGTCAGATAGTGATAGAGAGTGCCAGAGAGTGTCTGAGAGTATCTGAGAGTGTCTGAGACTGTCTTAGATTGTCAGAAAGCGATAAAAAGTGTCAGAGAGTGTCTGCGAGTGTCAGAGAGTTTCAGCGAGTGATAGAGAGTTTCAGAGAGTGCCTGAGAGTGACAATGTGTGTCAGGCAGAGTCAGAAAGTGATATAGAGTGTCAGAGAGTGATAGAGAATGTCAGAGAGCGTCTGAGAGTTTCAGAGAGTGTCAGAGAGTGTCAGAGAGTATGTGAGAGTGTCGGAGAGTCTCGGAGATTGTCGGAGAGTGTCAGAGAGTGTCAGAGAGTGATAGAGAGTGCCAGAGAGTGATAGAGAGTGCCAGAGAGTGCCAGAGAGTGCCAGAGAGTGCATGAGTGTGTCTGAGAGTGTCTGAAAGTGTCAGAGAGTGTCAGAGAGTCATAGAGAGTGTCAGAGAGTGTCTGTGATTGTCAGAGAGTGTCAGAGAGTGATGGAGAGTGACAGAGAGTGTGAGGGAGTGTCAGAGTGTGTCAGAGAGTGTCAGAGAGTGTCAGAGAGTGTCAGAGAGTGTCAGAGATTGATAGAGAGTGGTAGAGAGTGTCTGAGAGTGTCGGAAAGTGTCAGAGAGTGTCAGAGAGTGATGGAGAGTGTCAGAGAGAGTCAGAGTGTGCCAGAGAGTGACAGAGAGTGATAGAGAGTGTCAGAGAGTTTCATAGAGTGATAGATAGTGACAGAGAGTTTCAGAGAGTGATATGGAGTGATGGAGAGTGTCTGAGAGTGTCTGAGAGAGTCTGAGAGTGTCAGAGAGTGTCTGACAGTGTCAGAGAGTGATGGAGATTGAAAGAGAGTGTCATAGAGAATCTGAGAGTGTTAGGGAGTGATAGGGAGTGTCATAGAGGGATGGACAGTGAAAGAGAGTGTCTGAGAGTGTCATAGATTGTCAGACAGTGTCAGAGAGTGATAGAACGTGTCTGAAACTGTCTGAGATTATCTGAGAGTGTCAGAGAGTGTCAGAGTGTGATATAAAGTTTCAGAGAGTGTCTCAGAGATTCAGAGAGTGATAGAGAGTGTCTGAGAGTGTCTGAGAGTGTCAGAGAGTGTCTGAGAGTGTCTGAGCGTGATGGAGAGTGAAAGAGATTGTCATGGAGAATCTGAGAGTGTTAGGGAGTGATAGGTAGTGTCATAGAGGGATAGAGAGTGAAAGTGAGTGTCTGAGAGTGTCAGAGATTGTCAGACAGTGTCAGAGAGTGATAGAAAGTGTCTGAGACTGTCTGAGAGTCTCTGAGAGTGTCAGAGAGTGTCAGAGAGTGATGGAAAGTGTCAGAGAGTGTCTCAGAGAGTCAGAGAGAGTCAGTGAGTGGCAGAGAGTGATAGAGAGTGTCTGAGAGTGTCAGAGAGTAATGGAGAGCCATAGAGTGTGATATAGAGAGTTTCTTTGAGTGTCAGAGAGTGTCAGAGAGTGATAGAGGATGTCAGAGAGTGATCGAGAGTGTCTGAGAGTGTCTGTGAGTGACAGAGTGTGTCAGAGAGTGATTTAGAGTGTCAGAGATTGTCAGAGTGTGTCAGAGAGTGTCAGAGAGTGTCAGAGTGTGTCAGAGAGTAACAGAGAGTGATGGAGAGTGAAAGAGTGTCTGAGTGTGTCAGAGTGTGTCAGAGAGTGTCAGAGAGTGATAGAGAGTGTCAGAGAGTGATTGAGAGTGTCAGAGATTGTCAGAGTGTGTCAGAGAGTGTCAGAGAGTGTCAGAGTGTGTCAGAGAGTAACAGAGAGTGATAGAGAGTGAAAGAGTGTCTGAGTGTGTCAGAGTGTGTCAGAGAGTGTCAGAGAGTGTCAGAGAGTGATAGAGAGTGTCAGAGAGTGATAGAGAGTGTCTGAGAGCGTCAGAGAGTGTTAGAGAGTGTTAGAGAGTGTCTGAGAATTTCAGAGAGTGTCAGAGAGTGTCTGAGAGCGATCGAGAGTGTCTGAGAGTGATAGTGAGTGCCTGAGAGTGTCTGAGACTGTCAAAGAGTGATAGATAGTGTCAGAGTGTTTCAGAGAGTGGTAGAGAGTGTCTGAGAGTGCCAGAGAGTGTCACAGTGTGCCAGAGAGTGATAGAGAGTGATAGAGAGTGTCAGAGAGTGTCAAAGAGTGATCGATTGTGTCAGAGTATGTCAGAGAGTGATAGAGAGTGATAGAGAGTGTCTGAGAGAGTCTGAGTGTGTCAGAAAGTGTCTGAGAGTGTCTGAGAGTGATGGAGAGTGAAAGAGATTGTCATAGAGAATCTGAGAGTGTTAGAGAGTGATAGGGCTTGTCATAGAGGGAGAGAGAGTGAAAGTGAGTGTCTGAGAGTGTCAGAGATTGTCAGACAGTATCAGAGAGTGATAGAGAGTGTCTGAGACTCTCTGAGTGTCTCTGAGAGATTCAGAGAGTGTCAGTGAGTGAGAGAAAGTGTCAGAGAGTGTCTGAGAGTGTCAGAGAGTGATAGAAAGTGTCTGAGAGTGTCTGAGAGTTTCAGAGAGTGATAGAGAGTGTCAGAGAGTGTCTGAGAGGGTCTGAGAGTGTCAGAGAGTGTCAGAGAGTGATAGAGAGTGTCAGAGAGTGACAGAGAGTGGTAGAGAGTGGTAGAGAGTGTCAGAGAGCGACAGAGTGTGTCAGAGATTGATAGAGAGTGCCTGAGAGTGATAGAGAGCGACAGAGTGTCAGAGAGTGACAGAAAGTGTCAGAGTGTGATAGAGAGTGTCAGAGAGTGATAGAGAGTGCCAGAGAGTGTCTGAGAGTGTCAGAGAGTGATAGAAAGTGTCTGAGACTGTCTGAGATTATCTGAGAGTGTCAGAGAGTGTCAGAGTGTGATATAAAGTTTCAGAGAGTATCTGAGAGTTTCAGAGAGTGATAGAGAGTGTCTGAGAGTGTCTGAGAGTGTCAGAGAGTGTCTGAGAGTGTCTGAGAGAGATGGAGAGTGAAAGAGATTGTCATGGAGAATCTGAGAGTGTTAGGGAGTGATAGGTAGTGTCATAGAGGGATAGAGAGTGAAAGTGAGTGTCTGAGAGTGTCAGAGATTGTCAGACAGTGTCAGAGAGTGATAGAAAGTGTCTGAGACTGTCTGAGAGTCTCTGAGAGTGTCAGAGAGTGTCGGAGAGTGATAGAAAGTGTCAGAGAGTGTCTGAGAGTTTCAGAGAGTGATAGAAAGTGTCAGAGAGTGTCTCAGAGAGTCAGAGCGAGTCAGTGAGTGTCAGAGAGTGATAGAGAGTGTCTGAGAGTGTCAGAGAGTAATGGAGAGCCATAGAGTGTGATATAGAGAGTGTCTTTGAGTGTCAGAGAGTGTCAGAGAGTGATAGAGGATGTCAGAGAGTGATCGAGAGTGTCTGAGAGTGTCTGTGAGTGACAGAGTGTGTCAGAGAGTGATTGAGAGTGTCAGAGATTGTCAGAGTGTGTCAGAGAGTGTCAGAGAGTGTCAGAGTGTGTCAGAGAGTAACAGAGAGTGATGGAGAGTGAAAGAGTGTCTGAGTGTGTCAGAGTGTGTCAGAGAGTGTCAGAGAGTGATTGAGAGTGTCAGAGAGTGATTGAGAGTGTCAGAGATTGTCAGAGTGCGTCAGAGAGTGTCAGAGAGTGTCAGAGTGTGTCAGAGAGTAACAGAGAGTGATAGAGAGTGAAAGAGTGTCTGAGTGTGTCAGAGTGTGTCAGAGAGTGAATGAGAGTGATAGAGAGTGTCAGAGAGTGAGAGAGAGTGTCTGAGAGCGTCAGAGAGTGTTAGAGAGTGTCTGAGAATTTCAGAGAGTGTCAGAGAGTGTCAGAGAGTGTCTGAGAGCGATCGAGAGTGTCTGAGAGTGATAGTGAGTATCTGAGAGTGTCTGAGACTGTCAAAGAGTGATAGATAGTGTCAGAGTGTTTCAGAGAGTGGGAGAGTGTGTCTGAGAGTGCCAGAGAGTGTCACAGTGTGCCAGAGAGTGATAGAGAGTGATAGAGAGTGTCAGAGAGTGTCAAAGAGTGATCGATTGTGTCAGAGTATGTCAGAGAGTGATAGAGAGTGTCTGAGAGTGTCTGAGAGAGTCTGAGTGTGTCAGAAAGTGTCTGAGAGTGTCTGAGAGTGATGGAGAGTGAAAGAGATTGTCATAGAGAATCTGAGAGTGTTAGAGAGTGATAGGGAGTGTCATAGAGGGAGAGAGAGTGAAAGTGAGTGTCTGAGAGTGTCAGAGATTGTCAGACAGTATCAGAGAGTGATAGAGAGTGTCTGAGACTCTCTGAGTGTCTCTGAGAGATTCAGAGAGTGTCAGTGAGTGATAGAAAGTGTCAGAGAGTGTCTGAGAGTGTCAGAGAGTGATAGAAAGTGTCTGAGAGTGTCTGAGAGTTTCAGAGAGTGTCAGAGAGTGTCTGAGAGGGTCTGAGAGTGTCAGAGAGTGTCAGAGAGTGATAGAGAGTGTCAGAGAGTGACAGAGAGTGGTAGAGAGTGGTAGAGAGTGTCAGAGAGCGACAGAGTGTGTCAGAGATTGATAGAGAGTGCCTGAGAGTGATAGAGAGCGACAGAGTGTCAGAGAGTGACAGAAAGTGTCAGAGTGTAATAGAGAGTGTCAGAGAGTGATAGAGAGTGCCAGAGAGTGTCTGAGAGTGTCAGAGAGTGATAGAAAGTGTCATAGAGTGTCTGAGAGGTTCTGAGAGAGTCAGAGAGTGTCTGAGAGTGTCAGAGAGTGTCAGAGAGTGATAGAAAGTGCCAGAGAGTGATAGAGAGTGTCAGAGAGTGTCAGAGAGTGACAGAGAGTGGTAGAGAGTGTTAGAGAGTGTCAGAGAGTGACAGAGAGTGTCAGACAGTGATAGAGAGTGCCTGAGAGTGATAGAGAGTGACAGAGAGTGTCAGAGAGTGACAGAAAGTGTCAGAGAGTGATAGAGAGTGCCAGAGAATGTCTGAGAGTGTCTGAGAGTGTCTGAGATTGTCTGAGAGTGTCAGAGAGTGTCAGAGAGTGTCAGAGACTGATAGAGAGTGCCAGGGAGTGATACAGAGTGCCAGAGAGTGATAGAGAGAGCCAGAGAGTGCCAGAGAGTGCATGAGTGTGTCTGAGAGTGTCTGAAAGTGTCAGAGAGTGTGAGAGAGTCATAGAGAGTGTCAGAGAGTGATAGAGAGTGTCAGAGAGTTTCACAGTGTGTCAGAGAGTGTCAGAGAGTGATAGAAAGTGTCAGAGAGTGATAGAGAGTGTCTGAGAGTGGCAGAGAGTGTCTGAGGGTGTCAGTCAGTGTCAGAGAGTGATAGAGAGTGTCTGAGAGAGTCAGAGATTGTCAGATTGTGTCAGAGAGTGATGGAGAGTGATAGAGAGTGTCTGACAGTGTCAGAGAGTGCCAGAGTGTGTCAGAGACTGTCAGAGAGCGATAGAGTGTGTCACAGTGTGTCAGAGAGTGTCAGAGAGTTTCAGAGAGTGATAGAGAGTGTCAGAGAGTGTCAGAGTGTGTCAGAGAGTGTCAGAGAGTGTTAGAGAGTGTCAGAGAGAGTGTGAGTGTGTCAGAGAGTTTCAGAGAGTGAGAGAGAGTGTCTGAGAGTGACAGAGAGTGTCTGAGAGTTTCAGTGAGTGTCAGAGAGTGAAAGAGAGTGTCTGAGAGTGTCTGAGAGTGTCAGCGAGCGATAGAGAGAGATAGTGAGTGTCTGAGAGTGTATGAGAGTGTCAGCGAGTGATAGAGAGTGATAGAGAGTGTCTGAGAGTGTCAGAGACTGACAGAGCGTGTCTGAGAGTGTCAGTGAGTGTCAGAGAGTGTTTCGAGAGTGTCTGAGAGTGTCAGAGATTGTCAGAGTGTGTCAGAGAGTGATAAAGAGTGATAGAGAATGTCTGAGAGTGCGTGAGAGTGTCTGAGAGTGTCAGAGACTGTCAGAGTGTGTCAGAGACTGTGAGAGTGTGTCAGAGAGAGATAGAGAGTGATAGAGAGTGTCTGAGTGTGTCTGAGAGTGTTAGGGAGTGATAGGGAGTGTCATAGTGGGATAGAGAGTGAAAGAGAGTGTCTGAGATTGTCAGAGAGCGATAGAAAGTGTCTGAGAGTGTCTGAGATTATCTGAGAGTGTCAGAGAGTGTCAGAGTGTGATAGAAAGTGTCAGAGAGTGTCTGCGAGATTCAGAGAGTGATATAAAGTGTCAGAGAGTGTCAGAGTGTGTCAGAGAGTAACAGAGAGGGAAAGATAGCGATAGAGAGTGTCTGAGAGTGTCAGAGAGTGTTAGAGAGTGTCTGAGAATTTCAGAGAGTGTCAGAGAGAGTCAGAGAGTGTCTGAGAGCGATTGAGAGTGTCTGAGAGTGTCTGAGAGTGATAGTGAGTGTCTGAGACTGTCAAAGAGTGATAGATAGTGTCAGAGTGTGTCAGAGAGTGATGGAGAGTGTCACAGTGTGCCAGAGAGTGATAGAGAGTGAAAGAGTGTCTGAGTGTGTCAGAGTGTGTCAGAGAGTGTCAGAGAGTGATAGAGAGTGTCAGAGAGTGATAGAGAGTGTCTGAGAGTGTCAGAGAGTGTTAGAGAGTGTCTGAGAATTTCAGAGAGTGTCAGAGAGAGTCAGAGAGTGTCTGAGAGCGATTGAGAGTGTCTGAGAGTGTCTGAGAGTGATAGAGAGTGTCTGAGAGTGCCAGAGAGTGTCACAGTGTGCCAGAGAGTGATAGAGAGTGATATAGAGTGTCAGAGAGTGTCCAAGAGTGATAGATTGTGTCAGAGAGTGTCTGAGAGTGTCTGAGAGTGTTTGAGAGTGTCTGAGAGTGATGGAGACTGAAAGAGATTGTCATAGAGAATCTGAGTGTGTTAGGGAGTGATAGGGAGTGTCATAGAGGGATAGAGAGTGAAAGTGAGTGTCTGAGAGTGTCAGAGATTGTCAGACAGTATCAGAGAGTGATAGAAAGTGTCTGAGACTGTCTGAGTGTCTCTGAGAGTGTCAGAGAGTGTCAGCGAGTGATAGAAAGTGTCAGAGTGTGTCTGAGAGTGTGAGAGAGTGATAGAAAGTGTCTGAGAGTGTCTGAGAGTATCAGAGAGTGTCACACAGTGTCAGAGAGTGATAGAAAGTGACAGAGAGTGTCAGAGAGTGATAGAAAGTGTCAGAGAGTGTCTGAGAGAGTCTGAGAGAGTCAGAGAGTGTCTGAGAGTGTCAGAGAGTTTCAGAGAGTGATAGAGAGTGTCAGAGAGTGTCTGAGATGGTCTGAGAGTGTCAGAGAGTTTCAGAGAGTGATGGAGAGTGTCAGAGAGTGTCTGAGAGTGATAGAGAGTGTCAGAGAGTGATAGAGAGTGTCAGAGAGTAACAGAGAGGGATAGAGAGTGATAGAGAGTGTCTGAGAGTGTCACAAAGTGTCAGAGTTTCTCAGAGAGTGATAGAGAGTGATAGAAAATGTCAGAGAGTGATAGAGAGTGCCTGAGAGTGTCAGAGAGTGATAGAGAGTGTCTGAGAGTTTCAGAGAATGTCAGAGAGTGATAGAGAGTGTCTGAGAGTGATAGAGAGTGTCTGAGAGTGTCAGAGAGTGATCGTGTGTGCTAGAGAGTGATAGAGAGTGTCAGAGAGTGATCGCGAGTGATAGAGAATGTCTGAGTGTGTCAGAGTGTGTCAAAGAGTGTCCGAGAGTGGTAGAGAGTGTCTGAGAGTGTCAGAGAGTGATAGAGAGTGTCTGAGAGTGTCAGAGATTGTCAGAGAGTGTCAGCGAGTGATAGAGAGTGTCTGAGAGTGTCTGAGACTGTCAGAAGTGTGTCAGAGAGTGATTGAGAGTGTCTGAGAGTGTCAGAGAGAGTCAGAGTGGACCAGAGAGTGATGGAGAGTGAAAGAGAGTGTCATAGAGAATCTGAGAGTGTTAGGGAGTGATAGGGAGTGTCATAGAGGGATAGAGAGTGAAAGAGAGTGTCTGAGAGTGTCAGAGATTGTCAGACAGTGTCAGAGAGTGATAGAAAGTGTCTGAGACTGTCTGAGAGTCTCTGAGAGTGTCAGAGAGTGTCAGAGAGTGATATAAAGTGTCAGAGAGTGTCTGAGAGTTTCAGAGAGTGATATAAAGTGTCAGAGAGTGTCTCAGAGAGTCAGAGAGAGTCAGAGAGTGATAGAGAGTGTCTGAGAGTGTCAGAGAGTAATGAAGAGTGATAGAGTGTGATATAGAGAGTGTCTTTGAGTGTCAGAGAGAGTCAGAGAGTGATAGAGAATGTCAGAGAGTGATCGAGAGTGTCTGAGAGTGTCTGTGAGGGACAGAGTGTGTCAGAGAGTGATTGAGAGTGTCAGAGATTGTCAGAGTGTGTCAGAGAGTGTCAGAGAGTGTCAGAGTGTGTCAGAGAGTAACAGAAAGTGATAGAGAGTGATAGAGTGTCTGAGTGTGTCAGAGTGTGTCAGAGAGTGACAGAGAGTGACAGAGAGTGTCAGCGAGTGATAGAGAGTGTCTGAGAGTGTCAGAGAGTGTGAGAGAGTGTCTGAGAATTTCAGAGAGTGTCAGAGAGTGTCAGAGAGTATCTGAGAGCGATCGAGAGTGTCTGAGAGTGATAGTGAGTGTCAGAGAGTGTCAGAGAGTGATATAAAGTGTCAGAGAGTGTCTGAGAGGTTCTGAGAGAGTCAGAGAGTGTCTGAGAGTGTCAGAGAGTGTCAGAGAGTGATAGAAAGTGTCAGAGGGTGATAGAGAGTGTCAGAGAGTGTCAGAGAATGACAGAGAGTGGTAGAGAGTGATAGAGAGTGCCTGAAAGTGATAGAGAGTGACAGACAGTGTCAGAGAGTGACAGAAAGTGTCAGAGTGTGATAGAGAGTGTCAGAGAGTGATAGAGAGTGCCAGAGAGTGTCTGAGAGTGTCTGAGATTGTCTGAGAGTGTCACAAAGTGATAAAAAGTGTCAGAGAGTGTCTGCGAGTGTTAGAGAGTTTCAGCGAGTGAAAGAAAGTGTCATAGAGTGATAGAGAGTGTCTGAGAGAGTCTGAGAGTGGCAGAGAGTGACGGAGGGGGTCAGTCAGTGTCAGAGAGTGATAGAGAGTGTCTGAGAGAGTCAGAGATTGTCAGATTGTGTCAGAGAGTGATGGAGAGTGATAGAGAGTGTCTGACAGTGTCAGAGAGTGCCAGAGTGTGTCAGAGAATGTCAGAGTGCGATAGAGTGTGTCAGAGTGTGTCAGAGAGTGTCAGAGAGTTTCAGAGAGTGATAGAGAGTGTCAGAGAGTGTCAGAGAGTGATAGAGAGTGTCGGAGAGAGTGTGAGTGTGTCAGAGAGTTTCAGAGAGTGTCAGAGAGTGAGAGAGAGTGTCTGAGAGTGTCTGAGAGTGACAGAGTGTGTCTGAGAGTGTCTGAGAGTGTCTGAGAGTGTCTGAGAGTGTCAGCGAGCGACAGAGAGTGATAGAATGTCTGAGAGTGTATGAGAGTGTCAGCGAGTGATAGAGAGTTTTTGAGAATGTCAGAGAGTGTTAGAGAGTGATAGAGAATGTCTGAGAGTGTCAGAGAGTGACAGAGCTTGTCTGAGAGTGTCAGTGAGTGTCAGAGAGAGTTTAGAGAGTGTCTGAGAGTGTCTGAGAGTGTCAGAGATTGTCAGAGTGTGTCAGAGATTGATGGAGAGTGATAGAGAGTGTCTGAGAGTGTATGAGAGTGTCAGAGTGTGTCAGAGATTGTCAGTGAGTGATAGAGAGTGATAGAGAGTGACAGAGAGTGTCTGAGAGTGTCAGAATGTGATAGAGTGTGTCAGAGAGTGATGGAGAGTGTCAGAGAGTGTCAGAGACAGTCAGAGTGTGTCAGAGAGTGATAGAGAGTGATAGAGAGTGTCTGAGAGTGTCAGAGAGTGTCAGAGTGTGTCAGAGAGTGATAGAGAGTGATAGAGAGTGATAGACAGTGATAGAGAGTGATAGAGAGTGTCTGAGTGTGTTAGAGTGTGTCAGAGAGTGTCAGTTAGTGTCAGAGAGTGTCAGAGAGTGTCAGAGAGTGATAGAGAGTGTCTGAGAGTGTCTGAGAGTGTCAGAGTGAGTCAGAGTGTGCCAGAGAGTGATAGAGTGTGATGGAGAGTGTCAGGGAGTTTCATAGAGTGATAGACAGTGTCAGAGAGTGATATAGATTGATAGAGAATGTCTGAGAGTGTCTGAGAGAGTCAGTGAGTGATGGAGAGTGAAAGAGAGTGTCATAGAGAATCTGAGAGTGTTAGGGAGTGATAGGGAGTGTCATAGAGGGATACAGAGTGAAAGAGATTGTCTGAGAGTGTCAGAGATTGTCAGACAGTGTCAGAGAGTGATAGAAAGTGTCTGAGACTGTCTGAGATTATCTGAGAGTGTCAGAGTGTGATAGAAATTGTCAGAGAGTGTCTGAGAGATTCAGAGAGTGATATAAAGTGTCAGAGAGTGTCTGAGAGAGTCAGAGAGAGTCAGAGAGTGTCAGAGAGTAATAGAGAGTGTCCGAGAGTGTCAGAGAGTGACAGAGAATGTCAGAGAGTGATCGAGAGTGTCTGAGAGTGTCTGTGAGTGACAGAGTGTTTCAGAGAGTGTCTGAGAGTGTCTGAGAGTGTCAGAGTGTGTCAGAGAGTGTCAGAGAGTGACAGAGAGTGTCAGTGAGTGACAGAGAGTGTCTGAGAGTGTCAGAGATTGTCAGAGAGTGTCAGAGAGTGATAGAGAGTGTCTGAGAGTGTCTGAGACAGTCAGAGTGTGTCAGAGAGTGATAGAGTGTGTCTGAGAGTGTCAGAGAGTGATATAGTGTGATAGAGAGTGTCTGAGAGTCTCCTTGAGTCTGAGAGTGTCAACAAGTGTCTGAGAGTGTCAGAGATTGTCTGAAAGTGTCAGAGAGTGTCTGAGAGATTCAGACAGTGATATAAAGTGTCAGAGAGTGTCTGAGAGAATCAGAGAGAGTCAGAGAGTATCAGAGAGCAATAGAGAGTGTCCGAGAGTGTCAGAGAGTGATAGAGGGTGAAAGAGTATGACAGAGAGTGTCTTTGAGTGACAGAGAGTGTCAGAGAGTGATAGAGAATGTCAGAGAGTGATCAAGAGTGTCTGAGAGTGTCTGTGAGTGACAGAGTGTGTCAGAGAGTGTCTGAGAGTGTCAGAGTGTGCCAGAGAGTGTCAGAGAGTGACAGAGAGTGTCAGTGAGTGATAGAGATTGTCTGAGAGTGTCAGAGATAGTCAGAGAGTGTCAGAGAGTGATAGAGAGTGTCTGAGAGTGTCTGAGACAGTCAGAGTGTGTCAGAGAGTGATAGAGAGTGATCGAGAGTGTCTGAGAGTGTCAGAGAGAGTCAGAGTGTACCAGAGAGTGATAGAGAATGATAGAGAGTGTCAGAGAGTTTCATAGAGTGATAGATAGTGTCAGAGAGTGTCAGAGAGTGATATGAAGTGATATAGAGTGTCTGAGAGTCTTCGAGAGTCTGAGAGTGTCAGAAAGTGTCTGAGAGTGTCAGAGAGTGTCTGAAAGTTTCAGAGAGTGTCTGAAAGTGTCAGAGAGTGTCTGAAAGTGTCAGAGAGCCATAGAGATTGTCAGAGAGTGTCTGAGATTGTCAGAGAGTGATGGAGAGTGTCAGAAAGTGTCAGGGAGTGTCAGAGTGTATCAGAGAGAGTCAGAGAGTGTCTGAGATTGATAGAGAGTGGTAGAGAGTTTCTGAGAGTGTCGGAAAGTGTCAGAGAGTGTCAGAGAGTGATGGAGAGTGTCAGAGAGTGTCAGAGAGAGTCAGAGTGTGCCAGAGAGTGATAGAGAGTGATGGAGAGTGATGGAGAGTGTCATCGAGTGATAGATAGTGACAGAGAGTGTCAGAGAGTGATATAGAGTGATAGAGAGTGTCTGATAGTATCTGAGAGAGTCAGAGAGTGTCAGAGAGTGTCTGAGAATGTCAGAGAGTGTCTGACAGTGTCAGAGAGTGATGGAGATTGAAAGAGACTGTCTGAGATTATCTGAGAGTTTCAGACAGTGTCAGAGTGTGATAGAAAGTGTCAGAGAGTGTCTGAGAGATTCAGAGAGTGATAGAGAGTGAGAGAGAGTGTCTGAGAGTGTCTGAGAGAGTCTGAGAGTGTCAGAGAGTGTCTGAGAGTGTCTGAGAGTGATGGAGAGTGAAAGAGATTGTCATAGAGAATCTGAGAGTGTTAGGGAGTGATAGGGAGTGTCATAGAGGGATAGAGAGTGAAAGTGAGTGTCTGAGAGTGTCAGAGATTGTCAGACAGTGTCAGAGAGTGATAGAAAGTGTCTGAGACTGTCTGAGAATCTCTGAGAGTGTCAGCGAGTGATAGAACGTGTCAGAGAGTGTCTGAGAGTGTCAGCGAGTGATAGAAAGTGTCAGAGAGTGTCAGAGATTGTCAGAGATTGTCAGAGAGTGTCAGAGAGTGATAGAGAGTGTCTGAGAGTGTCTGAGACAGTCAGAGTGTGTCAGAGAGTGATAGAGAGTGATAGAGAATGTCTGACTGTGTCAGAGTGTGTCGGAGAGTGTCCGAGAGTGATAGAGTGTGTCAGAGAGTGGCAGAGTGTCTGAGACAGTCAGAGTGTGTCAGAGAGTGATAGAGAGTGATAGAGAAAGTCTGACTGTGTCAGAGTGTGTCGGAGAGTGTCCGAGAGTGATAGAGTGTGTCAGAGAGTGGCAGAGAGTGTCTGAGAGTGTCAGAGAGTGATAGAGAGTGTCTGAGAGTGTCAGAGATTGTCAGAGAGTGTCAGAGAGTGATAGAGAGTGTCTGAGAGTGTCTGAGACAGTCAGAGTGTGTCAGAGAGTGATAGAGAGTGATAGAGAGTGTCTGAGAGTGTCAGAGAGAGTCAGAGTGTACCAGAGAGTGATGGAGAGTGTCAGAGAGTTTCATGGAGTGATAGATAGTGTCAGAGAGTGTCAGAGAGTGATCTAGAGTGATAGAGAGTGTCTGAGAGTCTCTGAGAGTCTGAGAGTGTCAGAAAGTGTCTGAGAGTGTCAGAGAGTGTCTGAAAGTGTCAGAGAGCGTCTGAAAGTGTCAGAGAGTCGTAGAGAGTGTCAGAGAGTGTCTGAGATTGTCAGAGAGTGTCAGAGAGTGATGGAGAGTGTCAGAGAGTGTCAGGGAGTGTCAGAGTGTATCAGAGAGTGTCAGAGATTGTCAGAGATTGATAGAGAGTGTCTGAGAGTGTCATAGAGTGGCAGAGAGTGTCTGAGAGTGTCAGAGAGTGATAGAGAGTGTCTGAGAGTGTCATAGAGTGGCAGAGAGTGTCTGAGAGTGTCAGAGAGTGATAGAGAGTGTCAAATTGTGTCAGAGAGTGATAGAGATTGTCAGAGCGTTTCAGAGTGTGCCAGAGAGTGATAGAAAGTGTCAGAGACTGATAGAGAGTGTCTGAGAGTGTCTGAGAGTGTCAGAGAGTGTCTGAGGGTGTCAGTCAGTGTCAGAGGGTGATAGAGAGTGTCTGAGAGTGTCAGAGATTGTCAGATTGTGTCAGAGTGTGTCAGAGAGTGATGGAGATTGATAGAGAGTGTCTGACAGTGTCAATGAGTGTCAGAGTGTGTCAGAGAGTGTCAGAGAGTGTCAGAGTGTGTCAGAGTGTGTCAGAGATTGATAGAGAGTGTCAGAGAGAGTGTGAGTGTGTCAGAGAGTTTCAGAGAGTGTCAGAGAGTGAGAGAGATTGCCTGAGAGTGTCTGAGAGAGACAGAGAGTGTCTGAGAGTTTCAGTGAGTGATCGAGAGTGTCAAATTGTGTCAGAGAGTGATAGAGAGTGTCAGAGCGTTTCAGAGTGTGCCAGAGAGTGTCAGAGAGTGATAGAATGTGTCAGAGACTGATAGTGAGTGTATGAGAGTGTCTGAGAGTGACAGAGAGTGTCTGAAATGTGTCAGTCAGTGTCAGAGGTTGATAGAGAGTGTCAGAGAGTGTTTAAAGAGTGTCTGAGAGTCTCTGAGAGTGATGGAGATTGATAGAGAGTGTCTGACAGTGTCAATGAGTGTCAGAGTGTGTCAGAGAATGTCAGAGACGATAGAGTGTGTCAGAGTGTGTCAGAGAGTGTCAGAGAGTGATAGAGAGTGTCAGAGAGTGTCAGAGTGTGTCAGAGAGTGTCAGAGAGTGTCAGAGAGAGATAGAGAGTGTCAGAGAGAGTGTGAGTGGGTCAGAGAGTTTCAGAGAGTGTCAGAAAGTGACAGTGAGTGTCTGATAGTGTCTGAGAGTGTCAGCGAGTGATAGAGAGTGATAGAGAGTGTCTGAGAGTGTCAGCGAGTGATAGAGAGTGATAGAGAGTGTCTGAGAGTGTCCGAGAGATACAGAGCGCGTCTGAGAGTGTCAGTGAGTGTCGGAGAGTGTTTAGAGAGTGTCTGAGAGTGTCTGAGAGTGTCAGAGAGTGATAGAGAGTGTCAGAGATAGTGTGAGTGGGTCAGAGAGTTTCAGAGAGTGTCAGAAAGTGACAGTGAGTGTCTGATAGTGTCTGAGAGTGTCAGCGAGTGATAGAGAGTGATAGAGAGTGTCTGAGAGTGTCAGCGAGTGATAGAGAGTGATAGAGAGTGTCTGAGAATGTCAGAGAGTGTCAGAGAGTGATAGAGAGTGATAGAGAGTGTCTGAGAGTGTCCGAGAGTGACAGAGCGCGTCTGAGAGTGTCAGTGAGTGTCGGAGAGTGTTTAGAGAGTGTCTGAGAGTGTCTGAGAGTGTCAGAGATTGTCAGAGTCTGTCAGAGAGTGATCGAGAGTGGTAGAGAGTGTCTGAAAGTGTCTGAGAGTGTCAGAGTGTGTCAGAGAGTGTCAGTGAATGATAGATAGTGTCAGAAAGTGATAGAGCGTGTCAGAGAGTGATAGAGAGTGTCAGAGAGTGTCAGAGACAGTCATAGTGTGTCAGAGAGAGATAGAGAGTGACAGAGAGTGTCTGAGAGTGTCAGAGAGTGTCAGTGTGTGCCAGAGAGTGATAGAGAGTGATAGACAGTGATGGAGAGTGATAGAGAGTGTCTGAGTGTGTCAGTGTGTGTCAGAGAGTGTCAGATCGTGTCAGAGTGAGTCAGAGTGTGCCAGAGAGTGATAGAGAGTGATGGAGAGTGTCAGAGAGTTTCATAGAGTGATAGATAGTTTCAGACAGTGATGTAGAGTGATCGAGAGTGTCTGAGAGTGTCTGAGAGTGTCTGAGAGAGTCAGACAGTGTCTGAGAGTGTCAGAGAGTGTCTGACAGTGTCAGAGAGTGATGGAGAGTGAAAGAGAGTGTCTGAGAGTGTCAGAGAGTGTTATAAAGTGTCAGAGAGTGTCCGAGAGAGTCAGCGAGAGTCAGAGAGTGTCAGAGAGTGATAGTGAGTGTCCGAGAGTGTCAGAGAGTGATAGAGAGTGATAGAGTGTGATAGAGAGTGTCAGAGATTGTCAGAGAGTGTCAGAGCGTGTCAGACTGTGTCAGAGAGTAACAGAGAGGGATAAAGTGTGATAGAGAGTGTCTGAGAGTGTCAGAAAGTGTCAGAGAGTGTCAGAGAGTGATAGAGAGTGATATAGAGTGTCTGAGAGTGTCAGAGTGTGTCAGAGATTGTCAGAGAGTGATAGAGAGTGTCAGTGAGTGATAGAGAGTGTCTGAGAGTGTCAGAGATTGATAGAGAGTGTCTGAGAGTGTCAGAGAGTGATAGAGAGTGTCAGAGAGTGATAGGAAGTGTCAGAGATTGTCAGAGTGTGTCAGAGAGTGTTAGAGAATGTCAGAGTGTGTCAGAGAGTAACAGAGAGTGATAGAGAGTGTCTGAGAGTGTCCGAGAGTGACAGAGCGCGTCTGAGAGTGTCAGTGAGTGTCAGAGAGTGTTTAGAGAGTGTCTGAGAGTGTCTGAGAGTGTCAGAGTTTGTCAGAGTCTGTCAGAGAGTGATCGAGAGTGTCTGAGAGTGTCAGAGATTGTCAGAGTCTGTCAGAGAGTGATCGAGAGTGGTAGAGAGTGTCTGAAAGTGTCTGAGAGTGTCAGAGTGTGTCAGAGAGTGTCAGTGAATGATAGATAGTGTCAGAAAGTGATAGAGCGTGTCAGAGAGTGATAGAGAGTGTCAGAGAGTGTCAGAGACATTCAGAGTGTGTCAGAGAGAGATAGAGAGTGATAGAGTGTGTCTGAGAGTGTCAGAGAGTGTCAGAGTGTGCCAGAGAGTGATAGAGAGTGATAGACAGTGATGGAGAGTGATAGAGAGCGTCTGAGTGTGTCAGTGTGTGTCAGAGAGTGTCAGATCGTGTCAGAGAGTGTCAGAGTGAGTCAGAGTGTGCCAGAGAGTGATAGAGAGTGATGGAGAGTGTCAGAGAGTTTCATAGAGTGATAGATAGTGTCAGACAGTGATGGAGAGTGATCGAGAGTGTCTGAGAGTGTCTGAGAGTGTCTGAGAGATTCAGACAGTGTCTGAGAGTGTCAGAGAGTGTCTGACAGTGTCAGAGAGTGATGGAGAGTGAAAGAGAGTGTCATAGTGAATCTGAGAGTGTTAGTGAGTGATAGGCAGTGTCATGGAGGGATAGAGAGTGAAAGAGAGTGTCTGAGAGTGTCAGAGATTGTCAGACAGTGTCAGAGAGTGATAGAAAGTGTCTGAGACTGTCTGAGATTATCTGAGAGGGTCAGAGTGTGATAGAAGGTGTCAGAGAGTGTCTGAGAGATTCAGAGAGTGTTATAAAGTGTCAGAGAGTGTCCGAGAGAGTCAGCGAGATTCAGAGAGTGTCAGAGAGTGATAGAGAGTGTCCGAGAGTGTCAGAGAGTGATAGAGAGTGATAGAGTGTGATAGAGAGTGTCAGAGATTGTCAGAGAGTGTCAGAGAGTGTCAGACTGTGTCAGAGAGTAACAGAGAGGGATAAAGTGTGATAGAGAGTTTCTGAGAGTGTCGGAAAGTGTCAGAGAGTGTCAGAGAGTGATAGATAGTGATATAGAGTGTCTGAGAGTGTCAGAGTGTGTCAGAGAGTGTCAGAGAGTGTCAGAGAGTGATAGAGAGTGTCAGTGAGTGATAGAGAGTGTCTGAGAGTGTCAGAGATTGATAGAGAGTGTCTGAGAGTGTCAGAGAGTGATAGAGAGTGTCAGAGAGTGATAGGAAGTGTCAGAGATTGTCAGAGTGTGTCAGAGAGTGTTAGAGAATGTCAGAGTGTGTCAGAGAGTAACAGAGAGTGATAGAGAGTGTCAGAGAGTGTCTGACAGTGTCAGAGAGTGATGGAGAGTGAAAGAGAGTGTCATAGAGAATCTGAGAGTGTTAGTGAGTGATAGGGAGTGTCATGGAGGGATAGAGAGTGAAAGAGAGTGTCTGAGAGTGTCAGAGATTGTCAGACAGTGTCAGAGAGTGATAGAAAGTGTCTGAGACAGTCTGAGATTATCTGAGAGGGTCAGAGTGTGATAGAAAGTGTCAGAGAGTGTCTGAGAGATTCAGAGAGTGTTATGAAGTGTCAGAGAGTGTCCGAGAGAGTCAGCGAGAGTCAGAGAGTGTCAGAGAGTGATAGAGAGTGTCCGAGAGTGTCAGAGAGTGATAGAGAGTGATAGAGTGTGATAGAGAGTGTCAGAGATTGTCAGAGAGTGTCAGACTTTGTCAGAGAGTAACAGAGAGGGATAAAGTGTGAAAGAGAGTGTCTGAGAGTGTCAGAAAGTGTCAGAGAGTGTCAGAGAGTGATAGAGAGTGATATAGAGTGTCTGGGAGTGTCAGAGTGTGTCAGAGAGTGTCAGAGAGTGATAGAGAGTGTCAGTGAGTGATAGAGAGTGTCTGAGATTGTCAGAGATTGATAGAGAGTGTCTGAGAGTGTCAGAGAGTGATAGAGAGTGTCAGAGAGTGATAGGAAGTGTCAGAGATTGTCAGAGTGTGTCTGAGAGTGTTAGAGAATGTCAGAGTGTGTCAGAGAGTAACAGAGAGTGATAGAGAGTGTCAGAGAGTGTCCGAGACTGTCAGAGTGTGTCAGAGTTTGATAGAGAGTGAGAGAGAGTGTCTGAGAGTGTCAGAAAGTGTCAGAGTGTGTCAGAGAGTGATAGAGAGTGATAGGAAGTGTCAGAGAGTGATAGAGAGTGTCAGAGAGTGATGGAGAGTGTCTGAGAATTTCAGAGAATGTCAGAGAGTGATCGAGAGTGTCTGAGAGTGATGGAGAGTGTCTGAGAGTGATAGAGAGTGTCTGAGAGTGTCAGACACTGTCAGAGAGTGATAGAGAGTGATAGAGCGTGTCAGAGAGTGTCAGAGAGTGTCAGAGAGTGATAGAGACTGATAGCGAGTGTCTGAGAGTGTCAGAGTGTCAGAGTGTGTCAGAGAGTGTCAGAGAGTGATGGAGAGTGTCTGCGAGTGTCATAGAGTGATACAGTGGCTGAGAGTGTCAGAGAGTGATAGAGAGTGTCAAATTGTGTCAGAGAGTGAAAGAGAGTGATAGAGAGTGTCAGAGAGTTTCAGACTGTGTCAGAGAGTGCCAGAGAGTGATAGAAAGTGTCAGAGAGTGATAGAGAGTGCCTGAGAGTGTCTGAGAGTGACAGAGAGTGTCACAGAGTGATAGAGAGTGTCTGAGAGTGTCAGAGAGTGACAGAGCGTGTCTGAGAGTGTCAGTGAGTGTCAGAGAGTGTTTAGAGAGTGTCTGAGAGTGTCTGAGTGTGTCAGAGATTGTCAGAGTGTGTCAGAGAGTGATAGTGAGTGATAGAGAGTGTCTGAGAGTGTCAGAGTGTGTCAGAGAGTGTCAGTGAGTGATAGAGAGTGTCAGAGAGCTATAGAGAGTGTCTGAGAGTGTCAAATAGTGATAGAGAGTGTCAGAGAGCGATAGAGAGTGTCAGAGACAGTCAGAGTGTGTCAGAGAGTGTCAGAGTGTGTCAGAGAGTGATAGAGAGTGATAGACAGTGATAGACAGTGATAGAGTGTCTGAGTGTGTCAGAGATTGTCAGACAGTGTCAGAGAGTGATAGAAAGTGTCTGAGATTGTCTGAGATTATCTGAGAGTGTCAGAGAGTGTCAGAGTGTGATAGAAAGTGTCAGAGGGTGTCTGAGAGATTGAGAGAGTGATATAAAGTGTCAGAGAGTGATAGAGAGTGTCTGAGAGTGTCAGAGAGTGATAGAGAGAGTCTGAGAGTTTCAGAGAATGTCAGAGAGTGATAGAGAGTGTCTGAGAGTCATAGAGAGTGTCTGAGAGTGATAGAGAGTGTCTGAGAGTGTCAGAGACTGTCAGAGAGTGATAGAGAGAGATAGAGTGTGATAGAGAGTGTCTTTGAGTGTCAGAGAGTGTCAGAGAGTGATAGAGAATGTCAGAGAGTGATCGAGAGTGTCTGAGAGTGTCTGTGAGTGACAGAGTATGTCAGAGAGTGATAGAGAGTGTCAGAGATTGTCAGAGTGTGTCAGAGAGTAACAGAGAGGGATATAGAGTGATAGAGTGTGTCTGAGAGTGTCAGAAAGTGTCACAGTGTGTCAGAGAGTGATAGAGAGTGTCTGAGAGTGTCAGAGATTGATAGAGAGTTTCTGAGAGTGTCAGAGTGTGTCAGAGAGCAACAGAGAGTGACAGAGAGTGATAGAGAGTGTCAGAGAATGTCAGAGACTGTCAGAGTGTGTCAGAGAGTAACAGAGAGTGATAGAGAGTGATAGAGAGTGTCAGAGAGTGTCAGAGACTGTCAGAGTGTGTCAGGGTTTTATAGAGAGTGAGAGAGAGTGTCTGAGAGTGTCAGAAAGTGTCAGAGTGTGTCAGAGAGTGATAGAGAGTGATAGAAAGTGTCAGAGAGTGACAGAGAGTGTCAGAGAGTGATAGAGAGCGTCTGAGAGTTTCAGAGAATGTCAGAGAGTGATAGAGAGTGTCTGAGAGTGATGGAGAGTGTCTGAGAGTGATAGAGAGTGTCTGAGATTGTCAGAGAGTATCAGAGAGTGTCAGAGAGTGATAGAGAGTGATAGCGAGTGTCTGAGAGTGTCAGAGAGTGTCAGAGTGTGTCAGAGAATGTCAGAGAGTGATAGAGAGTGTCTGAGAGTGTCATCGAGTGATAGAGAGTGGCTGAGAGTGTCAGAGAGTGATAGAGAGTGTCAAATTGTGTCAGAGAGTGAAAGAGAGTGCTAGAGAGTGTCAGAGAGTTTCAGAGTGTGTCAGAGAGTGTCAGAGAGTGATAGAAAGTGTCAGAGAGTGATAGAGAGTGCCTGAGAGTGTCTGAGAGTGACAGAGAGTGTCTGAGGGTGTCAGAGTGTGTCAGAGCGTGATAGAGAGTGATAGACAGTGATCGAGAGTGATGGAGAGTGTCTGAGTGTGTCAGAGAGTGTCAGATCGTGTCATAGAGTGTCAGAGTGAGTCAGAGTATGCCAGAGAGTGATAGAGAGTGATGGAGAGTGTCAGAGAGTTTCAAAGAGTGATAGATAGTGACAGAGAGTGATATAGATTGATAGAGAGTGTCTGAGAGTGAGAGAGTCAGAGAGAGTCTGAGAGTGTCAGAGAGTGTCTGACAGTGTCAGAGAGTGATGGAGAGTGAAAGAGAATGTCATAGAGAGTCTGAGAGTGTTAGGGAGTGATAGGGAGTGTCATAGAGGGATAGAGAGTGAAAGAGAGTGTATGAGAGTGTCAGAGATTGTCAGACAGTGTCAGAGAGTGATAGAAAGTGTCTGAGATTGTCTGAGATTATCTGAGAGTGTCAGAGAGTGTCAGAGTGTGACAGAAAGTGTCAGAGGGTGTCTGAGAGATTGAGAGAGTGATATAAAGTGTCAGAGAGTGATAGAGAGTGTCTGAGAGTGTCAGAGAGTGATAGAGAGTGTCTGAGAGTTTCAGAGAATGTCAGAGAGTGATAAAGAGTGTCTGAGAGTGATAGAGAGTGTCTGAGAGTGACAGAGAGTGTCTGAGAGTGTCAGAGACTGTCAGAGAGTGACAGAGAGAGATAGAGTGAGATAGAGAGTGTCTTTGAGTGTCAGAGAGTGAAAGAGAATGTCACAGAGTGATCGAGAGTGTCTGAGAGTGTCTGTGAGTGACAGAGTATGTCAGAGAGTGATAGAGAGTGTCAGAGATTGTCAGAGTGTGTCAGAGAGAGTCAGAGAGTGTCATGAGTGTGTCAGAGAGTAACAGAGAGGGATATGGAGTGATAGAGTATGTCTGAGAGTGTCAGAAAGTGTCACAGTGTGTCAGAGAGTGATAGAGAGTGATAGAGAGTGTCTGAGAGTGTCAGAGATTGATAGAGAGTTTCTGAGAGTGTCAGAGTGTGTCAGAGAGCAACAGAGAGTGACAGAGAGTGATAGAGAGTGTCAGAGAGTGTCAGAGACTGTCAGAGTGTGTCAGAGTTTTATCGAGAGTGAGAGAGAGTGTCTGAGAGTGTCAGAAAGTGTCAGAGTGTGTCAGAGAGTGATAGAGAGTGATAGAAAGTGTCAGAGAGTGACAGAGAGTGTCAGAGAGTGATAGAGAGCGTCTGAGAGTTTCAGAGAATGTCAGAGAGTGATAGAGAGTGTCTGAGAGTGATGGAGAGTGTCTGAGAGTGATAGAGAGTGTCTGAGATTGTCAGAGAGTGTCAGAGAGTGATAGTGAGTGATAGAGAGTGTCTGAGAGTGTCAGAGTGTGTCAGAGAGTGTCCGTGAGTGATAGAGAGTGTCAGAGAGCGATAGAGAGTGTCTGAGAGTGTCAAATAGTGATAGAGAGTGTCAGAGAGCGATAGAGAGTGTCAGAGACAGTCAGAGTGTGTCAGAGAGTGATAGAGAGTGATAGAGAGTGTCTGAGAGTGTCAGAGAGTGTCAGAGAGTGTCAGAGTGTGTCAGAGAGTGATAGAGAGTGATAGACAGTGATAGACAGTGATAGAGTGTCTGAGTGTGTCAGAGATTGTCAGACAGTGTCAGAGAGTGATAGAAAGTGTCTGAGATTGTCTGAGATTATCTGAGAGTGTCAGAGAGTGTCAGAGTGTGATAGAAAGTGTCAGAGGGTGTCTGAGAGATTGAGAGAGTGATATAAAGTGTCAGAGAGTGATAGAGAGTGTCTGAGAGTGTCAGAGAGTGATAGAGAGTGTCTGAGAGTTTCAGAGAATGTCAGAGAGTGATAGAGAGTGTCTGAGAGTCATAGAGAGTGTCTGAGAGTGATAGAGAGTGTCTGAGAGTGTCAGAGACTGTCAGAGAGTGATAGAGAGAGATAGAGTGTGATAGAGAGTGTCTTTGAGTGTCAGAGAGTGTCAGAGAGTGATAGAGAATGTCAGAGAGTGATCGAGAGTGTCTGAGAGTGTCTGTGAGTGACAGAGTATGTCAGAGAGTGATAGAGAGTGTCAGAGATTGTCAGAGTGTGTCAGAGAGAGTCAGAGAGTGTCATGAGTGTGTCAGAGAGTAACAGAGAGGGATATAGAGTGATAGAGTGTGTCTGAGAGTGTCAGAAAGTGTCACAGTGTGTCAGAGAGTGATAGAGAGTGATAGAGAGTGTCTGAGAGTGTCAGAGATTGATAGAGAGTTTCTGAGAGTGTCAGAGTGTGTCAGAGAGCAACAGCGAGTGACAGAGAGTGATAGAGAGTGTCAGAGAATGTCAGAGACTGTCAGAGTGTGTCAGAGAGTAACAGAGAGTGATAGAGAGTGATAGAGAGTGTCAGAGAGTGTCAGAGACTGTCAGAGTGTGTCAGAGTTTTATAGAGAGTGAGAGAGAGTGTCTGAGAGTGTCAGAAAGTGTCAGAGTGTGTCAGAGAGTGATAGAGAGTGATAGAGAGTGATAGAAACTGTCAGAGAGTGACAGAGAGTGTCAGAGAGTGATAGAGAGCGTCTGAGAGTTTCAGAGAATGTCAGAGAGTGATAGAGAGTGTCTGAGAGTGATGGAGAGTGTCTGAGAGTGATAGAGAGTGTCAGAGAGTGTCAGAGTGTGTCAGAGAATGTCAGAGAGTGATAGAGAGTGTCTGAGAGTGTCATCGAGTGATAGAGAGTGGCTGAGAGTGTCAGAGAGTGATAGAGAGTGTCAAATTGTGTCAGAGAGTGAAAGAGAGTGCTAGAGAGTGTCAGAGAGTTTCAGAGTGTGTCAGAGAGTGTCAGAGAGTGATAGAAAGTGTCAGAGAGTGATAGAGAGTGCCTGAGAGTGTCTGAGAGTGACAGAGAGTGTCTGAGGGTGTCAGAGTGTGTCAGAGCGTGATAGAGAGTGATAGACAGTGATCGAGAGTGATGGAGAGTGTCTGAGTGTGTCAGAGAGTGTCAGATCGTGTCATAGAGTGTCAGAGTGAGTCAGAGTATGCCAGAGAGTGATAGAGAGTGATGGAGAGTGTCAGAGAGTTTCAAAGAGTGATAGATAGTGACAGAGAGTGATATAGATTGATAGAGAGTGTCTGAGAGTGAGAGAGTCAGAGAGAGTCTGAGAGTGTCAGAGAGTGTCTGACAGTGTCAGAGAGTGATGGAGAGTGAAAGAGAGTGTCATAGAGAATCTGAGAGTGTTAGGGAGTGATAGGGAGTGTCATAGAGGGATAGAGAGTGAAAGAGAGTGTATGAGAGTGTCAGAGATTGTCAGACAGTGTCAGAGAGTGATAGAAAGTGTCTGAGATTGTCTGAGATTATCTGAGAGTGTCAGAGAGTGTCAGAGTGTGATAGAAAGTGTCAGAGGGTGTCTGAGAGATTGAGAGAGTGATATAAAGTGTCAGAGAGTGATAGAGAGTGTCTGAGAGTGTCAGAGAGTGATAGAGAGTGTCTGAGAGTTTCAGAGAATGTCAGAGAGTGATAGAGAGTGTCTGAGAGTGATAGAGAGTGTCTGAGAGTGATAGAGAGTGTCTGAGAGTGTCAGAGACTGTCAGAGAGTGACAGAGAGAGATAGAGTGAGATAGAGAGTGTCTTTGAGTGTCAGAGAGTGTCAGAGAGTGAAAGAGAATGTCAGAGAGTGATCGAGAGTGTCTGTGAGTGACAGAGTATGTCAGAGAGTGATAGAGAGTGTCAGAGATTGTCAGAGTGTGTCAGAGAGAGTCAGAGAGTGTCATGAGTGTGTCAGAGAGTAACAGAGAGGGATATGGAGTGATAGAGTGTGTCTGAGAGTGTCAGAAAGTGTCACAGTGTGTCAGAGAGTGATAGAGAGTGATAGAGAGTGTCTGAGAGTGTCAGAGATTGATAGAGAGTTTCTGAGAGTGTCAGAGTGTGTCAGAGAGCAACAGAGAGTGACAGAGAGTGATAGAGAGTGTCAGAGAATGTCAGAGACTGTCAGAGTGTGTCAGAGTTTTATCGAGAGTGAGAGAGAGTGTCTGAGAGTGTCAGAAAGTGTCAGAGTGTGTCAGAGAGTGATAGAGAGTGATAGAAAGTGTCAGAGAGTGACAGAGAGTGTCAGAGAGTGATAGAGAGCGTCTGAGAGTTTCAGAGAATGTCAGAGAGTGATAGAGAGTGTCTGAGAGTGATGGAGAGTGTCTGAGAGTGATAGAGAGTGTCTGAGATTGTCAGAGAGTGTCAGAGAGTGATAGTGAGTGATAGAGAGTGTCTGAGAGTGTCAGAGTGTGTCAGAGAGTGTCAGTGAGTGATAGAGAGTGTCAGAGAGCGATAGAGAGTGTCTGAGAGTGTCAAATAGTGATAGAGAGTGTCAGAGAGCGATAGAGAGTGTCAGAGACAGTCAGAGTGTGTCAGAGAGTGATAGAGAGTGATAGAGAGTGTCTGAGAGTGTCAGAGAGTGTCAGAGAGTGTCAGAGTGTGTCAGAGAGTGATAGAGAGTGATAGACAGTGATAGACAGTGATAGAGTGTCTGAGTGTGTCAGAGATTGTCAGACAGTGTCAGAGAGTGATAGAAAGTGTCTGAGATTGTCTGAGATTATCTGAGAGTGTCAGAGAGTGTCAGAGTGTGATAGAAAGTGTCAGAGGGTGTCTGAGAGATTGAGAGAGTGATATAAAGTGTCAGAGAGTGATAGAGAGTGTCTGAGAGTGTCAGAGAGTGATAGAGAGTGTCTGAGAGTTTCAGAGAATGTCAGAGAGTGACAGAGAGTGTCTGAGAGTCATAGAGAGTGTCTGAGAGTGATAGAGAGTGTCTGAGAGTGTCAGAGACTGTCAGAGAGTGATAGAGAGAGATAGAGTGTGATAGAGAGTGTCTTTGAGTGTCAGAGAGTGTCAGAGAGTGATAGAGAATGTCAGAGAGTGATCGAGAGTGTCTGAGAGTGTCTGTGAGAGACAGAGTATGTCAGAGAGTGATAGAGAGTGTCAGAGATTGTCAGAGTGTGTCAGAGAGAGTCAGAGAGTGTCATGAGTGTGTCAGAGAGTAACAGAGAGGGATATAGAGTGATAGAGTGTGTCTGAGAGTGTCAGAAAGTGTCACAGTGTGTCAGAGAGTGATAGAGAGTGATAGAATGTGTCTGAGAGTGTCAGAGATTGATAGAGAGTTTCTGAGAGTGTCAGAGTGTGTCAGAGAGCAACAGAGAGTGACAGAGAGTGATAGAGAGTGTCAGAGAATGTCAGAGACTGTCAGAGTGTGTCAGAGAGTAACAGAGAGTGATAGAGAGTGAGAGAGAGTGTCAGAGAGTGTCAGAGACTGTCAGAGTGTGTCAGAGTTTTATAGAGAGTGAGAGAGAGTGTCTGAGAGTGTCAGAAAGTGTCAGAGTGTGTCAGAGAGTGATAGAGAGTGATAGAAAGTGTCAGAGAGTGACAGAGAGTGTCAGAGAGTGATAGAGAGCGTCTGAGAGTTTCAGAGAATGTCAGAGAGTGATAGAGAGTGTCTGAGAGTGATGGAGAGTGTCTGAGAGTGATAGAGAGTGTCTGAGATTGTCAGAGAGTATCAGAGAGTGTCAGAGAGTGATAGAGAGTGATAGCGAGTGTCTGAGAGTGTCAGAGAGTGTCAGAGTGTGTCAGAGAATGTCAGAGAGTGATAGAGAGTGTCTGAGAGTGTCATCGAGTGATAGAGAGTGGCTGAGAGTGTCAGAGAGTGATAGAGAGTGTCAAATTGTGTCAGAGAGTGAAAGAGAGTGCTAGAGAGTGTCAGAGAGTTTCAGAGTGTGTCAGAGAGTGTCAGAGAGTGATAGAAAGTGTCAGAGAGTGATAGAGAGTGCCTGAGAGTGTCTGAGAGTGACAGAGAGTGTCTGAGGGTGTCAGAGTGTGTCAGAGCGTGATAGAGAGTGATAGACAGTGATCGAGAGTGATGGAGAGTGTCTGAGTGTGTCAGAGAGTGTCAGATCGTGTCATAGAGTGTCAGAGTGAGTCAGAGTATGCCAGAGAGTGATAGAGAGTGATGGAGAGTGTCAGAGAGTTTCAAAGAGTGATAGATAGTGACAGAGAGTGATATAGATTGATAGAGAGTGTCTGAGAGTGAGAGAGTCAGAGAGAGTCTGAGAGTGTCAGAGAGTGTCTGACAGTGTCAGAGAGTGATAGAGAGTGAAAGAGAGTGTCATAGAGAATCTGAGAGTGTTAGGGAGTGATAGGGAGTGTCATAGAGGGATAGAGAGTGAAAGAGAGTGTATGAGAGTGTCAGAGATTGTCAGACAGTGTCAGAGAGTGATAGAAAGTGTCTGAGATTGTCTGAGATTATCTGAGAGTGTCAGAGAGTGTCAGAGTGTGATAGAAAGTGTCAGAGGGTGTCTGAGAGATTGAGAGAGTGATATAAAGTGTCAGAGAGTGATAGAGAGTGTCTGAGAGTGTCAGAGAGTGATAGAGAGTGTCTGAGAGTTTCAGAGAATGTCAGAGAGTGATAGAGAGTGTCTGAGAGTGATAGAGAGTGTCTGAGAGTGATAGAGAGTGTCTGAGAGTGTCAGAGACTGTCAGAGAGTGACAGAGAGAGATAGAGTGAGATAGAGAGTGTCTTTGAGTGTCAGAGAGTGTCAGAGAGTGAAAGAGAATGTCAGAGAGTGATCGAGAGTATCTGAGAGTGTCTGTGAGTGACAGAGTATGTCAGAGAGTGATAGAGAGTGTCAGAGATTGTCAGAGTGTGTCAGAGAGAGTCAGAGAGTGTCATGAGTGTGTCAGAGAGTTACAGAGAGGGATATGGAGTGATAGAGTGTGTCTGAGAGTGTCAGAAAGTGTCACAGTGTGTCAGAGAGTGATAGAGAGTGATAGAGAGAGTCTGAGAGTGTCAGAGATTGATAGAGAGTTTCTGAGAGTGTCAGAGTGTGTCAGAGAGCAACAGAGAGTGACAGAGAGTGATAGAGAGTGTCAGAGAATGTCAGAGACTGTCAGAGTGTGTCAGAGAGTAACAGAGAGTGATAGAGAGTGATAGAGAGTGTCAGAGAGTGTCAGAGACTGTCAGAGTGTGTCAGAGTTTAATCGAGAGTGAGAGAGAGTGTCTGAGAGTGTCAGAAAGTGTCAGAGTGTGTCAGAGAGTGATAGAGAGTGATAGAAAGTGTCAGAGAGTGGCAGAGAGTGTCAGAGAGTGATAGAGAGCGTCTGAGAGTTTCAGAGAATGTCAGAGAGTGATAGAGAGTGTCTGAGAGTGATGGAGAGTGTCTGAGAGTGATAGAGAGTGTCTGAGATTGTCAGAGAGTGTCAGAGAGTGTCAGAGAGTGATAGAGAGTGATAGCGAGTGTCTGAGAGTGTCAGAGAGTGTCAGAGTGTGTCAGATAGTGTCAGAGAGTGATATAGAGTGTCTGAGAGTGTCATCGAGTGATAGAGAGTGGCTGAGAGTGTCAGAGAGTGATAGAGAGTGTCAAATTGTGGCAGAGAGTGAAAGAGAGTGCTAGAGAGTGTCAGAGAGTTTCAGATTGTGTTAGAGAGTGTCAGAGAGTGATAGAAAGTGTCAGAGAGTGATAGAGAGTGCCTGAGAGTGTCTGAGAGTGACAGAGAGTGTCTGAGGGTGTCAGTCAGTGTCAGAGAAAGATAGAGAGTGTCTGAGATAGTCAGAGATTGTCAGATTGTGTCAGAGTGTGTCAGAGAGTGATGAAGAGTGATAGAGAGTGTCTGACAGTGTCAGAGAGTGTCAGAGTGTGTCAGAGAATGTCAGAGAGCGATAGAGTGTGTCAGAGTGTGTCAGAGAGTGTCAGAGAGTGTCAGAGAGTGATAGAGAGTGTCAGAGAGAGTGTGAGTGTGTCAGAGAGTTTCAGAGAGGTTCAGAGAGTGAGCGAGTGTGTCTGAGAGTGTCTGAGAGAGACAGAGAGTGTCTGAGAGTTTTAGTGAGTGTCAGAGAGTGATAGAGAGTGTCTGAGAGTGTCAGCGAGTGATAGAGAGTGTCTGAGAGTGTCTGAGAGTGTCAGTGTGTGATAGAGAGTGATAGAGAGTGTCTGAGAATGTCAGAGAGTGTCACAGAGTGATAGAGAGTGTCTGAGAGTGTCAGAGAGTGACAGAGCGTGTTTGAGAGTGTCATTGAGTGATAGAGAGTGTTTAGAGAGTGTCTGAGAGTGTCAGAGAGTGTCAGTGAGTGATAGAGAGTGATAGAGATTGTCTGAGAGTTTTAGTGAGTGTCAGAGAGTGATAGAGAGTGTCTGAGAGTGTCAGAGATTGTCTGAGAGTTTTAGTGAGTGTCAGAGAGTGATAGAGAGTGTCTGAGAGTGTCAGCGAGTGATAGAGAGTGTCTGAGAGTGTCTGAGAGTGTCAGAGAGTGATAGTGAGTGATAGAGAGTGTCTGAGAGTGTCAGAGTGTGTCAGAGAGTGTCACTGAGTGATAGAGAGTGTCAGAGAGCGATAGAGCGTTTCTGAGAGTGTCAAATAGTGATAGAGAGTGTCAGAGAGTGATAGAGAGTGTCAGAGAGTGTCAGAGACAGTCAGAGTGTGTCAGAGAGTGATAGAGAGTGATAGAGAGTGTCTGAGAGTGTCTGAGAGTGTCAGAGAGTGTCAGAGAGTGTCAGAGTGTGTCAGAGAGTGATAGAGAGTGATAGAGAGTGATAGACAGTGACACAGAGTGACAGAGAGTGTCAGAGAGTGTCAGAGCGTGTCAGAGAGTGTCAGAGAGTGTCAGAGTGTATCAGAGAGTGATAGAGAGTGATAGAGAGTGATAGAGAGTGATAGACAGTGACACAGAGTGATAGAGAGTGTCTGAGAGTGTCAGAGTGTGTCAGAGAGTGTCAGATCGTGTCAGAGAGTGTCAGTGAGTGATAGAGAGTGTCAGAGAGCGATAGAGAGTGTCTGAGAGTGTCAAATAGTGATATAGAGTGTCAGAGAGTGATAGAGAGTGTCAGAGAGTGTCAGAGACAGTCAGAGTGTGTCAGAGAGTGATAGAGAGTGAAAGAGAGTGATAGAGAGTGTCTGAGAGTGTCAGAGAGTGTCAGAGTGTGTCAGAGAGTGATAGAGAGTGATAGATAGTGATAGACAGTGATACAGAGTGATAGAGAGCGTCTGAGTGTGTCAGAGTGTGTCAGAGAGTGTCAGATCGTGTCAGAGTGAGTCAGAGTGTGCCAGAGAGTGATAGAGAGTGATGGAGAGTGTCAGAGAGTTTCAAAGAGTGATCGATAGTGACAGAGAGTGATATAGATTGATAGAGAGTGTCTGAGAGTGAGAGAGTCAGAGAGAGTCTGAGAGTGTCAGAGAGTGTCTGACAGTGTCAGAGAGTGATGGAGAGTGAAAGAGAGTGTCTGAGAGTGTCAGAGATTGTCAGACAGTGTCAGAGAGTGATAGAAAGTGTCTGAGATTGTCTGAGATTATCTGAGAGTGTCAGAGAGTGTCAGAGTGTGATAGAAAGTGTCAGAGGGTGTCTGAGAGATTCAGAGAGTGATATAAAGTGTCAGAGAGTGATAGAGAGTGTCTGAGAGTGTCAGAGAGTGATAGAGAGTGTCTGAGAGTTTCAGAGAATGTCACAGATTGATAGAGAGTTTCTGAGAGTGTCAGAGTGTGTCAGAGAGCAACAGATTTTGACAGAGAGTGATAGAGAGTGTCAGAGAATGTCAGAGACTGTCAGAGTGTGTCAGAGAGTAACAGAGAGTGATAGAGAGTGATAGAGAGTGTCAGAGAGTGTCAGAGACTGTCAGAGTGTGTCAGAGTTTTATAGAGAGTGAGAGAGAGTGTCTGAGAGTGTCAGAATGTGTCAGAGTGTGTCAGCGAGTGATAGAGAGTGATAGAAAGTGTCAGAGAGTGACAGAGAGTGTCAGAGAGTGATAGAGAGAGTCTGAGAGTTTCAGAGAATGTCAGAGAGTGATAGAGAGTGTCTGAGAGTGATGGAGAGTGTCTGAGAGTGATAGAGAGTGTCTGAGATTGTCAGAGAGTGTCAGAGAGTGTCAGAGAGTGATAGAGAGTGATAGCGAGTGCCTGAGAGTGTCAGAGAGTGTCAGAGTGTGTCAGAGAGTGTCAGAGAGTGATAGAGAGTGTCTGAGAATGTCATCGAGTGATAGAGAGTGTCAAATTGTGTCAGAGAGTGAAAGAGAGTGCTAGAGAGTTTCAGAGAGTTTCAGAGTGTGTCAGAGAGTGTCAGAGAGTGATAGAAAGTGTCAGAGAGTGGTAGAGAGTGTCTGAGAGTGACAGAGAGTGTCTGAGGTTGTCAGTCAGTGTCAGAGAAAGATAGAAAGTGTCTGAGATAGTCAGAGATTGTCAGATTGTGTCAGAGTGTGTCAGAGAGTGATGGAGAGTGATAGAGAGTGTCTGACAGTGTCAGAGAGTGTCAGAGTGTGTCAGAGAATGTCAGAGAGCGATAGAGTGTGTCAGAGTGTGTCAGAGAGTGTCAGAGAGTGATAGAGAGTGTCAGAGAGAGTGTTAGTGTGTCAGAGAGTTTCAGAGAGTGTCAGAGAGTGAGCAAAAGTGTCTGAGAGTGTCTGAGAGAGACAGAGAGTGTCTGAGAGTTTTAGTGAGGGTCAGAGAGTGATAGAGAGTGTCTGAGAGTGCCAGCGAGTGATAGAGAGTGTCTGAGAGTGTCTGAGAGTGTCAGTGAGTGATAGAGAGTGTCTGAGAATGTCAGAGAGTGTCTGAGAGTGTCAGAGAGTGACAGAGCGTGTTTGAGAGTGTCATTGAGTGTCAGAGAGTGTTTAGAGAGTGTCTGAGAGTGTCTGAGAGTGTCAGAGATTGTCTGAGAGTTTTAGTGAGTGTCAGAGAGTGATAGATAGTGTCTGAGAGTGTCAGCGAGTGATAGAGAGTGTCTGAGAGTGTCTGAGAGTGTCAGAGAGTGATAGTGAGTGATAGAGAGTGTCTGAGAGTGTCAGAGTGTGTCAGAGAGTGTCAGTGAGTGATAGAGAGTGTCAGAGAGCGATAGAGAGTGTCTGAGAGTGTCAAATAGTGATAGAGAGTGTCAGAGAGTGATAGAGAGTGTCAGAGAGTGTCAGAGACAGTCAGAGTGTGTCAGAGAGTGATAGAGAGTGATAGAGAATGTCTGAGAGTGTCAGAGAGTGTCAGAGAGTGTCAGAGTGTGTCAGAGAGTGATAGAGAGTGATAGAGAGTGATAGACAGTGATACAGAGTGATAGAGAGTGTCTGAGTGTGTCAGAGTGTGTCAGAGTGTGTCAGAGAGTGTCAGATCGTGTCAGAGAGTGTCAGAGTGAGTCAGAGTGTGCCAGAGAGTGATAGAGAGTGATGGAGAGTGTCAGAGAGTTTCAAAGAGTGATAGATAGTGACAGAGAGTGATATAGATTGATAGAGAGTGTCTTAGAGTGAGAGAGTCAGAGAGAGTCTGAGAGTGTCAGAGAGTGTCTGACAGTGTCAGAGAGTGATGGAGAGTGAAAGAGAGTGTCTGAGAGTGTCAGAGATTGTCAGACAGTGTCAGAGAGTGATAGAAAGTGTCTGAGATTGTCTGAGATTATCTGAGAGTGTCAGAGAGTGTCAGAGTGTGATAGAAAGTGTCAGAGGGTGTCTGAGAGATTCAGAGAGTGATATAAAGTGTCAGAGAGTGATAGTGAGTGTCTGAGAGTGTCAGAGAATGATAGAATTAGAATTAGAATTAGAATTAGAATTAGAATATTACAGCGCAGTACAGGCCCTTCGGCCCTCGATGTTGCGCCGATCATCTGACCTACACTATTCCATTTTCATCCATATGTCTATCCAATGACCACTTAAATGCCCTTAAAGTTGGCGAGTCTACTACTGTTGCAGGCAGGGCGTTCCACGCCCCTACTACTCTCTGCGTAAAGAAACTACCTCTGACATCTGTCCTATATCTTTCACCCCTCAACTTAAAGCTATGTCCCCTCGTGTTTGCCATCCTCATCCGAGGAAAAAGACTCTCACTATCCATCCTATCTAACCCTCTGATTATCTTGTATGTCTCTATTAAGTCACCTCTCCTCCTCCTTCTCTCTAACGAAAACAACCCCAAGTCCCTCAGCCTTTCCTCGTAAGACCTTCCTTCCATACCAGGCAACATCCTAGTAAATCTCCTCTGCACCCTTTCCAAAGCTTCGACATCCTTCCTATAATGCGGTGACCAGAACTGCACGCAATACTCCAGGTGCGGCCTCACCAGAGTTTTGTACAGCTGCATCATGACCCCGTGGCTCTGAAACTCGATCCCCCTACTAATAAAGGCTAACACACCATATGCCTTCTTAACAGCCCTATTAACCTGGGTAGCAACTTTCAGGGATTTATGTACCTGGATACCAAGATCTCTCTGCTCATCTACACTACCAAGAATCTTCCCATTAGCCCAGTACTCTGCATTGCTGTTACTCCTTCCAAAGTGAATCACCTCACACTTCTCCGCATTAAACTCCATTTGCCATCTCTCAGCCCAGCTCTGCAGCCTATCTATGTCCCTCTGTACCCTACAACACCCTTCGACACTATCCACAACTCCACCGACCTTCGTGTCATCCGCAAATTTACTAACCCACCCTTCTACACCCTCATCCAGGTCGTTTATAAAAATGACAAACAGCAGTGGCCCCAAAACAGAACCTTGCGGTACACCACTAGTAACTAAACTCCAGGATGAACATTTGCCATCAACCACCACCCTCTGTCTTCTTTCAGCTAGCCAATTTCTGATCCAAAGCTCTAAATCACCTTCAACCCCATACTTCCGTATTTTCTGCAATAGCCTACCGTGGGGAACCTTATCAAACGCCTTACTGAAATCCATATACACCACATCCACGGCTTTACCCTCATCCACCTGTTTGGTCACCTTCTCGAAAAACTCAATAAGGTTTGTGAGGCACGACCTACCTTTCACAAAACCGTGCTGACTATCGCAAATGAACTTATTCTTTTCAAGATGATTATAAATCCTGTCTCTTATAACCTTTTCCAACATTTTACCCACAACCGAAGTAAGGCTCACAGGTCTATAATTACCAGGGCTGTCTCTACTCCCCTTCTTGAACAAGGGGACAACATTTGCTATCCTCCAGTCCTCCGGCACTACTCCTGTCGACAATGACGACTTAAAGATCAACAACAACGGCTCTGCAATCTCCTCCCTGGCTTCCCAGAGAATCCTAGGATAAATCCCATCTGGCCCAGGGGACTTATCTATTTTCACTCTTTCCAAAATTGCTAACACCTCCTCCTTGTGAACCTCAATCCCATCTAGCCTAGTAGTCTGTATCTCAGTATTCTCCTCGACAACATTTTCTTTCTCTACTGTAAATACTGACGAAAAATATTCATTTAACGCTTCCCCTATCTCCTCTGATTCCGCACACAACTTTCCACTACTATCCTTGATTGGCCCTGTTCTAACTCTTATCATTCGTTTATTCCTGATATACCTATAGAAAGCCTTAGGGTTTTCTTTGATCCTATCCGCCAATGACTTCTCGTGTCCTCTCCTTGCTCTTCTTAGCCCTCCCTTTAGATCCTTCCTGGCTAGCTTGTAACTCTCAAGCGCCCTAACTGAGCCTTCACGTCTCATCCTAACATAAGCCGCCCTCTTCCTCTTGACAAGCGCTTCAACTTCTTGAGTAAACCACGGCTCCCTCGCTCGACAACTTCCTCCCTGCCTGACAGGTACATACTTATCAAGGACACGCATTAGCTGCTCCTTGAATAAGCTCCACATTTCGTTTGTGCCCATCCCCTGCAGTTTCCTTCCCCATCCTACACATCCTAAATCTTGCCTAATCGCGTCATAATTTCCTTTCCCCCAGCTATAATTCTTGCCCTGCGGTATATACCTGTCCCTGCCCATCGCTAAGGTAAACCTAACCGAATTGTGATCACTATCGCCAAAGTGCTCACCTACATCTAAATCGAACACCTGGCCGGGTTCATTACCCAGTACCAAATCCAATGTGGCATCGCCCCTGGTTGGCCTGTCCACATACTGTGTCAGAAAACCCTCCTGCACACACTGGACAAAAACAGACCCATCTAAAGTACTCGAACTATAGTATTTCCAGTCAATATTTGGAAAGTTAAAGTCCCCCATAACCACTACCCTGTTACTCTCGCTCCTGTCGAGAATCATCTTCGCTATCCTTTCCTCTACATCTCTGGAACTATTCGGAGGTCTATAGAAAACTCCCAACAGGGTGACCTCTCCTCTCCTGTTTCTAACCTCGGCCCATACTACCTCAGTAGACGAGTCCTCAAACGTCCTTTCTGCCGCTGTAATACTTTCCTTGATTAACAATGCCACACCCCTCCCTCTTTTACCCTCTTCTCTGTTCTTTCTGAAACATCTAAATCCCGGAACCTGCAACATCCATTCCTGCCCCTGCTCTACCCATGTCTCCGAAATGGCCACAACATCAGGATCCCAGGTACCAACCCATGCTGCAAGCTCACCCACCTTATTCCGGATGCTCCTGGCGTTGAAGTAGACACACTTTAAACCAAGTTCTTGCTTGCCAGTGCCCTCTTGCGTCCCTGTAACCTTATCCCCTACCTCACTACTCTCAACAGCCTGTACACTGGAACTACAATTTAGGTTCCCATTCCCCTGCTGATTTAGTTTAAACCCCCCCGAAGAGCACTAACAAATCTCCCCCCCAGGATATTGGTACCCCTCTGGTTCAGGTGAAGACCATCCTGTTTGTAGAGGTCCCACCTACCCCAGAAAGAGCCCCAATTATCCAGGAAACCAAAACCCTCCCTCCTACACCATCCCTGCAGCCACGTGTTCAACTCCTCTCTCTCCCTATTCCTCTCTTCGCTAGCACGTGGCACAGGCAACAACCCAGAGATAACAACTCTGGTTGTTCTCGCTCTAAGCTTCCACCCTAGCTCCCTGAATTTCTGCCTTAAATCCCCATCTCTCTTCCTACCTATGTCGTTGGTGCCTATGTGGACCACGACTTGGGGGTGCTCCCCCTCCCCCTTAAGGATCCCAAAAACACGATCGGAGACATCACGTACCCTGGCACCTGGGAGGCAACACACCAACCGTGAGTCTCTCTCGTTCCCACAGAACCTCCTATCTGTTCCCCTAACTATGGAGTCCCCAATGACTAATGCTCTGCTCCTCTTCCCTTTTCCCTTCTGAACAACAGGGACAGACTCTGTGCCAGAGACCTGCACCCCATTGCTTACCCCTGGTAAGTCGTCCCCCCCAACAGTATCCAAAACGGTATACCTGTTGTTGAGGGAAACGGCCACAGGGGATCCCTGCTCTGCCTGCTGGTTCCCTTTCCTTCCCCTGACGGTAACCCATCTACCTACTTCTTTTACCTGAGGTGTGACTGCCTCCCTATAACTCCTGTCAATAATCCCCTCCGCCTCCCGAATGATCCGAAGTTCATCCAGCTCCAGCTCCAGTTCCCTAACGCGGTCTGCGAGGAGCTGGAGTTGGGTGCACTTCCCGCAGATGCAGTCAGCAGGGACACTCTTGGCGACCCCTACCTCCCACATTCTGCAGGAGGAACATACAACTGCCTTTACCTCCATTCCCACTATTCTAGATTCCCAATAAATCTACTGAAAAACCAAACGAAAAAAAAAGTCAAAACTTGTTCGCTTAGCAATCCGACGGACTGAACTTTTTAAATAAAAAGCTTAACTTATCAACACACTAGAGTCCTTTTTTTTGGTTAGAGGAGGAGGGTGGGTGGGAGACACTACACGTGTAGTGTCTCGGGTACTGCCACTGCCCAAATAAATAGTTTTCCCCTACCCAGCAGTCCCCGGTCCTCCGAAACAAAAAAGGGATTAACTTGTAACTTACTGAAATTGACCGCTCAGCTGAAAGTCCGCTCCGCACCCCGTTCTATCAAGGCTGCTCCTCGCAAAAGACAAAGATTTTAAAACTGCCCAAATAAATAGTTTTCCCCTACCCAGCAGTCCCCGGTCCTCCGAAACAAAAAAGGGATTAACTTGTAACTTACTGAAATTGACCACTCAGCTGAAAGTCCGCTCCGCACCCCGTTCTATCAAGGCTGCTCCTCGCAAAAGACAAAGATTTTAAAACTGCCCAAATAAATAGTTTTCCCCTACCCAGCAGTCCCCGGTCCTCCGAAACAAAAAAGGGATTAACTTGTAACTTACTGAAATTGACCGCTCAGCTGAAAGTCCGCTCCGCACCCCGTTCTATCAAGGCTGCTCCTCGCAAAAGACAAAGATTTTAAAACTGCCCAAATAAATAGTTTTCCCCTACCCAGCAGTCCCCGGTCCTCCGAAACAAAAAAGGGATTAACTTGTAACTTACTGAAATTGACCGCTCAGCTGAAAGTCCGCTCCGCACCCCGTTCTATCAAGGCTGCTCCTCGCAAAAGACAAAGATTTTAAAACTGCCCAAATAAATAGTTTTCCCCTACCCAGCAGTCCCCGGTCCTCCGAAACAAAAAAGGGATTAACTTGTAACTTACTGAAATTGACCGCTCAGCTGAAAGTCCGCTCCGCACCCCGTTCTATCAAGGCTGCTCCTCGCAAAAGACAGATAGAGAGTGATAGAGAGTGATAGAGAGTGTCTTTGAGTGTCAGAGAGTGTCAGAGAGTGATAGAGAATGTCAGAGGGTGATCGAGAGTGTCTGATAGTGTCTGTGAGTGACAGAGTATGTCAGAGAGTGATAGAGAGTGTCAGAGATTGTCAGAGTGTGTCAGAGAGAGTCAGAGAGTGTCAGAGTGTGTCAGAGAGTAACAGAGAGGGATATAGAGTGATAGAGTGTGTCTGAGAGTGTCAGAAAGTGTCAGAGTTTGTCAGAGAGTGATAGAGAGTGATAGAGAGTGTCTGAGAGTGTCAGAGTGTGTCAGAGAGTGTCAGAGAGTGATAGAGAGTGTCAGTGAGTGATAGAGACTGTCTCAGAGTGTCAGAGATTGATAGAGAGTTTCTGAGAGTGTCGAGTGTGTCGGAGAGCAACAGAGAGTGACAGACAGTGACAGAGAGTGTCAGAGAATGTCAGAGACTCTCAGAGTTTGATAGAGAGTGAGAGAGAGTGTCTGAGAGTGTCAGAAAGTGTCAGAGTGCATCAGAGAGTGATAGAGAGTGATAGAAAGTGTCAGAGAGTGATAGAGAGTGTCTGAGAGTGTCAGAGAGTGATAGAGAGTGTCTGAGAGTTTCAGAGAATGTCAGAGAGTGATAGAGAGTGTCTGAGAGTGATAGAGACTGTCTGAGAGTGTCAGAGACTGTCAGAAAGTGATAGAGAGTGATAGAGAGTGTCAGAGAGTGATAGAGAGTGTCTGAGAGTTTCAGAGAATGTCAGAGAGTGATAGAGAGTGTCAGAGAGTGTCAGAGAGTGATAGAGAGTGTCTGAGAGTGTCAGAGACTGTCGGAGAGTGATAGAGAGTGTCAGAGAGTGATAGCGAGTGTCCGAGAGTGTCTGAGAGTGTCAGAGAGTGTCAGAGTGTGTCAGAGAGTGTCAGAGAGTGATAGAGAGTGTCTGAGAGTGTCATAGAGTGATAGAGAGTGTCTGAGAGTGTCAGAGAGTGATAGAGAGTGTCAAATTGTGTCAGAGAGTGATAGAGAGTGATGGAGAGTGTCAGAGAGTTTCAGAGTGTGTCAGAGAGTGTCAGAGAGTGATAGAAAGTGTCAGAGAGTGATAGAGAGTGTCTGAGAGTGTCTGAGAGTGGCAGAGAGTGTCTGAGGGTGTCAGTCAGTGTCAGAGAGTGATAGAGTGTGTCTGAGAGTGGCAGAGATTGTCAGATTGTGTCAGAGAGCGATGGAGAGTGAAAGACAGTGTCTGACAGTGTCAGAGAGTGTCAGAGTGTGTCAGAGAATGTCAGAGAGCGATAGAGTGTGTCAGAGAGTGTCAGAGAGTGATAGAGAGTGTCAGAGAGTGATAGAGAGTGTCAGTGTGTGTCAGAGAGTGTCAGAGAGTGATCGAGAGTGTCAGAGAGAGTGTGAGTGTGTCAGAGAGTTTCAGAGAGTGTCAGAGAGTGAGAGAGAGAGTGTCTGAGAGTGTCTGAGAGAGACAGAGAGTGTCTGAGAGTTTCAGTTAGTGTCAGAGAGTGATAGAGAGTGTCTGAGAATGTCAGAGAGTGTCAACGAGTGATAGAGATTGATAGAGAGTGTCTGAGATTGTCAGAGAGTGACAGAGCGTGTCTGAGAGTGTCAGTGAGTGACAGAGAGTGATAGAGATTGTCTGAGAGTGTCAGAGAGTGTCAGAGTGTGTCAGAGAGTGATAGAGAGTGATAGAGAGTGATAGACAGTGAGAGAGAGAGTGATAGAGAGTGTCTGAGTGTGTCAGAGTGTGTCAGAGAGTGTCAGCTAGTGTCAGATAGTGTCAGAGATGGTCAGAGTGAGTCAGAGTGTGCCATAGATTGATAGAGAGTGATGGAGAGTGTCTGAGAGTGTCAGAGAGTGTCTGACAGTGTCAGAGAGTGTTGGAGAGTGAAAGAGAATGCCATAGAGAATCTGAGAGTGTTAGGGAGTGATAGGGACTGTCATAGAGGGATAGAGAGTGAAAGAGAGTGTCTGAGAGTGTCAGAGATTGTCAGACAGTGTCAGAGAGTGATAGAAAGTGTCTGAGACTGTCTGAGATTATCTGAGAGTGTCAGAGAGTGTCAGAGTGTGATATAAAGTGTCAGAGAATGTCTGAGAGGTTCAGAGATTGAGATAAAGTGTCAGAGAGTGTCTGAGAGAGTGAGAGAGTGTCAGAGAGTGATAGAGAGTGTCCGAGAGTGTCTGGGAGTGATAGAGAGTGTCTTTGAGTGTCAGAGAGTGTCAGAGAGTGATAGAGAGTGATAGAAAGTGTCAGAGAGTGACAGAGAGTGTCAGAGTGTGTCAGAGAGTGTCAAGAGTGATAGAGAGTGTCAGAGAGTGTCAGAGTGTGTCAGAGAGTGTCAGAGAGTTATAGAGAGTGTCTGAGAGTGTCTGAGAGTGTCAGCGAGTGATAGAGAGTGATAGAGAGTGTCTGAGAGTGTCAGAGATTGTCAGAGTGTGTCACAGAGTGATAGAGAGTGATAGAGAGTGTCTGAGAGTGTCAGAGAGTGTCAGAGTATGTCAGAGAGTGTCAGAGAGTGACAGAGAGTGATAGAGAGTGTCAAATTGTGTCAGAGAGTGATAGAGAGTGTCTGAGAGTGATGGAGCATGTCTGAGAGTGATAGAGAGTGTCTGAGAGTGTCAGAGAGTGTCAGAGAGTGTCAGAGAGTGATAGAAAGTGATAGCGAGTGTCTGAGAGTGTCAGAGAGTGTCAAAGTGTGTCAGAGAGTGTCAGAGAGTGATAGAGAGTGTCTGAGAGTGTCATCGAGTGATAGAGAGTGGCTGAGAGTGTCAGAGAGTGATAGCGAGTGTCAGAGAATGTCAGAGACTCTCAGAGTTTGATAGAGAGTGAGAGAGAGTGTCTGAGAGTGTCAGAAAGTGTCAGAGTGCATCAGAGAGTTATAGAGAGTGATAGAAAGTGTCAGAGAGTGATAGAGAGTGTCTGAGAGTGTCAGAGAGTAATAGAGAGTGTCTGAGAGTTTCAGAGAATGTCAGAGAGTGATAGAGAGTGTCTGAGAGTGATAGAGAAAGTCTGAGAGTGTCAGAGACTGTCAGAAAGTGATAGAGAGTGATAGAGAGTGTCAGAGAGTGATAGAGAGTGTCTGAGAGTTTCAGAGAATGTCAGAGAGTGATAGAGAGTGTCAGAGAGTGTCAGAGAGTGATAGAGAGTGTCTGCGAGTGTCAGAGACTGTCAGAGAGTGATAGAGAGTGTCAGAGAGTGATAGCGAGTGTCCGAGAGTGTCTGAGAGTGTCAGAGAGTGTCAGAGTGTGTCAGAGAGTGTCAGAGAGTGATAGAGAGTGTCTGAGAGTGTCATAGAGTGATAGAGAGTGTCTGAGAGTGTCAGAGAGTGATAGAGAGTGTCAAATTGTGTCAGAGAGTGATAGAGAGTGATGGAGAGTGTCAGAGAGTTTCAGAGTGTGTCAGAGAGTGCTAGAAAGTGTCAGAGAGTGATAGAGAGTGTCTGAGAGTGTCTGAGAGTGGCAGAGAGTGTCTGAGGGTGTCAGTCAGTGTCAGAGAGTGATAGAGTGTGTCTGAGAGTGTCAGAGATTGTCAGATTGTGTCAGAGTGTGTCAGAGAGCGATGGAGAGTGATAGAGAGTGTCTGACAGTGTCAGAGAGTGTCAGAGTGTGTCAGAGAATGTCAGAGAGCGATAGAGTGTGTCAGAGAGTGTCAGAGAGTGATAGAGAGTGTCAGAGAGTGATAGAGAGTGTCAGAGTGTGTCAGAGAGTGTCAGAGAGTGATAGAGAGTGTCAGAGAGAGTGTGAGTGTGTCTGAGAGTGTCTGAGAGAGACAGAGAGTGTCTGAGAGTTTCAGTTAGTGTCAGAGAGTGATAGAGAGTGTCTGAGAGTGTCTGAGAGTGTCAACGAGTGATCGAGAGTGATAGAGAGTGTCTGAGAGTGTCAGCGAGGTTTAGAGAGTGATAGAGAGTTTCTGAGAATGTCAGAAAGTGTCAGAGAGTGATAGAGATTGATAGAGAGTGTCTGAGACTGTCAGAGAGTGACAGAGCGTGTCTGAGAGTGTCAGTGAGTGACAGAGAGTGATAGAGATTGTCTGAGAGTGTCAGAGAGTGTCAGAGTGTGTCAGAGAGTGATAGAGAGTGATAGAGAGTGATAGACAGTGAGAGAGAGTGATAGAGAGTGTCTGAGTGTGTCAGAGTGTGTCAGAGAGTGTCAGCTAGTGTCAGATAGTGTCCGAGATGGTCAGAGTGAGTCAGAGTGTGCCATAGAGTGATAGAGAGTGATGGAGAGTGTCTGAGAGTGTCAGAGAGTGTCTGACAGTGTCAGAGAGTGATGGAGAGTGAAAGAGAATGCCATAGAGAATCTGAGAGTGTTAGGGAGTGATAGGGACTGTCATAGAGGGATAGAGAGTGAAAGAAAGTGTCTGAGAGTGTCAGAGATTGTCAGACAGTGTCAGAGAGTGATATAAAGTGTCTGAGACTGTCTGAGATTATCTGAGAGTGTCAGAGAGTGTCAGAGTGTGCTGAATAGTGTCAGAGAATGTCTGAGAGGTTCAGAGATTGAGATAAAGTGTCAGAGAGTGTCTGAGAGAGTCAGAGAGTGTCAGAGAGTGATAGAGAGTGGTAGACAGTGATAGAGAGCGATAGAGAGTGTCTGAGAGTGATGGAGCATGTCTGAGAGTGATAGAGAGTGTCTGAGCGTGTCAGAGAGTGTCAGAGAGTGATAGAGAGTGATAGAGAGTGTCTGAGAGTGATGAAGCGTGTCTGAGAGTGATAGAGAGTGTCTGAGCGTGTCAGAGAGTGTCAGAGAGTGATAGAGAGTGATAGCGAGTGTCTGAGAGTGTCAGAGAGTGTCAGAGTGTGTCAGAGAGTGTCAGAGAGTGATAGAGAGTGTCTGAGAGTGTCATCGAGTGATCGAGAGTGGCTGAGAGTGTCAGAGAGTGATAGCGAGTGTCAAATTGTGTCAGAGAGTGAAAGAGAGTGCGAGAGAGTGTCAGAGAGTTTCAGAGTGTGTCAGAGAGTGTCAGAGAGTGATAGAAAGTGTCAGAGAGTGATAGAGAGTGCCTGAGAGTGTCTGAGAGTGACAGAGAGTGTCTGAGGATGTCAGTCAGTGTCAGAGAAAGTTAGAGAGTGTCTGAGATAGTCAGAGATTGTCAGATTGTGTCAGAGTGTGTCAGAGAGTGATGGAGAGTGATAGAGAGTGTCTGACAGTGTCAGAGAGTGTCAGAGTGTGTCAGAGAATGTCAGAGAGCGATAGAGTGTGTCAGAGTGTGTCAGAGAGTGTCAGAGAGTGTCAGAGAGTGATAGAGAGTGTCAGAGAGAGTGTGAGTGTGTCAGAGAGTTTCAGAGAGTGTCAGAGAGTGAGAGAGAGTGTCTGAGAGTGTCTGAGAGAGACAGAGAGTGTCTGAGAGTTTTAGTGAGTGTCAGAGAGTGATAGAGAGTGTCTGAGAGTGTCAGCGAGTGATAGAGATTGATAGAGAGTGTCTGAGAGTGTCTGAGAGTGTCAGTGAGTGATAGAGAGTGATAGAGAGTGTCTGAGAATGTCAGAGAGTGTCACAGAGTGATAGAGAGTGTCTGAGAGTGTCAGAGAGTGACAGAGCGTGTTTGAGAGTGTCATTGAGTGTCAGAGAGTGTTTAGAGAGTGTCTGAGAGTGTCTGAGAGTGTCAGAGATTGTCAGAGTGTGTCAGAGAGTGATAGTGAGTGATAGAGAGTGCCTGAGAGTGTCAGAGTGTGTCAGAGAGTGTCAGTGAGTGATAGAGAGTGTCAGAGAGCGAAAGAGAGTGTCTGAGAGTGTCAAATAGTGATAGAGAGTGTCAGAGAGTGATAGAGAGTATCAGAGAGTGTCAGAGACAGTCAGAGTGTGTCAGAGAGTGATAGAGAGTGATAGAGAGTGATAGAGAGTGTCTGAGAGTGTCAGAGAGTGTCAGAGTGTGTCAGAGAGTGATAGAGAGTGATAGATAGTGATAGACAGTGATACAGAGTGATAGAAAGCGTTTGAGTGTGTCAGAGTGTGTCAGAGAGTGTCAGGTCGTGTCAGAGTGAGTCAGAGTGTGCCAGAGAGTGATAGAGAGTGATGGAGAGTGTCAGAGAGTTTCAAAGAGTGATAGATAGTGACAGAGAGTGATATAGATTGATAGAGAGTGTCTGAGAGTGAGAGAGTCAGAGAGAGTCTGAGAGTGTCAGAGAGTGTCTGACAGTGTCAGAGAGTGATGGAGAGTGAAAGAGAGTGTCATAGAGAATCTGAGAGTGTTAGGGAGTGATAGGTAGTGTCATAGAGGGATAGAGAGTGAAAGAGAGTGTCTGAGAGTGTCAGAGATTGTCAGACAGTGTCAGAGAGTGATAGAAAGTGTCTGAGATTGTCTGAGATTATCTGAGAGTGTCAGAGAGTGTCAGAGTGTGATAGAAAGTGTCTGAGAGTTTCAGAGACAGTCAGAGTGTGTCAGAGAGTGATGGAGAGTGATAGAGAGTGTCTGAGAGTGTCAGAGAGTGTCAGAGTGTGTCAGAGTGTGTCAGAGTGTGTCAGAGAGTGATAGAGAGTGTCTGAGAGTGATAGAGAGTGTCTGAGAGTGTCAGAGAGTGTCAGAGAGTGATAGAGAATGTCAGAGAGTGATAGAGAGTGTCTGAGAGTGATAGAGAGTGATAGAGTGTGATAGAGAGTGTCTTTGAGTGTCAGAGAGTGTCAGAGAGTGATAGAGAATGTCAGAGAGTGATCGAGAGTCTCTGAGAGTGTCTGTGAGTGACAGAGTATGTCAGAGAGTGATATAGAGTGTCAGAGATTGTCAGAGTGTGTCAGAGAGAGTCAGAGAGTGTCAGAGTGTGTCAGAGAGTAACAGAGAGGGATATAGAGTGATAGAGAGTGTCAGAGAGTGATAGAGAGTGTCTGACAGTTTCAGAGAATGTCAGAGAGTGATAGAGAGTGTCAGAGAGTGTCAGAGAGTGATAGAGAGTGTCTGAGAGTGTCAGAGACTGTCAGAGAGTGTCAGAGAGTGATAGCGAGTGTCCGAGAGTGTCAGAGAGTGTCAGAGAGTGATAGAGAGTGTCTGAGAGTGTCATAGAGTGATAGAGAGTGTCTGAGAGAGTCAGAGAGTGATAGAGAGTGTCAAATTGTGTCAGAGAGTGATAGAGAGTGATGGAGAGTGTCAGAGAGTTTCAGAGTGTGTCAGAGAGCGATGGAGAGTGATAGAGAGTGTCTGACAGTGTCAGAGAGTGTCAGAGTGTGTCAGAGAATGTCAGAGAGCGATAGAGTGTGTCAGAGAGTGTCAGAGAGTGATAGAGAGTGTCAGAGAGTGATAGAAAGTGTCTGAGATTGTCTGAGATTATCTGAGAGTGTCAGAGAGTGTCAGAGTGTGATAGAAAGTGTCAGAGGGTGTCTGAGAGATTCAGAGAGTGATATAAAGTGTCAGAGAGTGATAGAGAGTGTCTGAGAGTGTCAGAGAGTGATAGAGAGTGTCTGAGAGTTTCAGAGAATGTCAGAGAGTGATAGAGAGTGGCTGAGAGTGATAGAGAGTGTCTGAGAGTGATAGAGAGTGTCTGAGAGTGTCAGAGACTGTCAGAGAGTGATCGAGAGAGATAGAGTGTGATATAGAGTGTCTTTGAGTGTCAGAGAGTGTCAGAGAGTGATAGAGAATGTCAGAGAGTGATCGAGAGTGTCTGAGAGTGTCTGTGAGTGACAGAGTATGTCAGAGAGTGATAGAGAGTGTCATAGATTGTCAGAGTGTGTCAGAGAGAGTCAGAGAGTGTCAGAGTGTGTCAGAGAGTAACAGAGAGGGATATGGAGTGATAGAGTGTGTCTGAGAGTGTCAGAAAGTGTCACAGTGTGTCAGAGAGTGATAGAGAGTGATAGAGAGTGTCTGAGAGTGTCAGAGATTGATAGAGAGTTTCTGAGAGTGCCAGAGTGTGTCAGAGAGCAACAGAGAGTGACAGAGAGTGATAGAGTGTCAGAGAATGTCAGAGACTGTCAGAGTGTGTCAGAGAGTAACAGAGAGTGATAGAGAGTGATAGAGAGTGTCAGAGAGTGTCAGAGACTGTCAGAGTGTGTCAGAGACTGATAGAGAGTGATAGAAAGTGTCAGAGAGAGACAGAGAGTGTCAGAGAGTGATAGAGAGCGTCTGAGAGTTTCAGAGAATGTCAGAGAGTGATAGAGAGTGTCTGAGAGTGTTGGAGAGTGTCTGAGAGTGATAGAGAGTGTCTGAGAGTGTCAGCGAGTGATAGAGAGTGTCTGAGAGTGTCTGAGAGTGTCAGAGAGTGTCAGTGAGTGATAGAGAGTGTCAGAGAGCGACATAGAGTGTCTGAGAGTGTCAAATAGTGATAGAGAGTGTCAGAGAGTGATCGAGAGTGTCAGAGAGTGTCAGAGACAGTCTGAGTGTGTCAGAGAGTGATAGAGAGTGATAGAGAGTGTCTGAGAGTGTCAGAGAGTGTCAGAGTGTGTCAGAGAGTGATAGAGAGTGATAGAGAGTGATAGACAGTGACACAGAGTGATAGAGAGTGTCTGAGTGTGTCAGAGTGTGTCAGAGAGTGTCAGATCGTGTCAGAGAGTGTCAGAGTGAGTCAGAGTGTGCCAGAGAGTGATAGAGAGTGATGGAGAGTGTCAGAGAGTTTCAAAGAGTGATAGATAGTGACAGAGAGTGATATAGATTGATAGAGAGTGTCTGAGAGTGAGAGAGTCAGAGAGAGTCTGAGAGTGTCAGAGAGTGTCTGACAGTGTCAGAGAGTGATGGAGAGTGAAAGAGAGTGTCTGAGAGTGTCAGAGATTGTCAGACAGTGTCAGAGAGTGATAGAAAGTGTCTGAGATTGTCTGAGATTATCTGAGAGTGTCAGAGAGTGTCAGAGTGTGATAGAAAGTGTCAGAGGGTGTCTGAGAGATTCAGAGAGTGATATAAAGTGTCAGAGAGTGATAGAGAGTGTCTGAGAGTGTCAGAGAGTGATAGAGAGTGTCTGAGAGTTTCAGAGAATGTCAAAGATTGATAGAGAGTTTCTGAGATTGTCAGAGTGTGTCAGAGAGCAACAGAGAGTGACAGAGAGTGATAGAGAGTGTCAGAGAATGTCAGAGACTGTCAGAGTGTGTCAGAGAGTAACAGAGAGTGATAGAGAGTGATAGAGAGTGTCAGAGAGTGTCAGAGACTGTCAGAGTGTGTCAGAGTTTTATAGAGAGTGAGAGAGAGTGTCTGAGAGTGTCAGAAAGTGTCAGAGTGTGTCAGCGAGTGATAGAGAGTGATAGAAAGTGTCAGAGAGTGACAGAGAGTGTCAGAGAGTGATAGAGAGAGTCTGAGAGTTTCAGAGAATGTCAGAGAGTGATAGAGAGTGTCTGAGAGTGATGGAGAGTGTCTGAGAGTGATAGAGAGTGTCTGAGATTGTCAGAGAGTGTCAGAGAGTGTCAGAGAGTGATAGAGAGTGATAGCGAGTGCCTGAGAGTGTCAGAGAGTGTCAGAGTGTGTCAGAGAGTGTCAGAGAGTGATAGAGAGTGTCTGAGAATGTCATCGAGTGATAGAGAGTGGCTGAGAGTGTCAGAGAGTGATAGAGTGTGTCAGAGAGTGTCAGAGAGTGATAGAAAGTGTCAGAGAGTGGTAGAGAGTGCCTGAGAGTGTCTGAGAGTGACAGAGAGTGTCTGAGGGTGTCAGTCAGTGTCAGAGAAATATAGAGAGTGTCTGAGATAGTCAGAGATTGTCAGATTGTGTCAGAGTGTGTCAGAGAGTGATGGAGAGTGATAGAGAGTGTCTGACAGTGTCAGAGAGTGTCAGAGTGTGTCAGAGAATGTCAGAGAGCGATAGAGTGTGTCAGAGTGTGTCAGAGAGTGTCAGAGAGTGATAGAGAGTGTCAGAGAGAGTGTGAGTGTGTCAGAGAGTTTCAGAGAGTGTCAGAGAGTGACAGAGAGTTTCAGAGAATGTCTGAGAGTGATAGAGAGTGTCTGAGAGTGTCAGAGACTGTCAGAGAGTGATAGAGAGTGATAGAGAGTGATAGAGAGTGTCTTTGAGTGTCAGAGAGTGTCAGAGAGTGATAGAGAATGTCAGAGCGTGATCGAGAGTGTCTGAGAGTGTCTGTGAGTGACAGAGTATGTCAGAGAGTGATAGAGAGTGTCAGAGATTGTCAGAGTGTGTCAGAGAGAGTCAGAGAGTGTCAGAGTGTGTCAGAGAGTAACAGAGAGGGATATAGAGTGATAGAGTGTGTCTGAGACTGTCAGAAAGTGTCAGAGTTTGTCAGAGAGTGATAGAGAGTGATAGAGAGTGTCTGAGAGTGTCAGAGTGTGTCAGAGAGTGTCAGAGAGTGATAGAGAGTGTCAGTGAGTGATAGAGACTGTCTCAGTGTGTCAGAGATTGATAGAGAGTTTCTGAGAGTGTCGAGTGTGTCAGAGAGCAACAGAGAGTGACAGACAGTGATAGAGAGTGTCAGAGAATGTCAGAGACTCTCAGAGTTTGATAGAGAGTGAGAGAGAGTGTCTGAGAGTGTCAGAAAGTGTCAGAGTGCATCAGAGAGTGATAGAGAGTGATAGAAAGTGTCAGAGAGTGATAGAGAGTGTCTGAGAGTGTCAGAGAGTGATAGAGAGTGTCTGAGAGTTTCAGAGAATGTCAGAGAGTGATAGAGAGTGTCTGAGAGTGATAGAGACTGTCTGAGAGTGTCAGAGAGTGCCTGAGAGTGATTGAGAGTGTCTGAGAGGGTCTGAGAGTGTCAGAGTGTCAGAGAGTGATAGAGAGTGACAGAGAGTGTCTGAGAGTGAAAGAGAATGTCTGAGAGTGTCAGAGTGTGTCAGAGAGTGTCAGAGAGTGATAGAGAGTGTCTGAGAGTGTCATAGAGTGATAGAGAGTGTCTGAGAGTGTCAGAGAGTGATAGAGAGTGTCAAATTGTGTCAGAGAGTGATAGAGAGTGATGGAGAGTGTCAGAGAGTTTCAGAGTGTGTCAGAGAGTGTCAGAGAGTGATAGAAAGTGTCAGAGAGTGATAGAGAGTGTCTGAGAGTGTCTGAGAGTGGCAGAGAGTGTCTGAGTGTGTCTGTCAATGTCAGAGAGTGATAGAGTGTGTCTGAGAGTGTCAGAGATTGTCAGATTGTGTTAGAGTGTGTCAGAGAGCGATGGAGAGTGATAGAGAGTGTCTGACAGTGTCAGAGAGTGTCAGAGAATGTCAGAGAGCGATAGAGTGTGTCAGAGAGTGTCAGAGAGTGATAGAGAGTGTCAGAGTGTGTCAGAGAGTGTCAGAGATTGATAGTGTCAGAGAGAGTGTGAGTGTGTCAGAGAGTTTCAGAGAGTGTCAGAGAGTGTCTGAGAGTGTCTGAGAGAGACAGAGAGTGTCTGAGAGTTTCAGTTAGTATCAGAGAGTGATAGAGAGTGTCTGAGAGTGTCTGAGAGTGTCAGAGAGTGTCTGAGAGTGTCATCGAGTGATAGAGAGTGGCTGAGAGTGTCAGAGAGTGATAGCGAGTGTCAGAGAATGTCAGAGACTCTCAGAGTTTGATAGAGAGTGAGAGAGAGTGTCTGAGAGTGTCAGAAAGTGTCAGAGTGCATCAGAGAGTGATAGAGAGTGATAGAAAGTGTCAGAGAGTGATAGAGAGTGTCTGAGAGTGTCAGAGAGTGATAGAGAGTGTCTGAGAGTTTCAGAGAATGTCAGAAAGTGATAGAGAGTGTCTGAGAGTGATAGAGACTGTCTGAGAGTGTCAGAGACTGTCAGAAAGTGATAGAGAGTGATAGAGAGTGTCTGAGAGTGATAGAGAGTGTCTGAGAGATTCAGAGAATGTCAGAGAGTGATAGAGAGTGTCTGAGAGTGATAGAGACTGTCTGAGAGTGTCAGAGACTGTCAGAAAGTGATAGAGAGTGATAGAGAGTGTCAGAGAGTGATAGAGAGTGCCTGAGAGTTTCAGCGAATGTCAGAGAGTGATAGAGAGTGTCAGAGAGTGTCAGAGAGTGATAGAGAGTGTCTGAGAGTATCAGAGACTGTCAGAGAGTGAGAGAGAGTGTCAGAGAGTGATAGCGAGTGTCCGAGAGTGTCTGAGAGTGTCAGAGAGTGTCAGAGTGTGTCAGAGAGTGTCAGAGAGTGATAGAGAGTGTCTGAGAGTGTCATAGAGTGATAGAGAGTGTCTGAGAGTGTCAGAGAGTGTTAGAGAGTGTCAAATTGTGTCAGAGAGAGATAGAGAGTGATGGAGAGTGTCAGAGAGTTTCAGAGTGTGTCAGAGAGTGTCAGAGAGTGATAGAAAGTGTCAAATTGTGTCAGAAAGTGATAGAGAATGATGGAGAGTGTCAGAGAGTTTCAGAGTGTGTCAGAGAGTGTCAGAGAGTGATAGAAAGTGTCAGAGAGTGATAGAGAGTGTCTGAGAGTGGCAGAGAGTGTCTGAGGGTGTCAGTCAGTGTCAGAGAGTGATAGAGTGTGTCTGAGAGTGTCAGAGATTGTCAGGTTGTGTCAGAGTGTGTCAGAGAGCGATGGAGAGTGATATAGAGTGTCTGACAGTGTCAGAGAGTGTCAGAGTGTGTCAGAGAATGTCAGAGAGCGATAGAGTGTGTCAGAGAGTGTCAGAGAGTGATAGAGAGTGTCAGAGAGTGATAGAGAGTGTCAGAGTGTGTCAGAGAGTGTCAGAGAGTGATAGAGAGTGTCAGAGAGAGTGTGAGTGTGTCAGAGAGTTTCAGAGAGTGTCAGAGAGTGAGAGAGAGTGTCTGAGAGTGTCTGAGAGAGACAGAGAGTGTCTGAGAGTGTCAGCGAGGTTTGGAGAGTGATAGAGAGTTTCTGAGAATGTCAGAGAGTGTCAGAGAGTGATAGAGATTGATAGAGAGTGTCTGAGATTGTCAGAGAGTGACAGAGCGTGTCTGAGAGTGTCAGTGAGTGACAGAGAGTGATAGAGATTGTCTGAGAGTGTCAGAGAGTGTCAGAGTGTGTCAGAGAGTGATAGAGAGTGATAGAGAGTGATAGAGAGTGTCTGAGTGTGTCAGAGTGTGTCAGAGAGTGTCAGCTAGTGTCAGATAGTGTCAGAGATGGTCAGAGTGAGTCAGAGTGTGCCATAGAGTGATAGAGAGTGATGGAGAGTGTCTGAGAGTGTCTGAGAGTGTCAGAGAGTGTCTGACAGTGTCAGAGAGTGATGGAGAGTGAAAGAGAATGCCATAGAAAATCTGAGAGTGTTAGGGAGTGATAGGGACTGTCATAGAGGGATAGAGAGTGAAAGAGAGTGTCTGAGAGTGTCAGAGATTGTCAGACAGTGTCAGAGAGTGATATAAAGTGTCTGAGAGTGATAGAGAGTGTCAGAGTGTGTCAGAGAGTGTCAGAGAGTGTCAAGAGTGATAGAGAGTGTCAGAGAGTGTCAGAGAGTGTCAGAGAGTTATAGAGAGTGTCTGAGAGTGTCTGAGAGTGTCAGAGAGTGATAGAGAGTGATATAAAGTGTCAGAGAGTGATAGAGAGTGTCAGAGTGTGTCAGAGAGTGTCAGAGAGTGTCAAGAGTGATAGAGAGTGTCAGAGAGTGTCAGAGAGTGTCAGAGAGTTATAGAGAGTGTCTGAGAGTGTCTGAGAGTGTCAGCGAGTGATAGAGAGTGATAGAGAGTGTCTGAGAGTGTCAGAGATTGTCAGAGTGTGTCACAGAGTGATAGAGAGTGATAGAGAGTGTCTGAGAGTGTCAGAGAGTGTCAGAGTGTGTCAGAGAGTGATAGAGAGTGATAGAGAGTGTCTGAGAGTGTCTGAGAGTGTCAGTGAGTGATAGAGAGTGATAGAGAGTGTCTGAGAATGTCAGAGAGTGTCACAGAGTGATAGAGAGTGTCTGAGAGTGTCAGAGAGTGACAGAGCGTGTTTGAGAGTGTCATTGAGTGTCAGAGAGTGTTTAGAGAGTGTCTGAGAGTGTCTGAGAGTGTCAGAGATTGTCAGAGTGTGTCAGAGAGTGATAGTGAGTGATAGAGAGTGTCTGAGAGTGTCAGAGTGTGTCAGAGAGTGTCAGTGAGTGATAGAGAGTGTCAGAGAGCGATAGAGAGTGTCTGAGAGTGTCAAATAGTGATAGAGAGTGTCAGAGAGTGATAGAGAGTGTCAGAGAGTGTCAGAGACAGTCAGAGTGTGTCAGAGAGTGATAGAGAGTGATAGAGAGTGATAGAGAGTGTCTGAGAGTGTCAGAGAGTGTCAGAGTGTGTCAGAGAGTGATAGAGAGTGATAGATAGTGATAGACAGTGATACAGAGTGATAGAGAGTGTCTGAGTGTGTCAGAGTGTGTCAGAGAGTGGCAGATCGTGTCAGAGTGAGTCAGAGTGTGCCAGAGAGTGATAGAGAGTGATGGAGAGTGTCAGAGAGTTTCAAAGAGTGATAGATAGTGACAGAGAGTGATATAGATTGATAGAGAGTGTCTGAGAGTGAGAGAGTCAGAGAGAGTCTGAGAGTGTCAGAGAGTGTCTGACAGTGTCAGAGAGTGATGGAGAGTGAAAGAGAGTGTCATAGAGAATCTGAGAGTGTTAGGGAGTGATAGGGAGTGTCATAGAGGGATAGAGAGTGAAAGAGAGTGTCTGAGAGTGTCGGAGATTGTCAGACAGTGTCAGAGAGTGATAGAAAGTGTCTGAGATTGTCTGAGATTATCTGAGAGTGTCAGAGAGTGTCAGAGTGTGATAGAAAGTGTCTGAGAGTTTCAGAGACAGTCAGAGTGTGTCAGAGAGTGATGGAGAGTGATAGAGAGTGTCTGAGAGTGTCAGAGAGTGTCAGAGTGTGTCAGAGTGTGTCAGAGAGTGATAGAGAGTGTCTGAGAGTGATAGAGAGTGTCAGAGAGTGATAGAGAATGTCAGAGAGTGATAGAGAGTGTCTGAGAGTGATAGAGAGTGATAGAGTGTGATAGAGAGTGTCTTTGAGTGTCAGAGAGTGTCAGAGAGTGATGGAGAATGTCAGAGAGTGATCGAGAGTCTCTGAGAGTGTCTGTGAGTGACAGAGTATGTCAGAGAGTGATATAGAGTGTCAGAGATTGTCAGAGTGTGTCAGAGAGAGTCAGAGAGTGTCAGAGTGTGTCAGAGAGTAACAGAGAGGGATATAGAGTGATAGAGTGTGTCTGAGAGTGTCAGAAAGTGTCAGAGTTTGTCAGAGAGTGATAGAGAGTGATAGAGAGTGTCTGAGAGTGTCAGAGTGTGTCAGAGAGTGATAGAGAGTGTCTGAGAGTTTCAGAGAATGTCAGAGAGTGATAGAGGGTGTCTGAGAGTGATAGAGAGTGTCTGAGAGTGATAGAGAGTGTCTGAGAGTGTCAGAGACTGTCAGAGAGTGATAGAGAGTGATAGAGAGTGATAGACAGTGAGAGAGAGTGATAGAGAGTGATAGAGAGTGTCTGAGTGTGTCAGAGTGTGTCAGAGAGTGTCAGCTAGTGTCAGATAGTGTCAGAGATGGTCAGAGTGAGTCAGAGTGTGCCATAGAGTGATAGAGAGTGATGGAGAGTGTCTGAGAGTGTCTGAGAGTGTCAGAGAGTGTCTGACAGTGTCAGAGAGTGATGGAGAGTGAAAGAGAATGCCATAGAAAATCTGAGAGTGTTAGGGAGTGATAGGGACTGTCATAGAGGGATAGAGAGTGAAAGAGAGTGTCTGAGGTGTCAGAGATTGTCAGACAGTGTCAGAGAGTGATATAAAGTGTCTGAGACTGTCTGAGATTATCTGAGAGTGTCAGAGAGTGTCAGAGTGTGATAGAAAGTGTCAGAGAATGTCTGAGAGGTTCAGAGATTGAGATAAAGTGTCAGAGAGTGTCTGAGAGAGTCAGAGAGTGTCAGAGAGTGATAGAGAGTGTCCGAGAGTGTCAGAGAGTGATAGAGAGTGATAGAGAGTGATAGAGTGTGATAGAGAGTGTCTTTGAGTGTCAGAGAGTGTCAGAGAGTGATAGAGAGTGATAGAAAGTGTCAGAGAGTGATAGAGTGTGTCAGAGTGTGTCAGAGAGTGTCAGAGAGTGTCAAGAGTGATAGAGAGTGTCAGAGAGTGTCAGAGAGTGTCAGAGAGTGTCAGAGAGTTATAGAGAGTGTCTGAGAGTGTCTGAGAGTGTTGCGAGTGATAGAGAGTGATAGAGAGAGTCTGAGAGTGTCAGAGATTGTCAGAGTGTGTCACAGAGTGATAGAGAGTGATAGAGAGTGTCTGAGAGTGTCAGAGAGTGTCAGAGTGTGTCAGAGAGTGTCAGAGAGTGATAGAGAGTGATAGACAGTGATAGAGAGTGATAGAGAGTGTCTGAGAGTGATGGAGCGTGTCTGAGAGTGATAGAGAGTGTCTGAGAGTGTCAGAGAGTGTCAGAGAGTGATAGAGAGTGATAGCGAGTGTCTGAGAGTGTCAGAGAGTGTCAGAGTGTGTCAGAGAGTGTCAGAGAGTGATAGAGAGTGTCAGAGAGTGTCAGAGAGTGGTAAAGAGTGGCTGAGAGTGTCAGAGAGTGATAGCGAGTGTCAAATTGTGTCAGAGAGTGAAAGAGAGTGCTAGAGATTGTCAGAGAGTTTCAGAGTGTGTCAGAGAGTGTCGGAGAGTGATAGAAAGTGTCAGAGAGTGATAGAGAGTGCCTGAGAGTGTCTGAGAGTGACAGAGAGTGTCTGAGGGTGTCAGTCAGTGTCAGAGAAAGTTAGAGAGTGTCTGAGATAGTCAGAGATTGTCAGATTGTGTCAGAGTGTGTCAGAGAGTGATGGAGAGTGATAGAGAGTGTCTGACAGTGTCAGAGAGTGTCAGAGTGTGTCAGAGAATGTCAGAGAGCGATAGAGTGTGTCAGAGTGTGTCAGAGAGTGTCAGAGAGTGTCAGAGAGTGATAGAGAGTGTCAGAGAGAGTGTGAGTGTGTCAGAGAGTTTCAGAGAGTGTCAGAGAGTGAGAGAGAGTGTCTGAGAGTGTCTGAGAGAGACAGAGAGTGTCTGAGAGTTTTAGTGAGTGCCAGAGAGTGATAGAGAGTGTCTGAGAGTGTCAGCGAGTGATAGAGAGTGATAGAGAGTGTCTGAGAGTGTCTGAGAGTGTCAGTGAGCGATAGAGAGTGATAGAGAGTGTCTGAGAATGTCTGAGAGTGTTGCGAGTGATAGAGAGTGATAGAGAGAGTCTGAGAGTGTCAGAGATTGTCAGAGTGTGTCACAGAGTGATAGAGAGTGATAGAGAGTGTCTGAGAGTGTCAGAGAGTGTCAGAGTGTGTCAGAGAGTGTCAGAGAGTGATAGAGAGTGATAGACAGTGATAGAGAGTGATAGAGAGTGTCTGAGAGTGATGGAGCGTGTCTGAGAGTGATAGAGAGTGTCTGAGAGTGTCAGAGAGTGTCAGAGAGTGATAGAGAGTGATAGCGAGTGTCTGAGAGTGTCAGAGAGTGTCAGAGTGTGTCAGAGAGTGTCAGAGAGTGATAGAGAGTGTCTGAGAGTGTCTGAGAGTGATAGAGAGTGGCTGAGAGTGTCAGAGAGTGATAGCGAGTGTCAAATTGTGTCAGAGAGTGAAAGAGAGTGCTAGAGATTGTCAGAGAGTTTCAGAGTGTGTCAGAGAGTGTCGGAGAGTGATAGAAAGTGTCAGAGAGTGATAGAGAGTGCCTGAGAGTGTCTGAGAGTGACAGAGAGTGTCTGAGGGTGTCAGTCAGTGTCAGAGAAAGTTAGAGAGTGTCTGAGATAGTCAGAGATTGTCAGATTGTGTCAGAGTGTGTCAGAGAGTGATGGAGAGTGATAGAGAGTGTCTGACAGTGTCAGAGAGTGTCAGAGTGTGTCAGAGAATGTCAGAGAGCGATAGAGTGTGTCAGAGTGTGTCAGAGAGTGTCAGAGAGTGTCAGAGAGTGATAGAGAGTGTCAGAGAGAGTGTGAGTGTGTCAGAGAGTTTCAGAGAGTGTCAGAGAGTGAGAGAGAGTGTCTGAGAGTGTCTGAGAGAGACAGAGAGTGTCTGAGAGTTTTAGTGAGTGCCAGAGAGTGATAGAGAGTGTCTGAGAGTGTCAGCGAGTGATAGAGAGTGATAGAGAGTGTCTGAGAGTGTCTGAGAGTGTCAGTGAGCGATAGAGAGTGATAGAGAGTGTCTGAGAATGTCAGAGAGTGTCACAGAGTGATAGAGAGTGTCTGAGAGTGTCAGAGAGTGACAGAGCGTGTTTGAGAGTGTCATTGAGTGTCAGAGAGTGTTTAGAGAGTGTGTGAGAGTGTCTGAGAGTGTCAGAGATTGTCAGAGTGTGTCAGAGAGTGATAGTGAGTGATAGAGAGTGTCTGAGAGTGTCAGAGTGTGTCAGAGAGTGTCAGTGAGTGATAGAGAGTGTCAGAGAGCGATAGAGAGTGTCTGAGAGTGTCAAATAGTGATAGAGAGTGTCAGAGAGTGCTAGAGAGCGTCAGAGAGTGTCAGAGACAGTCAGAGTGTGTCAGAGAGTGATAGAGAGTGATAGAGAGTGATAGAGAGTGATAGAGAGTGTCTGAGAGTGTCAGAGAGTGTCAGAGTGTGTCAGAGAGTGATAGAGAGTGATAGATAGTGATAGACAGTGATACAGAGTGATAGAGAGTGTCTGAGTGTGTCAGAGTGTGTCAGAGAGTGTCAGATCGTGTCAGAGTGAGTCAGAGTGTGCCAGAGAGTGATAGAGAGTAATGGAGAGTGTCAGAGAGTTTCAAAGTGTGATAGATAGTGACAGAGAGTGATATAGATTGATAGAGAGTGTCTGAGAGTGAGAGAGTCAGAGAGAGTCTGAGAGTGTCAGAGAGTGTCTGACAGTGTCAGAGAGTGATGGAGAGTGAAAGAGAGTGTCATAGAGAATCTGAGAGTGTTAGGGAGTGATAGGGAGTGTCATAGAGGGATAGAGAGTGAAAGAGAGTGTCTGAGAGTGTCAGAGATTGTCAGACAGTGTCAGAGAGTGATAGAAAGTGTCTGAGATTGTCTGAGATTATCTGAGAGTGTCAGAGAGTGTCAGAGTGTGATAGAAAGTGTCTGAGAGTTTCAGAGACAGTCAGAGTGTGTCAGAGAGTGATGGAGAGTGATAGAGAGTGTCTGAGAGTGTCAGAGAGTGTCAGAGTATGTCAGAGTGTGTCAGAGAGTGATAGAGAGTGTCTGAGAGTGATAGAGAGTGTCAGAGAGTGTCAGAGAGTGATAGAGAATGTCAGAGAGTGATAGAGAGTGTCTGAGAGTGATAGAGAGTGATAGAGTGTGATAGAGAGTGTCTTTGAGTGTCAGAGAGTGTCAGAGAGTGATAGAGAATGTCAGAGAGTGATCGAGAGTCTCTGAGAGTGTCTGTGAGTGACAGAGTATGTCAGAGAGTGATATAGAGTGTCAGAGATTGTCAGAGTGTGTCAGAGAGAGTCAGAGCGTGTCAGAGTGTGTCAGAGAGTAACAGAGAGGGATATAGAGTGATAGAGTGTGTCTGAGAGTGTCAGAAAGTGTCAGAGTTTGTCAGAGAGTGATAGAGAGTGATAGAGAGTGTCTGAGAGTGTCAGAGTGTGTCAGAGAGTGATAGAGAGTGTCTGAGAGTTTCAGAGAATGTCAGAGAGTGATAGAGGGTGTCTGAGAGTGATAGAGAGTTTCTGAGAGTGATAGAGAGTGTCTGAGAGTGTCAGAGACTGTCAGAGAGTGATAGAGAGTGATAGACAGTGATAGACAGTGAGAGAGAGTGATAGAGAGTGATAGAGAGTGTCTGAGTGTGTCAGAGTGTGTCAGAGAGTGTCAGCTAGTGTCAGATAGTGTCAGAGATGGTCAGAGTGAGTCAGAGTGTGCCATAGAGTGATAGAGAGTGATGGAGAGTGTCTGAGAGTGTCAGAGAGTGTCTGACAGTGTCAGAGAGTGATGGAGAGTGAAAGAGAATGCCATAGAAAATCTGAGAGTGTTAGGGAGTGATAGGGACTGTCATAGAGGGATAGAGAGTGAAAGATAGTGTCTGAGAGTGTCAGAGATTGTCAGACAGTGTCAGAGAGTGATATAAAGTGTCTGAGACTGTCTGAGATTATCTGAGAGTGTCAGAGAGTGTCAGAGTGTGATAGAAAGTGTCAGAGAATGTCTGAGAGGTTCAGAGATTGAGATAAAGTGTCAGAGAGTGTCTGAGAGAGTCAGAGAGTGTCAGAGAGTGATAGAGAGTGTCCGAGAGTGTCAGAGAGTGATAGAGAGTGATAGAGAGTGATAGAGTGTGATAGAGAGTGTCTTTGAGTGTCAGAGAGTGTCAGAGAGTGATAGAGAGTGATAGAAAGTGTCAGAGAGTGATAGAGAGTGTCAGAGTGTGTCAGAGAGTGTCAAGAGTGATAGAGAGTGTCAGAGAGTGTCAGAGAGTGTTAGAGAGTTATAGAGAGTGTCTGAGAGTGTCAGAGATTGTCAGAGTGTGTCACAGAGTGATAGAGAGTGATAGAGAGTGTCTGAGAGTGTCAGAGAGTGTCAGAGTGTGTCAGAGAGTGTCAGAGAGTGATAGAGAGTGATAGACAGTGATCGAGAGTAATAGAGAGTGTCTGAGAGTGATGGAGCGTGTCTGAGAGTGATAGAGAGTGTCTGAGAGTGTCAGAGAGTGTCAGAGAGTGATAGAGAGTGATAGCGAGTGTCTGAGAGTGTCAGAGAGTGTCAGAGTGTGTCAGAGAGTGTCAGAGAGTGATAGAGAGTGTCTGAGAGTGTCATCGAGTGATAGAGAGTGGCTGAGAGTGTCAGAGAGTGATAGCGAGTGTCAAATTGTGACAGAGAGTGAAAGAGAGTGCTGGAGATTGTCATAGAGTTTCAGAGTGTGTCAGAGAGTGTCAGAGAGTGATAGAAAGTGTCAGAGAGTGATAGAGAGTGCCTGAGAGTGTCTGAGAGTGACAGAGAGTGTCTGAGGGTGTCAGTCAGTGTCAGAGAAAGTTCGAGAGTGTCTGAGATAGTCAGAGATTGTCAGATTGTGTCAGAGTGTGTCAGAGAGTGATGGAGAGTGATAGAGAGTGTCTGACAGTGTCAGAGAGTGTCAGAGTGTGTCAGAGAATGTCAGAGAGCGATAGAGTGTGTCAGAGTGTGTCAGAGAGTGTCAGAGAGTGTCAGAGAGTGATAGAGAGTGTCAGAGAGAGTGTGAGTGTGTCAGAGAGTTTCAGAGAGTGTCAGAGAGTGAGAGAGAGTGTCTGAGAGTGTCTGAGAGAGACAGAGAGTGTCTGAGAGTTTTAGTGAGTGCCAGAGAGTGATAGAGAGTGTCTGAGAGTGTCAGCGAGCGATAGAGAGTGATAGAGAGTGTCTGAGAGTGTCTGAGAGTGTCAGTGAGTGATAGAGAGTGATAGAGAGTGTCTGAGAATGTCAGAGAGTGTCACAGAGTGATAGAGAGTGTCTGAGAGTGTCAGAGAGTGACAGAGCGTGTTTGAGAGTGTCATTGAGTGTCAGAGAGTGTTTAGAGAGTGTCTGAGAGTGTCTGAGAGTGTCAGAGATTGTCAGAGTGTGTCAGAGAGTGATAGTGAGTGATAGAGAGTGTCTGAGAATGTCAGAGTGTGTCAGAGAGTGTCAGTGAGTGATAGAGAGTGTCAGAGAGCGATAGAGAGTGTCTGAGAGTGTCAAATAGTGATAGAGAGTGTCAGAGAGTGATAGAGAGTGTCAGAGAGTGTCAGAGACAGTCAGAGTGTGTCAGAGAGTGATAGAGAGTGATAGAGAGTGTCTGAGAGTGTCTGAGAGTGTCAGAGTGTGTCAGAGAGTGATAGAGAGTGATAGATAGTGATAGACAGTGATACAGAGTGATAGAGAGTGTCTGAGTGTGTCAGAGTGTGTCAGAGAGTGTCAGATCGTGTCAGAGTGAGTCAGAGTGTGCCAGAGAGTGATAGAGAGTGATGGAGAGTGTCAGAGAGTTTCAAAGAGTGATAGATAGTGACAGAGAGTGATATAGATTGATAGAGAGTGTCTGAGAGTGAGAGAGTCAGAGAGAGTCTGAGAGTGTCAGAGAGTGTCTGACAGTGTCAGAGAGTGATGGAGAGTGAAAGAGAGTGTCATAGAAAATCTGAGAGTGTTAGGGAGTGATAGGGAGTGTCATGGAGGGATAGAGAGTGAAAGAGAGTGTCTGAGAGTGTCAGAGATTGTCAGACAGTGTCAGAGAGTGATAGAAAGTGTCTGAGATTGTCTGAGATTATCTGAGAGTGTCAGAGAGTGTCAGAGTGTGATAGAAAGTGTCTGAGAGTTTCAGAGACAGTCAGAGTGTGTCAGAGAGTGATGGAGAGTGATAGAGAGTGTCTGAGAGTGTCAGAGAGTGTCAGAGTGTGTCAGAGTGTGTCAGAGAGTGATAGAGAGTGTCTGAGAGTGATAGAGAGTGTCTGAGAGTGTCAGAGAGTGTCAGAGAGTGATAGAGATTGTCAGAGAGTGATAGAGAGTGTCTGAGAGTGATAGAGAGTGATAGAGTGTGATAGAGAGTGTCTTTGAGTGTCAGAGAGTGTCAGAGAGTGATAGAGAATGTCAGAGAGTGATCGAGAGTCTCTGAGAGTGTCTGTGAGTGACAGAGTATGTCAGAGAGTGATATAGAGTGTCAGAGATTGTCAGAGTGTGTCAGAGAGAGTCAGAGAGTGTCAGAGTGTGTCAGAGAGTAACAGAGAGGGATATAGAGTGATAGAGTGTGTCTGAGAGTGTCAGAAAGTGTCAGAGTTTGTCAGAGAGTGATAGAGAGTGATAGAGAGTGTCTGAGAGTGTCAGAGTGTGTCAGAGAGTGATAGAGAGTGTCTGAGAGTTTCAGAGAATGTCAGAGAGTGGTAGAGGGTGTCTGAGAGTGATAGAGAGTGTCTGAGAGTGATAGAGAGTGTCAGAGAGTGTCTGAGAGTGTCAGAGAGTGATAGAGAGTGATAGAGAGTGTATTTGAGTGTCAGAGAGTGTCAGAGAGTGATAGAGAATGTCAGAGCGTGATCGAGAGTGTCTGAGAGTGTCTGTGAGTGACAGAGTATGTCAGAGAGTGATAGAGAGTGTCAGAGATTGTCACAGTGTGTCAGAGAGAGTCAGAGAGTGTCAGAGTGTGTCAGAGAGTAACAGACAGTGATAGAGAGTGTCTGAGAGTGTCATAGAGTGATAGAGAGTGTCTGAGAGTGTCAGAGAGTGATAGAGAGTGTCAAATTGTGTCAGAGAGTGATAGAGAGTGATGGAGAGTGTCAGAGAGTTTCAGAGTGTGTCAGAGAGTGTCAGAGAGTGATAGAGTGTGTCTGAGAGTGTCAGAGATTGTCAGATTGTGTCAGAGTGTGTCAGAGAGCGATGGAGAGTAATAGAGAGTGTCTGACAGTGTCAGAGAGTGTCAGAGTGTGTCAGAGAATGTCAGAGAGCGATAGAGTGTGTCAGAGAGTGTCAGAGAGTGATAGAGAGTGTCAGAGAGTGATAGAGAGTGTCAGAGTGTGTCAGAGAGTGTCAGAGAGTGATAGAGAGTGTCAGAGAGAGTGCGAGTGTGTCAGAGAGTTTCAGAGAGTGTCAGAGAGTGAGAGAGAGTGTCTGAGAGTGTCTGAGAGAGACAGAGAGTGTCTGAGAGTTTCAGTTAGTGTCAGAGAGTGATAGAGAGTGTCTGAGAGTGTCTGAGAGTGTCAACGAGTGATCAAGAGTGATAGAGAGTGTCTGAGAGTGTCAGCGAGGTTTGGAGAGTGATAGAGAGTTTCTGAGAATGTCAGAGAGTGTCAGAGAGTGATAGAGATTGATAGAGAGTGTCTGAGATTGTCAGAGAGTGAGAGAGCTTGTCTGAGAGTGTCAGTGAGTGACAGAGAGTGATAGAGATTGTCTGAGAGTGTCAGAGAGTGTCAGAGTGTGTCAGAGAGTGATAGAGAGTGATAGAGAGTGATAGAGAGTGTCTGAGTGTGTCAGAGTGTGTCAGAGAGTGTCAGCTAGTGTCAGATAGTGTCAGAGATGGTCAGAGTGAGTCAGAGTGTGCCATAGAGTGATAGAGAGTGATGGAGAGTGTCTGAGAGTGTCAGAGAGTGTCTGACAGTGTCAGAGAGTGATGGAGAGTGAAAGAGAATGTCATAGAGAATCTGAGAGTGTTAGGGAGTGATAGGGAGTGTCATAGAGGGATAGAGAGTGAAAGAGAGTGTCTGAGAGTGTCAGAGATTGTCAGACAGTGTCAGAGAGTGATATAAAGTGTCTGAGACTGTCTGAGATTATCTGAGAGTGTCAGAGAGTGTCAGAGTGTGATAGAAAGTGTCAGAGAATGTCTGAGAGGTTCAGAGATTGAGATAAAGTGTCAGAGAGTGTCTGAGAGAGTCAGAGAGTGTCAGAGAGTGATAGAGAGTGTCCGAGAGTGTCAGAGAGTGATAGAGAGTGATAGAGTGTGATAGAGAGTGTCTTTGAGTGTCAGAGAGTGATAGAGAGTGATAGAAAGTGTCAGAGAGTGATAGAGAGTGTCAGAGTGTGTCAGAGAGTGTCAGAGAGTGTCAAGAGTGATAGAGAGTGTCAGATTGCTTCAGAGAGTGTCAGAGAGTGTCAGAGAGTTATAGAGAGTGTCTGAGAGTGTCTGAGAGTGTCAGCGAGTGATAGAGAGTGATAGAGAGTGTCTGAGAGTGTCAGAGGTTGTCAGAGTGTGTCACAGAGTGATAGAGAGTGATAGAGAGTGTCTGAGAGTGTCAGAGAGTGTCAGAGTGTGATAGAGAGTGATAGAAAGTGTCAGAGAGTGATAGAGAGTGTCAGAGTGTGTCAGAGAGTGTCAGAGAGTGTCAAGAGTGATAGAGAGTGTCAGAGAGTGTCAGAGTGTGTCAGAGAGTGTCAGAGAGTTATAGAGAGTGTCTGAGAGTGTCTGAGAGTGTCTGAGAGTGTCAGCGAGTGATAGAGAGTGATAGAGAGTGTCTGAGAGTGTCAGAGATTGTCAGAGTGTGTCACAGAGTGATAGAGAGTGATAGTGAGTGTCTGAGAGTTTCAGAGAGTGTCAGAGTGTGACAGAGAGTGATAGAAAGTGTCAGAGAGTGATAGAGAGTGTCAGAGTGTGTCAGAGAGTGTCAGAGAGTGTCAAGAGTGATAGAGAGTGTCAGAGAGTGTCAGAGAGTGTCAGAGAGTGATAGAGAGTGATAGACAGTGATCGAGAGTGATAGAGAGTGTCAGAGAGTGTCAGAGAGTGTCAGAGAGTGATAGAGAGTGATAGCGAGTGTCTGAGAGTGTCAGAGAGTGTCAGAGTGTCTCAGAGAGTGTCAGAGAGTGATAGAGAGTGTCTGAGAGTGTCATCGAGTGATAGAGAGTGGCTGAGAGTGTCAGAGAGTGATAGCGAGTGTCAAATTGTGTCAGAGAGTGAAAGAGAGTGCAAGAGAGTGTCAGAGAGTTTCAGAGTGTGTCAGAGAGTGTCAGAGAGTGATAGAAAGTGTCAGAGAGTGATAGAGAGTGCCTGAGAGTGTCTGAGAGTGACAGAGAGTGTCTGAGGGTGTCAGTCAGTGTCAGAGAAAGTTAGAGAGTGTCTGAGATAGTCAGAGATTGTCAGAGTGTGTCAGAGTGTGTCAGAGAGTGATGGAGAGTGATAGAGAGTGTCTGACAGTGTCAGAGAGTGTCAGAGTGTGTCAGAGAATGTCAGAGAGCGGTAGAGTGTGTCTGAGAGTGTCTGAGAGAGACAGAGAGTGTCTGAGGGTTTTAGTGAGTGTCAGAGAGTGATAGAGAGTGTCTGAGAGTGTCAACGAGTGATAGAGAGTGATAGAGAGTGTCTGAGAGTGTCAGTGAGTGATAGAGAGTGATAGAGAGTGTCTGAGAATGTCAGAGAGTGTCACAGAGTGATAGAGAGTGTCTGAGAGTGTCAGAGAGTGACAGAGCGTGTTTGAGAGTGTCATTGAGTGTCAGAGAGTGTTTAGAGAGTGTCTGAGAGTGTCTGAGAGTGTCAGTGAGTGATAGAGAGTGATAGAGAGTGTCTGAGAATGTCAGAGAGTGTCACAGAGTGATAGAGAGTGTCTGAGAGTGTCAGAGAGTGATAGAGAGTGATAGAGAGTGTCTGAGAGTGTCAGAGTGTGTCAGAGAGTGTCAGAGAGTTATAGAGAGTGTCTGAGAGTGTCTGAGAGTGTCAGCGAGTGATAGAGAGTGATAGAGAGTGTCTGAGAGTGTCAGAGATTGTCAGAGTGTGTCACAGAGTGATAGAGAGTGATAGAGAGTGTCTGAGAGTGTCAGAGAGTGTCAGAGTGTGATAGAGAGTGATAGAAAGTGTCAGAGAGTGATAGAGAGTGTCAGAGTGTGTCAGAGAGTGTCAGAGAGTGTCAAGAGTGATAGAGAGTGTCAGAGAGTGTCAGAGTGTGTCAGAGAGTGTCAGAGAGTTATAGAGAGTGTCTGAGAGTGTCTGAGAGTGTCAGCGAGTGATAGAGAGTGATAGAGAGTGTCTGAGAGTGTCAGAGATTGTCAGAGTGTGTCACAGAGTGATAGAGAGTGATAGAGAGTGTCCGAGAGTTTCAGAGAGTGTCAGAGTGTGATAGAGAGTGATAGAAAGTGTCAGAGAGTGATAGAGAGTGTCAGAGTGTGTCAGAGAGTGTCAGAGAGTGTCAAGAGTGATAGAGAGTGTCAGAGAGTGTCAGAGTGTGTCAGAGAGTGTCAGAGAGTTATAGAGAGTGTCTGAGAGTGTCTGAGAGTGTCAGCGAGTGATAGAGAGTGATAGAGAGTGTCTGAGAGTGTCAGAGATTGTCAGAGTGTGTCACAGAGTGATAGAGAGTGATAGAGAGTGTCTGAGAGTGTCAGAGAGTGTCAGAGTGTGTCAGAGAGTGTCAGAGAGTGATAGAGAGTGATAGACAGTGATCGAGAGTGATAGAGAGTGTCAGAGAGTGTCAGAGAGTGATAGAGAGTGATAGCGAGTGTCTGAGAGTGTCAGAGAGTGTCAGAGTGTCTCAGAGAGTGTCAGAGAGTGATAGAGAGTGTCTGAGAGTGTCATCGAGTGATAGAGAGTGGCTGAGAGTGTCAGAGAGTGATAGCGATTGTCAAATTGTGTCAGAGAGTGAAAGAGAGTGCAAGAGAGTGTCAGAGAGTTTCAGAGTGTGTCAGAGAGTGTCAGAGAGTGATAGAAAGTGTCAGAGAGTGATAGAGAGTGCCTGAGAGTGTCTGAGAGTGACAGAGAGTGTCTGAGGTTGTCAGTCAGTGTCAGAGAAAGTTAGAGAGTGTCTGAGATAGTCAGAGATTGTCAGAGTGTGTCAGAGTGTGTCAGAGAGTGATGGAGAGTGATAGAGAGTGTCTGACAGTGTCAGAGAGTGTCAGAGTGTGTCAGAGAATGTCAGAGAGCGATAGAGTGTGTCTGAGAGTGTCTGAGAGAGACAGAGAGTGTCTGAGGGTTTTAGTGAGTGTCAGAGAGTGACAGAGAGTGTCTGAGAGTGTCAACGAGTGATAGAGAGTGATAGAGAGTGTCTGAGAGTGTCAGTGAGTGATAGAGAGTGATAGAGAGTGTCTGAGAATGTCAGAGAGTGTCACAGAGTGATAGAGAGTGTCTGAGAGTGTCAGAGAGTGACAGAGCGTGTTTGAGAGTGTCATTGAGTGTCAGAGAGTGTTTAGAGAGTGTCTGAGAGTGTCTGAGAGTGTCAGTGAGCGATAGAGAGTGATAGAGAGTGTCTGAGAATGTCAGAGAGTGTCACAGAGTGATAGAGAGTGTCTGAGAGTGTCAGAGAGTGATATAGAGTGATAGAGAGTGTCTGAGAGTGTCAGAGAGTGTCAGAGTGTGTCAAAGAGTGATAGAGAGTGATAGAGAGTGATAGACAGTGATAGAGAGTGATAGAGAGTGTCTGAGTGTGTTGGAGAGTGTCAGTTAGTGTCAGAGAATGTCAGAGACAGTCAGAGTGTGTCAGAGAGTGATAGAGAGTGATAGAGAGTGTCTGAGAGTGTCAGAGAGTGTCAGAGTGTGTCAGAGAGTGATAGAGAGTGATATACAGTGATAGAGATTGATAGAAAGTGTCTGAGTGTGTTAGAGTGTGTCAGAGAGTGTCAGTTAGTGTCAGAGAGTGTCAGAGAGTGTCAGAGAATTTCAGAGAGTGATAGCGAGTGTCCGAGAGTGTCTGAGAGTGTCAGAGTGTGTCAGAGAGTGTCAGTGAGTGATAGAGAGTGTCAGAGAGCGATAGAGAGTGTCTGAGAGTGTCAAATAGTGATAGAGAGTGTCAGAGAGTGATAGAGAGTGTCAGAGAGTGTCAGAGAGAGTCAGAGTGTGTCAGAGAGTGATAGAGAGTGATAGAGGGTGATAGAGAGTGTCTGAGAGTGTCAGAGAGTGTCAGAGTGTGTCAGAGAGTGATAGAGAGTGTCTGAGAGTGTCAGAGAGTGTCAGAGAGTGATAGAGAGTGATAGCGAGTGTCTGAGAGTGTCAGAGTGTGTCAGAGTGTGTCAGAGAGTGATAGAGAGTGTCTGAGAGTGTCATCGAGTGATAGAGAGTGGCTGAGAGTGTCAGAGAGTGATAGCGAGTGTCAAATTGTGTCAGAGAGTGAAAGAGAGTGCAAGAGAGTGTCAGAGAGTTTCAGAGTGTGTCAGAGAGTGTCAGAGAGTGATAGAAAGTGTCAGAGAGTGATAGAGAGTGCCTGAGAGTGTCTGAGAGTGACAGAGAGTGTCTGAGGGTGTCAGTCAGTGTCAGAGAAAGTTAGAGAGTGTCTGAGATTGTCAGAGATTGTCAGATTGTGTCAGAGTGTGTCAGAGAGTGATGGAGAGTGATAGAGAGTGTCTGACAGTGTCAGAGAGTGTCAGAGTGTGTCAGAGAATGTCAGAGAGCGATAGAGTGTGTCAGAGTGTGTCAGAGAGTGTCAGAGAGTGTCAGAGAGTGATAGAGAGTGTCAGAGAGAGTGTGAGTGTGTCAGAGAGTTTCAGAGAGTGTCAGAGAGTGAGAGAGAGTGTCTGAGAGTGTCTGAGAGAGACAGAGAGTGTCTGAGGGTTTTAGTGAGTGTCAGAGAGTGATAGAGAGTGTCTGAGAGTGTCAGCGAGTGATAGAGAGTGTCTGAGAGTGTCTGAGAGTGTCAGTGAGTGATAGAGAGTGAAAGAGAGTGTCTGAGAATGTCAGAGAGTGTCACAGAGTGATAGAGAGTGTCTGAGAGTGTCAGAGAGTGACAGAGCGTGTTTGAGAGTGTCATTGAGTTTCAGAAAGTGTTTAGAGAGTGTCTGAGAGTGTCAGAGAGTGTCAGAGTGTGTCAGAGAGTGATAGTGAGTGATAGAGAGTGTCTGAGAGTGTCAGAGTGTGTCAGAGAGTGTCAGTGAGTGATAGAGAGTGTCAGAGAGCGATAGAGAGTGTCTGAGAGTGTCAAATAGTGATAGAGAGTGTCAGAGAGTGATAGAGAGTGTCAGAGAGTGTCAGAGACAGTCAAAGTGTGTCAGAGAGTGATAGAGAGTGATAGAGAGTGACAGAGAGTGTCTGAGAGTGTCAGAGAGTGTCAGAGTGTGTCAGAGAGTGATGGAGAGTGATAGATAGTGATAGACAGTGATACAGAGTGATAGAGAGTGTCTGAGTGTGTCAGAGTGTGTCAGAGAGTGTCAGATCGTGTCAGAGTGAGTCAGAGTGTGCCAGAGAGTGATAGAGAGTGCTGGAGAGTGTCAGAGAGTTTCAAAGAGTGATAGATAGTGACAGAGAGTGATATAGATTGATAGAGAGTGTCTGAGAGTGAGAGAGTCAGAGAGAGTCTGAGAGTGTCAGAGAGTGTCTGACAGTGTCAGAGAGTGATGGAGAGTGAAAGAGAGTGTCATAGAGAATCTGAGAGTGTTAGGGAGTAATAGGGAGTGTCATAGAGGGATAGAGAGTTAAAGAGAGTGTCTGAGAGTGTCAGAGATTGTCAGACAGTGTCAGAGAGTGATAGAAAGTGTCTGAGATTGTCTGAGGTTATCTGAGAGTGTCAGAGAGTGTCAGAGTGAGTCAGAGTGTGTCAGAGAGTGATAGAGAGTGTCTGAGAGTGATAGAGAGTGTCTGAGAGTGTCAGAGAGTGTCAGAGAGTGATAGAGAATGTCAGAGAGTGATAGAGAGTGTCTGAGAGTGTCTGTGAGTGACAGAGTATGTCAGAGAGTGATATAGAGTGTCAGAGATTGTCAGAGTGTGTCAGAGAGAGTCAGAGAGTGTCAGAGTGTGTCAGAGAGTAACAGAGAGGGATATAGAGTGATAGAGTGTGTCTGAGAGTGTCAGAAAGTGTCAGAGTTTGTCAGAGAGTCATAGAGAGTGATAGAGAGTGTCTGAGAGTGTCAGAGTGTATCAGAGAGTGTCAGACAGTGATAGAGAGTGTCAGAGAATGTCAGAGACTCTCAGAGTGTGTCAGAGTTTGATAGAGAGTGAGAGAGAGTGATAGAGAGTGATAGAAAGTGTCAGAGAGAGATAGAGAGTGTCTGAGAGTGTCAGAGAGTGATAGAGAGTGTCTGAGAGTTTCAGAGAATGTCAGAGAGTGATAGAGAGTGTCAGACAGTGATAGAGAGTGTCTGAGAGTGTCAGAGACTGTCAGAGAGTGATAGAGAGTGTCAGAGAGTGATAGCGAGTGTCTGAGAGTGTCTGAGAGTGTCAGAGAGAGTCAGAGTGTGTCAGAGAGTGTCAGAGAGTGATAGAGAGTGTCTGAGAGTGTCATAGAGTGATAGAGAGTGTCTGAGAGTGTCAGAGAGAGTCAGAGTGTGTCAGAGAGTGATAGAGAGTGATAGAGGGTGATAGAGAGTGTCTGAGAGTGTCAGAGAGTGTCAGAGTGTGTCAGAGAGTGATAGAGAGTGTCTGAGAGTGTCAGAGAGTGTCAGAGAGTGATAGAGAGTGATAGCGAGTGTCTGAGAGTGTCAGAGTGTGTCAGAGAGTGATAGAGAGTGTCTGAGAGTGTCAGAGAGTGATAGAGAGTGGCTGAGAGTGTCAGAGAGTGATAGCGAGTGTCAAATTGTGTCAGAGAGTGAAAGAGAGTGCAAGAGAGTGTCAGAGAGTTTCAGAGTGTGTCAGAGAGTGTCAGAGAGTGATAGAAAGTTTCAGAGAGTGATAGAGAGTGCCTGAGAGTGTCTGAGAGTGACAGAGAGTGTCTGAGGGTGTCAGTCAGTGTCAGAGAAAGTTAGAGAGTGTCTGAGATAGTCAGAGATTGTCAGATTGTGTCAGAGAGTGATGGAGAGTGATAGAGAGTGTCTGACAGTGTCAGAGAGTGTCAGAGTGTGTCAGAGAATGTCAGAGAGCGATAGAGTGTGTCAGAGTGTGTCAGAGAGTGTCAGAGAGTGTCAGAGAGTGATAGAGAGTGTCAGAGAGAGTGTGAGTGTGTCAGAGAGTTTCAGAGAGTGTCAGAGAGTGAGAGAGAGTGTCTGAGAGTGTCTGAGAGAGACAGAGAGTGTCTGAGGGTTTTAGTGAGTGTCAGAGAGTGATAGAGAGGGTCTGAGAGTGTCAGCGAGTGATAGAGAGTGTCTGAGAGTGATACAGAGTGTCTGAGAGTGTCAGAGAGTGTCAGAGAGTGATAGAGAATGTCAGAGAGTGATAGAGAGTGTCTGAGAGTGATAGAGAGTGATAGAGTGTGATAGAGAGTGTCTTTGAGTGTCAGAGAGTGTCAGAGAGTGATAGAGAATGTCAGAGAGTGATCGAGAGTCTCTGAGAGTGTCTGTGAGTGACAGAGTATGTCAGAGAGTGATATAGAGTGTCAGAGATTGTCAGAGTGTGTCAGAGAGAGTCAGAGAGTGTCAGAGTGTGTCAGAGAGTAACAGAGAGGGATATAGAGTGATAGAGTGTGTCTGAGAGTGTCAGAAAGTGTCAGAGTTTGTCAGAGAGTGATAGAGAGTGATAGAGAGTGTCTGAGAGTGTCAGAGTGTATCAGAGAGTGTCAGACAGTGATAGAGAGTGTCAGAGAATGTCAGAGACTCTCAGACTGTGTCAGAGTTTGATAGAGAGTGAGAGTGAGTGATCGAGAGTGATAGAAAGTGTCAGAGAGTGATAGAGAGTGTCTGAGAGTGTCAGAGAGTGATAGAGAGTGTCTGAGAGTTTCAGAGAATGTCAGAGAGTGATAGAGAGTGTCAGAGAGTGATAGAGAGTGTCTGAGAGTGTCAGAGACTGTCAGAGAGTGATAGAGAGTGTCAGAGAGTGATAGCGAGTGTCTGAGAGTGTCTGAGAGTGTCAGAGAGAGTCAGAGTGTGTCAGAGAGTGTCAGAGAGTGTCATGGAGTGATAGAGAGTGTCTGAGAGTGTCAGAGAGTGATAGAGAGTGTCAAATTGTGTCAGAGAGTGATCGAGAGTGATGGAGAGTGTCAGAGAGTTTCAGAGTGTGTCAGAGAATGTCAGAGAGTGATAGAGAGTGTCTGAGAGTGTCTGAGAGTGACAGAGAGTGTCTGAGGGTTTCAGTCAGTGTCAGAGAGTGATCGAGAGTGTCTAAGAGTGTCAGAGATTGTCAGATTGTGTCAGAGTGTGTCAGCGAGTGATGGAGAGTGATAGAGAGTGTCTGACAGTGTCAGAGAGTGTCAGAGTGTGTCAGAGAATGTCAGAGAGCGATAGAGTGTGTCAGAGTGTGTCAGAGAGTGTCGGAGAGTGTCAGAGAGTGATAGAGAGTGTCAGAGTGAGTCCGAGAGTGTCAGAGAGTGATAGAGAGTGTCAGAGAGAGTGTGAGTGTGTCAGAGAGTTTCAGAGAGTGTCAGAGAGTGAGAGAGAGTGTCTGAGAGTGTCAACGAGTGATAGAGAGTGATAGAGAGTGTCTGAGAGTGTCAGCGAGTGATAGAGAGTGATAGAGAGTTTCTGAGAATGTCAGAGACTGTCAGAGAGTGATCGAGATTGATAGAGAGTGTCTGAGATTGTCAGAGAGTGACAGAGCGTGTCTGAGAGTGTCAGTGAGTGATAGAGAGTGTCAGAGAGCGATAGAGAGTGTCTGAGAGTGTCAAATAGTGATAGAGATTGTCAGAGAGTGATAGAGAGTGTCAGAGAGTGTCAGAGAGAGTCAGAGTGTGTCAGAGAGTGATAGAGAGTGATAGAGGGTGATAGAGAGTGTCTGAGAGTGTCAGAGAGTGTCAGAGTGTGTCAGAGAGTGATAGAGAGTGTCTGAGAGTGTCAGAGAGTGTCAGAGAGTGATAGAGAGTGATAGCGAGTGTCTGAGAGTGTCAGAGAGTGTCAGAGTGTGTCAGAGAGTGATAGAGAGTGTCTGAGAGTGTCATCGAGTGATAGAGAGTGGCTGAGAGTGTCAGAGAGTGATAGCGAGTGTCAAATTGTGTCAGAGAGTGAAAGAGAGTGCAAGAGAGTGTCAGAGTGTGTCAGAGAGTGATAGAGAGTGTCTGAGAGTGTCAGAGAGTGTCAGAGAGTGATAGAGAGTGATAGCGAGTGTCTGAGAGTGTCAGAGAGTGTCAGAGTGTGTCAGAGAGTGATAGAGAGTGTCTGAGAGTGTCATCGAGTGATAGAGAGTGGCTGAGAGTGTCAGAGAGTGATAGCGAGTGTCAAATTGTGTCAGAGAGTGAAAGAGAGTGCAAGAGAGTGTCAGAGAGTTTCAGAGTGTGTCAGAGAGTGTCAGAGAGTGATAGAAAGTGTCAGAGAGTGATAGAGAGTGCCTGAGAGTGTCTGAGAGTGACAGAGAGTGTCTGAGGGTGTCAGTCAGTGTCAGAGAAAGTTAGAGAGTGTCTGAGATAGTCAGAGATTGTCAGATTGTGTCAGAGTGTGTCAGAGAGTGATGGAGAGTGATAGAGAGTGTCTGACAGTGTCAGAGAGTGTCAGAGTGTGTCAGAGAATGTCAGAGAGCGATAGAGTGTGTCAGAGTGTGTCAGAGAGTGTCAGAGAGTGTCAGAGAGTGATAGAGAGTGTCAGAGAGAGTGTGAGTGTGTCAGAGAGTTTCAGAGAGTGTCAGAGAGTGAGAGAGAGTGTCTGAGAGTGTCTGAGAGAGACAGAGAGTGTCTGAGGGTTTTAGTGAGTGTCAGAGAGTGATAGAGAGTGTCTGAGAGTGTCAGCGAGTGATAGAGAGTGTCTGAGAGTGTCTGAGAGTGTCAGTGAGTGATAGAGAGTGAAAGAGAGTGTCTGAGAATGTCAGAGAGTGTCACAGAGTGATAGAGAGTGTCTGAGAGTGTCAGAGAGTGACAGAGCGTGTTTGAGAGTGTCATTGAGTTTCAGAAAGTGTTTAGAGAGTGTCTGAGAGTGTCAGAGAGTGTCAGAGTGTGTCAGAGAGTGATAGTGAGTGATAGAGAGTGTCTGAGAGTGTCAGAGTGTGTCAGAGAGTGTCAGTGAGTGATAGAGAGTGTCAGAGAGCGATAGAGAGTGTCTGAGAGTGTCAAATAGTGATAGAGAGTGTCAGAGAGTGATAGAGAGTGTCAGAGAGTGTCAGAGACAGTCAGAGTGTGTCAGAGAGTGATAGAGAGTGATAGAGAGTGACAGAGAGTGTCTGAGAGTGTCAGAGAGTGTCAGAGTGTGTCAGAGAGTGATGGAGAGTGATAGATAGTGATAGACAGTGATACAGAGTGATAGAGAGTGTCTGAGTGTGTCAGAGTGTGTCAGAGAGTGTCAGATCGTGTCAGAGTGAGTCAGAGTGTGCCAGAGAGTGATAGAGAGTGCTGGAGAGTGTCAGAGAGTTTCAAAGAGTGATAGATAGTGACAGAGAGTGATATAGATTGATAGAGAGTGTCTGAGAGTGAGAGAGTCAGAGAGAGTCTGAGAGTGTCAGAGAGTGTCTGACAGTGTCAGAGAGTGATGGAGAGTGAAAGAGAGTGTCATAGAGAATCTGAGAGTGTTAGGGAGTAATAGGGAGTGTCATAGAGGGATAGAGAGTTAAAGAGAGTGTCTGAGAGTGTCAGAGATTGTCAGACAGTGTCAGAGAGTGATAGAAAGTGTCTGAGATTGTCTGAGGTTATCTGAGAGTGTCAGAGAGTGTCAGAGTGAGTCAGAGTGTGTCAGAGAGTGATAGAGAGTGTCTGAGAGTGATCGAGAGTGTCTGAGAGTGTCAGAGAGTGTCAGAGAGTGATAGAGAATGTCAGAGAGTGATAGAGAGTGTCTGAGAGTGATAGAGAGTGATAGAGTGTGATAGAGAGTGTCTTTGAGTGTCAGAGAGTGTCAGAGAGTGATAGAGAATGTCAGAGAGTGATCGAGAGTCTCTGAGAGTGTCTGTGAGTGACAGAGTATGTCAGAGAGTGATATAGAGTGTCAGAGATTGTCAGAGTGTGTCAGAGAGAGTCAGAGAGTGTCAGAGTGTGTCAGAGAGTAACAGAGAGGGATATAGAGTGATAGAGTGTGTCTGAGAGTGTCAGAAAGTGTCAGAGTTTGTCAGAGAGTGATAGAGAGTGTCTGAGAGTGTCAGAGTGTATCAGAGAGTGTCAGACAGTGATAGAGAGTGTCAGAGAATGTCAGAGACTCTCAGACTGTGTCAGAGTTTGATACAGAGTGAGAGTGAGTGATCGAGAGTGATAGAAAGTGTCAGAGAGTGATAGAGAGTGTCTGAGAGTGTCAGAGAGTGATAGAGAGTGTCTGAGAGTTTCAGAGAATGTCAGAGAGTGATAGAGAGTGTCAGAGAGTGATAGAGAGTGTCTGAGAGTGTCAGAGACTGTCAGAGAGTGATAGAGAGTGTCAGAGAGTGATAGCGAGTGTCTGAGAGTGTCTGAGAGTGTCAGAGAGAGTCAGAGTGTGTCAGAGAGTGTCAGAGAGTGATAGAGAGTGTCTGAGAGTGTCATGGAGTGATAGAGAGTGTCTGAGAGTGTCAGAGAGTGATAGAGAGTGTCAAATTGTGTCAGAGAGTGATCGAGAGTGATGGAGAGTGTCAGAGAGTTTCAGAGTGTGTCAGAGAATGTCAGAGAGTGATAGAGAGTGTCTGAGAGTGTCTGAGAGTGACAGAGAGTGTCTGAGGGTTTCAGTCAGTGTCAGAGAGTGATCGAGAGTGTCTAAGAGTGTCAGAGATTGTCAGATTGTGTCAGAGTGTGTCAGCGAGTGATGGAGAGTGATAGAGAGTGTCTGACAGTGTCAGAGAGTGTCAGAGTGTGTCAGAGAATGTCAGAGAGCGATAGAGTGTGTCAGAGTGTGTCAGAGAGGGTCGGAGAGTGTCAGAGAGTGATAGAGAGTGTCAGAGTGAGTCCGAGAGTGTCAGAGAGTGATAGAGAGTGTCAGAGAGAGTTTGAGTGTGTCAGAGAGTTTCAGAGAGTGTCAGAGAGTGAGAGAGAGTGTCTGAGAGTGTCAACGAGTGATAGAGAGTGATAGAGAGTGTCTGAGAGTGTCAGCGAGTGATAGAGAGTGATAGAGAGTTTCTGAGAATGTCAGAGACTGTCAGAGAGTGATAGAGATTGATAGAGAGTGTCTGAGATTGTCAGAGAGTGACAGAGCGTGTCTGAGAGTGTCAGTGAGTGATAGAGAGTGATAGAGAGTGTCTGAGAGTGTCAGAGAGTGTCAGAGTGTGTCAGAGAGTGATAGAGAGTGGTAGAGAGTGATAGACAGTGATAGAGAGTGAAAGAGAGTGTCTGAGTGTGACAGAGTGTGTCAGAGAGTGTCAGATAGTGTCAGAGATGGTCAGAGTGAGTCAGAGTGTGCCACAGAGTGATAGAGAGTGATGGAGAGTGTCTGAGAGTGTCAGAGATTGTCTGACAGTGTCAGAGAGTGATGGAGAGTGAAAGAGAGTGTCATAGAGAATCTGAGAGTGTTAGGGAGTGATAGGGAGTGTCATAGAGGGATAGAGAGTGAAAGAGATTGTCTGAGAGTGTCAGAGATTGTCAGACAGTGTCAGAGAGTTATAGAAAGTGTCTGAGACTGTCTGAGATTATCTGAGAGTGTCAGAGAGTGTCAGAGTGTGATAGAAAGTGCCAGAGAGTGTCTGAGAGGTTCAGAGATTGATATAAAGTGTCAGAGAGTGTCTGAGAGAGTCAGAGAGTGTCAGAGAGTGATAGAGAGTGTCCGAGAGTGTCAGAGAGTGATAGAGAGTGATAGAGTGTGATAGAGAGTGTCAGAGAGTGTCAGAGAGTGATAGAGAGTGATAGAAAGTGTCACAGAGTGATAGAGAGTGTCAGAGAGTGTCAAGAGTGATAGAGAGTGTCAGAGAGTGTCAGAGAGTGTCAGAGTGTGTCAGAGAGTGTCAGAGAGTTATAGAGAGTGTCAGAGAGAGTGTGACTGTGTCAGAGAGTTTCAGAGAGCGTCAGAGAGTGAGAGAGTGTGTCTGAGAGTGTCTGAGAGAGACAGAGAGTTTCTGAGAGTGTCTGAGAGTGTCAGAGAGAGATAGAGAGTGTCTGAGAGTGTCTGAGAGTGTCAGCGAGTGATAGAGAGTGTCTGAGAGTGTCTGAGAGTGTCAGCTAGTAATAGAGGGTGATAGACAGTTTCTGAGAATGTCAGAGAGTGATAGAGAGTGTCTGAGAGTGTCAGAGAGTGTCAGAGAGTGATAGAGAGTGTCAGAGAGAGTGTGAGTGTGTCAGAGAGTTTCAGAGAGTGTCAGAGAGTGAGAGAGAGTGTCTGAGATTGTCTGAGAGAGACAGAGAGTGTCTGAGGGTTTTAGTGAGTGTCAGAGAGTGATAGAGAGTGTCTGAGAGTGTCAGCGAGTGATAGAGAGTGATAGAGAGTGTCTGAGAGTGTCTGAGAGTGTCAGTGAGTGATAGAGAGTGAAAGAGAGTGTCTGAGAATGTCAGAGAGTGTCACAGAGTGATAGAGAGTGTCTGAGAGTGTCAGAGAGTGACAGAGCGTGTTTGAGAGTGTCATTGAGTTTCAGAAAGTGTTTAGAGAGTGTCTGAGAGTGTCTGAGAGTGTCAGAGAGTGTCAGAGAGTGTCAGAGAGTGACAGTGAGTGATAGAGAGTGTCTGAGAGTGTCAGAGTGTGTCAGAGAGTGTCAGTGAGTGATAGAGAGTGTCAGAGAGCGATAGAGAGTGTCTGAGAGTGTCAAATAGTGATAGAGAGTGTCAGAGAGTGATAGAGAGTGTCAGAGAGTGTCAGAGACAGTCAGAGTGTGTCAGAGAGTGATAGAGAGTGATATAGAGTGTCTGAGAGTGTCAGAGAGTGTCAGAGTGTGTCAGAGAGTGATAGAGAGTGATAGATAGTGATAGACAGTGATACAGAGTGATAGAGAGTGTCTGAGTGTGTCAGAGTGTGTCAGAGAGTGTCAGATCGTGTCAGAGTGAGTCAGAGTGTGCCAGAGAGTGACAGAGAGTGCTGGAGAGTGTCAGAGAGTTTCAAAGAGTGATAGATAGTGACAGAGAGTGATATAGATTGATAGAGAGTGTCTGAGAGTGAGAGAGTCAGAGAGAGTCTGAGAGTGTCAGAGAGTGTCTGACAGTGTCAGAGAGTGATGGAGAGTGAAATAGAGTGTCATAGAGAATCTGAGAGTGTTAGGGAGTGATAGGGAGTGTCATAGAGGGATAGAGAGTTAAAGAGAGTGTCTGAGAGTGTCAGAGATTGTCAGACAGTGTCAGAGAGTGATAGAAAGTGTCTGAGATTGTCTGAGATTATCTGAGAGTGTCAGAGAGTGTCAGAGTGTGATAGAAAGTGTCTGAGAGTTTCAGAGACAGTCAGAGTGTGTCAGAGAGTGATGGAGAGTGATAGAGAGTGTCTGAGAGTGTCAGAGAGTGTCAGAGTGAGTCAGAGTGTGTCAGAGTGTGTCAGAGAGTGATAGAGAGTGTCTGAGAGTGATAGAGAGTGTCTGAGAGTGTCAGAGAGTGTCAGAGAGTGATAGAGAATGTCAGAGAGTGATAGAGAGTGTCTGAGAGTGATAGAGAGTGATAGAGTGTGATAGAGAGTGTCTTTGAGTGTCAGAGAGTGTCAGAGAGTGATAGAGAATGTCAGAGAGTGATCGAGAGTCTCTGAGAGTGTCTGTGAGTGACAGAGTATGTCAGAGAGTGATATAGAGTGTCAGAGATTGTCAGAGCGTGTCAGAGAGAGTCAGAGAGTGTCAGAGTGTGTCAGAGAGTAACAGAGAGGGATATAGAGTGATAGAGTGTGTCTGAGAGTGTCAGAAAGTGTCAGAGTTTGTCAGAGAGTGATAGAGAGTGATAGAGAGTGTCTGAGAGTGTCAGAGTGTATCAGAGAGTGTCAGACAGTGATAGAGAGTGTCAGAGAATGTCAGAGACTCTCAGAGTGTGTCAGAGTTTGATAGTGAGTGAGAGAGAGTGATAGAGAGTGATAGAAAGTGTCAGAGAGTGATAGAGAGTGTCTGAGAGTGTCAGAGAGTGATAGAGAGTGTCTGAGAGTTTCAGAGAATGTCAGAGAGAGTGATATAGAGTGTCAGACAGTGATAGAGAGTGTCTGAGAGTGTCAGAGACTGTCAGAGAGTGATAGAGAGTGTCAGAGAGTGATAGCGAGTGTCTGAGAGTGTCTGAGAGTGTCAGAGAGAGTCAGAGTGTGTCAGAGAGTGTCAGAGAGTGATAGAGAGTGTCTGAGAGTGTCATAGAGTGATAGAGAGTGTCTGAGAGTGTCAGAGAGTGATAGAGAGTGTCAAATTGTGTCAGAGAGTGATCGAGAGTGATGGAGAGTGTCAGAGAGTTTCAGAGTGTGTCAGAGAATGTCAGAGAGTGATAGAAAGTGTCAGAGAGTGATAGAGAGTGTCTGAGAGTGTCTGAGAGTGACAGAGAGTGTCTGAGGGTTTCAGTCAGTGTCAGAGAGTGATCGAGAGTGTCTGAGAGTGTCAGAGATTGTCAGATTGTGTCAGAGTGTGTCAGCGAGTGATGGAGAGTGATAGAGAGTGTCTGACAGTGTCAGAGAGTGTCAGAGTGTGTCAGAGAATGTCAGAGAGCGATAGAGTGTGTCAGAGTGTGTCAGAGAGTGTCAGAGAGTGATAGAGAGTGTCAGAGAGAGTGTGAGTGTGTCAGAGAGTTTCAGAGAGTGTCAGAGAGTGAGAGAGAGTGTCTGAGAGTGTCAACGAGTGATAGAGAGTGATAGAGAGTGTCTGAGAGTGTCAGCGAGTGATAGAGAGTGATAGAGAGTTTCTGAGAATGTCAGAGACTGTCAGAGAGTGATAGAGATTGATAGAGAGTGTCTGAGATTGTCAGAGAGTGACAGAGCGTGTCTGAGAGTGTCAGTGAGTGATAGAGAGTGATAGAGAGTGTCTGAGAGTGTCAGAGAGTGTCAGAGTGTGTCAGAGAGTGATAGAGAGTGGTAGAGAGTGATAGACAGTGATAGAGAGTGAAAGAGAGTGTCTGAGTGTGACAGAGTGTGTCAGAGAGTGTCAGATAGTGTCAGAGATGGTCAGAGTGAGTCAGAGTGTGCCACAGAGTGATAGAGAGTGATGGAGAGTGTCTGAGAGTGTCAGAGAGTGTCTGACAGTGTCAGAGAGTGATGGAGAGTGAAAGAGAGTGTCATAGAGAATCTGAGAGTGTTAGGGAGTGATAGGGAGTGTCATAGAGGGATAGAGAGTGGAAGAGATTGTCTGAGAGTGTCAGAGATTGTCAGACAGTGTCAGAGAGTGATAGAAAGTGTCTGAGACTGTCTGAGATTATCTGAGAATGTCAGAGAGTGTCAGAGTGTGATAGAAAGTGTCAGAGAGTGTCTGAGAGGTTCAGAGATTGATATAAAGTGTCAGAGAGTGTCTGAGAGAGTCAGAGAGTGTCAGAGAGTGATAGAGAGTGTCCAAGAGTGTCAGAGAGTGATAGAGAGTGATAGAGTGTGATAGAGAGTGTCTTTGAGTGTCAGAGAGTGATAGAGAGTGATAGAAAGTGTCACAGAGTGATAGAGAGTGTCAGAGAGTGTCAAGAGTGATAGAGAGTGTCAGAGAGTGTCAGAGAGTGTCAGAGTGTGTCAGAGAGTGTCAGAGAGTTATAGAGAGTGTCAGAGAGAGTGTGACTGTGTCAGAGAGTTTCAGAGAGCGTCAGAGAGTGAGAGAGTGTGTCTGAGAGTGTCTGAGAGAGACAGAGAGTTTCTGAGAGTTTCAGTGAGTGTCAGAGAGTGATAGAGAGTGTCTGAGAGTGTCTGAGAGTGTCAGCGAGTGATAGAGAGTGCCTGAGAGTGTCTGAGAGTGTCAGCTAGTAATAGAGGGTGATAGACAGTTTCTGAGAATGTCAGAGAGTGATAGAGAGTGTCTGAGAGTGTCAGAGAGTGTCAGAGTGTGTCAGAGAGTGATAGAGAGTGATAGAGAGTGATAGACAGTGTTAGAGAGTGATAGAGAGTGTCTGAGTGTGTCAGAGTGTGTCAGAGAGTGTCAGATAGTTTCAGAGATGGTCAGAGTGAGTCAGAGTGTGCCAGAGAGTGATAGAGAGCGAAGGAGAGTGTCAGAGAGTTTCATCGAGTGATAGATAGTGTCAGAGAGTGATATAGAGTGATGGAGAGTGTCTGAGAGTGTCTGAGAGAGTCAGAGAGTGCCTGAGAGTGTCAGAGAGTGTCGGACAGTGTCAGAGAGTGATGGAGACTGAAAGAGAGTGTCATAGAGAATCTGAGAGTGTTGGGGAGTGATAGGGAGTGTCATAGAGGGATACAGAGTGAAATAGAGTGTCTGAGAGTGTCAGAGATTGTCAGACAGAGTCAGAGAGTGATAGTAAGTGTCAGAGAGTGTCTGAGAGGTTCAGAGAGTGATATAAAGTGTCAGAGAGTGTCTGAGAGAGTCAGAGAGAGTCAGAGAGTGTCAGAGAGTGATAGTGTCCGAGAGTGTCAGAGAGTGAAAGAGAAAGTCAGAGAGTGATCGAGTGTATCTGAGAGTGTCTGTGAGTGACAGAGTATGTCAGAGAGTGATAGAGAGTGTCAGAGAGTGTCAGGGTGTGTCAGACAGTGTCAGACAGTGTCAGAGAGTGTCAGAGAGTGTCGGAGAGTGTCAGAGTGTATCAGAGAGTAACAGAGAGGGAACGAGAGTGATATAGAGTGTCTGAGAGTGTCAGAAAGTGTCAGAGTGTGTCAGAGAGTGATGGAGAGTGATAGAGCGTATCTGAGAGTGTCAGAGTGTGTCAGAGAGTGTCAGAGATTGATAGAGAGTGTCAGTGAGTGATAGAGAGTGTCTGAGAGTGTCAGAGATTGATAGAGAGTGTCTGAGAGTGTCAGAGAGTGATAGAGAGTGTCAGAGAGTGATAGAAAGTTTCTGAGATTGTCAGAGTGTGTCAGAGAGTGTCAGAGAATGTCAGAGTGTGTCAGAGAGTAACAGAGAGTGATAGAGATTGATAGAGAGTGTCAGAGAGGGTCAGAGAATGATAGAGAGTGATAGAGAGTGTCTGATAGTGTCAGAAAGTGTCAGAGTGTTTCAGAGAGTGATAGAGAGTGATAGAACGTGTCAGAGAGTGATAGAGAGTGTCTGAGAGTGTCAGAGAGTGATCGAGAGTGTCTGAGAGTTTCAGAGAATGTCAGAGAGTGATAGAGAGTGTCTGACAGTGAAAGTGAGTGTCTGAGAGTCATAGAGACTGTCTGAGCGTGTCAGAGACTGTCAGAGAGTGTCAGAGAGTGATAGAGAGTGTCCGAGAGTGTCAGAGAGTGATAGAGAGTGATAGAGTGTGATAGAGAGTGTCTTTGAGTGTCAGAGAGTGATCGAGAGTGTCTGAGAGTGTCAGAGTGTGTCAGAGAGTAACAGAGAGGGATAGAGTGTGATAGAGAGTGTCTGAGAGTGTCATAGTGTGTCAGAGAGTGTCAGAGAGTGATAGAGAGTGATATAAAGTGTCAGAGAGTGTCTGAGAGAGTCAGAGAGAGTCAGAGAGTGTCAGAGAGTGATAGAGAGTGTCCGAGAGTGTCAGAGAGTGATAGAGAGTGATCGAGTGTGATAGAGAGTGTATTTGAGTGTCAGAGAGTGTCAGAGAGTGATAGAGAAAGTCAGAGAGTGATCGAGTGTGTCTGAGAGTGTCTGTGAGTGACAGAGTATGTCAGAGAGTGATATAGAGTGTCAGAGATTGTCAGAGTGTGTCAGAGAGTGTCTGAGAGTGTCAGAGTGTGTCAGAGAGTAACAGAGAGGGATAGAGAGTGATAGAGAGTGTCTGAGAGTGTCAGAAAGTGTCAGAGTGTGTCAGAGAGTGATAGAGAGTGATAGAGAGTGTCTGAGAGTGTCAGAGTGTGTCAGAGAGTGTCAGAGAGTGATAGAGAGTGTCAGTGAGTGATAGAGAGTGTCTGAGAGTGTCAGAGATTGATAGAGAGTGTCTGAGAGTGTCATCGAGTGATCGAGAGTGGCTGAGAGTGTCAGAGAGTGATAGCGAGTGTCAAATTGTGTCAGAGAGTGAAAGAGAGTGCTAGAGAGTGTCAGAGAGTTTCAGAGTGTGTCAGAGAGTGTCAGAGAATGATAGAGAGTGATAGAGAGTGTCTGAGAGTGTCAGAAAGTGTCAGAGTGTTTCAGAGAGTGATAGAGAGTGATAGAACGTGTCAGAGAGTGATAGAGAGTGTCTGAGAGTGTCAGAGAGTGATCGAGAGTGTCTGAGAGTTTCAGAGAATGTCAGAGAGTGATAGAGAGTGTCTGACAGTGATAGTGAGTGTCTGAGAGTCATAGAGAGAGTCTGAGCGTGTCAGAGACTGTCAGAGAGTGTCAGAGAGTGATAGAGAGTGTCCGAGAGTGTCAGAGAGTGATAGAGAGTGATAGAGTGTGATAGAGAGTGTCTTTGAGTGTCAGAGAGTGTCAGAGAGTGATCGGGAGTGTCTGAGAGTGTCAGAGTGTGTCAGAGAGTAACAGAGAGGGATAGAGAGTGATAGAGTGTGTCTGAGAGTGTCAGAAAGTGTCAGAGTGTGTCAGAGAGTGATAGAGTGTGATAGAGAGTGTCTGAGAGTGTCATAGTGTGTCAGAGAGTGTCAGAGAGTGATATAAAGTGTCAGAGAGTGTCTGAGAGAGTCAGAGAGAGTCAGAGAGTGTCAGAGAGTGATAGAGAGTGTCCGAGAGTGTCAGAGAGTGATAGAGAGTGATAGAGTGTGATAGAGAGTGTCAGAGAGTGTCAGAGAGTGATAGAGAGTGATAGAAAGTGTCACAGAGTGATAGAGAGTGTCAGAGAGTGTCAAGAGTGATAGAGAGTGTCAGAGAGTGTCAGAGAGTGTCAGAGTGTGTCAGAGAGTGTCAGAGAGTTATAGAGAGTGTCAGAGAGAGTGTGACTGTGTCAGAGAGTTTCAGAGAGCGTCAGAGAGTGAGAGAGTGTGTCTGAGAGTGTCTGAGAGAGACAGAGAGTTTCTGAGAGTGTCTGAGAGTGTCAGAGAGAGATAGAGAGTGTCTGAGAGTGTCTGAGAGTGTCAGCGAGTGATAGAGAGTGTCTGAGAGTGTCTGAGAGTGTCAGCTAGTAATAGAGGGTGATAGACAGTTTCTGAGAATGTCAGAGAGTGATAGAGAGTGTCTGAGAGTGTCAGAGAGTGTCAGAGAGTGATAGAGAGTGTCAGAGAGAGTGTGAGTGTGTCAGAGAGTTTCAGAGAGTGTCAGAGAGTGAGAGAGAGTGTCTGAGAGTGTCTGAGAGAGACAGAGAGTGTCTGAGGGTTTTAGTGAGTGTCAGAGAGTGATAGAGAGTGTCTGAGAGTGTCAGCGAGTGATAGAGAGTGATAGAGAGTGTCTGAGAGTGTCTGAGAGTGTCAGTGAGTGATAGAGAGTGAAAGAGAGTGTCTGAGAATGTCAGAGAGTGTCACAGAGTGATAGAGAGTGTCTGAGAGTGTCAGAGAGTGACAGAGCGTGTTTGAGAGTGTCATTGAGTTTCAGAAAGTGTTTAGAGAGTGTCTGAGAGTGTCTGAGAGTGTCAGAGAGTGTCAGAGAGTGTCAGAGAGTGACAGTGAGTGATAGAGAGTGTCTGAGAGTGTCAGAGTGTGTCAGAGAGTGTCAGTGAGTGATAGAGAGTGTCAGAGAGCGATAGAGAGTGTCTGAGAGTGTCAAATAGTGATAGAGAGTGTCAGAGAGTGATAGAGAGTGTCAGAGAGTGTCAGAGACAGTCAGAGTGTGTCAGAGAGTGATAGAGAGTGATAGAGAGTGTCTGAGAGTGTCAGAGAGTGTCAGAGTGTGTCAGAGAGTGATAGAGAGTGATAGATAGTGATAGACAGTGATACAGAGTGATAGAGAGTGTCTGAGTGTGTCAGAGTGTGTCAGAGAGTGTCAGATCGTGTCAGAGTGAGTCAGAGTGTGCCAGAGAGTGACAGAGAGTGCTGGAGAGTGTCAGAGAGTTTCAAAGAGTGATAGATAGTGACAGAGAGTGATATAGATTGATAGAGAGTGTCTGAGAGTGAGAGAGTCAGAGAGAGTCTGAGAGTGTCAGAGAGTGTCTGACAGTGTCAGAGAGTGATGGAGAGTGAAATAGAGTGTCATAGAGAATCTGAGAGTGTTAGGGAGTGATAGGGAGTGTCATAGAGGGATAGAGAGTTAAAGAGAGTGTCTGAGAGTGTCAGAGATTGTCAGACAGTGTCAGAGAGTGATAGAAAGTGTCTGAGATTGTCTGAGATTATCTGAGAGTGTCAGAGAGTGTCAGAGTGTGATAGAAAGTGTCTGAGAGTTTCAGAGACAGTCAGAGTGTGTCAGAGAGTGATGGAGAGTGATAGAGAGTGTCTGAGAGTGTCAGAGAGTGTCAGAGTGAGTCAGAGTGTGTCAGAGTGTGTCAGAGAGTGATAGAGAGTGTCTGAGAGTGATAGAGAGTGTCTGAGAGTGTCAGAGAGTGTCAGAGAGTGATAGAGAATGTCAGAGAGTGATAGAGAGTGTCTGAGAGTGATAGAGAGTGATAGAGTGTGATAGAGAGTGTCTTTGAGTGTCAGAGAGTGTCAGAGAGTGATAGAGAATGTCAGAGAGTGATCGAGAGTCTCTGAGAGTGTCTGTGAGTGACAGAGTATGTCAGAGAGTGATATAGAGTGTCAGAGATTGTCAGAGCGTGTCAGAGAGAGTCAGAGAGTGTCAGAGTGTGTCAGAGAGTAACAGAGAGGGATATAGAGTGATAGAGTGTGTCTGAGAGTGTCAGAAAGTGTCAGAGTTTGTCAGAGAGTGATAGAGAGTGATAGAGAGTGTCTGAGAGTGTCAGAGTGTATCAGAGAGTGTCAGACAGTGATAGAGAGTGTCAGAGAATGTCAGAGACGCTCAGAGTGTGTCAGAGTTTGATAGTGAGTGAGAGAGAGTGATAGAGAGTGATAGAAAGTGTCAGAGAGTGATAGAGAGTGTCTGAGAGTGTCAGAGAGTGATAGAGAGTGTCTGAGAGTTTCAGAGAATGTCAGAGAGAGTGATAGAGAGTGTCAGACAGTGATAGAGAGTGTCTGAGAGTGTCAGAGACTGTCAGAGAGTGATAGAGAGTGTCAGAGAGTGATAGCGAGTGTCTGAGAGTGTCTGAGAGTGTCAGAGAGAGTCAGAGTGTGTCAGAGAGTGTCAGAGAGTGATAGAGAGTGTCTGAGAGTGTCATAGAGTGATAGAGAGTGTCTGAGAGTGTCAGAGAGTGATAGAGAGTGTCAAATTGTGTCAGAGAGTGATCGAGAGTGATGGAGAGTGTCAGAGAGTTTCAGAGTGTGTCAGAGAATGTCAGAGAGTGATAGAAAGTGTCAGAGAGTGATAGAGAGTGTCTGAGAGTGTCTGAGAGTGACAGAGAGTGTCTGAGGGTTTCAGTCAGTGTCAGAGAGTGATCGAGAGTGTCTGAGAGTGTCAGAGATTGTCAGATTGTGTCAGAGTGTGTCAGCGAGTGATGGAGAGTGATAGAGAGTGTCTGACAGTGTCAGAGAGTGTCAGAGTGTGTCAGAGAATGTCAGAGAGCGATAGAGTGTGTCAGAGTGTGTCAGAGAGTGTCGGAGAGTGTCAGAGAGTGATAGAGAGTGTCAGAGTGAGTCCGAGAGTGTCAGAGAGTGATAGAGAGTGTCAGAGAGAGTGTGAGTGTGTCAGAGAGTTTCAGAGAGTGTCAGAGAGTGAGAGAGAGTGTCTGAGAGTGTCAACGAGTGATAGAGAGTGATAGAGAGTGTCTGAGAGTGTCAGCGAGTGATAGAGAGTGATAGAGAGTTTCTGAGAATGTCAGAGACTGTCAGAGAGTGATAGAGATTGATAGAGAGTGTCTGAGATTGTCAGAGAGTGACAGAGCGTGTCTGAGAGTGTCAGTGAGTGATAGAGAGTGATAGAGAGTGTCTGAGAGTGTCAGAGAGTGTCAGAGTGTGTCAGAGAGTGATAGAGAGTGGTAGAGAGTGATAGACAGTGATAGAGAGTGAAAGAGAGTGTCTGAGTGTGACAGAGTGTGTCAGAGAGTGTCAGATAGTGTCAGAGATGGTCAGAGTGAGTCAGAGTGTGCCACAGAGTGATAGAGAGTGATGGAGAGTGTCTGAGAGTGTCAGAGAGTGTCTGACAGTGTCAGAGAGTGATGGAGAGTGAAAGAGAGTGTCATAGAGAATCTGAGAGTGTTAGGGAGTGATAGGGAGTGTCATAGAGGGATAGAGAGTGAAAGAGATTGTCTGAGAGTGTCAGAGATTGTCAGACAGTGTCAGAGAGTGATAGAAAGTGTCTGAGACTGTCTGAGATTATCTGAGAATGTCAGAGAGTGTCAGAGTGTGATAGAAAGTGTCAGAGAGTGTCTGAGAGGTTCAGAGATTGATATAAAGTGTCAGAGAGTGTCTGAGAGAGTCAGAGAGTGTCAGAGAGTGATAGAGAGTGTCCAAGAGTGTCAGAGAGTGATAGAGAGTGATAGAGTGTGATAGAGAGTGTCTTTGAGTGTCAGAGAGTGATAGAGAGTGATAGAAAGTGTCACAGAGTGATAGAGAGTGTCAGAGAGTGTCAAGAGTGATAGAGAGTGTCAGAGAGTGTCAGAGAGTGTCAGAGTGTGTCAGAGAGTGTCAGAGAGTTATAGAGAGTGTCAGAGAGAGTGTGACTGTGTCAGAGAGTTTCAGAGAGCGTCAGAGAGTGAGAGAGTGTGTCTGAGAGTGTCTGAGAGAGACAGAGAGTTTCTGAGAGTTTCAGTGAGTGTCAGAGAGTGATAGAGAGTGTCTGAGAGTGTCTGAGAGTGTCAGCGAGTGATAGAGAGTGCCTGAGAGTGTCTGAGAGTGTCAGCTAGTAATAGAGGGTGATAGACAGTTTCTGAGAATGTCAGAGAGTGATAGAGAGTGTCTGAGAGTGTCAGAGAGTGTCAGAGTGTGTCAGAGAGTGATAGAGAGTGATAGAGAGTGATAGACAGTGTTAGAGAGTGATAGAGAGTGTCTGAGTGTGTCAGAGTGTGTCAGAGAGTGTCAGATAGTTTCAGAGATGGTCAGAGTGAGTCAGAGTGTGCCAGAGAGTGATAGAGAGCGAAGGAGAGTGTCAGAGAGTTTCATCGAGTGATAGATAGTGTCAGAGAGTGATATAGAGTGATGGAGAGTGTCTGAGAGTGTCTGAGAGAGTCAGAGAGTGCCTGAGAGTGTCAGAGAGTGTCGGACAGTGTCAGAGAGTGATGGAGACTGAAAGAGAGTGTCATAGAGAATCTGAGAGTGTTGGGGAGTGATAGGGAGTGTCATAGAGGGATACAGAGTGAAATAGAGTGTCTGAGAGTGTCAGAGATTGTCAGACAGAGTCAGAGAGTGATAGTAAGTGTCAGAGAGTGTCTGAGAGGTTCAGAGAGTGATATAAAGTGTCAGAGAGTGTCTGAGAGAGTCAGAGAGAGTCAGAGAGTGTCAGAGAGTGATAGTGTCCGAGAGTGTCAGAGAGTGATAGAGAGTGATAGCGTGTCATAGAGAGTGTCTTTGAGTGTCAGAGAGTGTCAGAGAGTGAAAGAGAAAGTCAGAGAGTGATCGAGTGTATCTGAGAGTGTCTGTGAGTGACAGAGTATGTCAGAGAATGATAGAGAGTGTCAGAGAGTGTCAGGGTGTGTCAGACAGTGTCAGACAGTGTCAGAGAGTGTCAGAGAGTGTCGGAGAGTGTCAGAGTGTATCAGAGAGTAACAGAGAGGGAACGAGAGTGATATAGAGTGTCTGAGAGTGTCAGAAAGTGTCAGAGTGTGTCAGAGAGTGATGGAGAGTGATAGAGCGTATCTGAGAGTGTCAGAGTGTGTCAGAGATTGATAGAGAGTGTCAGTGAGTGATAGAGAGTGTCTGAGAGTGTCAGAGATTGATAGAGAGTGTCTGAGAGTGTCAGAGAGTGATAGAGAGTGTCAGAGAGTGATAGAAAGTTTCTGAGATTGTCAGAGTGTGTCAGAGAGTGTCAGAGAATGTCAGAGTGTGTCAGAGAGTAACAGAGAGTGATAGAGATTGATAGAGAGTGTCAGAGAGGGTCAGAGAATGATAGAGAGTGATAGAGAGTGTCTGAGAGTGTCAGAAAGTGTCAGAGTGTTTCAGAGAGTGATAGAGAGTGATAGAACGTGTCAGAGAGTGATAGAGAGTGTCTGAGAGTGTCAGAGAGTGATCGAGAGTGTCTGAGAGTTTCAGAGAATGTCAGAGAGTGATAGAGAGTGTCTGACAGTGAAAGTGAGTGTCTGAGAGTCATAGAGACTGTCTGAGCGTGTCAGAGACTGTCAGAGAGTGTCAGAGAGTGATAGAGAGTGTCCGAGAGTGTCAGAGAGTGATAGAGAGTGATAGAGTGTGATAGAGAGTGTCTTTGAGTGTCAGAGAGTGATCGAGAGTGTCTGAGAGTGTCAGAGTGTGTCAGAGAGTAACAGAGAGGGATAGAGTGTGATAGAGAGTGTCTGAGAGTGTCATAGTGTGTCAGAGAGTGTCAGAGAGTGATAGAGAGTGATATAAAGTGTCAGAGAGTGTCTGAGAGAGTCAGAGAGAGTCAGAGAGTGTCAGAGAGTGATAGAGAGTGTCCGAGAGTGTCAGAGAGTGATAGAGAGTGATCGAGTGTGATAGAGAGTGTATTTGAGTGTCAGAGAGTGTCAGAGAGTGATAGAGAAAGTCAGAGAGTGATCGAGTGTGTCTGAGAGTGTCTGTGAGTGACAGAGTATGTCAGAGAGTGATATAGAGTGTCAGAGATTGTCAGAGTGTGTCAGAGAGTGTCTGAGAGTGTCAGAGTGTGTCAGAGAGTAACAGAGAGGGATAGAGAGTGATAGAGAGTGTCTGAGAGTGTCAGAAAGTGTCAGAGTGTGTCAGAGAGTGATAGAGAGTGATAGAGAGTGTCTGAGAGTGTCAGAGTGTGTCAGAGAGTGTCAGAGAGTGATAGAGAGTGTCAGTGAGTGATAGAGAGTGTCTGAGAGTGTCAGAGATTGATAGAGAGTGTCTGAGAGTGTCATCGAGTGATCGAGAGTGGCTGAGAGTGTCAGAGAGTGATAGCGAGTGTCAAATTGTGTCAGAGAGTGAAAGAGAGTGCTAGAGAGTGTCAGAGAGTTTCAGAGTGTGTCAGAGAGTGTCAGAGAATGATAGAGAGTGATAGAGAGTGTCTGAGAGTGTCAGAAAGTGTCAGAGTGTTTCAGAGAGTGATAGAGAGTGATAGAACGTGTCAGAGAGTGATAGAGAGTGTCTGAGAGTGTCAGAGAGTGATCGAGAGTGTCTGAGAGTTTCAGAGAATGTCAGAGAGTGATAGAGAGTGTCTGACAGTGATAGTGAGTGTCTGAGAGTCATAGAGAGAGTCTGAGCGTGTCAGAGACTGTCAGAGAGTGTCAGAGAGTGATAGAGAGTGTCCGAGAGTGTCAGAGAGTGATAGAGAGTGATAGAGTGTGATAGAGAGTGTCTTTGAGTGTCAGAGAGTGTCAGAGAGTGATCGGGAGTGTCTGAGAGTGTCAGAGTGTGTCAGAGAGTAACAGAGAGGGATAGAGAGTGATAGAGTGTGTCTGAGAGTGTCAGAAAGTGTCAGAGTGTGTCAGAGAGAGATAGAGTGTGATAGAGAGTGTCTGAGAGTGTCATAGTGTGTCAGAGAGTGTCAGAGAGTGATATAAAGTGTCAGAGAGTGTCTGAGAGAGTCAGAGAGAGTCAGAGAGTGTCAGAGAGTGATAGAGAGTGTCCGAGAGTGTCAGAGAGTGATAGAGAGTGATAGAGTGTGATAGAGAGTGTATTTGAGTGTCAGAGAATGTCAGAGAGTGATAGAGAAAGTCAGAGAGTGATCGAGTGTGTCTGAGAGTGTCTGTGAGTGACAGAGTATGTCAGAGAGTGATATAGAGTGTCAGAGATTGTCAGAGTGTGTCAGAGAGTAACAGAGAGGGATAGAGAGTGATAGAGAGTGTCTGAGAGTGTCAGAAAGTGTCAGAGTGTGTCAGAGAGTGATAGAGAGTGATAGAGAGTGATAGAGAGTGTCAGAGTGTGTCAGAGAGTGTCAGAGAGTGATAGAGAGTGTCAGTGAGTGATAGTGAGTGTCTGAGAGTGTCAGAGAGTGATAGCGAGTGTCAAATTGTGTCAGAGAGTGAAAGAGAGTGCTAGAGAGTGTCAGAGAGTTTCAGAGTGTGTCAGAGAGTGTCAGAGAGTGATAGAAAATGTCAGAGAGTGATAGAGAGTGCCTGAGAGTGTCTGAGAGTGACAGAGAGTGTCTGAGGGTGTCAGTCAGTGTCAGAGAAAGTTAGAGAGTGTCTGAGATAGTCAGAGATTGTCAGATTGTGTCAGAGTGTGTCAGAGAGTGATGGAGAGTGATAGAGAGTGTCTGACAGTGTCAGAGAGTGTCAGAGTGTGTCAGAGAATGTCAGAGAACGATGGAGTGTGTCATAGTGTGTCAGAGAGTGTCAGTGAGTGTCAGAGAGTGATAGAGAGTGTCAGAGAGAGTGTGAGTGTGTCAGAGAGTTTCAGAGAGTGTCAGAGAGTGAGAGAGAGTGTCTGAGAGTGTCTGAGAGAGACAGAGAGTGTCTGAGAGTTTTAGTGAGTGTCAGAGAGTGATAGAGAGTGTCTGAGAGTGTCAGCGAGTGATAGAGAGTGATAGAGAGTGTCTGAGAGTGATAGAGAGTGATAGAGAGTGTCTGAGAATGTCAGAGAGTGTCACAGAGTGATAGAGAGTGTCTGAGAGTGTCAGAGAGTGACAGAGCGTGTTTGAGAGTGTCATTGAGTGTCAGAGAGTGTTTAGAGAGTGTCTGAGAGTGTCTGAGAGTGTCAGAGAGTGTCAGAGATTGTCAGAGTGTGTCAGAGAGTGATAGTGAGTGATAGAGAGTGTCTGAGAGTGTCAGAGTGTGTCAGAGAGTGTCAGTGAGTGATAGAGAGTGTCAGAGAGCGACAGAGACTCTCAGAGTTTGATAGAGAGTGAGAGAGAGTGTCTGAGAGTGTCAGAAAGTGTCAGAGTGCATCAGAGAGTGATAGAGAGTGATAGAAAGTGTCAGAGAGTGATAGAGAGTGTCTGAGAGTGTCAGAGAGTGATAGAGAGTGTCTGAGAGTTTCAGAGAATGTCAGAGAGTGATAGAGAGTGTCTGAGAGTGTCAGAGTCTGTCAGAGAGTGTCAGTGAGCGATAGAGAGTGTCTGAGAGTTTCAGAGAATGTCAGAGAGTGATAGAGAGTTTCTGAGAGTGTCAGAGTGTGTCAGAGAGTGCCAGAGAGCGATAGAGAGTGTCTGGGAGTGTCAAATAGTGATAGAGAGTGTCAGAGAGTGATAGAGAGTGTCAGAGAGTGTCAGAGACAGTCAGAGTGTGTCAGAGAGTGATAGAGAGTGATAGAGAGTGATAGAGATTGTCTGAGAGTGTCAGAGAGAGTCAGAGTGTGTCAGAGAGTGATAGAGAGTGATAGATAGTGATAGACAGTGATACAGAGTGATAGAGAGTGTCTGAGTGTGTCAGAGTGTGTCAGAGAGTGTCAGATCGTGTCAGAGTGAGTCAGAGTGTGCCAGAGAGTGATAGAGAGTGATGGAGAGTGTCAGAGAGTTTCAAAGAGTGATAGATAGTGACAGAGAGTGATATAGATTGATAGAGAGTGTCTGAGAGTGAGAGAGTCAGAGAGAGTCTGAGAGTGTCAGAGAGTGTCTGACAGTGTCAGAGAGTGATGGAGAGTGAAAGAGAGTGTCATAGAGAATCCGAGAGTGTTAGGGAGTGATAGGGAGTGTCATAGAGGGATAGAGAGTGAAAGAGAGTGTCTGAGAGTGTCAGAGATTGTCAGACAGTGTCAGAGAGTGATAGAAAGTGTCTGAGATTGTCTGAAATTATCTGAGAGTGTCAGAGAGTGTCAGAGTGTGATAGAAAGTGTCTGAGAGTTTCAGAGATAGTCAGAGTGTGTCAGAGAGTGATGGAGAGTGATAGAGAGTGTCTGAGAGTGTCAGAGAGTGTCAGAGTGTGTCAGAGTGTGTCAGAGAGTGATAGAGAGTGTCTGAGAGTGACAGAGAGTGTCTGAGAGTGTCAGAGAGTGTCAGAGAGTGATAGAGAATGTCAGAGAGTGATAGAGAGTGTCTGAGAGAGATAGAGAGTGTCTTTGAGTGTCAGAGAGTGTCAGAGAGTGATAGAGAATGTCAGAGAGTGATCGAGAGTCTCTGAGAGTGTCTGTGAGTGACAGAGTATGTCAGAGAGTGATATAGAGTGTCAGAGATTGTCAGAGAGTGTCAGAGAGAGTCAGAGAGTGTCAGAGTGTGTCAGAGAGTAACAGAGAGGGATATAGAGTGATAGAGTGTGTCTGAGAGTGTCAGAAAGTGTCAGAGTTTGTCAGAGAGTGATAGAGAGTGATAGAGAGTGTCTGAGAGTGTCAGAGTGTGTCAGAGAGTGATAGAGAGTGTCTGAGAGTTTCAGAGAATGTCAGAGAGTGATAGAGAGTGTCTGAGAGTGATAGAGAGTGTCTGAGAGTGATAGAGAGTGTCTGAGAGTGTCAGAGACTGTCAGAGAGTGATAGAGAGTGATAGAGAGTGATAGAGAGTGTCTTTGAGTGGCAGAGAGTGTCAGAGAGTGATAGAGAATGTCAGAGCGTGATCGAGAGTGTCTGAGAGTGTCTGTGAGTGACAGAGTATGTCAGAGAGTGATAGAGAGTGTCAGAGATTGTCAGAGTGTGTCAGAGAGAGTCAGAGAGTGTCAGAGTGTGTCAGAGAGTAACAGAGAGGGATATAGAGTGATAGAGTGTGTCTGAGAGTGTCAGAAAGTGTCAGAGTTTGTCAGAGAGTGATAGAGAGTGATAGAGAGTGTCTGAGAGTGTCAGAGTGTGTCAGAGAGTGTCAGAGAGTGATAGAGAGTGTCAGTGAGTGATATAGACTGTCTCAGAGTGTCAGAGATTGATAGAGAGTTTCTGAGAGTGTCGAGTGTGTCAGAGAGCAACAGAGAGTGACAGACAGTGATAGAGAGTGTCAGAGAATGTCAGAGACTCTCAGAGTTTGATAGAGAGTGAGAGAGAGTGTCTGAGAGTGTCAGAAAGTGTCAGAGTGCATCAGAGAGTGATAGAGAGTGATAGAAAGTGTCAGAGAGTGATAGAGAGTGTCTGAGAGTGTCAGAGAGTGATAGAGAGTGTCTGAGAGTTTCAGAGAATGTCAGAGAGTGATAGAGAGTGTCTGAGAGTGATAGAGACTGTCTGAGAGTGTCAGAGACTGTCAGAAAGTGATAGAGAGTGATAGAGAGTGTCAGAGAGTGATAGAGAGTGTCTGAGAGTTTCAGAGAATGTCAGAGAGTGATAGAGAGTGTCAGAGAGTGTCAGAGAGTGATAGAGAGTGTCTGAGAGTGTCAGTGACTGTCAGAGAGTGATAGCGAGTGTCCGAGAGTGTCTGAGAGTGTCAGAGAGTGTCAGAGTGTGTCAGAGAGTGTCAGAGAGTGATAGAGAGTGTCTGAGAGTGTCATAGAGTGATAGAGAGTGTCTGAGAGTGTCAGAGAGTGATAGAGAGTGTCAAATTGTGTCAGAGAGTGATAGAGAGTGATGGAGAGTGTCAGAGAGTTTCAGAGTGTGTCAGAGAGTGTCAGAGAGTGATAGAAAGTGTCAGAGAGTGATAGAGAGTGTCTGAGAGTGTCTGAGAGTGGCAGAGAGTGTCTGAGGGTGTCAGTCAGTGTCAGAGAGTGATAGAGTGTGTCTGAGAGTGTCAGAGATTGTCAGATTGTGTCAGAGTGTGTCAGAGAGTGATGGAGAGTGATAGAGAGTGTCTGAGAGTGATAGAGAGTGTCTGAGAGTGTCAGAGACTGTCAGAGAGTGATAGAGAGTGATAGAGAGTGATAGAGAGTGTCTTTGAGTGGCAGAGAGTGTCAGAGAGTGATAGAGAATGTCAGAGCGTGATCGAGAGTGTCTGAGAGTGTCTGTGAGTGACAGAGTATGTCAGAGAGTGATAGAGAGTGTCAGAGATTGTCAGAGTGTGTCAGAGAGAGTCAGAGAGTGTCAGAGTGTGTCAGAGAGTAACAGAGAGGGATATAGAGTGATAGAGTGTGTCTGAGAGTGTCAGAAAGTGTCAGAGTTTGTCAGAGAGTGATAGAGAGTGATAGAGAGTGTCTGAGAGTGTCAGAGTGTGTCAGAGAGTGTCAGAGAGTGATAGAGAGTGTCAGTGAGTGATAGAGACTGTCTCAGAGTGTCAGAGATTGATAGAGAGTTTCTGAGAGTGTCGAGTGTGTCAGAGAGCAACAGAGAGTGACAGACAGTGATAGAGAGTGTCAGAGAATGTCAGAGACTCTCAGAGTTTGATAGAGAGTGAGAGAGAGTGTCTGAGAGTGTCAGAAAGTGTCAGAGTGCATCAGAGAGTGATAGAGAGTGATAGAAAGTGTCAGAGAGTGATAGAGAGTGTCTGAGAGTGTCAGAGAGTGATAGAGAGTGTCTGAGAGTTTCAGAGAATGTCAGAGAGTGATAGAGAGTGTCTGAGAGTGATAGAGACTGTCTGAGAGTGTCAGAGACTGTCAGAAAGTGATAGAGAGTGATAGAGAGTGTCAGAGAGTGATAGAGAGTGTCTGAGAGTTTCAGAGAATGTCAGAGAGTGATAGAGAGTGTCAGAGAGTGTCAGAGAGTGATAGAGAGTGTCTGAGAGTGTCAGTGACTGTCAGAGAGTGATAGCGAGTGTCCGAGAGTGTCTGAGAGTGTCAGAGAGTGTCAGAGTGTGTCAGAGAGTGTCAGAGAGTGATAGAGAGTGTCTGAGAGTGTCATAGAGTGATAGAGAGTGTCTGAGAGTGTCAGAGAGTGATAGAGAGTGTCAAATTGTGTCAGAGAGTGATAGAGAGTGATGGAGAGTGTCAGAGAGTTTCAGAGTGTGTCAGAGAGTGTCAGAGAGTGATAGAAAGTGTCAGAGAGTGATAGAGAGTGTCTGAGAGTGTCAGAGAGTGATAGAGAGTGTCTGAGAGTTTCAGAGAATGTCAGAGAGTGATAGAGAGTGTCTGAGAGTGTCAGAGTGTGTCAGAGAGTGTCAGTGAGCGATAGAGAGTGTCTGAGAGTTTCAGAGAATGTCAGAGAGTGATAGAGAGTTTCTGAGAGTGTCAGAGTGTGTCAGAGAGTGCCAGAGAGCGATAGAGAGTGTCTGAGAGTGTCAAATAGTGATAGAGAGTGTCAGAGAGTGATAGAGTGTCAGAGAGTGTCAGAGACAGTCAGAGTGTGTCAGAGAGTGATAGAGAGTGATAGAGAGTGATAGAGATTGTCTGAGAGTGTCAGAGAGAGTCAGAGTGTGTCAGAGAGTGATAGAGAGTGATAGATAGTGATAGACAGTGATACAGAGTGATAGAGAGTGTCTGAGTGTGTCAGAGTGTGTCAGAGAGTGTCAGATCGTGTCAGAGTGAGTCAGAGTGTGCCAGAGAGTGATAGAGAGTGATGGAGAGTGTCAGAGAGTTTCAAAGAGTGATAGATAGTGACAGAGAGTGATATAGATTGATAGAGAGTGTCTGAGAGTGAGAGAGTCAGAGAGAGTCTGAGAGTGTCAGAGAGTGTCTGACAGTGTCAGAGAGTGATGGAGAGTGAAAGAGAGTGTCATAGAGAATCCGAGAGTGTTAGGGAGTGATAGGGAGTGTCATAGAGGGATAGAGAGTGAAAGAGAGTGTCTGAGAGTGTCAGAGATTGTCAGACAGTGTCAGAGAGTGATAGAAAGTGTCTGAGATTGTCTGAGATTATCTGAGAGTGTCAGAGAGTGTCAGAGTGTGATAGAAAGTGTCTGAGAGTTTCAGAGACAGTCAGAGTGTGTCAGAGAGTGATGGAGAGTGATAGAGAGTGTCTGAGAGTGTCAGAGAGTGTCAGAGTGTGTCAGAGTGTGTCAGAGTGTGTCAGAGAGTGATAGAGAGTGTCTGAGAGTGACAGAGAGTGTCTGAGAGTGTCAGAGAGTGTCAGAGAGTGATAGAGAATGTCAGAGAGTGATAGAGAGTGTCTGAGAGTGATAGAGAGTGTCTTTGAGTGTCAGAGAGTGTCAGAGAGTGATAGAGAATGTCAGAGAGTGATCGAGAGTCTCTGAGAGTGTCTGTGAGTGACAGAGTATGTCAGAGAGTGATATAGAGTGTCAGAGATTGTCAGAGAGTGTCAGAGAGAGTCAGAGAGTGTCAGAGTGTGTCAGAGAGTAACAGAGAGGGATATAGAGTGATAGAGTGTGTCTGAGAGTGTCAGAAAGTGTCAGAGTTTGTCAGAGAGTGATAGAGAGTGATAGAGAGTGTCTGAGAGTGTCAGAGTGTGTCAGAGAGTGATAGAGAGTGTCTGAGAGTTTCAGAGAATGTCAGAGAGTGATAGAGAGTGTCTGAGAGTGATAGAGAGTGTCTGAGAGTGATAGAGAGTGTCTGAGAGTGTCAGAGACTGTCAGAGAGTGATAGAGAGTGATAGAGAGTGATAGAGAGTGTCTTTGAGTGGCAGAGAGTGTCAGAGAGTGATAGAGAATGTCAGAGCGTGATCGAGAGTGTCTGAGAGTGTCTGTGAGTGACAGAGTATGTCAGAGAGTGATAGAGAGTGTCAGAGATTGTCAGAGTGTGTCAGAGAGAGTCAGAGAGTGTCAGAGTGTGTCAGAGAGTAACAGAGAGGGATATAGAGTGATAGAGTGTGTCTGAGAGTGTCAGAAAGTGTCAGAGTTTGTCAGAGAGTGATAGAGAGTGATAGAGAGTGTCTGAGAGTGTCAGAGTGTGTCAGAGAGTGTCAGAGAGTGATAGAGAGTGTCAGTGAGTGATAGAGACTGTCTCAGAGTGTCAGAGATTGATAGAGAGTTTCTGAGAGTGTCGAGTGTGTCAGAGAGCAACAGAGAGTGACAGACAGTGATAGAGAGTGTCAGAGAATGTCAGAGACTCTCAGAGTTTGATAGAGAGTGAGAGAGAGTGTCTGAGAGTGTCAGAAAGTGTCAGAGTGCATCAGAGAGTGATAGAGAGTGATAGAAAGTGTCAGAGAGTGATAGAGAGTGTCTGAGAGTGTCAGAGAGTGATAGAGAGTGTCTGAGAGTTTCAGAGAATGTCAGAGAGTGATAGAGAGTGTCTGAGAGTGATAGAGACTGTCTGAGAGTGTCAGAGACTGTCAGAAAGTGATAGAGAGTGATAGAGAGTGTCAGAGAGTGATAGAGAGTGTCTGAGAGTTTCAGAGAATGTCAGAGAGTGATAGAGAGTGTCAGAGAGTGTCAGAGAGTGATAGAGAGTGTCTGAGAGTGTCAGTGACTGTCAGAGAGTGATAGCGAGTGTCCGAGAGTGTCTGAGAGTGTCAGAGTGTGTCAGAGAGTGTCAGAGAGTGATACAGAGTGTCTGAGAGTGTCATAGAGTGATAGAGAGTGTCTGAGAGTGTCAGAGAGTGATAGAGAGTGTCAAATTGTGTCAGAGAGTGATAGAGAGTGATGGAGAGTGTCAGAGAGTTTCAGAGTGTGTCAGAGAGTGTCAGAGAGTGATAGAAAGTGTCAGAGAGTGATAGAGAGTGTCTGAGAGTGTCTGAGAGTGGCAGAGAGTGTCTGAGGGTGTCAGTCAGTGTCAGAGAGTGATAGAGTGTGTCTGAGAGTGTCAGAGATTGTCAGATTGTGTCAGAGTGTGTCAGAGAGTGATGGAGAGTGATAGAGAGTGTCTGAGAGTGTCAGAGAGTGTCAGAGTGTGTCAGAGTGTGTCAGAGAGTGATAGAGAGTGTCTGAGAGTGATAGAGAGTGTCTGAGAGTGTCAGAGAGTGATAGAGAAAGTCAGAGAGTGATAGAGAGTGCCTGAGAGTGATAGAGAGTGATAGAGTGTGATAGAGAGTGTCTTTGAGTGTCAGAGAGTGTCAGAGAGTGATAGAGAATGTCAGAGAGTGATCGAGAGTCTCTGAGAGTGTCTGTGAGTGACAGAGTATGTCAGAGAGTGATATAGAGTGTCAGAGATTGTCAGAGAGTGTCAGAGAGAGTCAGAGAGTGTCAGAGTTTGTCAGAGAGTAACAGAGAGGGATATAGAGTGATAGAGTGTGTCTGAGAGTGTCAGAAAGTGTCAGAGTTTGTCAGAGAGTGATAGAGAGTGATAGAGAGTGTCTGAGAGTGTCAGAGTGTGTCAGAGAGTGATAGAGAGTGTCTGAGAGTTTCAGAGAATGTCAGAGAGTGATAGAGAGTGTCTGAGAGTGATAGAGAGTGTCTGAGAGTGATAGAGAGTGTCTGAGAGTGTCAGAGACTGTCAGAGAGTGATAGAGAGTGATAGAGAGTGATAGAGAGTGTCTTTGAGTGGCAGAGAGTGTCAGAGAGTGATAGAGAATGTCAGAGCGTGATCGAGAGTGTCTGAGAGTGTCTGTGAGTGACAGAGTATGTCAGAGAGTGATAGAGAGTGTCAGAGATTGTCAGAGTGTGTCAGAGAGAGTCAGAGAGTGTCAGAGTGTGTCAGAGAGTAACAGAGAGGGATATAGAGTGATAGAGTGTGTCTGAGAGTGTCAGAAAGTGTCAGAGCTTGTCAGAGAGTGATAGAGAGTGATAGAGAGTGTCTGAGAGTGTCAGAGTGTGTCAGAGAGTGTCAGAGAGTGATAGAGAGTGTCAGTGAGTGATAGAGACTGTCTCAGAGTGTCAGAGATTGATAGAGAGTTTCTGAGAGTGTCGAGTGTGTCAGAGAGCAACAGAGAGTGACAGACAGTGATAGAGAGTGTCAGAGAATGTCAGAGACTCTCAGAGTTTGATAGAGAGTGAGAGAGAGTGTCTGAGAGTGTCAGAAAGTGTCAGAGTGCATCAGAGAGTGATAGAGAGTGATAGAAAGTGTCAGAGAGTGATAGAGAGTGTCTGAGAGTGTCAGAGAGTGATAGAGAGTGTCTGAGAGTTTCAGAGAATGTCAGAGAGTGATAGAGAGTGTCTGAGAGTGATAGAGACTGTCTGAGAGTGTCAGAGACTGTCAGAAAGTGATAGAGAGTGATAGAGAGTGTCAGAGAGTGATAGAGAGTGTCTGAGAGTTTCAGAGAATGTCAGAGAGTGATAGAGAGTGTCAGAGAGTGTCAGAGAGTGATAGAGAGTGTCTGAGAGTGTCAGTGACTGTCAGAGAGTGATAGCGAGTGTCCGAGAGTGTCTGAGAGTGTCAGAGTGTGTCAGAGAGTGTCAGAGAGTGATAGAGAGTGTCTGAGAGTGTCATAGAGTGATAGAGAGTGTCTGAGAGTGTCAGAGAGTGATAGAGAGTGTCAAATTGTGTCAGAGAGTGATAGAGAGTGATGGAGAGTGTCAGAGAGTTTCAGAGTGTGTCAGAGAGTGTCAGAGAGTGATAGAAAGTGTCAGAGAGTGATAGAGAGTGTCTGAGAGTGTCTGAGAGTGGCAGAGAGTGTCTGAGGGTGTCAGTCAGTGTCAGAGAGTGATAGAGTGTGTCTGAGAGTGTCAGAGATTGTCAGATTGTGTCAGAGTGTGTCAGAGAGTGATGGAGAGTGATAGAGAGTGTCTGAGAGTGTCAGAGAGTGTCAGAGTGTGTCAGAGTGTGTCAGAGAGTGATAGAGAGTGTCTGAGAGTGATAGAGAGTGTCTGAGAGTGTCAGAGAGTGATAGAGAAAGTCAGAGAGTGATAGAGAGTGCCTGAGAGTGATAGAGAGTGATAGAGTGTGATAGAGAGTGTCTTTGAGTGTCAGAGAGTGTCAGAGAGTGATAGAGAATGTCAGAGAGTGATCGAGAGTCTCTGAGAGTGTCTGTGAGTGACAGAGTATGTCAGAGAGTGATATAGAGTGTCAGAGATTGTCAGAGAGTGTCAGAGAGAGTCAGAGAGTGTCAGAGTGTGTCAGAGAGTAACAGAGAGGGATATAGAGTGATAGAGTGTGTCTGAGAGTGTCAGAAAGTGTCAGAGTTTGTCAGAGAGTGATAGAGAGTGATAGAGAGTGTCTGAGAGTGTCAGAGTGTGTCAGAGAGTGATAGAGAGTGTCTGAGAGTTTCAGAGAATGTCAGAGAGTGATAGAGAGTGTCTGAGAGTGATAGAGAGTGTCTGAGAGTGATAGAGAGTGTCTGAGAGTGTCAGAGACTGTCAGAGAGTGATAGAGAGTGATAGAGAGTGATAGAGAGTGTCTTTGAGTGGCAGAGAGTGTCAGAGAGTGATAGAGAATGTCAGAGCGTGATCGAGAGTGTCTGAGAGTGTCTGTGAGTGACAGAGTATGTCAGAGAGTGATAGAGAGTGTCAGAGATTGTCAGAGTGTGTCAGAGAGAGTCAGAGAGTGTCAGAGTGTGTCAGAGAGTAACAGAGAGGGATATAGAGTGATAGAGTGTGTCTGAGAGTGTCAGAAAGTGTCAGAGCTTGTCAGAGAGTGATAGAGAGTGATAGAGAGTGTCTGAGAGTGTCAGAGTGTGTCAGAGAGTGTCAGAGAGTGATAGAGAGTGTCAGTGAGTGATAGAGACTGTCTCAGAGTGTCAGAGATTGATAGAGAGTTTCTGAGAGTGTCGAGTGTGTCAGAGAGCAACAGAGAGTGACAGACAGTGATAGAGAGTGTCAGAGAATGTCAGAGACTCTCAGAGTTTGATAGAGAGTGAGAGAGAGTGTCTGAGAGTGTCAGAAAGTGTCAGAGTGCATCAGAGAGTGATAGAGAGTGATAGAAAGTGTCAGAGAGTGATAGAGAGTGTCTGAGAGTGTCAGAGAGTGATAGAGAGTGTCTGAGAGTGATAGAGACTGTCTGAGAGCGTCAGAGACTGTCAGAAAGTGATAGAGAGTGATAGAGAGTGTCAGAGAGTGATAGAGAGTGTCTGAGAGTTTCAGAGAATGTCAGAGAGTGATAGAGAGTGTCAGAGAGTGTCAGAGAGTGATAGAGAGTGTCTGAGAGTGTCAGTGACTGTCAGAGAGTGATAGCGAGTGTCCGAGAGTGTCTGAGAGTGTCAGAGAGTGTCAGAGTGTGTCAGAGAGTGTCAGAGAGTGATAGAGAGTGTCTGAGAGTGTCATAGAGTGATAGAGAGTGTCTGAGAGTGTCAGAGAGTGATAGAGAGTGTCAAATTGTGTCAGAGAGTGATAGAGAGTGATGGAGAGTGTCAGAGAGTTTCAGAGTGTGTCAGAGAGTGTCAGAGAGTGATGGAAAGTGTCAGAGAGTGATAGAGAGTGTCTGAGAGTGTCTGAGAGTGGCAGAGAGTGTCTGAGGGTGTCAGTCAGTGTCAGAGAGTGATAGAGTGTGTCTGAGAGTGTCAGAGATTGTCAGATTGTGTCAGAGTGTGTCAGAGAGCGATGGAGAGTGATAGAGAGTGTCTGACAGTGTCAGAGAGTGTCAGAGTGTGTCAGAGAATGTCAGAGAGTGATAGAGTGTGTCAGAGAGTGTCAGAGAGTGATAGAGAGTGTCAGAGAGTGATAGAGAGTGTCAGAGTGTGTCAGAGAGTGTCAGAGAGTGATAGAGAGTGTCAGAGAGAGTGTGAGTGTGTCAGAGAGTTTCAGAGAGTGTCAGAGAGTGAGAGAGAGTGTTTGAGAGTGTCTGAGAGAGACAGAGAGTGTCTGAGAGTTTCAGTTAGTGTCAGAGAGTGATAGAGAGTGTCTGAGAGTGTCTGAGAGTGTCAACGAGTGATCGAGAGTGATAGAGAGTGTCTGAGAGTGTCAGCGAGGTTTGGAGAGTGATAGAGAGTTTCTGAGCATGTCAGCGAGTGTCAGAGAGTGATAGAGATTGATAGAGAGTGTCTGAGATTGTCAGAGAGTGACAGAGCGTGTCTGAGAGTGTCAGTGAGTGACAGAGAGTGATAGAGAGTGTCTGAGAGTGTCAGAGAGTGTCAGAGTGTGTCAGAGAGTGATAGAGAGTGATAGACAGTGATAGACAGTGAGAGAGAGTGATAGAGAGTGTCTGAGTGTGTCAGAGTGTGTCAGAGAGTGTCAGATAGTGTCAGATAGTGTCAGAGATGGTCAGAGTGAGTCAGAGTGTGCCATAGAGTGATAGAGAGTGATGGAGAGTGTCTGAGAGTGTCAGAGAGTGTCTGACAGTGTCAGAGAGTGATGGAGAGTGAAAGAGAATGTCATAGAGAATCTGAGAGTGTTAGGGAGTGATAGGGACTGTCATAGAGGGATAGAAAGTGAAAGAGAGTGTCTGAGAGTGTCAGAGATTGTCAGACAGTGTCAGAGAGTGATATAAAGTGTCTGAGACTGTCTGAGATTATCTGAGAGTGTCAGAGAGTGTCAGAGTGTGATAGAAAGTGTCAGAGAATGTCTGAGAGGTTCAGAGATTGAGATAAAGTGTCAGAGAGTGTCTGAGAGAGTCAGAGAGTGTCAGAGAGTGATAGAGAGTGTCCGAGAGTGTCAGAGAGTGATAGAGAGTGTCTTTGAGTGTCAGAGAGTGTCAGAGAGTGATAGAGAGTGATATAAAGTGTCAGAGAGTGATAGAGAGTGTCAGAGTGTGTCAGAGAGTGTCAGAGAGTGTCAAGAGTGATAGAGAGTGTCAGAGAGTGTCAGAGTGTGTCAGAGAGTGTCAGAGAGTTAGAGAGAGTGTCTGAGAGTGTCTGAGAGTGTCAGCGAGTGAGAGAGAGTGATAGAGAGTGATAGAGAGTGTCAGAGATTGTCAGAGTGTGTCACAGAGTGATAGAGAGTGATAGAGAGTGTCTGAGAGTGTCAGAGAGTGTCAGAGTGTGTCAGAGAGTGTCAGAGAGTGATAGACAGTGATCGAGAGTGATAGAGAGTGTCTGAGAGTGATGGAGCGTGTCTGAGAGTGATAGAGAGTGTCAGAGTGTGTCAGAGAGTGTCAGAGAGTGTCAGAGAGTGATAGAGAGTGATAGAGATTGATAGCGAGTGTCTGAGAGTGTCAGAGAGTGTCAGAGTGTGTCAGAGAGTGTCAGAGAGTGATAGAGAGTGTCTGAGAGTGTCATCGAGTGATAGAGAGTGGCTGAGAGTGTCAGAGAGTGATAGCGAGTGTCAAAATGTGTCAGAGAGTGAAAGAGAGTGCAAGAGTGTGTCAGAGAGTGATAGAGACTGTCTCAGAGTGTCAGAGATTGATAGAGAGTTTCTGAGAGTGTCGAGTGTGTCAGAGAGCAACAGAGAGTGACAGACAGTGATAGAGAGTGTCAGAGAATGTCAGAGACTCTCAGAGTTTGATAGAGAGTGAGAGAGAGTGTCTGAGAGTGTCAGAAAGTGTCAGAGTGCATCAGAGAGTGATAGAGAGTGATAGAAAGTGTCAGAGAGTGATAGAGAGTGTCTGAGAGTGTCAGAGAGTGATAGAGAGTGTCTGAGAGTTTCAGAGAATGTCAGAGAGTGATAGAGAGTGTCTGAGAGTGATAGAGACTGTCTGAGAGTGTCAGAGACTGTCAGAAAGTGATAGAGAGTGATAGAGAGTGTCAGAGAGTGATAGAGAGTGTCTGAGAGTTTCAGAGAATGTCAGAGAGTGATAGAGAGTGTCAGAGAGTGTCAGAGAGTGATAGAGAGTGTCTGAGAGTGTCAGTGACTGTCAGAGAGTGATAGCGAGTGTCCGAGAGTGTCTGAGAGTGTCAGAGAGTGTCAGAGTGTGTCAGAGAGTGTCAGAGAGTGATAGAGAGTGTCTGAGAGTGTCATAGAGTGATAGAGAGTGTCTGAGAGTGTCAGAGAGTGATAGAGAGTGTCAAATTGTGTCAGAGAGTGATAGAGAGTGATGGAGAGTGTCAGAGAGTTTCAGAGTGTGTCAGAGAGTGTCAGAGAGTGATAGAAAGTGTCAGAGAGTGATAGAGAGTGTCTGAGAGTGTCTGAGAGTGGCAGAGAGTGTCTGAGGGTGTCAGTCAGTGTCAGAGAGTGATAGAGTGTGTCTGAGAGTGTCAGAGATTGTCAGATTGTGTCAGAGTGTGTCAGAGAGCGATGGAGAGTGATAGAGAGTGTCTGACAGTGTCAGAGAGTGTCAGAGTATGTCAGAGAATGTCAGAGAGTGATAGAGTGTGTCAGAGAGTGTCAGAGAGTGATAGAGAGTGTCAGAGAGTGATAGAGAGTGTCAGAGTGTGTCAGAGAGTGTCAGAGAGTGATAGAGAGTGTCAGAGAGAGTGTGAGTGTGTCAGAGAGTTTCAGAGAGTGTCAGAGAGTGAGAGAGAGTGTTTGAGAGTGTCTGAGAGAGTCAGAGAGTGTCTGAGAGTTTCAGTTAGTGTCAGAGAGTGATAGAGAGTGTCTGAGAGTGTCTGAGAGTGTCAACGAGTGATCGAGAGTGATAGAGAGTGTCTGAGAGTGTCAGCGAGGTTTGGAGAGTGATAGAGAGTTTCTGAGCATGTCAGCGAGTGTCAGAGAGTGATAGAGATTGATAGAGAGTGTCTGAGATTGTCAGAGAGTGACAGAGCGTGTCTGAGAGTGTCAGTGAGTGACAGAGAGTGATAGAGAGTGTCTGAGAGTGTCAGAGAGTGTCAGAGTGTGTCAGAGAGTGATAGAGAGTGATAGACAGTGATAGACAGTGAGAGAGAGTGATAGAGAGTGTCTGAGTGTGTCAGAGTGTGTCAGAGAGTGTCAGATAGTGTCAGATAGTGTCAGAGATGGTCAGAGTGAGTCGGAGTGTGCCATAGAGTGATAGAGAGTGATGGAGAGTGTCTGAGAGTGTCAGAGAGTGTCTGACAGTGTCAGAGAGTGATGGAGAGTGAAAGAGAATGTCATAGAGAATCTGAGAGTGTTAGGGAGTGATAGGGACTGTCATAGAGGGATAGAGAGTGAAAGAGAGTGTCTGAGAGTGTCAGAGATTGTCAGACAGTGTCAGAGAGTGATATAAAGTGTCTGAGACTGTCTGAGATTATCTGAGAGTGTCAGAGAGTGTCAGAGTGTGATAGAAAGTGTCAGAGAATGTCTGAGAGGTTCAGAGATTGAGATAAAGTGTCAGAGAGTGTCTGAGAGAGTCAGAGAGTGTCAGAGAGTGATAGAGAGTGTCCGAGAGTGTCAGAGAGTGATAGAGAGTGTCTTTGAGTGTCAGAGAGTGTCAGAGAGTGATAGAGAGTGATATAAAGTGTCAGAGAGTGATAGAGAGTGTCAGAGTGTGTCAGAGAGTGTCAGAGAGTGTCAAGAGTGATAGAGAGTGTCAGAGAGTGTCAGAGTGTGTCAGAGAGTGTCAGAGAGTTAGAGAGAGTGTCTGAGAGTGTCTGAGAGTGTCAGCGAGTGAGAGAGAGTGATAGAGAGTGATAGAGAGTGTCAGAGATTGTCAGAGTGTGTCACAGAGTGATAGAGAGTGATAGAGAGTGTCTGAGAGTGTCAGAGAGTGTCAGAGTGTGTCAGAGAGTGTCAGAGAGTGATAGACAGTGATCGAGAGTGATAGAGAGTGTCTGAGAGTGATGGAGCGTGTCTGAGAGTGATAGAGAGTGTCAGAGAGTGTCAGAGAGTGTCAGAGAGTGATAGAGAGTGATAGAGATTGATAGCGAGTGTCTGAGAGTGTCAGAGAGTGTCAGAGTGTGTCAGAGAGTGTCAGAGAGTGATAGAGAGTGTCTGAGAGTGTCATCGAGTGATAGAGAGTGGCTGAGAGTGTCAGAGAGTGATAGCGAGTGTCAAATTGTGTCAGAGAGTGAAAGAGAGTGCAAGAGTGTGTCAGAGAGTTTCAGAGTGTGTCAGAGAGTGTCAGAGAGTGATAGAAAGTGTCAGAGAGTGATAGAGAGTGCCTGAGAGTGTCTGAGAGTGACAGAGAGTGTCTGAGGGTGTCAGTCAGTGTCAGAGAAAGTTAGAGAGCGTCTGAGATAGTCAGAGATTGTCAGATTGTGTCAGAGTGTGTCAGAGAGTGATGGAGAGTGATAGAGAGTGTCTGACAGTGTCAGAGAGTGTCAGAGTGTGTCAGAGAATGTCAGAGAGCGATAGAGTGTGTCAGAGTGTGTCAGAGAGTGTCAGAGAGTGTCAGAGAGTGATAGAGAGTGTCAGAGAGAGTGTGAGTGTGTCAGAGAGTTTCAGAGAGTGTCAGAGAGTGAGAGAGAGTGTCTGAGAGTGTCTGAGAGAGACAGAGAGTGTCTGAGGGTTTTAGTGAGTGTCAGAGAGTGATAGAAAGTGTCTGAGAGTGTCAGCGAGTGATAGAGAGTGATAGAGAGTGTCTGAGAGTGTCTGAGAGTGTCAGTGAGTGATAGAGAGTGATAGAGAGTGTCTGAGAATGTCAGAGAGTGTCACAGAGTGATAGAGAGTGTCTGAGAGGGTCAGAGAGTGACAGAGCGTGTTTGAGAGTGTCATTGAGTGTCAGAGAGTGTTTAGAGAGTGTCTGAGAGTGTCTGAGAGTGTCAGAGATTGTCAGAGTGTGTCAGAGAGTGATAGTGAGTGATAGAGAGTGTCTGAGAGTGTCAGAGTGTGTCAGAGAGTGTCAGTGAGTGATAGAGAGTGTCAGAGAGCGATATAGAGTGTCTGAGAGTGTCAAATAGTGATAGAGAGTGTCAGAGAGTGATAGAGAGTGTCAGAGAGTGTCAGAGACAGTCAGAGTGTGTCAGAGAGTGATAGAGAGTGATAGAGAGTGATAGAGAGTGTCTGAGAGTGTCAGAGAGTGTCAGAGTGTGTCAGAGAGTGATAGAGAGTGATAGATAGTGATAGACAGTGATACAGAGTGATAGAGAGTGTCTGAGTGTGTCAGAGTGTGTCAGAGAGTGTCAGATCGTGTCAGAGTGAGTCAGAGTGTGCCAGAGAGTGATAGAGAGTGATGGAGAGTGTCAGAGAGTTTCAAAGAGTGATAGATAGTGACAGAGAGTGATATAGATTGAAAGAGAGTGTCTGAGAGTGAGAGAGTCAGAGAGAGTCTGAGAGTGTCAGAGAGTGTCTGACAGTGTCAGAGAGTGATGGAGAGTGAAAGAGAGTGTCATAGAGAATCCGAGAGTGTTAGGGAGTGATAGGGAGTGTCATAGAGGGATAGAGAGTGAAAGAGAGTGTCTGAGAGTGTCAGAGATTGTCAGACAGTGTCAGAGAGTGATAGAAAGTGTCTGAGATTGTCTGAGATTATCTGAGAGTGTCAGAGAGTGTCAGAGTGTGATAGAAAGTGTCTGAGAGTTTCAGAGACAGTCAGAGTGTGTCAGAGAGTGATGGAGAGTGATAGAGAGTGTCTGAGAGTGTCAGAGAGTGTCAGAGTGTGTCAGAGTGTGTCAGAGAGTGATAGAGAGTGTCTGAGAGTGATAGAGAGTGTCTGAGAGTGTCAGAGAGTGTCAGAGAGTGATAGAGAAAGTCAGAGAGTGATAGAGAGTGCCTGAGAATGATAGAGAGTGATAGAGTGTGATAGAGAGTGTCTTTGAGTGTCAGAGAGTGTCAGAGAGTGATAGAGAATGTCAGAGAGTGATCGAGAGTCTCTGAGAGTGTCTGTGAGTGACAGAGTATGTCAGAGAGTGATATAGAGTGACAGAGATTGTCAGAGTGTGTCAGAGAGAGTCAGAGAGTGTCAGAGTGTGTCAGAGAGTGATAGAGAGTGTCTGAGAGTGATAGAGAGTGTCTGAGAGTGATAGAGAGTGTCTGAGAGTGTCAGAGACTGTCAGAGAGTGATAGAGAGTGATAGAGAGTGATAGAGAGTGTCTTTGAGTGGCAGAGAGTGTCAGAGAGTGATAGAGAATGTCAGAGCGTGATCGAGAGAGTCTGAGAGTGTCTGTGAGTGACAGAGTATGTCAGAGAGTGATAGAGAGTGTCAGAGATTGTCAGAGTGTGTCAGAGCGAGTCAGAGAGTGTCAGAGTGTGTCAGAGAATAACAGAGAGGGATATAGAGTGATAGAGTGTGTCTGAGAGTGTCAGAAAGTGTCAGAGTTTGTCAGAGAGTGATAGAGAGTGATAGAGAGTGTCTGAGAGTGACAGAGTGTGTCAGAGAGCAACAGAGAGTGACAGACAGTGATAGAGAGTGTCAGAGAATGTCAGAGACTCTCAGAGTTTGATAGAGAGTGAGAGAGAGTGTCTGAGAGTGTCAGAAAGTGTCAGAGTGCATCAGAGAGTGATAGAGAGTGATAAAAAGTGTCAGAGAGTGATAGAGAGTGTCTGAGAGTGTCAGAGAGTGATAGAGAGTGTCTGAGAGTTTCAGAGAATGTCAGAGAGTGATAGAGAGTGTCTGAGAGTGATAGAGACTGTCTGAGAGTGTCAGAGACTGTCAGAAAGTGATAGAGAGTGATAGAGAGTGTCAGAGAGTGATAGAGAGTGTCTGAGAGTTTCAGAGAATGTCAGAGAGTGATAGAGAGTGTCAGAGAGTGTCAGAGAGTGATAGAGAGTGCCTGAGAGTGTCAGTGACTGTCAGAGAGTGATAGCGAGTGTCCGAGAGTGTCTGAGAGTGTCCGAGAGTGTCAGAGTGTGTCAGAGAGTGTCAGAGAGTGATAGAGAGTGTCTGAGAGTGTCATAGAGTGATAGAGAGTGTCTGAGAGTGTCAGAGAGTGATAGAGAGTGTCAAACTGTGTCAGAGAGTGATAAAGAGTGATGGAGAGTGTCAGAGAGTTTCAGAGTGTGTCAGAGAGTGTCAGAGAGTGATAGAAAGTGTCAGAGAGTGATAGAGAGTGTCTGAGAGTGTCTGAGAGTGGCAGAGAGTGTCTGAGGGTGTCAGTCAGTGTCAGAGAGTGATAGAGTGTGTCTGAGAGTGTCAGAGATTGTCAGATTGTGTCAGAGTGTGTCAGAGAGCGATGGAGAGTGATAGAGAGTGTCTGACAGTGTCAGAGAGTGTCAGAGTGTGTCAGAGAATGTCAGAGAGCGATAGAGTGTGTCAGAGAGTGTCAGAGAGTGATAGAGAGTGTCAGAGAGTGATAGAGAGTGTCAGAGTGTGTCAGAGAGTGTCAGAGAGTGATAGAGAGTGTCAGAGAGAGTGTGAGTGTGTCAGAGAGTTTCAGAGAGTGTCAGAGAGTTGGAGAGAGTGTCTGAGAGTGTCTGAGAGAGACAGAGAGTGTCTGAGAGTTTCAGTTAGTGTCAGAGAGTGATAGAGAGTGTCTGAGAGTGTCTGAGAGTGTCAACGAGTGATCGAGAGTGATAGAGAGTGTCTGAGAGTGTCAGCGAGGTTTGGAGAGTGATAGAGAGTTTCTGAGCATGTCAGAGAGTGTCAGAGAGTGATAGAGATTGATAGAGAGTGTCTGAGATTGTCAGAGAGTGACAGAGCGTGTCTGAGAGTGTCAGTGAGTGACAGAGAGTGATAGAGAGTGTCTGAGAGTGTCAGAGAGTGTCCGAGTGTGTCAGAGAGTGATAGAGAGTGATAGAGAGTGATAGACAGTGAGAGAGAGTGATAGAGAGTGTCTGAGTGTGTCAGAGTGTGTCAGAGAGTGTCAGATAGTGTCAGATAGTGTCAGAGATGGTCAGAGTGAATCAGAGTGTGCCATAGAGTGACAGAGAGTGATGGAGAGTGTCTGAGAGTGTCAGAGAGTGTCTGACAGTGTCAGAGAGTGATGGAGAGTGAAAGAGAATGTCATAGAGAATCTGAGAGTGTTAGGGAGTGATAGGGACTGTCATAGAGGGATAGAGAGTGAAAGAGAGTGTCTGAGAGTGTCAGAGATTGTCAGACAGTGTCAGAGAGTGATATAAAGTGTCTGAGACTGTCTGAGATTATCTGAGAGTGTCAGAGAGTGTCAGAGTGTGATAGAAAGTGTCAGAGAATGTCTGAGAGGTTCAGAGATTGAGATAAAGTGTCAGAGAGTGTCTGAGAGAGTCAGAGAGTGTCAGAGAGTGATAGAGAGTGTCCGAGAGTGTCAGAGAGTGATAGAGAGTGTCTTTGAGTGTCAGAGAGTGTCAGAGAGTGATAGAGAGTGATAGAAAGTGTCAGAGAGTGATAGAGAGTGTCAGAGTGTGTCAGAGAGTGTCAGAGAGTGTCAAGAGTGATAGAGAGTGTCAGAGAGTGTCAGAGTGTGTCAGAGAGTGTCAGAGAGTTAGAGAGAGTGTCTGAGAGTGTCTGAGAGTGTCAGCGAGTGATAGAGAGTGATAGAGAGTGTCTGAGAGTGTCAGAGATTGTCCGAGTGTGTCACAGAGTGATAGAGAGTGATAGAGAGTGTCTGAGAGTGTCAGAGAGTGTCAGAGTGTGTCAGAGAGTGTCAGAGAGTGATAGACAGTGATCGAGAGTGATAGAGAGTGTCTGAGAGTGATGGAGCGTGTCTGAGAGTGATAGAGAGTGTCAGAGAGTGTCAGAGAGTGTCAGAGAGTGATAGAGAGTGATAGAGATTGATAGCGAGTGTCTGAGAGTGTCAGAGAGTGTCAGAGAGTGTCAGAGAGTGATAGAGAGTGATAGAGATTGATAGCGAGTGTCTGAGAGTGTCAGAGAGTGTCAGAGTGTGTCAGAGAGTGTCAGAGAGTGATAGAGAGTGTCTGAGAGTGTCATCGAGTGATAGAGAGTGGCTGAGAGTGTCAGAGAGTGATAGCGAGTGTCAAATTGTGTCAGAGAGTGAAAGAGAGTGCAAGAGAGTGTCAGAGAGTTTCAGAGTGTGTCAGAGAGTGATAGAAAGTGTCAGAGAGTGATAGAGAGTGCATGAGAGTGTCTGAGAGTGACAGAGAGTGTCTGAGGGTGTCAGTCAGTGTCAGAGAAAGTTAGAGAGCGTCTGAGATAGTCAGAGATTGTCAGATTGTGTCAGAGTGTGTCAGAGAGTGATGGAGAGTGATAGAGAGTGTCTGACAGTGTCAGAGAGTGTCAGAGTGTGTCAGAGAATGTCAGAGAGCGATAGAGTGTGTCAGAGTGTGTCAGAGAGTGTCAGAGAGTGTCAGAGAGTGATAGAGAGTGTCAGAGAGAGTGTGAGTGTGTCAGAGAGTTTCAGAGAGTGTCAGAGAGTGAGAGAGAGTGTCTGAGAGTGTCTGAGAGAGACAGAGAGTGTCTGAGGGTTTTAGTGAGTGTCAGAGAGTGATAGAAAGTGTCTGAGAGTGTCAGCGAGTGATAGAGAGTGATAGAGAGTGTCTGAGAGTGTCTGAGAGTGTCAGTGAGTGATAGAGAGTGATAGAGAGTGTCTGAGAATGTCAGAGAGTGTCACAGAGTGATAGAGAGTGTCTGAGAGTGTCAGAGAGTGACAGAGCGTGTTTGAGAGTGTCATTGAGTGTCAGAGAGTGTTTAGAGAGTGTCTGAGAGTGTCTGAGAGTGTCAGAGATTGTCAGAGTGTGTCAGAGAGTGATAGTGAGTGATAGAGAGTGTCTGAGAGTGTCAGAGTGTGTCAGAGAGTGTCAGTGAGTGATAGAGAGTGTCAGAGAGCGATAGAGAGTGTCTGAGAGTGTCAAATAGTGATAGAGAGTGTCAGAGAGTGATAGAGAGTGTCAGAGAGTGTCAGAGACAGTCAGAGTGTGTCAGAGAGTGATAGAGAGTGATAGAGAGTGATAGAGAGTGTCTGAGAGTGTCAGAGAGTGTCAGAGTGTGTCAGAGAGTGATAGAGAGTGATAGATAGTGATAGACAGTGATACAGAGTGATAGAGAGTGTCTGAGTGTGTCAGAGTGTGTCAGAGAGTGTCAGATCGTGTCAGAGTGAGTCAGAGTGTGCCAGAGAGTGATAGAGAGTGATGGAGAGTGTCAGAGAGTTTCAAAGAGTGATAGATAGTGACAGAGAGTGATATAGATTGATAGAGAGTGTCTGAGAGTGAGAGAGTCAGAGAGAGTCTGAGAGTGTCAGAGAGTGTCTGACAGTGTCAGAGAGTGATGGAGAGTGAAAGAGAGTGTCATAGAGAATCCGAGAGTGTTAGGGAGTGATAGGGAGTGTCATAGAGGGATAGAGAGTGAAAGAGAGTGTCTGAGAGTGTCAGAGATTGTCAGACAGTGTCAGAGAGTGATAGAAAGTGTCTGAGATTGTCTGAGATTATCTGAGAGTGTCAGAGAGTGTCAGAGTGTGATAGAAAGTGTCTGAGAGTTTCAGAGACAGTCAGAGTGTGTCAGAGAGTGATGGAGAGTGATAGAGAGTGCCTGAGAGTGTCAGAGAGTGTCAGAGTGTGTCAGAGTGTGTCAGAGAGTGATAGAGAGTGTCTGAGAGTGATAGAGAGTGTCTGAGAGTGTCAGAGAGTGATAGAGAAAGTCAGAGAGTGATAGAGAGTGCCTGAGAGTGATAGAGAGTGTCTTTGAGTGTCAGAGAGTGTCAGAGAGTGATAGAGAATGTCAGAGAGTGATCGAGAGTCTCTGAGAGTGTCTGTGAGTGACAGAGTATGTCAGAGAGTGATATAGAGTGTCAGAGATTGTCAGAGTGTGTCAGAGAGAGTCAGAGAGTGTCAGAGTGTGTCAGAGAGTAACAGAGAGGGATATAGAGCGATAGAGTGTGTCTGAGAGTGTCAGAAAGTGTCAGAGTTTGTCAGAGAGGGATAGAGAGTGATAGAGAGTGTCTGAGAGTGTCAGAGTGTGTCAGAGAGTGTCAGAGAGTGATAGAGAGTGTCAGTGAGTGATAGAGACTGTCTCAGAGTGTCAGAGATTGATAGAGAGTTTCTGAGAGTGTCAGAGAGTGTCAGAGAGCAACAGAGAGTGACAGACAGTGATAGAGAGTGTCAGAGAATGTCAGAGACTCTCAGAGTGTGTCAGAGTTTGATAGAGAGTGAGAGAGAGTGATAGAGAGTGATAGAAAGTGTCAGAGTGTGATAGAGAGTGTCTGAGAGTGTCAGAGAGTGATAGAGAGTGTCAGAGAGTTTCAGAGAATTTCAGAGAGTGATAGAGAGTGCCAAAGAGTGATAGAGAGTGTCTGAGAGTGTCAGAGACTGTCAGAGAGTGATAGAGAGTGTCAGAGAGTGATAGCGAGTGTCTGAGAGTGTCTGAGAGTGTCAGAGAGAGTCAGAGTGTGTCAGAGAGTGATAGAGAGTGTCTGAGAGTGTCATAGAGTGATAGAGAGTGTCTGAGAGTGTCAGAGAGTGATAGAGAGTGTCAAATTGTGTCAGAGAGTGATCGAGAGTGATGGAGAGTGTCAGAGAGTTTCAGAGAGTGTCAGAGAGTGTCAGAGAGTGATAGAAAGTGTCAGAGAGTGATAGAGAGTGTCTGAGAGTGTCTGAGAGTGACAGAGAGTGTCTGAGGGTTTCAGTCAGTGTCAGAGAGTGATAGAGAGTGTCTGAGAGTGTCAGAGATTGTCAGATTGTGTCAGAGTGTGTCAGAGAGTGATGGAGAGTGACAGAGAGTGTCTGACAGTGTCAGAGAGTGTCAGAGTGTGTCAGAGAATGTCAGAGAGCGATAGAGTGTGTCAGAGTGTGTCAGAGAGTGTCGGAGAGTGTCAGAGAGTGATAGAGAGTGTCAGAGTGAGTCCGAGAGTGTCAGAGAGTGATAGAGAGTGTCAGAGAGAGTGTGAGTGTGTCAGAGAGTTTCAGAGAGTGTCAGAGAGTGAGAGAGAGTGTCTGAGAGTGTCTGAGAGAGACAGAGAGTGTCTGAGAGTGTCAACGAGTGATAGAGAGCGATAGAGAGTGTCTGAGAGTGTCAGCGAGTGATAGAGAGTGATAGAGAGTTTCTGAGAATGTCAGAGACTGTCAGAGAGTGATAGAGATTGATAGAGAGTGTCTGAGATTGTCAGAGAGTGACAGAGCGTGTCTGAGAGTGTCAGTGAGTGATAGAGAGTGATAGAGAGTGTCTGAGAGTGTCAGAGAGTGTCAGAGTGTGTCAGAGAGTGATAGAGAGTGATAGAGAGTGATAGACAGTGATAGAGAGTGAAAGAGAGTGTCTGAGTGTGACAGAGTGTGTCAGAGTGTGTCAGATAGTGTCAGAGATGGTCAGAGTGAGTCAGAGTGTGCCATGGAGTGATAGAGAGTGATGGAGAGTGTCTGAGAGTGTCAGAGAGTGTCTGACAGTGTCAGAGAGTGATGGAGAGTGAAAGAGAGTGTCATAGAGAATCTGATAGAGAGTGTCTGAGAGTGTCAGAGAGTGATAGAGAGTGTCAGAGAGTTTCAGAGAATGTCAGAGAGTGATAGAGAGTGTCAGAGAGTGATAGAGAGTGTCTGAGAGTGTCAGAGACTGTCAGAGAGTGATAGAGAGTGTCAGAGAGTGATAGCGAGTGTCTGAGAGTGTCTGAGAGTGTCAGAGAGACTCAGAGTGTGTCAGAGAGTGATAGAGAGTGTCTGAGAGTGTCATAGAGTGATAGAGAGTGTCTGAGAGTGTCAGAGAGTGATAGAGAGTGTCAAATTGTGTCAGAGAGTGATCGAGAGTGATGGAGAGTGTCAGAGAGTTTCAGAGAGTGTCAGAGAGTGTCAGAGAGTGTCAGAGAGTGATAGAAAGTGTCAGAGAGTGATAGAGAGTGTCTGAGAGTGTCTGAGAGTGACAGAGAGTGTCTGAGGGTTTCAGTCAGTGTCAGAGAGTGATAGAGAGTGTCTGAGAGTGTCAGAGATTGTCAGATTGTGTCAGAGTGTGTCAGAGAGTGATGGAGAGTGACAGAGAGTGTCTGACAGTGTCAGAGAGTGTCAGAGTGTGTCAGAGAATGTCAGAGAGCGATAGAGTGTGTCAGAGTGTGTCAGAGAGTGTCGGAGAGTGTCAGAGAGTGATAGAGAGTGTCAGAGTGAGTCCGAGAGTGTCAGAGAGTGATAGAGAGTGTCAGAGAGAGTGTGAGTGTGTCAGAGAGTTTCAGAGAGTGTCAGAGAGTGAGAGAGAGTGTCTGAGAGTGTCTGAGAGAGACAGAGAGTGTCTGAGAGTTTCAGTTAGTGTCAGAGAGTGATAGAGAGTGTCTGAGAGTGTCAACGAGTGATAGAGAGTGATAGAGAGTGTCTGAGAGTGTCAGCGAGTGATAGAGAGTGATAGAGAGTTTCTGAGAATGTCAGAGACTGTCAGAGAGTGATAGAGATTGATAGAGAGTGTCTGAGATTGTCAGAGAGTGACAGAGCGTGTCTGAGAGTGTCAGTGAGTGATAGAGAGTGATAGAGAGTGTCTGAGAGTGTCAGAGAGTGTCAGAGTGTGTCAGAGAGTGATAGAGAGTGATAGAGAGTGATAGAGAGTGATAGAGAGTGAAAGAGAGTGTCTGAGTGTGACAGAGTGTGTCAGAGTGTGTCAGATAGTGTCAGAGATGGTCAGAGTGAGTCAGAGTGTGCCATAGAGTGATAGAGAGTGATGGAGAGTGTCTGAGAGTGTCAGAGAGTGTCTGACAGTGTCAGAGAGTGATGGAGAGTGAAAGAGAGTGTCATAGAGAATCTGAGAGTGTTAGGGAGTGATAGGGAGTGTCATAGAGGGATAGAGAGTGAAAGAGATTGTCTGAGAGTGTCAGAGATTGTCAGACAGAGTCAGAGAGTGATAGAAAGTGTCTGAGACTGTCTGAGATTATCTGAGAGTGTTAGAGTGTGTCAGAGTGTGATAGAAAGTGTCAGAGAGTGTCTGAGAGGTTCAGAGATTGATATAAAGTGTCAGAGAGTGTCTGAGAGAGTCAGAGAGTGTCAGAGAGTGATAGAGAGTGTCCGAGAGTGTCAGAGAGTGATAGAGAGTGATAGAGTGTGATAGAGAGTGTCTTTGAGTGTCAGAGAGTGATAGAGAGTGATAGAAAGTGTCAGAGAGTGATAGAGAGTGTCAGAGAGTGTCAAGAGTGATAGAGAGTGTCAGAGAGTGTCAGAGAGTGTCAGAGTGTGTCAGAGAGTGTCAGAGAGTTATAGAGAGTGTCAGAGAGAGTGTGAGTGTGTCAGAGAGTTTCAGAGAGCGTCAGAGAGTGAGAGAGTGTGTCTGAGAGTGTCTGAGAGAGACAGAGAGTTTCTGAGAGTTTCAGTGAGTGTCAGAGAGTGATAGAGAGTGTCTGAGAGTGTCAGAGAGTGTCAGAGTGTGTCAGAGAGTGATAGAGAGTGATAGAGAGTGATAGACAGTGATAGAGAGTGATAGAGAGTGTCTGAGTGTGTCAGAGTGTGTCAGAGAGTGTCAGATAGTTTCAGAGATGGTCAGAGTGAGTCAGAGTGTGCCAGAGAGTGATAGAGAGTGATGGAGAGTGTCAGAGAGTTTCATCGAGTGATAGATAGTGTCAGAGAGTGATATAGAGTGATGGAGAGCGTCTGAGAGTGTCTGAGAGAGTCAGAGAGTGCCTGAGAGTGTCAGAGAGTGTCTGACAGTGTCAGAGAGTGATGGAGAGTGAAAGAGAGCGTCATAGAGAATCTGAGAGTGTTAGGGAGTGATAGGGAGTGTCATAGAGGGATACAGAGTGAAATAGAGTGTCTGAGAGTGTCAGAGATTGTCAGACAGTGTCAGAGAGTGATAGTAAGTGTCAGAGAGTGTCTGAGAGGTTCAGAGAGTAATATAAAGTGTCAGAGAGTGTCTGAGAGAGTCAGAGAGAGTCAGAGAGTGTCAGAGAGTGAGAGTGTCCGAGAGTGTCAGAGAGTGATAGAGAGTGATAGAGTGTGATAGAGAGTGTCTTTGAGTGTCAGAGAGTGTCATAGTGTGAAAGAGAAAGTCAGAGAGTGATCGAGTGTATCTGAGAGTGTCTGTGAGTGACAGAGTATGTCAGAGAGTGATAGAGAGTGTCAGAGAGTGTCAGAGTGTGTCAGACAGTGTCAAACAGTGTCAGAGAGTGTCAGAGAGTGTCAGAGAGTGTCAGAGTGTGTCAGAGAGTAACAGAGAGGGATAGAGAGTGATAGAGCGTGTCTGAGAGTGTCTGAGAGAGACAGAGAGTGTCTGAGAGTTTCAGTTAGTGTCAGAGAGTGATAGAGAGTGTCTGAGAGTGTCAACGAGTGATAGAGAGTGATAGAGAGTGTCTGAGAGTGTCAGCGAGTGATAGAGAGTGATAGAGAGTTTCTGAGAATGTCAGAGACTGTCAGAGAGTGATAGAGATTGATAGAGAGTGTCTGAGATTGTCAGAGAGTGACAGAGCGTGTCTGAGAGTGTCAGTGAGTGATAGAGAGTGATAGAGAGTGTCTGAGAGTGTCAGAGAGTGTCAGAGTGTGTCAGAGAGTGATAGAGAGTGATAGAGAGTGATAGAGAGTGATAGAGAGTGAAAGAGAGTGTCTGAGTGTGACAGAGTGTGTCAGAGTGTGTCAGATAGTGTCAGAGATGGTCAGAGTGAGTCAGAGTGTGCCATAGAGTGATAGAGAGTGATGGAGAGTGTCTGAGAGTGTCAGAGAGTGTCTGACAGTGTCAGAGAGTGATGGAGAGTGAAAGAGAGTGTCATAGAGAATCTGAGAGTGTTAGGGAGTGATAGGGAGTGTCATAGAGGGATAGAGAGTGAAAGAGATTGTCTGAGAGTGTCAGAGATTGTCAGACAGAGTCAGAGAGTGATAGAAAGTGTCTGAGACTGTCTGAGATTATCTGAGAGTGTTAGAGTGTGTCAGAGTGTGATAGAAAGTGTCAGAGAGTGTCTGAGAGGTTCAGAGATTGATATAAAGTGTCAGAGAGTGTCTGAGAGAGTCAGAGAGTGTCAGAGAGTGATAGAGAGTGTCCGAGAGTGTCAGAGAGTGATAGAGAGTGATAGAGTGTGATAGAGAGTGTCTTTGAGTGTCAGAGAGTGATAGAGAGTGATAGAAAGTGTCAGAGAGTGATAGAGAGTGTCAGAGAGTGTCAAGAGTGATAGAGAGTGTCAGAGAGTGTCAGAGAGTGTCAGAGTGTGTCAGAGAGTGTCAGAGAGTTATAGAGAGTGTCAGAGAGAGTGTGAGTGTGTCAGAGAGTTTCAGAGAGCGTCAGAGAGTGAGAGAGTGTGTCTGAGAGTGTCTGAGAGAGACAGAGAGTTTCTGAGAGTTTCAGTGAGTGTCAGAGAGTGATAGAGAGTGTCTGAGAGTGTCAGAGAGTGTCAGAGTGTGTCAGAGAGTGATAGAGAGTGATAGAGAGTGATAGACAGTGATAGAGAGTGATAGAGAGTGTCTGAGTGTGTCAGAGTGTGTCAGAGAGTGTCAGATAGTTTCAGAGATGGTCAGAGTGAGTCAGAGTGTGCCAGAGAGTGATAGAGAGTGATGGAGAGTGTCAGAGAGTTTCATCGAGTGATAGATAGTGTCAGAGAGTGATATAGAGTGATGGAGAGCGTCTGAGAGTGTCTGAGAGAGTCAGAGAGTGCCTGAGAGTGTCAGAGAGTGTCTGACAGTGTCAGAGAGTGATGGAGAGTGAAAGAGAGCGTCATAGAGAATCTGAGAGTGTTAGGGAGTGATAGGGAGTGTCATAGAGGGATACAGAGTGAAATAGAGTGTCTGAGAGTGTCAGAGATTGTCAGACAGTGTCAGAGAGTGATAGTAAGTGTCAGAGAGTGTCTGAGAGGTTCAGAGAGTAATATAAAGTGTCAGAGAGTGTCTGAGAGAGTCAGAGAGAGTCAGAGAGTGTCAGAGAGTGAGAGTGTCCGAGAGTGTCAGAGAGTGATAGAGAGTGATAGAGTGTGATAGAGAGTGTCTTTGAGTGTCAGAGAGTGTCATAGTGTGAAAGAGAAAGTCAGAGAGTGATCGAGTGTATCTGAGAGTGTCTGTGAGTGACAGAGTATGTCAGAGAGTGATAGAGAGTGTCAGAGAGTGTCAGAGTGTGTCAGACAGTGTCAAACAGTGTCAGAGAGTGTCAGAGAGTGTCAGAGAGTGTCAGAGTGTGTCAGAGAGTAACAGAGAGGGATAGAGAGTGATAGAGCGTGTCTGAGAGTGTCAGAAAGTGTCAGAGTGTGTCAGAGAGTGATGGAGAGTGATAGAGCGTGTCTGAGAGTGTCAGAGTGTGTCAGAGAGTGTCAGAGATTGATAGAGAGTGTCAGTGAGTGACAGAGAGTGTCTGAGAGTGTCAGAGATTGATAGAGAGTGTCTGAGAGTGTCAGAGAGTGATAGAGAGTGTCAGAGAGTGATAGAAAGTTTCTGAGATTGTCAGAGTGTGTCAGAGAGTGTCAGAGAATGTCAGAGTGTGTCAGAGAGTAACAGAGAGTGATAGAGAGTGATAGAGAGTGTCAGAGAGGGTCAGAGAATGATAGAGAGTGATAGAGAGTGTCTGAGAGTGTCAGAAAGTGTCAGAGTGTTTCAGAGAGTGATAGAGAGTGATAGAACGTGTCAGAGAGTGATAGAGAGTGTCTGAGAGTGTCAGAGAGTGATAGAGAGTGTCTGAGAGTTTCAGAGAATGTCAGAGAGTGATAGAGAGTGTCTGACAGTGATAGTGAGTGTCTGAGAGTCATAGAGAGTGTCTGAGCGTGTCAGAGACTGTCAGAGAGTGTCAGAGAGTGATAGAGAGTGTCCGAGAGTGTCAGAGAGTGATAGAGAGTGATAGAGTGTGATAGAGAGTGTCAGAAAGTGTCAGAGAGTGTCAGAGAGTGATCGAGAGTGTCTGAGAGTGTCAGAGTGTGTCAGAGAGTAACAGAGAGGGATAGAGAGTGATAGAGTGTGTCTGAGAGTGTCAGAAAGTGTCAGAGTGTGTCAGAGAGTGATAGAGTGTGATAGAGAGTGTCTGAGAGTGTCATAGTGTGTCAGAGAGTGTCAGAGAGTGATAGAGAGTGATATAAAGTGTCAGAGAGTGTCTGAGAGAGTCAGAGAGAGTCAGAGAGAGTCAGAGAGTGTCAGAGAGTGATAGAGAGTGTCCGAGAGTGTCAGAGAGTGATAGAGAGTGATAGAGTGTGATAGAGAGTGTCTTTGAGTGTCAGAGAGTGTCAGAGAGTGATAGAGAAAGTCAGAGAGTGATCGAGTGTGTCTGAGAGTGTCTGTGAGTGACAGAGTATGTCAGAGAGTGATATAGAGTGTCAGAGATTGTCAGAGTGTGTCAGAGAGTGTCAGAGAGTGTCAGAGTGTGTCAGAGAGTAACAGAGAGGGATAGAGAGTGATAGAGAGTGTCTGAGAGTATCAGAGACTGTCAGCGTGTGTCAGAGAGTGTCAGAGAGTGTCAGAGTGTGTCAGAGCGTAACAGAGAGGGATAGAGAGTGATAGAGAGTGTCTGAGAGTATCAGAAAGTGTCAGAGTGTGTCAGAGAGTGATAGAGAGTGATAGAGAGTGTCTGAGAGTGTCAGAGTGTGTCAGAGAGTGTCAGAGAGTGATAGAGAGTGTCAGTGAGTGATAGAGAGTGTCTGAGAGTGTCCGAGATTGATAGAGAGTGTCTGAGAGTGTCAGAGAGTGATAGAGCGTGTCAGAGAGTGATAGAAAGTGTCAGATATTGTCAGAGTGTGTCAGAGAATGTCAGAGTGTGTCAGAGAGTAACAGAGAGTGATAGAGAGTGATAGAGAGTGTCAGAGAGTGTCAGAGACTGTCAGAAAGTGTCAGAGTGTGTCAGAGAGTGATAGAGTGTGATAGAATGTGTCAGAGAGTGGTAGAGAGTGTCTGAGAGTGTCAGAGAGTGATAGAGAGTGTCTGAGAGTTTAAGAGAATGTCAGAGAGTGATAGAGAGTGTCTGACAGTGATAGTGAGTGTCTGAGTGTCATAGAGAGTGTCTGAGAGTGTCAGGACTGTCAGAGAGTGAAAGAGAGTGTCTGAGAGTGTCATAGAGTGATAGAGAGTGATAGAGGGTGATAGAGAGTATCTTTGAGTGTCAGAGAGTGATAGAGAATTTCAGAGAGTGATCGAGAGTGTCTGAGAGTGTCTGTGAGTGACAGAGTATGTCAGAGAGTGATAGAGAGCGTCAAAGATTGTCAGAGTGTGTCAGAGAGTGTCAGAGAGTGTCAGAGTGTGTCAGAGAGTAACAGAGAGAGATAGAGAGTGATAGAGAGTGTCTGAGAGTGTCAGAAAGTGTCAGAGTCTGTCAGAGAGTGATAGAGAGTGTCTGAGAGTGTCAGAGTGTGTCAGAGAGTGATAGAGAGTGTCTGAGAGTGTCAGAGATTGACTGAGAGTGTCTGAGAGTGTCAGAGAGTGATAGAGAGTGTCAGAGAGTAACAGAGAGTGATAGAGAGTTTCAGAGAGTTTCAGACTGTGTCAGAGAGTGTCAGAGAGTGATAGAAAGTGTCAGAGAGTGATAGAGAGTGTCTGTCATTGTCTGAGAGTGGCAGAGAGTGTCTGAGGGTGTCAGTCAGTGTCAGAGAGTGATGGAGAGTGTCTGAGAGTGTCAGAGTGTGTCAGAGAATGTCAGAGAGCGATAGTGTGTCAGAGTGTGTCAGAGTGTGTCACAGAGTGTCAGAGAGTGTCAGAGAGTGATAGAGAGTGTCAAATTGTGTCAGAGAGTGATAGAGAGCGATAGAGAGTGTCAGAGAGTTTCAGACTGTGTCAGAGAGTAACAGAGAGTGATAGAGAGTTTCAGAGAGTTTCAGACTGTGTCAGAGAGTGTCAGAGAGTGATGGAAAGTGTCAGAGAGTGATAGAGAGTGTCAGTGATTGATAGAGAGTGTCTGAGAGTGTCCGAGATTGATAGAGAGTGTCAGAGAGTAACAGAGAGTGATAGAGAGTTTCAGAGAGTTTCAGACTGTGTCAGAGAGTGTCAGAGAGTGATAGAAAGTGTCAGAGAGTGATAGAGAGTGTCTGTGATTGTCTGAGAGTGACAGAGAGTGTCTGAGGGTGTCAGTCAGTGTCAGAGAGTGATGGAGAGTGTCTGAGAGTGTCAGATAATGTCAGAGTGTGTCAGAGAATGTCAGAGAGCGATAGAGTGTGTCAGAGTGTGTCACAGAGTGTCAGAGAGAGTCAGAGAGTGATAGAGAATGTCAGAGAGTGTCAGAGTGTGTCAGAGAGTGTCAGAGAGTGATAAAGAGTGTCAGAGAGAGTGTGCGTGTGTCAGAGAGTTTCAGAGAGTGTCAGAGAGTGAGAGCGAATGTCTGAGAGTGTCTGAGAGATACAGAGAGTGACTGAAAGTTTCAGTGAGTGTCAGAGAGTGATAGAGAGTGTCTGAGAGTGTATGAGAGTGTCAGCGAGTGATAGAGACTGATAGAGAGTTTCTGAGAATGTCAGTGAGTGTCAGAGAGTGATAGAGAGTGATGGAGAGTGTCTGAGAGTGTCAGAGAGTGACAGCGCGTGTCTGAGAGTGTCAGTGAGTGTCAGAGAGTGTTTAGAGAGTGTCTGAGAGGCTCTGAGATTGTCAGAGATTGTCAGAGTGTGTCAGAGAGTGATAGAGAGTGAGAGAGAGTGTCTGAGAGTTTCTGAGAGTGTCAGAGTGTGTCAGAGAGTGTCAGTGAGTGATAGAGAGTGTCAGAGAGTGATGGAGAGAGTCTGAGAGTGTCAGAAAGTGATAGAGAGTGTAAGAGAGTGATAGAGAGTGTAAGAGAGTGTCAGAGACAGTCAGAGTGCGTCAGAGAGTGATAGAGAGTGATAGAGAGTGTCTGAGAGTGTCAGAGAGTGTCAGAGTGTGTCAGAGAGTGTCAGAGAGTGTCAGAGAGTGATAGAGAGTGATAGACAGTGATCGAGAGTGATAGAGAGTGTCTGAGTGTGTCAGAGTGTGTCAGAGAGTGATAGAGAGTGATGGAGAGTGTCGGAGAGTTTCATAGAGTGTCAGAGTGTGTCAGAGAGTGTCAGAGAGTGATAGACAGTGATCGAGAGTGATAGAGAGTGTCTGAGAGTGATGGAGCGTGTCTGAGAGTGATAGAGAGTGTCAGAGAGTGTCAGAGAGTGTCAGAGAGTGTCAGAGAGTGATAGAGAGTGATAGAGATTGATAGCGAGTGTCTGAGAGTGTCAGAGAGTGTCAGAGTGTGATAGAAAGTGTCAGAGAATGTCTGAGAGGTTCAGAGATTGAGATAAAGTGTCAGAGAGTGTCTGAGAGAGTCAGAGAGTGTCAGAGAGTGATAGAGAGTGTCCGAGAGTGTCAGAGAGTGATAGAGAGTGTCTTTGAGTGTCAGAGAGTGATAGAGAGTGATATAAAGTGTCAGAGAGTGATAGAGAGTGTCAGAGTGTGTCAGAGAGTGTCAGAGAGTGTCAAGAGTGATAGAGAGTGTCAGAGAGTGTCAGAGTGTGTCAGAGAGTGTCAGAGAGTTAGAGAGAGGTTCTGAGAGTGTCTGAGAGTGTCAGCGAGTGAGAGAGAGTGATAGAGAGTGATAGAGAGTGTCAGAGATTGTCAGAGTGTGTCACAGAGTGATAGAGAGTGATAGAGAGTGTCTGAGAGTGTCAGAGAGTGTCAGAGTGTGTCAGAGAGTGATAGTGAGTGATAGAGAGTGTCTGAGAGTGTCAGAGTGTGTCAGAGAGTGTCAGTGAGTGATAGAGAGTGTCAGAGAGCGATAGAGAGTGTCTGAGAGTGTCAAATAGTGATAGAGAGTGTCAGAGAGTGATAGAGAGTGTCAGAGAGTGTCAGAGACAGTCAGAGTGTGTCAGAGAGTGATAGAGAGTGATAGAGAGTGATAGAGAGTGTCTGAGAGTGTCAGAGAGTGTCAGAGTGTGTCAGAGAGTGATAGAGAGTGATAGATAGTGATAGACAGTGATACAGAGTGATAGAGAGTGTCTGAGTGTGTCAGAGTGTGTCAGAGAGTGTCAGATCGTGTCAGAGTGAGTCAGAGTGTGCCAGAGTGTGATAGAGAGTGATGGAGAGTGTCAGAGAGTTTCAAAGAGTGATAGATAGTGACAGAGAGTGATATAGATTGAAAGAGAGTGTCTGAGAGTGAGAGAGTCAGAGAGAGTCTGAGAGTGTCAGAGAGTGTCTGACAGTGTCAGAGAGTGATGGAGAGTGAAAGAGAGTGTCATAGAGAATCTGAGAGTGTTAGGGAGTGATAGGGAGTGTCATAGAGGGATACAGAGTGAAAGAGAGTGTCTGAGAGTGTCAGAGATTGTCAGACAGTGTCAGAGAGTGATAGAAAGTGTCTGAGATTGTCTGAGATTATCTGAGAGTGTCAGAGAGTGTCAGAGTGTGATAGAAAGTGTCTGAGAGTTTCAGAGACAGTCAGAGTGTGTCAGAGAGTGATGGAGAGTGATAGAGAGTGTCTGAGAGTGTCAGAGAGTGTCAGAGTGTGTCAGAGTGTGTCAGAGAGTGATAGAGAGTGTCTGAGAGTGATAGAGAGTGTCTGAGAGTGTCAGAGAGTGTCAGAGAGTGATAGAGAAAGTCAGAGAGTGATAGAGAGTGCCTGAGAATGATAGAGAGTGATAGAGTGTGATAGAGAGTGTCTTTGAGTGTCAGAGAGTGTCAGAGAGTGATAGAGAATGTCAGAGAGTGATCGAGAGTCTCTGAGAGTGTCTGTGAGTGACAGAGTATGTCAGAGAGTGATATAGAGTGACAGAGATTGTCAGAGTGTGTCAGAGAGAGTCAGAGAGTGTCAGAGTGTGTCAGAGAGTGATAGAGAGTGTCTGAGAGTGATAGAGAGTGTCTGAGAGTGATAGAGAGTGTCTGAGAGTGTCAGAGACTGTCAGAGAGTGATAGAGAGTGATAGAGAGTGATAGAGAGTGTCTTTGAGTGGCAGAGAGTGTCAGAGAGTGATAGAGAATGTCAGAGCGTGATCGAGAGAGTCTGAGAGTGTCTGTGAGTGACAGAGTATGTCAGAGAGTGATAGAGAGTGTCAGAGATTGTCAGAGTGTGTCAGAGCGAGTCAGAGAGTGTCAGAGTGTGTCAGAGAATAACAGAGAGGGATATAGAGTGATAGAGTGTGTCTGAGAGTGTCAGAAAGTGTCAGAGTTTGTCAGAGAGTGATAGAGAGTGATAGAGAGTGTCTGAGAGTGTCAGAGTGTGTCAGAGAGCAACAGAGAGTGACAGACAGTGATAGAGAGTGTCAGAGAATGTCAGAGACTCTCAGAGTTTGATAGAGAGTGAGAGAGAGTGTCTGAGAGTGTCAGAAAGTGTCAGAGTGCATCAGAGAGTGATAGAGAGTGATAAAAAGTGTCAGAGAGTGATAGAGAGTGTCTGAGAGTGTCAGAGAGTGATAGAGAGTGTCTGAGAGTTTCAGAGAATGTCAGAGAGTGATAGAGAGTGTCTGAGAGTGATAGAGACTGTCTGAGAGTGTCAGAGACTGTCAGAAAGTGATAGAGAGTGATCGAGAGTGTCAGAGAGTGATAGAGAGTGTCTGAGAGTTTCAGAGAATGTCAGAGAGTGATAGAGAGTGTCAGAGAGTGTCAGAGAGTGATAGAGAGTGTCTGAGAGTGTCAGTGACTGTCAGAGAGTGATAGCGAGTGTCCGAGAGTGTCTGAGAGTGTCCGAGAGTGTCAGAGTGTGTCAGAGAGTGTCAGAGAGTGATAGAGAGTGTCTGAGAGTGTCATAGAGTGATAGAGAGTGTCTGAGTGTGTCAGAGAGTGATAGAGAGTGTCAAACTGTGTCAGAGAGTGATAGAGAGTGATGGAGAGTGTCAGAGAGTTTCAGAGTGTGTCAGAGAGTGTCAGAGAGTGATAGAAAGTGTCAGAGAGTGATAGAGAGTGTCTGAGAGTGTCTGAGAGTGGCAGAGAGTGTCTGAGGGTGTCAGTCAGTGTCAGAGAGTGATAGAGTGTGTCTGAGAGTGTCAGAGATTGTCAGATTGTGTCAGAGTGTGTCAGAGAGCGATGGAGAGTGATAGAGAGTGTCTGACAGTGTCAGAGAGTGTCAGAGTGTGTCAGAGAATGTCAGAGAGCGATAGAGTGTGTCAGAGAGTGTCAGAGAGTGATAGAGAGTGTCAGAGAGTGATAGAGAGTGTCAGAGTGTGTCAGAGAGTGTCAGAGAGTGATAGAGAGTGTCAGAGAGAGTGTGAGTGTGTCAGAGAGTTTCAGAGAGTGTCAGAGAGTGAGAGAGAGTGTCTGAGAGTGTCTGAGAGAGACAGAGAGTGTCTGAGAGTTTCAGTTAGTGTCAGAGAGTGATAGAGAGTGTCTGAGAGTGTCTGAGAGTGTCTGAGAGTGTCAACGAGTGATCGAGAGTGATAGAGAGTGTCTGAGAGTGTCAGCGAGGTTTGGAGAGTGATAGAGAGTTTCTGAGCATGTCAGAGAGTGTCAGAGAGTGATAGAGATTGATAGAGAGTGTCTGAGATTGTCAGAGAGTGACAGAGCGTGTCTGAGAGTGTCAGTGAGTGACAGAGAGTGATAGAGAGTGTCTGAGAGTGTCAGAGAGTGTCCGAGTGTGTCAGAGAGTGATAGAGAGTGATAGAGAGTGATAGACAGTGAGAGAGAGTGATAGAGAGTGTCTGAGTGTGTCAGAGTGTGTCAGAGAGTGTCAGATAGTGTCAGATAGTGTCAGAGATGGTCAGAGTGAATCAGAGTGTGCCATAGAGTGATAGAGAGTGATGGAGAGTGTCTGAGAGTGTCAGAGAGTGTCTGACAGTGTCAGAGAGTGATGGAGAGTGAAAGAGAATGTCATAGAGAATCTGAGAGTGTTAGGGAGTGATAGGGACTGTCATAGAGGGATAGAGAGTGAAAGAGAGTGTCTGAGAGTGTCAGAGATTGTCAGACAGTGTCAGAGAGTGATATAAAGTGTCTGAGACTGTCTGAGATTATCTGAGAGTGTCAGAGAGTGTCAGAGTGTGATAGAAAGTGTCAGAGAATGTCTGAGAGGTTCAGAGATTGATATAAAGTGTCAGAGAGTGTCTGAGAGAGTCAGAGAGTGTCAGAGAGTGATAGAGAGTGTCCGAGAGTGTCAGAGAGTGATAGAGAGTGTCTTTGAGTGTCAGAGAGTGTCAGAGAGTGATAGAGAGTGATAGAAAGTGTCAGAGAGTGATAGAGAGTGTCAGAGTGTGTCAGAGAGTGTCAGAGAGTGTCAAGAGTGATAGAGAGTGTCAGAGAGTGTCAGAGTGTGTCAGAGAGTGTCAGAGAGTTAGAGAGAGTGTCTGAGAGTGTCTGAGAGTGTCAGCGAGTGATAGAGAGTGATAGAGAGTGTCTGAGAGTGTCAGAGATTGTCCGAGTGTGTCACAGAGTGATAGAGAGTGATAGAGAGTGTCTGAGAGTGTCAGAGAGTGTCAGAGTGTGTCAGAGAGTGTCAGAGAGTGATAGACAGTGATCGAGAGTGATAGAGAGTGTCTGAGAGTGATGGAGCGTGTCTGAGAGTGATAGAGAGTGTCAGAGAGTGTCAGAGAGTGTCAGAGAGTGATAGAGAGTGATAGAGATTGATAGCGAGTGTCTGAGAGTGTCAGAGAGTGTCAGAGAGTGTCAGAGAGTGATAGAGAGTGATAGAGATTGATAGCGAGTGTCTGAGAGTGTCAGAGAGTGTCAGAGTGTGTCAGAGAGTGTCAGAGAGTGATAGAGAGTGTCTGAGAGTGTCATCGAGTGATAGAGAGTGGCTGAGAGTGTCAGAGAGTGATAGCGAGTGTCAAATTGTGTCAGAGAGTGAAAGAGAGTGCAAGAGAGTGTCAGAGAGTTTCAGAGTGTGTCAGAGAGTGATAGAAAGTGTCAGAGAGTGATAGAGAGTGCATGAGAGTGTCTGAGAGTGACAGAGAGTGTCTGAGGGTGTCAGTCAGTGTCAGAGAAAGTTAGAGAGCGTCTGAGATAGTCAGAGATTGTCAGATTGTGTCAGAGTGTGTCAGAGAGTGATGGAGAGTGATAGAGAGTGTCTGACAGTGTCAGAGAGTGTCAGAGTGTGTCAGAGAATGTCAGAGAGCGATAGAGTGTGTCAGAGTGTGTCAGAGAGTGTCAGAGAGTGTCAGAGAGTGATAGAGAGTGTCAGAGAGAGTGTGAGTGTGTCAGAGAGTTTCAGAGAGTGTCAGAGAGTGAGAGAGAGTGTCTGAGAGTGTCTGAGAGAGACAGAGAGTGTCTGAGGGTTTTAGTGAGTGTCAGAGAGTGATAGAAAGTGTCTGAGAGTGTCAGCGAGTGATAGAGAGTGATAGAGAGTGTCTGAGAGTGTCTGAGAGTGTCTGAGAGTGTCAGTGAGTGATAGAGAGTGATAGAGAGTGTCTGAGAATGTCAGAGAGTGTCACAGAGTGATAGAGAGTGTCTGAGAGTGTCAGAGAGTGACAGAGCGTGTTTGAGAGTGTCATTGAGTGTCAGAGAGTGTTTAGAGAGTGTCTGAGAGTGTCTGAGAGTGTCAGAGATTGTCAGAGTGTGTCAGAGAGTGATAGTGAGTGATAGAGAGTGTCTGAGAGTGTCAGAGTGTGTCAGAGAGTGTCAGTGAGTGATAGAGAGTGTCAGAGAGCGATAGAGAGTGTCTGAGAGTGTCAAATAGTGATAGAGAGTGTCAGAGAGTGATAGAGAGTGTCAGAGAGTGTCAGAGACAGTCAGAGTGTGTCAGAGAGTGATAGAGAGTGATAGAGAGTGATAGAGAGTGTCTGAGAGTGTCAGAGAGTGTCAGAGTGTGTCAGAGAGTGATAGAGAGTGATAGATAGTGATAGACAGTGATACAGAGTGATAGAGAGTGTCTGAGTGTGTCAGAGTGTGTCAGAGAGTGTCAGATCGTGTCAGAGTGAGTCAGAGTGTGCCAGAGAGTGATAGAGAGTGATGGAGAGTGTCAGAGAGTTTCAAAGAGTGATAGATAGTGACAGAGAGTGATATAGATTGATAGAGAGTGTCTGAGAGTGAGAGAGTCAGAGAGAGTCTGAGAGTGTCAGAGAGTGTCTGACAGTGTCAGAGAGTGATGGAGACTGAAAGAGAGTGTCATAGAGAATCCGAGAGTGTTAGGGAGTGATAGGGAGTGTCATAGAGGGATAGAGAGTGAAAGAGAGTGTCTGAGAGTGTCAGAGATTGTCAGACAGTGTCAGAGAGTGACAGAAAGTGTCTGAGATTGTCTGAGATTATCTGAGAGTGTCAGAGAGTGTCAGAGTGTGATAGAAAGTGTCTGAGAGTTTCAGAGACAGTCAGAGTGTGTCAGAGAGTGATGGAGAGTGATAGAGAGTGTCTGAGAGTGTCAGAGAGTGTCAGAGTGTGTCAGAGTGTGTCAGAGAGTGATAGAGAGTGTCTGAGAGTGATAGAGAGTGTCTGAGAGTGTCAGAGAGTGATAGAGAAAGTCAGAGAGTGATAGAGAGTGCCTGAGAGTGATAGAGAGTGTCTTTGAGTGTCAGAGAGTGTCAGAGAGTGATAGAGAATGTCAGAGAGTGATCGAGAGTCTCTGAGAGTGTCTGTGAGTGACAGAGTATGTCAGAGAGTGATATAGAGTGTCAGAGATTGTCAGAGTGTGTCAGAGAGAGTCAGAGAGTGTCAGAGTGTGTCAGAGAGTAACAGAGAGGGATATAGAGCGATAGAGTGTATCTGAGAGTGTCAGAAAGTGTCAGAGTTTGTCAGAGAGGGATAGAGAGTGATAGAGAGTGTCTGAGAGTGTCAGAGTGTGTCAGAGAGTGTCAGAGAGTGATAGAGAGTGTCAGTGAGTGATAGAGACTGTCTCAGAGTGTCAGAGATTGATAGAGAGTTTCTGAGAGTGTCAGAGAGTGTCAGAGAGCAACAGAGAGTGACAGACAGTGATAGAGAGTGTCAGAGAATGTCAGAGACTCTCAGAGTGTGTCAGAGTTTGATAGAGAGTGAGAGAGAGTGATAGAGAGTGATAGAAAGTGTCAGAGTGTGATAGAGAGTGTCTGAGAGTGTCAGAGAGTGATAGAGAGTGTCAGAGAGTTTCAGAGAATTTCAGAGAGTGATAGAGAGTGCCAAAGAGTGATAGAGAGTGTCTGAGAGTGTCAGAGACTGTCAGAGAGTGATAGAGAGTGTCAGAGAGTGATAGCGAGTGTCTGAGAGTGTCTGAGTGTGTCAGAGAGAGTCAGAGTGTGTCAGAGAGTGATAGAGAGTGTCTGAGAGTGTCATAGAGTGATAGAGAGTGTCTGAGAGTGTCAGAGAGTGATAGAGAGTGTCAAATTGTGTCAGAGAGTGATCGAGAGTGATGGAGAGTGTCAGAGAGTTTCAGAGAGTGTCAGAGAGTGTCAGAGAGTGATAGAAAGTGTCAGAGAGTGATAGAGAGTGTCTGAGAGTGTCTGAGAGTGACAGAGAGTGTCTGAGGGTTTCAGTCAGTGTCAGAGAGTGATAGAGTGTGTCTGAGAGTGTCAGAGATTGTCAGATTGTGTCAGAGTGTGTCAGAGAGTGATGGAGAGTGACAGAGAGTGTCTGACAGTGTCAGAGAGTGTCAGAGTGTGTCAGAGAATGTCAGAGAGCGATAGAGTGTGTCAGAGTGTGTCAGAGAGTGTCGGAGAGTGTCAGAGAGTGATAGAGAGTGTCAGAGTGAGTCCGAGAGTGTCAGAGAGTGATAGAGAGTGTCAGAGAGAGTGTGAGTGTGTCAGAGAGTTTCAGAGAGTGTCAGAGAGTGAGAGAGAGTGTCTGAGAGTGTCTGAGAGAGACAGAGAGTGTCTGAGAGTGTCAACGAGTGATAGAGAGTGATAGAGAGTGTCTGAGAGTGTCAGCGAGTGATAGAGAGTGATAGAGAGTTTCTGAGAATGTCAGAGACTGTCAGAGAGTGATAGAGATTGATAGAGAGTGTCTGAGATTGTCAGAGAGTGACAGAGCGTGTCTGAGAGTGTCAGTGAGTGATAGAGAGTGATAGAGAGTGTCTGAGAGTGTCAGAGAGTGTCAGAGTGTGTCAGAGAGTGATAGAGAGTGATAGAGAGTGATAGACAGTGATAGAGAGTGAAAGAGAGTGTCTGAGTGTGACAGAGTGTGTCAGAGTGTGTCAGATAGTGTCAGAGATGGTCAGAGTGAGTCAGAGTGTGCCATGGAGTGATAGAGAGTGATGGAGAGTGTCTGAGAGTGTCAGAGAGTGTCTGACAGTGTCAGAGAGTGATGGAGAGTGAAAGAGAGTGTCATAGAGAATCTGATAGAGAGTGTCTGAGAGTGTCAGAGAGTGATAGAGAGTGTCAGAGAGTTTCAGAGAATGTCAGAGAGTGATAGAGAGTGTCAGAGAGTGATAGAGAGTGTCTGAGAGTGTCAGAGACTGTCAGAGAGTGATAGAGAGTGTCAGAGAGTGATAGCGAGTGTCTGAGAGTGTCTGAGAGTGTCAGAGAGAGTCAGAGTGTGTCAGAGAGTGATAGAGAGTGTCTGAGAGTGTCATAGAGTGATAGAGAGTGTCTGAGAGTGTCAGAGAGTGATAGAGAGTGTCAAATTGTGTCAGAGAGTGATCGAGAGTGATGGAGAGTGTCAGAGAGTTTCAGAGAGTGTCAGAGAGTGTCAGAGAGTGATAGAAAGTGTCAGAGAGTGATAGAGAGTGTCTGAGAGTGTCTGAGAGTGACAGAGAGTGTCTGAGGGTTTCAGTCAGTGTCAGAGAGTGATAGAGAGTGTCTGAGAGTGTCAGAGATTGTCAGATTGTGTCAGAGTGTGTCAGAGAGTGATGGAGAGTGACAGAGAGTGTCTGACAGTGTCAGAGAGTGTCAGAGTGTGTCAGAGAATGTCAGAGAGCGATAGAGTGTGTCAGAGTGTGTCAGAGAGTGTCGGAGAGTGTCAGAGAGTGATAGAGAGTGTCAGAGTGAGTCTGAGAGTGTCAGAGAGTGATAGAGAGTGTCAGAGAGAGTGTGAGTGTGTCAGAGAGTTTCAGAGAGTGTCAGAGAGTGAGAGAGAGTGTCTGAGAGTGTCTGAGAGAGACAGAGAGTGTCTGAGAGTTTCAGTTAGTGTCAGAGAGTGATAGAGAGTGTCTGAGAGTGTCAACGAGTGATAGAGAGTGATAGAGAGTGTCTGAGAGTGTCAGCGAGTGATAGAGAGTGATAGAGAGTTTCTGAGAATGTCAGAGACTGTCAGAGAGTGATAGAGATTGATAGAGAGTGTCTGAGATTGTCAGAGAGTGACAGAGCGTGTCTGAGAGTGTCAGTGAGTGATAGAGAGTGATAGAGAGTGTCTGAGAGTGTCAGAGAGTGTCAGAGTGTGTCAGAGAGTGATAGAGAGTGATAGAGAGTGATAGAGAGTGATAGAGAGTGAAAGAGAGTGTCTGAGTGTGACAGAGTGTGTCAGAGTGTGTCAGATAGTGTCAGAGATGGTCAGAGTGAGTCAGAGTGTGCCATAGAGTGATAGAGAGTGATGGAGAGTGTCTGAGAGTGTCAGAGAGTGTCTGACAGTGTCAGAGAGTGATGGAGAGTGAAAGAGAGTGTCATAGAGAATCTGAGAGTGTTAGGGAGTGATAGGGAGTGTCATAGAGGGATAGAGAGTGAAAGAGATTGTCTGAGAGTGTCAGAGATTGTCAGACAGAGTCAGAGAGTGATAGAAAGTGTCTGAGACTGTCTGAGATTATCTGAGAGTGTTAGAGTGTGTCAGAGTGTGATAGAAAGTGTCAGAGAGTGTCTGAGAGGTTCAGAGATTGATATAAAGTGTCAGAGAGTGTCTGAGAGAGTCAGAGAGTGTCAGAGAGTGATAGAGAGTGTCCGAGAGTGTCAGAGAGTGATAGAGAGTGATAGAGTGTGATAGAGAGTGTCTTTGAGTGTCAGAGAGTGATAGAGAGTGATAGAAAGTGTCAGAGAGTGATAGAGAGTGTCAGAGAGTGTCAAGAGTGATAGAGAGTGTCAGAGAGTGTCAGAGAGTGTCAGAGTGTGTCAGAGAGTGTCAGAGAGTTATAGAGAGTGTCAGAGAGAGTGTGAGTGTGTCAGAGAGTTTCAGAGAGCGTCAGAGAGTGAGAGAGTGTGTCTGAGAGTGTCTGAGAGAGACAGAGAGTTTCTGAGAGTTTCAGTGAGTGTCAGAGAGTGATAGAGAGTGTCTGAGAGTGTCAGAGAGTGTCAGAGTGTGTCAGAGAGTGATAGAGAGTGATAGAGAGTGATAGACAGTGATAGAGAGTGATAGAGAGTGTCTGAGTGTGTCAGAGTGTGTCAGAGAGTGTCAGATAGTTTCAGAGATGGTCAGAGTGAGTCAGAGTGTGCCAGAGAGTGATAGAGAGTGATGGAGAGTGTCAGAGAGTTTCATCGAGTGATAGATAGTGTCAGAGAGTGATATAGAGTGATGGAGAGCGTCTGAGAGTGTCTGAGAGAGTCAGAGAGTGCCTGAGAGTGTCAGAGAGTGTCTGACAGTGTCAGAGAGTGATGGAGAGTGAAAGAGAGCGTCATAGAGAATCTGAGAGTGTTAGGGAGTGATAGGGAGTGTCATAGAGGGATACAGAGTGAAATAGAGTGTCTGAGAGTGTCAGAGATTGTCAGACAGTGTCAGAGAGTGATAGTAAGTGTCAGAGAGTGTCTGAGAGGTTCAGAGAGTAATATAAAGTGTCAGAGAGTGTCTGAGAGAGTCAGAGAGAGTCAGAGAGTGTCAGAGAGTGAGAGTGTCCGAGAGTGTCAGAGAGTGATAGAGAGTGATAGAGTGTGATAGAGAGTGTCTTTGAGTGTCAGAGAGTGTCATAGTGTGAAAGAGAAAGTCAGAGAGTGATCGAGTGTATCTGAGAGTGTCTGTGAGTGACAGAGTATGTCAGAGAGTGATAGAGAGTGTCAGAGAGTGTCAGAGTGTGTCAGACAGTGTCAAACAGTGTCAGAGAGTGTCAGAGAGTGTCAGAGAGTGTCAGAGTGTGTCAGAGAGTAACAGAGAGGGATAGAGAGTGATAGAGAGTGTCTGAGAGTGTCAGAAAGTGTCAGAGTGTGTCAGAGAGTGATGGAGAGTGATAGAGCGTGTCTGAGAGTGTCAGAGTGTGTCAGAGTGTGTCAGAGATTGATAGAGAGTGTCAGTGAGTGACAGAGAGTGTCTGAGAGTGTCAGAGAGTGATAGAGAGTGTCAGAGAGTGATAGAAAGTTTCTGAGATTGTCAGAGTGTGTCAGAGAGTGTCAGAGAATGTCTGAGTGTGTCAGAGAGTAACAGAGAGTGATAGAGAGTGATAGAGAGTGTCAGAGAGGGTCAGAGAATGATAGAGAGTGATAGAGAGTGTCTGAGAGTGTCAGAAAGTGTCAGAGTGTGTCAGAGAGTGATGGAGAGTGATAGAGCGTGTCTGAGAGTGTCAGAGTGTGTCAGAGAGTGTCAGAGATTGATAGAGAGTGTCAGAGATTGATAGAGAGTGTCTGAGAGTGTCAGAGAGTGATAGAGAGTGTCAGAGAGTGATAGAAAGTTTCTGAGATTGTCAGAGTGTGTCAGAGAGTGTCAGAGAATGTCAGAGTGTGTCAGAGAGTAACAGAGAGTGATAGAGAGTGATAGAGAGTGTCAGAGAGGGTCAGAGAATGATAGAGAGTGATAGAGAGTGTCTGAGAGTGTCAGAAAGTGTCAGAGTGTTTCAGAGAGTGATAGAGAGTGATAGAACGTGTCAGAGAGTGATAGAGAGTGTCTGAGAGTGTCAGAGAGTGATAGAGAGTGTCTGAGAGTTTCAGAGAATGTCAGAGAGTGATAGAGAGTGTCTGACAGTGATAGTGAGTGTCTGAGAGTCATAGAGAGTGTCTGAGCGTGTCAGAGACTGTCAGAGAGTGTCAGAGAGTGATAGAGAGTGTCCGAGAGTGTCAGAGAGTGATAGAGAGTGATAGAGTGTGATAGAGAGTGTCAGAAAGTGTCAGAGAGTGTCAGAGAGTGATCGAGAGTGTCTGAGAGTGTCAGAGTGTGTCAGAGAGTAACAGAGAGGGATAGAGAGTGATAGAGTGTGTCTGAGAGTGTCAGAAAGTGTCAGAGTGTGTCAGAGAGTGATAGAGTGTGATAGAGAGTGTCTGAGAGTGTCATAGTGTGTCAGAGAGTGTCAGAGAGTGATAGAGAGTGATATAAAGTGTCAGAGAGTGTCTGAGAGAGTCAGAGAGAGTCAGAGAGAGTCAGAGAGTGTCAGAGAGTGATAGAGAGTGTCCGAGAGTGTCAGAGAGTGATAGAGAGTGATAGAGTGTGATAGAGAGCGTCTTTGAGTGTCAGAGAGTGTCAGAGAGTGATAGAGAAAGTCAGAGAGTGATCGAGTGTGTCTGAGAGTGTCTGTGAGTGACAGAGTATGTCAGAGAGTGATATAGAGTGTCAGAGATTGTCAGAGTGTGTCAGAGAGTGTCAGAGAGTGTCAGAGTGTGTCAGAGAGTAACAGAGAGGGATAGAGAGTGATAGAGAGTGTCTGAGAGTATCAGAGACTGTCAGCGTGTGTCAGAGAGTGTCAGAGTGTGTCAGAGCGTAACAGAAAGGGATAGAGAGTGATAGAGACTGTCTGAGAGTGTCCGAGATTGATAGAGAGTGTCTGAGAGTGTCAGAGAGTGATAGAGCGTGTCAGAGAGTGATAGAAAGTGTCAGATATTGTCAGAGTGTGTCAGAGAATGTCAGAGTGTGTCAGAGAGTAACAGAGAGTGATAGAGAGTGATAGAGAGTGTCAGAGAGTGTCAGAGACTGTCAGAAAGTGTCAGAGTGTGTCAGAGAGTGATAGAGTGTGATAGAATGTGTCAGAGAGTGGTAGAGAGTGTCTGAGAGTGTCAGAGAGTGATAGAGAGTGTCTGAGAGTTTAAGAGAATGTCAGAGAGTGATAGAGAGTGTCTGACAGTGATAGTGAGTGTCTGAGTGTCATAGAGAGTGTCTGAGAGTGTCAGGACTGTCAGAGAGTGAAAGAGAGTGTCTGAGAGTGTCATAGAGTGATAGAGAGTGATAGAGGGTGATAGAGAGTATCTTTGAGTGTCAGAGAGTGATAGAGAATTTCAGAGAGTGATCGAGAGTGTCTGAGAGTGTCTGTGAGTGACAGAGTATGTCAGAGAGTGATAGAGAGCGTCAAAGATTGTCAGAGTGTGTCAGAGAGTGTCAGAGAGTGTCAGAGTGTGTCAGAGAGTAACAGAGAGAGATAGAGAGTGATAGAGAGTGTCTGAGAGTGTCAGAAAGTGTCAGAGTCTGTCAGAGAGTGATAGAGAGTGTCTGAGAGTGTCAGAGTGTGTCAGAGAGTGATAGAGAGTGTCTGAGAGTGTCAGAGATTGACTGAGAGCGTCTGAGAGTGTCAGAGAGTGATAGAGAGTGTCAGAGAGTAACAGAGAGTGATAGAGAGTTTCAGAGAGTTTCAGACTGTGTCAGAGAGTGTCAGAGAGTGATAGAAAGTGTCAGAGAGTGATAGAGAGTGTCTGTCATTGTCTGAGAGTGGCAGAGAGTGTCTGAGGGTGTCAGTCAGTGTCAGAGAGTGATGGAGAGTGTCTGAGAGTGTCAGAGAGTGTCAGAGTGTGTCAGAGAATGTCAGAGAGCGATAGTGTGTCAGAGTGTGTCAGAGTGTGTCACAGAGTGTCAGAGAGTGTCAGAGAGTGATAGAGAGTGTCAAATTGTGTCAGAGAGTGATAGAGAGCGATAGAGAGTGTCAGAGAGTTTCAGACTGTGTCAGAGAGTAACAGAGAGTGATAGAGAGTTTCAGAGAGTTTCAGACTGTGTCAGAGAGTGTCAGAGAGTGATGGAAAGTGTCAGAGAGTGATAGAGAGTGTCAGTGAGTGATAGAGAGTGTCTGAGAGTGTCCGAGATTGATAGAGAGTGTCAGAGAGTAACAGAGAGTGATAGAGAGTTTCAGAGAGTTTCAGACTGTGTCAGAGAGTGTCAGAGAGTGATAGAAAGTGTCAGAGAGTGATAGGGAGTGTCTGTGATTGTCTGAGAGTGACAGAGAGTGTCTGAGGGTGTCAGTCAGTGTCAGAGAGTGATGGAGAGTGTCTGAGAGTGTCAGATAATGTCAGAGTGTGTCAGAGAATGTCAGAGAGCGATAGAGTGTGTCAGAGTGTGTCACAGAGTGTCAGAGAGAGTCAGAGAGTGATAGAGAATGTCAGAGAGTGTCAGAGTCTGTCAGAGAGTGTCAGAGAGTGATAAAGAGTGTCAGAGAGAGTGTGCGTGTGTCAGAGAGTTTCAGAGAGTGTCAGAGAGTGAGAGCGAATGTCTGAGAGTGTCTGAGAGATACAGAGAGTGTCTGAAAGTTTCAGTGAGTGTCAGAGAGTGATAGAGAGTGTCTGAGAGTGTATGAGAGTGTCAGCGAGTGATAGAGACTGATAGAGAGTTTCTGAGAATGTCAGTGAGTGTCAGAGAGTGATAGAGAGTGATGGAGAGTGTCTGAGAGTGTCAGAGAGTGACAGCGCGTGTCTGAGAGTGTCAGTGAGTGTCAGAGAGTGTTTAGAGAGCGTCTGAGAGGCTCTGAGATTGTCAGAGATTGTCAGAGTGTGTCAGAGAGTGATAGAGAGTGAGAGAGAGTGTCTGAGAGTTTCTGAGAGTGTCAGAGTGTGTCAGAGAGTGTCAGTGAGTGATAGAGAGTGTCAGAGAGTGATGGAGAGAGTCTGAGAGTGTCAGAAAGTGATAGAGAGTGTAAGAGAGTGATAGAGAGTGTAAGAGAGTGTCAGAGACAGTCAGAGTGCGTCAGAGAGTGATAGAGAGTGATAGAGAGTGTCTGAGAGTGTCAGAGAGTGTCAGAGTGTGTCAGAGAGTGTCAGAGAGTGTCAGAGAGTGATAGAGAGTGATAGACAGTGATCGAGAGTGATAGAGAGTGTCTGAGTGTGTCAGAGTGTGTCAGAGAGTGATAGAGAGTGATGGAGAGTGTCGGAGAGTTTCATAGAGTGATAGATAGTGTCAGAGAGTGATATAGAGTGATAGAGAGTGTCTGGGAGTGTCAGAGAGTGATAGAGAGTGATCGAGTGTGATAGAGAGTGTCTGACAGTGTCAGAGAGTGTCAGAGAGTGATAGAGAAAGTCAGAGAGTGATCGAGTGTGTCTGAGAGTGTCTGTGAGTGACAGAGTATGTCAGAGAGTGATATAGAGTGTCAGAGAGTGTCAGAGTGTGTCAGAGAGTGTCAGAGAGTGTCAGAGAGTGTCGGAGTGTGTCAGAGAGTAACAGAGAGTGATAGAGAGTGTCTGAGAGTGTCAGAAAGTGTCAGAGTGTGTCAGAGAGTGATAGAGAGTAATAGAGAGTGTCTGAGAGTGTCAGAGTGTGCCAGAGAGTGTCAGAGAGTGATAGAGTGTGTCAGTGAGTGATAGAGAGTGTCTGAGAGTGTCAGAGATTGATAGAGAGTGACAGAGTATGTCAGAGAGTAACAGAGAGGGATAGAGAGTGATAGAGAGTGTCTGAGAGTGTCAGAAAGTGTCAGAGTCTGTCTGAGAGTGATAGAGAGTGTCTGAGAGTGTCAGAAAGTGTCAGAGTGTGTCAGAGAGTGATAGAGAGTGATCGAGAGTGTCTGAGAGTGTCAGAGTGTGTCAGAGAGTGTCAGCGAGTGATAGAGAGTGTCACTGAGTGATAGAGAGTGTCTGAGAGTGTCAGAGATTGATAGAGAGTGTCTGAGAGTGTCAGAGAGTGATAGAGAGTGTCAGTGAGTGATAGAGAGTGTCTGAGAGTGTCAGAGATTGATAGAGAGTGACAGAGTATGTCAGAGAGTGATAGAGAGTGTCAGAGATTGTCAGAGAGTGTCAGAGAGTGTCAGAGTGTGTCAGAGAGTAACAGAGAGGGATAGAGAGTGATAGAGAGTGTCTGAGAGTGTCAGAAAGTGTCAGAGTCTGTCCCGGAGTGATAGAGAGTGTCTGAGAGTGTCAGAGTGTGTCAGAGAGTGATATAGAGTGTCAGTGAGTGACAGAGAGTGTCTGAGAGTGTCAGCGATTGATAGAGAGTGTCAGAGAGTGTCAGAGAGTGATAGAGAGTGTATTTGAGTGTCAGAGAGTGTCAGAGAGTGATAGAGAAATTCAGAGAGTTATCGAGTGTGTCTGAGAGTGTCTGTGAGTGACAGAGTATGTCACAGAGTGATAGAGAGTGTCTGAGAGTGTCAGAAAGTGTCAGAGTGTGTCAGAGAGTGATATAGAGTGATAGAGAGTGTCAGTGAGTGATAGAGAGTTTCTGAGAGTGTCAGAGATTGATAGAGAGTGTCTGAGAGTGTCAGAGAGTGATAGAGAGTGTCAGAGAGTGTCAGAGAGTAACAGAGAGTGAGAGAGAGCTTCAGAGAGTTTCAGACTGTGTCAGAGAGTGTCAGAGAGTGATAGAAAGTAGTCAGAGAGTGATAGAGAGTGTCTGAGATTGTCTGAGAGTGACAGAGAGTGTCTGAGGGTGTCAGTCAGTGTCAGAGAGTGATGGAGAGTGTCTGAGAGTGTCAGAGTGTGTCAGAGAATGTCAGAGAGCGATAGTGTGTCAGAGTGTGTCACAGAGTGTCAGAGAGTGTCAGAGAGTGATAGAGAGTGTCAAATTGTGTCAGAGAGTGATAGAGAGTGTCTGAGAGTGTCAGAGACTGTCAGAGAGTGATAGAGAGTGATAGAGAGTGTCAGAGAGTGATAGAGTGTCTGAGAGTTTCAGAGAATGTCAGAGAGTGATGGAGAGTGTCTGAGAGTGATAGAGACTGTCTGAGAGTGTCAGAGAGTGTCAGAGAGTGATAGAAAGTTTCTGAGATTGTCAGAGTGTGTCAGAGAGTGTCAGAGAATGTCAGAGTGTGTCAGAGAGTAACAGAGAGTGATAGAGAGTGATAGAGAGTGTCAGAGAGTGTCAGAGACTGTCAGAGTGTGTCAGAGTTTGATAGAGAGTGATAGAACGTGTCAGAGATTGATAGAGAGTGTCTGAGATTGATCAAGAGTGTCTGAGAGTGTCAGAGTGTGTCAGAGAGTAACAGAGAGGGATAGAAAGTGATAGAGTGTGCCTGAGAGTGTCAGAAAGTGTCAGAGAGTGATAGAGAGTGTCAGAGAGTGTCTGAGAGTGTCAAAGTGTGTCAGAGAGTGTCAGAGAGTGATAGAGAGTGATACAAAGTGTCAGAGAGTGTCTGAGAGAGTCAGAGAGAGTCAGAGATTGTCAGAGAGTGATAGAGAGTGTCCGAGAGTGTCAGAGAGTGATAGAGAGTGATCGAGTGTGTCTGAGAGTGTCTGTGAGTGGCAGAGTATGTCAGAGAGTGATATAGAGTGTCAGAGAGTGTCAGAGTGTGTCAGGGAGTGTCAGAGAGTAACAGAGACGGATGGAGAGTGATAGAGAGTGTCTGAGAGTGTCAGAAAGTGTCAGAGTGTGTCAGAGAGTGATAGAGAGTGTCTGAGAGTGTCAGAGTGTGTCAGAGAGTGTCAGAGAGTGATAGTGAGTGTCAGTGAGTGGTAGAGAGTGTCTGAGAGTGTCAGAGATTGATAGAGAGTGTCTGAGAGTGTCAGAGAGTGATAGAGCGTGTCAGAGAGTGATAGAAAGTGTCAGAGAGTAACAGAGAGTGATAGAGAGCGATAGAGACTGTCAGAGAGTGTCAGAGCGTGTCTGAGAGTGTCAGTGAGTGATAGAGAGTGATAGAAAGTGTCTGAGAGTGTCAGAGAGTGTCAGAGTGTGTCAGAGAGTGATAGAGAGTGATAGAGAGTGATAGAGAGTGTCTGAGTGTGTCAGAGAGTGTCAGATAGTATCAGAGATGGTCAGAGTGAGTCAGAGTGTGCCATAGAGTGATAGAGAGTGATGGAGAGTGTCTGAGAGTGTCAGAGAGTGTCTGACAGTGTCAGAGAGTGATGGAGAGTGAAATAGAGTGTCATAGAGAAAATGAGAGTGTTTGGGAGTGATAGGGACTGTCATAGAGGGATAGAGAGTGAAAGAGAGTGTCTGAGAGTGTCAGAAATTGTTAGACAGTGTCAGAGAGTGATAGAAAGTGTCAGAGCGTGTCTGAGAGAGTCCGAGAGTGTCAGAGAGTGAAAGAGAGTGATAGAGGGTGATAGAGAGTGTCTTTGAGTGTCACAGAGTGTCAGAGAGTGATAGAAAGTGTCAGAGAGTGATAGAGAGTGTCAGAGTGTGTCAGAGAGTGTCAGAGAGTGATATAAAGTGTCTGAGACTGTCTGAGATTATCTGAGAGTGTCAGAGAGTGTCAGAGTGTGATAGAAAGTGTCAGAGCGTGTCTGAGAGAGTCCGAGAGTGTCAGAGAGTGAAAGAGAGTGATAGAGGGTGATAGAGAGTGTCTTTGAGTGTCACAGAGTGTCAGAGAGTGATAGAAAGTGTCAGAGAGTGATAGAGAGTGTCAGAGTGTGTCAGAGAGTGTCAGAGAGTGTCAGAGAGTGATAGAGTGTGTCAGAGAGTGTCAGAGTGTGTCAGAGAGTGTCAGAGAGTTATAGAGAGTGTCAGAGAGAGTGTGAGTGTGTCAGAGAGTTTCAGAGAGCGTCAGAGAGTGAGAGAGTGTGTCTGAGAGTGTCTGAGAGAGACAGAGAGTTTCTGAGAGTTTCAGTGAGTGTCAGAAAGTGATAGAGAGTGTCTGAGAGTGTCAGCGAGTGATAGAGAGTGTCTGAGAGTGTCTGAGAGTGTCTGATAGTGTCAGCGAGTAATAGAGAGTGATAGACAGTTTCTGAGAATGTCAGAGAGTGATAGAGAGTGTCTGAGAGTGTCAGAGAGTGACAGAGCGTGTCTGAGAGTGTCAGTGAGTGTCAGAGAGTGATAGAGAGTGTCTGAGAGTGTCTGAGAGTGTCAGCGAGTGATAGAGAGTGATAGAGAGCGTCTGAGAGTGTCAGAGATTGTCAGAGTGTGTCAGAGAGTGATAGAGAGTGATAGAGAGTTTCTGAGAGTGTCAGAGAGTGTCAGAGTGTGTCAGAGAGTGATAGAGAGTGATAGACAGTGATAGAGAGTGATAGAGAGTGTCTGAGAGTGTCTGAGAGTGTCAGAGAGTGACAGAGCGTGTCTGAGAGTGTCAGTGAGTGTCAGAGAGTGATAGAGAGTGTCTGAGAGTGTTAGCGAGTAATAGAGAGTGATAGACAGTTTCTGAGAATGTCAGAGAGTGATAGAGAGTGTCTGAGAGTGTCAGAGAGTGACAGAGCGTGTCTGAGAGTGTCAGTGAGTGTCAGAGAGTGATAGAGAGTGTCTGAGAGTGTCTGAGAGTGTCAGCGAGTGGTAGAGAGTGATAGAGAGCGTCTGAGAGTGTCAGAGATTGTCAGAGTGTGTCAGAGAGTGATAGAGAGTGATAGAGAGTTTCTGAGAGTGTCAGAGAGTGTCAGAGTGTGTCAGAGAGTGATAGAGAGTGATAGACAGTGATAGAGAGTGATAGAGAGTGTCTGAGAGTGTCAGAGAGTGACAGAGCGTGTCTGAGAGTGTCAGTGAGTGTCAGAGAGTGTCTGAGAGTGTCAGAGAGTGATAGAGAGTGTCAGAGAGTGATAGAAAGTTTCTGAGATTGTCAGAGTGTGTCAGAGAGTGTCAGAGAATGTCAGAGTGTGTCAGAGAGTAACAGAGAGGGATAGAGAGTGATAGAGAGTGTCGGAGAGTGTCAGAGACTGTCAGAGTGTGTCAGAGTTTGATAGAGAGTGTCTGAGATTGATCGAGAGTGTCTGAGAGTGTCAGAGTGTGTCAGAGAGTAACAGAGAGGGATAGAAAGTGATAGAGTGTGTCTGAGAGTGTCAGAACGTGTCAGAGTGTGTCAGAGAGTGATAGAGAGTGATAGAGAGTGTCTGAGAGTGTCAAAGAGTGTCAGAGAGTGTCAGAGAGTGTCAGAGAGTGATAGAGAGTGTCCGAGAGTGTCAGAGAGTGATAGAGAGTGATAGAGTGTGATAGAGAGTGTCTTTGAGTGTCAGAGTGTGTCAGAGAGTGATAGAGAAAGTCAGAGAGTGATCGAGTGTGTCTGAGAGTGTCTGTGAGTGGCAGAGTATGTCAGAGAGTGTCAGAGTGTGTCAGAGAGTGTCAGAGAGTAACAGAGACGGATGGAGAGTGATAGAGAGTGTCTGAGAGTGTCAGAAAGTGTCAGAGTGTGTCAGAGAGTGATAGAGAGTGATAGAGAGTGTCTGAGAGTGTCAGAGTGTGTCAGAGAGTGTCAGAGAGTGTCAGAGAGTGATAGAGAGTGTTAGTGAGTGGTAGAGAGTGTCTGAGAGTGTCAGAGATTGATAGAGAGTGTCTGAGAGTGTCAGAGAGTGATAGAGCGTGTCAGAGAGTGATAGAAAGTGTCAGAGAGTAACAGAGAGTGATAGAGAGCGATAGAGAGTGTCAGAGAGTGTCAGAGACTGTCAGAGTGTGTCAGAGTTTGATAGAGAGTGAGAGAGAGTGTCTGAGAGTGTCAGAAAGTGTCAGAGTGTGTCAGAGAGCGATAGAGAGTGATAGAATGTGTCAGAGAGTGATAGAGAGTGTCTGAGAGTGTCAGAGAGTGATAGAGCGTGTCTGAGAGTTTCAGAGAATGTCAGAGAGTGATAGAGAGTGTCTGACAGTGATAGTGAGTGTCTGAGTGTCATGGAGAGTGTCTGAGAGTGTCAGAGACTGTCAGAGAGTGTCAGAGAGTGATAGAGAGTGTCCGAGAGTGTCATAGAGTGAGAGAGAGTGATAGAGGGTGATAGAGAGTATCTTTGAGTGTCAGAGAGTGATAGAGAATTTCAGAGAGTGATCGAGAGTGTCTGAGAGTGTCTGTGAGTGACAGAGTATGTCAGAGAGTGATAGAGAGCGTCAGAGATTGTCAGAGTGTGTCAGAGAGTGTCAGAGATTGTCAGAGTGTGTCAGAGAGTAACAGAGAGGGATAGAGAGTGATAGAGAGTGTCTGAGAGTGTCAGAAAGTGTCAGAGTGTGTCAGAGAGTGATAGAGAGTGTCAGTGAGTGATAGAGAGTGTCTGAGAGTGTCAGAGATTGTTAGAGAGTGTCAGAGAGTGATAGAGAGTGTATTTGAGTGTCAGAGAGTGTCAGAGAGTGATAGAGAATGTCAGAGAGTTATCGAGTGTGTCTGAGAGTGTCTGTGAGTGTCAGAAAGTGTCAGAGTGTGTCAGAGTGATAGAGAGTGATAGAGAGTGTCTGAGAGTGTCAGAGTGTGTCAGAGAGTGTCAGAGATTGATAGAGAGTGTCAGTGAGTGATAGACAGTGTCTGCGAGTGTCAGAGAGTGTCAGAGTGTGTCAGAGAGTAACAGAGAGGGATAGAGAGTGATAGAGAGTGTCGGAGAGTGTCAGAGAGTGTCTGAGAGTGTCAGAGAGTGATAGAGAGTGTCGGAGAGTGATAGAAAGTTTCTGAGATTGTCAGAGTGTGTCAGAGAGTGTCAGAGAATGTCAGAGTGTGTCAGAGAGTAACATAGTGATAGAGAGTGATAGAGAGTGTCAGAGAGTGTCAGAGACTGTCAGAGTGTGTCAGAGTTTGATAGAGAGTGATAGAACGTGTCAGAGATTGATAGAGAGTGTCTGAGATTGATCGAGAGTGTCTGAGAGTGTCAGAGTGTGTCAGAGAGTAACAGAGAGGGATAGAAAGTGATAGAGTGTGTCTGAGAGTGTCAGAAAGTGTCAGAGTGTGTCAGAGAGTGATAGAGAGTGATAGAGAGTGTCTGAGAGTGTCAAAGTGTGTCAGAGTGTGTCAGAGAGTGACAGAGAGTGATAGAGAGTGTCTGAGAGTGTCAAAGTGTGTCAGAGAGTGTCAGAGAGTGTCAGAGAGTGTCAGAGTGTGTCAGAGAGTGTCAGAGAGTTATAGAGAGTGTCAGAGAGAGTGTGAGTGTGTCAGAGAGTTTCAGAGAGCGTCAGAGAGTGAGAGAGTGTGTCTGAGAGTGTCTGAGAGAGACAGAGAGTTTCTGAGAGTTTCAGTGAGTGTCAGAAAGTGATAGAGAGTGTCTGAGAGTGTCAGCGAGTGATAGAGAGTGTCTGAGAGTGTCTGAGAGTGTCTGATAGTGTCAGCGAGTAATAGAGAGTGATAGACAGTTTCTGAGAATGTCAGAGAGTGATAGAGAGTGTCTGAGAGTGTCAGAGAGTGACAGAGCGTGTCTGAGAGTGTCAGTGAGTGTCAGAGAGTGATAGAGAGTGTCTGAGAGTGTCTGAGAGTGTCAGCGAGTGATATAGAGTGATAGAGAGCGTCTGAGAGTGTCAGAGATTGTCAGAGTGTGTCAGAGAGTGATAGAGAGTGATAGAGAGTTTCTGAGAGTGTCAGAGAGTGTCAGAGTGTGTCAGAGAGTGATAGAGAGTGATAGACAGTGATAGAGAGTGATAGAGAGTGTCTGAGAGTGTCTGAGAGTGTCAGAGAGTGACAGAGCGTGTCTGAGAGTGTCAGTGAGTGTCAGAGAGTGATAGAGAGTGTCTGAGAGTGTTAGCGAGTAATAGAGAGTGATAGACAGTTTCTGAGAATGTCAGAGAGTGATAGAGAGTGTCTGAGAGTGTCAGAGAGTGACAGAGCGTGTCTGAGAGTGTCAGTGAGTGTCAGAGAGTGATAGAGAGTGTCTGAGAGTGTCTGAGAGTGTCAGCGAGTGGTAGAGAGTGATAGAGAGCGTCTGAGAGTGTCAGAGATTGTCAGAGTGTGTCAGAGAGTGATAGAGAGTGATAGAGAGTTTCTGAGAGTGTCAAAGAGTGTCAGAGTGTGTCAGAGAGTGATAGAGAGTGATAGACAGTGATAGAGAGTGATAGAGAGTGTCTGAGAGTGTCAGAGAGTGACAGAGCGTGTCTGAGAGTGTCAGTGAGTGTCAGAGAGTGTCTGAGAGTGTCAGAGAGTGATAGAGAGTGTCAGAGAGTGATAGAAAGTTTCTGAGATTGTCAGAGTGTGTCAGAGAGTGTCAGAGAATGTCAGAGTGTGTCAGAGAGTAACAGAGAGGGATAGAGAGTGATAGAGAGTGTCGGAGAGTGTCAGAGACTGTCAGAGTGTGTCAGAGTTTGATAGAGAGTGTCTGAGATTGATCGAGAGTGTCTGAGAGTGTCAGAGTGTGTCAGAGAGTAACAGAGAGGGATAGAAAGTGATAGAGTGTGTCTGAGAGTGTCAGAACGTGTCAGAGTGTGTCAGAGAGTGATAGAGAGTGATAGAGAGTGTCTGAGAGTGTCAAAGAGTGTCAGAGAGTGTCAGAGAGTGTCAGAGAGTGATAGAGAGTGTCCGAGAGTGTCAGAGAGTGATAGAGAGTGATAGAGTGTGATAGAGAGTGTCTTTGAGTGTCAGAGTGTGTCAGAGAGTGATAGAGAAAGTCAGAGAGTGATCGAGTGTGTCTGAGAGTGTCTGTGAGTGGCAGAGTATGTCAGAGAGTGTCAGAGTGTGTCAGAGAGTGTCAGAGAGTAACAGAGACGGATGGAGAGTGATAGAGAGTGTCTGAGAGTGTCAGAAAGTGTCAGAGTGTGTCAGAGAGTGATAGAGAGTGATAGAGAGTGTCTGAGAGTGTCAGAGTGTGTCAGAGAGTGTCAGAGAGTGTCAGAGAGTGATAGAGAGTGTTAGTGAGTGGTAGAGAGTGTCTGAGAGTGTCAGAGATTGATAGAGAGTGTCTGAGAGTGTCAGAGAGTGATAGAGCGTGTCAGAGAGTGATAGAAAGTGTCAGAGAGTAACGGAGAGTGATAGAGAGCGATAGAGAGTGTCAGAGAGTGTCAGAGACTGTCAGAGTGTGTCAGAGTTTGATAGAGAGTGAGAGAGAGTGTCTGAGAGTGTCAGAAAGTGTCAGAGTGTGTCAGAGAGCGATAGAGAGTGATAGAATGTGTCAGAGAGTGATAGAGAGTGTCTGAGAGTGTCAGAGAGTGATAGAGCGTGTCTGAGAGTTTCAGAGAATGTCAGAGAGTGATAGAGAGTGTCTGACAGTGATAGTGAGTGTCTGAGTGTCATGGAGAGTGTCTGAGAGTGTCAGAGACTGTCAGAGAGTGTCAGAGAGTGATAGAGAGTGTCCGAGAGTGTCATAGAGTGAGAGAGAGTGATAGAGGGTGATAGAGAGTATCTTTGAGTGTCAGAGAGTGATAGAGAATTTCAGAGAGTGATCGAGAGTGTCTGAGAGTGTCTGTGAGTGACAGAGTATGTCAGAGAGTGATAGAGAGCGTCAGAGATTGTCAGAGTGTGTCAGAGATTGTCAGAGATTGTCAGAGTGTGTCAGAGAGTAACAGAGAGGGATAGAGAGTGATAGAGAGTGTCTGAGAGTGTCAGAAAGTGTCAGAGTGTGTCAGAGAGTGATAGAGAGTGTCAGTGAGTGATAGAGAGTGTCTGAGAGTGTCAGAGATTGTTAGAGAGTGTCAGAGAGTGATAGAGAGTGTATTTGAGTGTCAGAGAGTGTCAGAGAGTGATAGAGAAAGTCAGAGAGTTATCGAGTGTGTCTGAGAGTGTCTGTGAGTGTCAGAAAGTGTCAGAGTGTGTCAGAGTGATAGAGAGTGATAGAGAGTGTCTGAGAGTGTCAGAGTGTGTCAGAGAGTGTCAGAGATTGATAGAGAGTGTCAGTGAGTGATAGACAGTGTCTGCGAGTGTCAGAGAGTGTCAGAGTGTGTCAGAGAGTAACAGAGAGGGATAGAGAGTGATAGAGAGTGTCGGAGAGTGTCAGAGAGTGTCTGAGAGTGTCAGAGAGTGATAGAGAGTGTCGGAGAGTGATAGAAAGTTTCTGAGATTGTCAGAGTGTGTCAGAGAGTGTCAGAGAATGTCAGAGTGTGTCAGAGAGTAACATAGTGATAGAGAGTGATAGAGAGTGTCAGAGAGTGTCAGAGACTGTCAGAGTGTGTCAGAGTTTGATAGAGAGTGATAGAACGTGTCAGAGATTGATAGAGAGTGTCTGAGATTGATCGAGAGTGTCTGAGAGTGTCAGAGTGTGTCAGAGAGTAACAGAGAGGGATAGAAAGTGATAGAGTGTGTCTGAGAGTGTCAGAAAGTGTCAGAGTGTGTCAGAGAGTGATAGAGAGTGATAGAGAGTGTCTGAGAGTGTCAAAGTGTGTCAGAGTGTGTCAGAGAGTGACAGAGAGTGATAGAGAGTGTCTGAGAGTGTCAAAGTGTGTCAGAGAGTGTCAGAGAGTGATAGAGAGTGTCCGAGAGTGTCAGAGAGTGATAGAGAGTGATAGAGTGTGATAGAGAGTGTCTTTGAGTGTCAGAGTGTGTCAGAGAGTGATAGAGAAAGTCAGAGAGTGATCGAGTGTGTCTGAGAGTGTCTGTGAGTGGCAGAGTATGTCAGAGAGTGATGTAGAGTGTCAGAGAGTGTCAGAGTGTGTCAGAGAGTGTCAGAGAGTAACAGAGAGGGATGGAGAGTGATAGAGAGTGTCTGAGAGTGTCAGAAAGTGTCAGAGTGTGTCAGAGAGTGATAGAGAGTGATAGAGAGAGTCTGAGAGTGTCAGAGTGTGTCAGAGAGTGTCAGAGAGTGATAGAGAGTGTCAGTGAGTGGTAGAGAGTGTCTGAGAGTGTCAGAGAGTGATAGAGCGTGTCAGAGAGTGATAGAAAGTGTCAGAGAGTAACAGAGAGTGATAGAGAGCGATAGAGAGTGTCTGAGAGTGTCAGAAAGTGTCAGAGTGTGTCAGAGAGCGATAGAGAGTGATAGAATGTGTCAGAGAGTGATAGAGAGTGTCTGAGAGTGTCAGAGAGTGATAGAGCGTGTCTGAGAGTTTCAGAGAATGTCAGAGAGTGATAGAGAGTGTCTGACAGTGATAGTGAGTGTCTGAGTGTCATGGAGAGTGTCTGAGAGTGTCAGAGACTGTCAGAGAGTGTCATAGAGTGATAGAGAGTGTCCGAGAGTGTCCGAGAGTGTCATAGAGTGAGAGAGAGTGATAGAGGGTGATAGAGAGTATCTTTGGGTGTCAGCGAGTCATAGAGAATTTCAAAGAGTGATCGAGAGTGTCTGAGAGTGTCTGTGAGTGACAGAGTATGTCAGAGAGTGATAGAGAGCGTCAGAGATTGTCAGAGTGTGTCAGAGAGTGTCAGAGAGTGTCAGAGTGTGTCAGAGAGTAACAGAGAGGGATAGATAGTGATAGAGAGTGTCTGAGAGTGTCAGAAAGTGTCAGAGTGTGTCAGAGAGTGATAGAGAGTGATAGAGAGTGCCTGAGAGTGTCAGAGTGTGTCAGAGAGTGATAGAGAGTGTCAGTGAGTGATAGAGTGTCTGAGAGTGTCAGAGATTGATAGAGAGTGTCAGAGAGTGTCAGAGAGTGATAGAGAGTGTATTTGAGTGTCAGAGAGTGTCAGAGAGTGATAGAGAAATTCAAAGAGTTATCGAGTGTGTCTGAGTGTGTCTGTGAGTGACAGAGTATGTCACAGAGTGAAAGAGAGTGTCAGAGAGTGTCAGAGTGTGTCAGACAGTGTCAGAGAGTGTCAGAGAGTGTCAGAGTGTGTCAGAGAGTAACAGAGAGGAATAGAGAGTGATAGAGAGTGTCTGAGAGTGTCAGAAAGTGTCAGAGTGTGTCAGAGAGTGTCAGAGATTGATAGAGAGTGTCAGTGAGTGATAGACAGTGTCTGCGAGTGTCAGAGAGTGTCAGAGAGTAACAGAGAGGGATAGAGAGTGATAGAGAGTGTCAGAGAGTGTCTGAGAGTGTCAGAGAGTGATAGAGAGTGTCAGAGAGTGATAGAGAGTGTCAGAGAGTGATAGAAAGTTTCTGAGATTGTCAGAGTGTGTTAGAGAGTGTCAGAGAATGTCAGAGTGTGTCAGAGAGTAACAGAGAGTGACAGAGAGTGACAGAGAGTGACAGAGAGTGTCAGAGAGTGTCAGAGACTGTCAGAGTGTGTCAGAGTTTGATAGAGAGTGATAGAACGTGTCGGAGATTGATAGAGAATGTCTGAGAGTGATCGAGAGTGTCTGAGAGTGTCAGAGTGTGTCAGAGAGTAACAGAGAGGGATAGAAAGTGATAGAGTTTGTCTGAGAGTGTCAGAAAGTGTCAGAGTGTGTCAGAGAGTGATAGAGAGTGATAGAGAGTGTCTGAGAGTGTCAAAGTGTGTCAGAGAGTGTCAGAGAGTGATACAAAGTGTCAGAGAGTGTCAGAGAGTGATAGAGAGTGTCCGAGAGTGTCAGAGAGTGATAGAGAGTGATAGAGTGTGATAGAGAGTGTCTTTGAGTGTCAGAGTGTGTCAGAGAGTGATAGAGAAAGTCAGAGAGTGATCGAGTGTGTCTGAGAGTGTCTGTGAGTGACAGAGTATGTCAGAGAGTGATAGAGAGTGTCAGAGAGTGTCAGAGTGTGTCAGAGAGTGTCAGAGAGTGTCAGAGTGTGTCAGAGAGTAACAGAGAGGGATAGAGAGTGTCTGAGAGTGTCAGAAAGTGTCAGAGTGTGTCAGAGAGTGATAGAGAGTGATAGAGAGTGTCTGAGAGTGTCAGAGTGTGTCAGAGATTGATAGAGAGTGTCAGTGAGTGATAGACAGTGTCTGCGAGTGTCAGAGAGTGTCAGAGTGTGTCAGAGAGTAACAGAGAGGGATAGAGAGTGATAGAGAGTGTCGGAGAGTGTCAGAGAGTGTCTGAGAGTGTCAGAGAGTGATAGAGAGTGTCAGAGAGTGATAGAAAGTTTCTGAGATTGTCAGAGTGTGTCAGAGAGTGTCAGAGAATGTCAGAGAGTGTCAGAGAGTAACAGAGAGTGATAGAGAGTGATAGAGAGTGTCAGAGAGTGTCAGAGACTGTCAGAGTGTGTCAGAGTTTGATAGAGAGTGATAGAACGTGTCAGAGATTGATAGAGAGTGTCTGAGATTGATCGAGAGTGTCTGAGAGTGTCAGAGTGTGTCAGAGAGTAACAGAGAGGGATAGAAAGTGATAGAGTGTGTCTGAGAGTGTCAGAAAGTGTCAGAGTGTGTCAGAGAGTGATAGAGAGTGTCAGAGAGTGTCAGAGAGTGTCAGAGTGTGTCAGAGAGTGTCAGAGAGTGTCAGAGTGTGTCAGACTGTAACAGAGAGGGATAGAGATTGTCTGAGAGTGTCAGAAAGTGTCAGAGTGTGTTAGAGAGTGATAGAGAGTGATAGAGAGTGTCTGAGAGTGTCAGAGTGTGTCAGAGAGTGATAGAGAGTGTCAGTGAGTGATAGACAGTGTCTGCGAGTGTCAGAGAGTGTCAGAGTGTGTCAGAGAGTAACAGAGAGGGATAGAGAGTGATAGAGAGTGTCGGAGAGTGTCAGAGAGTGTCTGAGAGTGTCAGAGAGTGATAGAGAGTGTCAGAGAGTGATAGAAAGTTTCTGAGATTGTCAGAGTGTGTCAGAGAGTGTCAGAGAATGTCAGAGTGTGTCAGAGAGTAACAGAGAGTGATAGAGAGTGATAGAGAGTGTCAGAGAGTGTCAGAGACTGTCAGAGTGTGTCAGAGTTTGATAGAGAGTGATAGAACGTGTCAGAGATTGATAGAGAGTGTCTGAGATTGATCGAGAGTGTCTGAGAGTGTCAGAGTGTGTCAGAGAGTAACAGAGAGGGATAGAAAGTGATAGAGTGTGTCTGAGAGTGTCAGAAAGTGTCAGAGTGTGTCAGAGAGTGATAGAGAGTGATAGAGAGTGTCAGAGAGTGTCAGAGTGTGTCAGACAGTGTCAGAGAGTGTCCGAGAGTGTCATAGAGTGAGAGAGAGTGATAGAGGGTGATAGAGAGTATCTTTGAGTGTCAGAGAGTGATAGAGAATTTCAGAGAGTGATCGAGAGTGTCTGAGAGTGTCTGTGAGTGACAGAGTATGTCAGAGAGTGATAAAGAGCGTCAGAGATTGTCAGAGTGTGTCAGAGAGTGTCAGAGAGTGTCAGAGTGTGTCAGAGAGTAACAGAGAGGGATAGAGAGTGATAGAGAGTGTCTGAGAGTGTCAGAAAGTGTCAGAGTGTGTCAGAGAGTGATAGAGATTGTCAGTGAGTGATAGAGAGTGTCTGAGAGTGTCAGAGATTGATAGAGAGTGTCAGAGAGTGATAGAGAGTGTATTTGAGTGTCAGAGAGTGTCAGAGAGTGATAGAGAAAGTCAGAGAGTTATCGAGTGTGTCTGTGAGTCACAGAGTATGTCACAGAGTGATAGAGAGTGTCAGAGAGTGTCAGAGTGTGTCAGACAGTGTCAGAGAGTGTCAGAGAGTGTCAGAGTGTGTCAGAGAGTAACAGAGAGGGATAGAGAGTGATAGAGAGTGTCTGAGAGTGTCAGAGTGTGTCAGAGAGTGTCAGAGATTGATAGAGAGTGTCAGTGAGTGATAGACAGTGTCTGCTAGTGTCAGAGAGTGTCAGAGTGTGTCAGAGAGTAACAGAGAGGGATAGAGAGTGATAGAGAGTGTCGGAGAGTGTCAGAGAGTGTCTGAGAGTGTCAGAGAGTGATAGAGAGTGTCAGAGAGTGATAGAAAGTTTCTGAGATTGTCAGAGTGTGTCAGAGAGTGTCAGAGAATGTCAGAGTGTGTCAGAGAGTAACAGAGAGTGATAGAGAGTGATAGAGAGTGTCAGAGAGTGTCAGAGACTGTCAGAGTGTGTCAGAGTTTGATAGAGAGTGTCTGAGATTGATCGAGAGTGTCTGAGAGTGTCAGAGTGTGTCAGAGAGTAACAGAGAGGGATAGAAAGTGATAGAGTGTGTCTGAGAGTGTCAGAAAGTGTCAGAGTGTGTCAGAGAGTGATAGAGAGTGATAGAGAGTGTCTGAGAGTGTCAAAGAGTGTCAGAGAGTGTCAGAGAGTGATAGAGAGTGATACAAAGTGTCAGAGAGTGTCTGAGAGAGTCAGAGAGAGTCAGAGAGTGTCAGAGAGTGATAGAGAGTGTCCGAGAGTGTCAGAGAGTGATAGAGAGTGATAGAGTGTGATAGAGAGTGTCTTTGAGTGTCAGAGTGTGTCAGAGAGTGATAGAGAAAGTCAGAGAGTGATCGAGTGTGTCTGAGAGTGTCTGTGAGTGGCAGAGTATGTCAGAGAGTGTCAGAGTGTGTCAGAGAGTGTCAGAGAGTAACAGAGACGGATGGAGAGTGATAGAGAGTGTCTGAGAGTGTCAGAAAGTGTCAGAGTGTGTCAGAGAGTGATAGAGAGTGATAGAGAGTGTCTGAGAGTGTCAGAGTGTGTCAGAGAGTGTCAGAGAGTGATAGAGAGTGTCAGTGAGTGATAGACAGTGTCTGCGAGTGTCAGAGAGTGTCAGAGTGTGTCAGAGAGTAACAGAGAGGGATAGAGAGTGATAGAGAGTGTCTGAGAGTGTCAGAGAGTGTCAGAGATTGATAGAGAGTGTCTGAGAGTGTCAGAGAGTGATAGAGCGTGTCAGAGAGTGATAGAAAGTGTCAGAGAGTAACAGAGAGTGATAGAGAGCGATAGAGAGTGTCAGAGAGTGTCAGAGACTGTCAGAATGTGTCAGAGATTGATAGAGAGTGAGAGAGAGTGTCTGAGAGTGTCAGAAAGTGTCAGAGTGTGTCAGAGAGCGATAGAGAGTGATAGAATGTGTCAGAGAGTGACAGAGAGTGTCTGAGAGTGTCAGAGAGTGATGGAGCGTGTCGGAGAGTTTCAGAGAATGTCAGAGAGTGATAGAGAGTGTCTGACAGTGATAGTGAGTGTCTGAGTGTCATGGAGAGTGTCTGAGAGTGTCAGAGACTGTCAGAGAGTGTCAGAGAGTGATAGAGAGTGTCCGAGAGTGTCATAGAGTGAGAGAGAGTGATAGAGGGTGATAGAGAGTATCTTTGAGTGTCAGAGAGTGATAGAGAATTTCAGAGAGTGATCGAGAGTGTCTGAGAGTGTCTGTGAGTGACAGAGTATGTCAGAGAGTGATAAAGAGCGTCAGAGATTGTCAGAGTGTGTCAGAGAGTGTCAGAGAGTGTCAGAGTGTGTCAGAGAGTAACAGAGAGGGATAGAGAGTGATAGAGAGTGTCTGAGAGTGTCAGAAAGTGTCAGAGTGTGTCAGAGAGTGATAGAGAGTGTCAGTGAGTGATAGAGAGTGTCTGAGAGTGTCAGAGATTGATAGAGAGTGTCAGAGAGTGATAGAGAGTGTATTTGAGTGTCAGAGAGTGTCAGAGAGTGATAGAGAAAGTCAGAGAGTTATCGAGTGTGTCTGAGAGTGTCTGTGAGTGACAGAGTATGTCACAGAGTGATAGAGAGTGTCAGAGAGTGTCAGAGTGTGTCAGACAGTGTCAGAGAGTGTCAGAGAGTGTCAGAGTGTGTCAGAGAGTAACAGAGAGGGATAGAGAGTGATAGAGAGTGTCTGAGAGTGTCAGAAAGTGTCAGAGTGTGTCAGAGAGTGATAGAGAGTGATAGAGAGTGCCTGAGAGTGTCAGAGTGTGTCAGAGAGTGTCAGAGATTGATAGAGAGTGTCAGTGAGTGATAGACAGTGTCTGCGAGTGTCAGAGAGTGTCAGAGTGTGTCAGAGAGTAACAGAGAGGGATAGAGAGTGATAGAGAGTGTTGGAGAGTGTCAGAGAGTGTCTGAGAGTGTCAGAGAGTGATAGAGAGTGTCAGAGAGTGATAGAAAGTTTCTGAGATTGTCAGAGTGTGTCAGAGAGTGTCAGAGAATGTCAGAGTGTGTCAGAGAGTAACAGAGTGATAGAGAGTGATAGAGAGTGTCAGAGAGTGTCAGAGACTGTCAGAGTGTGTCAGAGTTTGATAGAGAGTGATAGAACGTGTCAGAGATTGATAGAGAGTGTCTGAGATTGATCGAGAGTGTCTGAGAGTAACAGAGAGGGATAGAAAGTGATAGAGTGTGTCTGAGAGTGTCAGAAAGTGTCAGAGTGTGTCAGAGAGTGATAGAGAGTGATAGAGAGTGTCTGAGAGTGTCAAAGTGTGTCAGAGTGTGTCAGAGAGTGATAGAGAGTGATAGAGAGTGTCTGAGAGTGTCAAAGTGTGTCAGAGAGTGTCCGAGATTGATAGAGAGTGTCTGAGATTGATCGAGAGTGTCTGAGAGTAACAGAGAGGGATAGAAAGTGATAGAGTGTGTCTGAGAGTGTCAGAAAGTGTCAGAGTGTGTCAGAGAGTGATAGAGAGTGATAGAGAGTGTCTGAGAGTGTCAAAGTGTGTCAGAGTGTGTCAGAGAGTGATAGAGAGTGATAGAGAGTGTCTGAGAGTGTCAAAGTGTGTCAGAGAGTGTCAGAGAGTGATAGAGAGTGTCCGAGAGTGTCAGTGAGTGATAGAGAGTGATAGAGTGTGATAGAGAGTGTCTTTGAGTGTCAGAGTGTGTCAGAGAGTGATAGAGAAAGTCAGAGAGTGATCGAGTGTGTCTGAGAGTGTCTGTGAGTGGCAGAGTATGTCAGAGAGTGATGTAGAGTGTCAGAGAGTGTCAGAGTGTGTCAGAGAGTGTCAGAGAGTAACAGAGAGGGATGGAGAGTGATAGAGAGTGTCTGAGAGTGTCAGAAAGTGTCAGAGTGTGTCAGAGAGTGATAGAGAGTGATAGAGAGTGTCTGAGAGTGTCAGAGTGTGTCAGAGAGTGTCAGAGAGTGATAGAGAGTGTCAGTGAGTGGTAGAGAGTGTCTGAGAGTGTCAGAGATTGATAGAGTGTCTGAGAGTGTCAGAGAGTGAGAGAGCGTGTCAGAGAGTGATAGAAAGTGTCAGAGAGTAACAGAGAGTGATAGAGAGCGATAGAGAGTGTCAGAGAGTGTCAGAGATTGTCAGAGTGTGTCAGAGTTTGATAGAGAGTGAGAGAGAGTGTCTGAGAGTGTCAGAAAGTGTCAGAGTGTGTCAGAGAGCGATAGAGAGTGATAGAATGTGTCAGAGAGTGATAGAGAGTGTCTGAGAGTGTCAGAGAGTGATAGAGCGTGTCTGAGAGTTTCAGAGAATGTCAGAGAGTGATAGAGAGTGTCTGACAGCGATAGTGAGTGTCTGAGTGTCATGGAGAGTGTCTGATAGTGTCAGAGACTGTCAGAGAGTGTCAGAGAGTGATAGAGAGTGTCCGAGAGTGTCATAGAGTGAGAGAGAGTGATAGAGGGTGATAGAGAGTATCTTTGAGTGTCAGCGAGTGATAGAGAATTTCAGAGAGTGATCGAGAGTGTCTGAGAGTGTCTGTGAGTGACAGAGTAGGTCAGAGAGTGATAGAGAGCGTCAGAGATTGTCAGAGTGTGTCAGAGAGTGTCAGAGAGTGTCAGAGTGTGTCAGAGAGTAACAGAGAGGGATAGAGAGTGATAGAGAGTGTCTGAGAGTGTCAGAAAGTGTCAGAGTGTGTCAGAGAGTGATAGAGAGTGATAAACAGTGTCTGAGAGTGTCAGAGTGTGTCAGAGAGTGATAGAGAGTGTCAGTGAGTGATAGAGAGTGTCTGAGAGTGTCAGAGATTGATAGAGAGTGTCAGAGAGTGTCAGAGAGTGATAGAGAGTGTATTTGAGTGTCAGAGAGTGTCAGAGAGTGATAGAGAAAGTCAGAGAGTTATCGAGTGTGTCTGAGTGTGTCTGTGAGTGACAGAGTATGTCACAGAGTGATAGAGAGTGTCAGAGAGTGTCAGAGTGTGTCAGACAGTGTCAGAGAGTGTCAGAGAGTGTCAGAGTGTGTCAGAAAGTAACAGAGAGGAATAGAGAGTGATAGAGAGTGTCTGAGAGTGTCAGAGTGTGTCAGAGAGTGTCAGAGATTGATAGAGAGTGTCAGTGAGTGATAGACAGTGTCTGCGAGTGTCAGAGAGTGTCAGAGTGTGTCAGAGAGTAACAGCAGAGAGGGATAGAGAGTGATAGAGAGTGTCGGAGAGTGTCAGAGAGTGTCTGAGAGTGTCAGAGAGTGATAGAGAGTGTCTGAGAGTGATAGAAAGTTTCTGAGATTGTCAGAGTGTGTCAGAGAGTGTCAGAGAATGTCAGAGTGTGTCAGAGAGTAACAGAGAGTGATAGAGAGTGATAGAGAGTGTCAGAGAGTGTCAGAGACTGTCAGCGTGTGTCAGAGTTTGATAGAGAGTGTCTGAGATTGATCGAGAGTGTCTGAGAGTGTCAGAGTGTGTCAGAGAGTAACAGAGAGGGATAGAAAGTGATAGAGTGTGTCTGAGAGTGTCAGAAAGTGTCAGAGTGTGTCAGAGAGTGATAGAGAGTGATAGAGAGTGTCTGAGAGTGTCAAAGAGTGTCAGAGAGTGTCAGAGAGTGATAGAGAGTGATACAAAGTGTCAGAGAGTGTCTGAGAGAGTCAGAGAGAGTCAGAGAGTGTCAGAGAGTGATAGAGAGTGTCCGAGAGTGTCAGAGAGTGATAGAGAGTGATAGAGTGTGATAGAGAGTGTCTTTGAGTGTCAGAGTGTGTCAGAGAGTGATAGAGAAAGTCAGAGAGTGATCGAGTGTGTCTGAGAGTGTCTGTGAGTGGCAGAGTATGTCAGAGAGTGTCAGAGTGTGTCAGAGAGTGTCAGAGAGTAACAGAGACGGATGGAGAGTGATAGAGAGTGTCTGAGAGTGTCAGAAAGTGTCAGAGTGTGTCAGAGAGTGATAGAGAGTGATAGAGAGTGTCTGAGAGTGTCAGAGTGTGTCAGAGAGTGTCAGAGAGTGATAGAGAGTGTCAGTGAGTGGTAGAGAGTGTCTGAGAGTGTCAGAGATTGATAGAGAGTGTCTGAGAGTGTCAGAGAGTGATAGAGCGTGTCAGAGAGTGATAGAAAGTGTCAGAGAGTAACAGAGAGTGATAGAGAGCGATAGAGAGTGTCAGAGAGTGTCAGAGACTGTCAGAGTGTGTCAGAGATTGATAGAGAGTGAGAGAGAGTGTCTGAGAGTGTCAGAAAGTGTCAGAGTGTGTCAGAGAGCGATAGAGAGTGATAGAATGTGTCAGAGAGTGACAGAGAGTGTCTGAGAGTGTCAGAGAGTGATGGAGCGTGCCGGAGAGTTTCAGAGAATGTCAGAGAGTGATAGAGAGTGTCTGACAGTGATAGTGAGTGTCTGAGTGTCATGGAGAGTGTCTGAGAGTGTCAGAGACTGTCAGAGAGTGTCAGAGAGTGATAGAGAGTGTCCGAGAGTGTCATAGAGTGAGAGAGAGTGATAGAGGGTGATAGAGAGTATCTTTGAGTGTCAGAGAGTGATAGAGAATTTCAGAGAGTGATCGAGAGTGTCTGAGAGTGTCTGTGAGTGACAGAGTATGTCAGAGAGTGATAAAGAGCGTCAGAGATTGTCAGAGTGTGTCAGAGAGTGTCAGAGAGTGTCAGAGTGTGTCAGAGAGTAACAGAGAGGGATAGAGAGTGATAGAGAGTGTCTGAGAGTGTCAGAAAGTGTCAGAGTGTGTCAGAGAGTGATAGAGAGTGTCAGTGAGTGATAGAGAGTGTCTGAGAGTGTCAGAGATTGATAGAGAGTGTCAGAGAGTGATAGAGAGTGTATTTGAGTGTCAGAGAGTGTCAGAGAGTGATAGAGAAAGTCAGAGAGTTATCGAGTGTGTCTGAGAGTGTCTGTGAGTGACAGAGTATGTCACAGAGTGATAGAGAGTGTCAGAGAGTGTCAGAGTGTGTCAGACAGTGTCAGAGAGTGTCAGAGAGTGTCAGAGTGTGTCAGAGAGTAACAGAGAGGGATAGAGAGTGATAGAGAGTGTCTGAGAGTGTCAGAAAGTGTCAGAGTGTGTCAGAGAGTGATAGAGAGTGATAGAGAGTGTCTGAGAGTGTCAGAGTGTGTCAGAGAGTGTCAGAGATTGATAGAGAGTGTCAGTGAGTGATAGACAGTGTCTGCGAGTGTCAGAGAGTGTCAGAGTGTGTCAGAGAGTAACAGAGAGGGATAGAGAGTGATAGAGAGTGTCGGAGAGTGTCAGAGAGTGTCTGAGAGTGTCAGAGAGTGATAGAGAGTGTCAGAGAGTGATAGAAAGTTTCTGAGATTGTCAGAGTGTGTCAGAGAGTGTCAGAGAATGTCAGAGTGTGTCAGAGAGTAACAGAGTGATAGAGAGTGATAGAGAGTGTCAGAGAGTGTCAGAGACTGTCAGAGTGTGTCAGAGTTTGATAGAGAGTGATAGAACGTGTCAGAGATTGATAGAGAGTGTCTGAGATTGATCGAGAGTGTCTGAGAGTAACAGAGAGGGATAGAAAGTGATAGAGTGTGTCTGAGAGTGTCAGAAAGTGTCAGAGTGTGTCAGAGAGTGATAGAGAGTGATAGAGAGTGTCTGAGAGTGTCAAAGTGTGTCAGAGTGTGTCAGAGAGTGATAGAGAGTGATAGAGAGTGTCTGAGAGTGTCAAAGTGTGTCAGAGAGTGTCAGAGAGTGATAGAGAGTGTCCGAGAGTGTCAGTGAGTGATAGAGAGTGATAGAGTGTGATAGAGAGTGTCTTTGAGTGTCAGAGTGTGTCAGAGAGTGATAGAGAAAGTCAGAGAGTGATCGAGTGTGTCTGAGAGTGTCTGTGAGTGGCAGAGTATGTCAGAGAGTGATGTAGAGTGTCAGAGAGTGTCAGAGTGTGTCAGAGAGTGTCAGAGAGTAACAGAGAGGGATGGAGAGTGATAGAGAGTGTCTGAGAGTGTCAGAAAGTGTCAGAGTGTGTCAGAGAGTGATAGAGAGTGATAAAGAGTGTCTGAGAGTGTCAGAGTGTGTCAGAGAGTGTCAGAGAGTGATAGAGAGTGTCAGTGAGTGGTAGAGAGTGTCTGAGAGTGTCAGAGATTGATAGAGTGTCTGAGAGTGTCAGAGAGTGAGAGAGCGTGTCAGAGAGTGATAGAAAGTGTCAGAGAGTAACAGAGAGTGATAGAGAGCGATAGAGAGTGTCAGAGAGTGTCAGAGATTGTCAGAGTGTGTCAGAGTTTGATAGAGAGTGAGAGAGAGTGTCTGAGAGTGTCAGAAAGTGTCAGAGTGTGTCAGAGAGCGATAGAGAGTGATAGAATGTGTCAGAGAGTGATAGAGAGTGTCTGAGAGTGTCAGAGAGTGATAGAGCGTGTCTGAGAGTTTCAGAGAATGTCAGAGAGTGATAGAGAGTGTCTGACAGCGATAGTGAGTGTCTGAGTGTCATGGAGAGTGTCTGAGAGTGTCAGAGACTGTCAGAGAGTGTCAGAGAGTGATAGAGAGCGTCCGAGAGTGTCATAGAGTGAGAGAGAGTGATAGAGGGTGATAGAGAGTATCTTTGAGTGTCAGCGAGTGATAGAGAATTTCAGAGAGTGATCGAGAGTGTCTGAGAGTGTCTGTGAGTGACAGAGTAGGTCAGAGAGTGATAGAGAGCGTCAGAGATTGTCAGAGTGTGTCAGAGAGTGTCAGAGAGTGTCAGAGTGTGTCAGAGAGTAACAGAGAGGGATAGAGAGTGATAGAGAGTGTCTGAGAGTGTCAGAAAGTGTCAGAGTGTGTCAGAGAGTGATAGAGAGTGATAAACAGTGTCTGAGAGTGTCAGAGTGTGTCAGAGAGTGATAGAGAGTGTCAGTGAGTGATAGAGAGTGTCTGAGAGTGTCAGAGATTGATAGAGAGTGTCAGAGAGTGTCAGAGAGTGATAGAGAGTGTATTTGAGTGTCAGAGAGTGTCAGAGAGTGATAGAGAAAGTCAGAGAGTTATCGAGTGTGTCTGAGTGTGTCTGTGAGTGACAGAGTATGTCACAGAGTGATCGAGAGTGTCAGAGAGTGTCAGAGTGTGTCAGACAGTGTCAGAGAGTGTCAGAGAGTGTCAGAGTGTGTCAGAGAGTAACAGAGAGGAATAGAGAGTGATAGAGAGTGTCTGAGAGTGTCAGAAAGTGTCAGAGTGTGTCAGAGAGTGATAGAGAGTGATAGAGAGTGTCTGAGAGTGTCAGTGAGTGTGTCAGAGAGTGTCAGAGATTGATAGAGAGTGTCAGTGAGTGATAGACAGTGTCTGCGAGTGTCAGAGAGTGTCAGAGTGTGTCAGAGAGTAACAGAGAGGGATAGAGAGTGATAGAGAGTGTCTGAGAGTGTCAGAGAGTGTCTGAGAGTGTCAGAGAGTGATAGAGAGTGTCAGAGAGTGATAGAAAGTTCTGAGATTGTCAGAGTGTGTCAGAGAGAGTCAGAGAATGTCAGAGTATGTCAGAGAGTGATAGAGAGCGTCAGAGATTGTCAGAGTGTGTCAGAGAGTGTCAGAGAGTGTCAGAGTGTGTCAGAGAGTAACAGAGAGGGATAGAGAGTGATAGAGAGTGTCTGAGAGTGTCAGAAAGTGTCAGAGTGTGTCAGAGAGTGATAGAGAGTGATAGAGAGTGTCTGAGAGTGTCAGAGTGTGTCAGAGAGTGATAGAGAGTGTCAGTGAGTGATAGAGAGTGTCTGAGAGTGTCAGAGATTGATAGAGAGTGTCAGAGAGTGTCAGAGAGTGATAGAGAGTGTATTTGAGTGTCAGAGAGTGTCAGAGAGTGATAGAGAAAGTCAGAGAGTTATCGAGTGTGTCTGAGTGTGTCTGTGAGTGACAGAGTATGTCACAGAGTGATAGAGAGTGTCAGAGAGTGTCAGAGTGTGTCAGACAGTGTCAGAGAGTGTCAGAGAGTGTTAGAGTGTGTCAGAGAGTAACAGAGAGGAATAGAGAGTGATAGAGAGTGTCTGAGAGTGTCAGAAAGTGTCAGAGTGTGTCAGAGAGTGATAGAGAGTGATAGAGAGTGTCTGAGAGTGTCAGTGAGTGTGTCAGAGAGTGTCAGAGATTGATAGAGAGTGTCAGTGAGTGATAGACAGTGTCTGCGAGTGTCTGAGAGTGTCAGAGTGTGTCAGAGAGTAACAGAGAGGGATAGAGAGTGATAGAGAGTGTCTGAGAGTGTCAGAGAGTGTCTGAGAGTGTCAGAGAGTGATAGAGAGTGATAGAGAGTGTCAGAGAGTGATAGAAAGTTTCTGAGATTGTCAGAGTGTGTCACAGAGTGTCAGAGAATGTCAGAGTGTGTCAGAGAGTAACAGAGAGTGACAGAGAGTGACAGAGAGTGTCAGAGAGTGTCACAGACTGTCAGAGTGTGTCAGAGTTTGATAGAGAGTGATAGAACGTGTCAGAGATTGATAGAGAGTGTCTGAGAGTGATCGAGAGTGTCTGAGAGTGTCAGAGTGTGTCAGAGTGTGTCAGAGAGTGATAGAGAGTGATAGAGAGTGTCTGAGAGTGTCAGAGTGTGTCAGAGAGTGATAGAGAGTGTCAGTGAGTGATAGAGAGTGTCTGAGAGTGTCAGAGATTGATAGAGAGTGTCAGAGAGTGTCAGAGAGTGATAGAGAGTGTATTTGAGTGTCAGAGAGTGTCAGAGAGTGATAGAGAAAGTCAGAGAGTTATCGAGTGTGTCTGAGTGTGTCTGTGAGTGACAGAGTATGTCACAGAGTGATAGAGAGTGTCAGAGAGTATCAGAGTGTGTCAGACAGTGTCAGAGAGTGTCAGAGAGTGTTAGAGTGTGTCAGAGAGTAACAGAGAGGAATAGAGAGTGATAGAGAGTGTCTGAACGTGTCAGAAAGTGTCAGAGTGTGTCAGAGAGTGATAGAGAGTGATAGAGAGTGTCTGAGAGTGTCAGTGAGTGTGTCAGAGAGTGTCAGAGATTGATAGAGAGTGTCAGTGAGTGATAGAGAGTGTCTGAGAGTGTCAGAGAGTGTCTGAGAGTGTCAGAGAGTGATAGAGAGTGTCAGAGAGTGATAGAAAGTTTCTGAGATTGTCAGAGTGTGTCAGAGAGTGTCAGAGAATGTCAGAGTGTGTCAGAGAGTAACAGAGAGTGACAGAGAGTGACAGAGAGTGTCAGAGAGTGTCACAGACTGTCAGAGTGTGTCAGAGTTTGATAGAGAGTGATAGAACGTGTCAGAGATTGATAGAGAGTGTCTGAGAGTGATCGAGAGTGTCTGAGAGTGTCAGAGTGTGTCAGAGAGTAACAGAGATGGATAGAAAGTGATAGAGTGTGTCTGAGAGTGTCAGAAAGTGTCTGAGAGTGTCAGAGAGTGAGAGAGAGTGATAGAGAGTGATAGAGAGTGTCTGAGAGTGTCAGAGAGTGTCAGAGAGTGTCTGAGAGTGTCAGAGTGTGTCAGAGAGTAACAGAGAGGGATAGAAAGTGATAGAGTGTGTCTGAGAGTGTCAGAAAGTGTCAGAGTGTGTCAGAGAGTGATAGAGAGTGATAGAGAGTGTCTGAGAGTGTCAAAGAGTGTCAGAGAGTGTCAGAGAGTGATAGAGAGTGATACAAAGTGTCAGAGAGTGTCTGAGAGAGTCAGAGAGAGTCAGAGAGTGTCAGAGAGTGATAGAGAGTGTCCGAGAGTGTCAGAGAGTGATAGAGAGTGATAGAGTGTGATAGAGAGTGTCTTTGAGTGTCAGAGTGTGTCAGAGAGTGATAGAGAAAGTCAGAGAGTGATCGAGTGTGTCTGAGAGTGTCTGTGAGTGGCAGAGTATGTCAGAGAGTGTCAGAGTGTGTCAGAGAGTGTCAGAGAGTAACAGAGACGGATGGAGAGTGATAGAGAGTGTCTGAGAGTGTCAGAAAGTGTCAGAGTGTGTCAGAGAGTGATAGAGAGTGATAGAGAGTGTCTGAGAGTGTCAGAGTGTGTCAGAGAGTGTCAGAGAGTGATAGAGAGTGTCAGTGAGTGGTAGAGAGTGTCTGAGAGTGTCAGAGATTGATAGAGAGTGTCTGAGAGTGTCAGAGAGTGATAGAGCGTGTCAGAGAGTGATAGAAAGTGTCAGAGAGTAACAGAGAGTGATAGAGAGCGATAGAGAGTGTCAGAGAGTGTCAGAGACTGTCAGAGTGTGTCAGAGATTGATAGAGAGTGAGAGAGAGTGTCTGAGAGTGTCAGAAAGTGTCAGAGTGTGTCAGAGAGCGATAGAGAGTGATAGAATGTGTCAGAGAGTGACAGAGAGTGTCTGAGAGTGTCAGAGAGTGATGGAGCGTGTCGGAGAGTTTCAGAGAATGTCAGAGAGTGATAGAGAGTGTCTGACAGTGATAGTGAGTGTCTGAGTGTCATGGAGAGTGTCTGAGAGTGTCAGAGACTGTCAGAGAGTGTCAGAGAGTGATAGAGAGTGTCCGAGAGTGTCATAGAGTGAGAGAGAGTGATAGAGGGTGATAGAGAGTATCTTTGAGTGTCAGAGAGTGATAGAGAATTTCAGAGAGTGATCGAGAGTGTCTGAGAGTGTCTGTGAGTGACAGAGTATGTCAGAGAGTGATAAAGAGCGTCAGAGATTGTCAGAGTGTGTCAGAGAGTGTCAGAGAGTGTCAGAGTGTGTCAGAGAGTAACAGAGAGGGATAGAGAGTGATAGAGAGTGTCTGAGAGTGTCAGAAAGTGTCAGAGTGTGTCAGAGAGTGATAGAGAGTGTCAGTGAGTGATAGAGAGTGTCTGAGAGTGTCAGAGATTGATAGAGAGTGTCAGAGAGTGATAGAGAGTGTATTTGAGTGTCAGAGAGTGTCAGAGAGTGATAGAGAAAGTCAGAGAGTTATCGAGTGTGTCTGAGAGTGTCTGTGAGTGACAGAGTATGTCACAGAGTGATAGAGAGTGTCAGAGAGTGTCAGAGTGTGTCAGACAGTGTCAGAGAGTGTCAGAGTGTGTCAGAGTGTGTCAGAGAGTAACAGAGAGGGATAGAGAGTGATAGAGAGTGTCTGAGAGTGTCAGAAAGTGTCAGAGTGTGTCAGAGAGTGATAGAGAGTGATAGAGAGTGTCTGAGAGTGTCAGAGTGTGTCAGAGAGTGTCAGAGATTGATAGAGAGTGTCAGTGAGTGATAGACAGTGTCTGCGAGTGTCAGAGAGTGTCAGAGTGTGTCAGAGAGTAACAGAGAGGGATAGAGAGTGATAGAGAGTGTCGGAGAGTGTCAGAGAGTGTCTGAGAGTGTCAGAGAGTGATAGAGAGTGTCAGAGAGTGATAGAAAGTTTCTGAGATTGTCAGAGTGTGTCAGAGAGTGTCAGAGAATGTCAGAGTGTGTCAGAGAGTAACAGAGTGATAGAGAGTGATAGAGAGTGTCAGAGAGTGTCAGAGACTGTCAGAGTATGTCAGAGTTTGATAGAGAGTGATAGAACGTGTCAGAGATTGATAGAGAGTGTCTGAGATTGATCGAGAGTGTCTGAGAGTAACAGAGAGGGATAGAAAGTGATAGAGTGTGTCTGAGAGTGTCAGAAAGTGTCAGAGTGTGTCAGAGAGTGATAGAGAGTGATAGAGAGTGTCTGAGAGTGTCAAAGTGTGTCAGAGTGTGTCAGAGAGTGATAGAGAGTGATAGAGAGTGTCTGAGAGTGTCAAAGTGTGTCAGAGAGTGTCAGAGAGTGATAGAGAGTGTCCGAGAGTGTCAGTGAGTGATAGAGAGTGATAGAGTGTGATAGAGAGTGTCTTTGAGTGTCAGAGTGTGTCAGAGAGTGATAGAGAAAGTCAGAGAGTGATCGAGTGTGTCTGAGAGTGTCTGTGAGTGGCAGAGTATGTCAGAGAGTGATGTAGAGTGTCAGAGAGTGTCAGAGTGTGTCAGAGAGTGTCAGAGAGTAACAGAGAGGGATGGAGAGTGATAGAGAGTGTCTGAGAGTGTCAGAAAGTGTCAGAGTGTGTCAGAGAGTGATAGAGAGTGATAGAGAGTGTCTGAGAGTGTCAGAGTGTGTCAGAGAGTGTCAGAGAGTGATAGAGAGTGTCAGTGAGTGGTAGAGAGTGTCTGAGAGTGTCAGAGATTGATAGAGTGTCTGAGAGTGTCAGAGAGTGAGAGAGCGTGTCAGAGAGTGATAGAAAGTGTCAGAGAGTAACAGAGAGTGATAGAGAGCGATAGAGAGTGTCAGAGAGTGTCAGAGATTGTCAGAGTGTGTCAGAGTTTGATAGAGAGTGAGAGAGAGTGTCTGAGAGTGTCAGAAAGTGTCAGAGTGTGTCAGAGAGCGATAGAGAGTGATAGAATGTGTCAGAGAGTGATAGAGAGTGTCTGAGAGTGTCAGAGAGTGATAGAGCGTGTCTGAGAGTTTCAGAGAATGTCAGAGAGTGATAGAGAGTGTCTGACAGCGATAGTGAGTGTCTGAGTGTCATGGAGAGTGTCTGAGAGTGTCAGAGACTGTCAGAGAGTGTCAGAGAGTGATAGAGAGTGTCCGAGAGTGTCATAGAGTGAGAGAGAGTGATAGAGGGTGATAGAGAGTATCTTTGAGTGTCAGCGAGTGATAGAGAATTTCAGAGAGTGATCGAGAGTGTCTGAGAGTGTCTGTGAGTGACAGAGTAGGTCAGAGAGTGATAGAGAGCGTCAGAGATTGTCAGAGTGTGTCAGAGAGTGTCAGAGACTGTCAGAGTGTGTCAGAGAGTAACAGAGAGGGATAGAGAGTGATAGAGAGTGTCTGAGAGTGTCAGAAAGTGTCAGAGTGTGTCAGAGAGTGATAGAGAGTGATAAACAGTGTCTGAGAGTGTCAGAGTGTGTCAGAGAGTGATAGAGAGTGTCAGTGAGTGATAGAGAGTGTCTGAGAGTGTCAGAGATTGATAGAGAGTGTCAGAGAGTGATAGAGAGTGTATTTGAGTGTCAGAGAGTGTCAGAGAGTGATAGAGAAAGTCAGAGAGTTATCGAGTGTGTCTGAGTGTGTCTGTGAGTGACAGAGTATGTCACAGAGTGATAGAGAGTGTCAGAGAGTGTCAGAGTGTGTCAGACAGTGTCAGAGAGTGTCAGAGAGTGTCAGAGTGTGTCAGAGAGTAACAGAGAGGAATAGAGAGTGATAGAGAGTGTCTGAGAGTGTCAGAGTGTGTCAGAGAGTGTCAGAGATTGATAGAGAGTGTCAGTGAGTGATAGACAGTGTCTGCGAGTGTCAGAGAGTGTCAGAGTGTGTCAGAGAGTAACAGAGAGGGATAGAGAGTGATAGAGAGTGTCGGAGAGTGCCAGAGAGTGTCTGAGAGTGTCAGAGAGTGATAGAGAGTGTCAGAGAGTGATAGAAAGTTTCTGAGATTGTCAGAGTGTGTCAGAGAGTGTCAGAGAATGTCGGAGTGTGTCAGAGAGTAACAGAGAGTGATAGAGAGTGATAGAGAGTGTCAGAGAGTGTCAGAGACTGTCAGAGTGTGTCAGAGTTTGATAGAGAGTGTCTGAGATTGATCGAGAGTGTCTGAGAGTGTCAGAGTGTGTCAGAGAGTAACAGAGAGGGATAGAAAGTGATAGAGTGTGTCTGAGAGTGTCAGAAAGTGTCAGAGTGTGTCAGAGAGTGATAGAGAGTGATAGAGAGTGTCTGAGAGTGTCAAAGAGTGTCAGAGAGTGTCAGAGAGTGATAGAGAGTGTCCGAGAGTGTCAGAGAGTGATAGAGAGTGATAGAGTGTGATAGAGAGTGTCTTTGAGTGTCAGAGTGTGTCAGAGAGTGATAGAGAAAGTCAGAGAGTGATCGAGTGTGTCTGAGAGTGTCTGTGAGTGGCAGAGTATGTCAGAGAGTGTCAGAGTGTGTCAGAGAGTGTCAGAGAGTAACAGAGACGGATGGAGAGTGATAGAGAGTGTCTGAGAGTGTCAGAAAGTGTCAGAGTGTGTCAGAGAGTGATAGAGAGTGATAGAGAGTGTCTGAGAGTGTCGGAGTGTGTCAGAGAGTGTCAGAGAGTGATAGAGAGTGTCAGTGAGTGGTAGAGAGTGTCTGAGAGTGTCAGAGATTGATAGAGAGTGTCTGAGAGTGTCAGAGAGTGATAGAGCGTGTCAGAGAGTGATAGAAAGTGTCAGAGAGTGTCTGAGAGAGTCAGAGAGAGTCAGAGAGTGTCAGAGAGTGATAGAGAGTGTCCGAGAGTGTCAGAGAGTGATAGAGAGTGATAGAGTGTGATAGAGAGTGTCTTTGAGTGTCAGAGTGTGTCAGAGAGTGATAGAGAAAGTCAGAGAGTGATCGAGTGTGTCTGAGAGTGTCTGTGAGTGGCAGAGTATGTCAGAGAGTGTCAGAGTGTGTCAGAGAGTGTCAGAGAGTAACAGAGACGGATGGAGAGTGATAGAGAGTGTCTGAGAGTGTCAGAAAGTGTCAGAGTGTGTCAGAGAGTGATAGAGAGTGATAGAGAGTGTCTGAGAGTGTCAGAGTGTGTCAGAGAGTGTCAGAGAGTGATAGAGAGTGTCAGTGAGTGGTAGAGAGTGTCTGAGAGTGTCAGAGATTGATAGAGAGTGTCTGAGAGTGTCAGAGAGTGATAGAGCGTGTCAGAGAGTGATAGAAAGTGTCAGAGAGTAACAGAGAGTGATAGAGAGCGATAGAGAGTGTCAGAGAGTGTCAGAGACTGTCAGAGTGTGTCAGAGATTGATAGAGAGTGAGAGAGAGTGTCTGAGAGTGTCAGAAAGTGTCAGAGTGTGTCAGAGAGCGATAGAGAGTGATAGAATGTGTCAGAGAGTGACAGAGAGTGTCTGAGAGTGTCAGAGAGTGATGGAGCGTGTCGGAGAGTTTCAGAGAATGTCAGAGAGTGATAGAGAGTGTCTGACAGTGATAGTGCGTGTCTGAGTGTCATGGAGAGTGTCTGAGAGTGTCAGAGACTGTCAGAGAGTGTCAGAGAGTGATAGAGAGTGTCCGAGAGTGTCATAGAGTGAGAGAGAGTGATAGAGGGTGATAGAGAGTATCTTTGAGTGTCAGAGAGTGATAGAGAATTTCAGAGAGTGATCGAGAGTGTCTGAGAGTGTCTGTGAGTGACAGAGTATGTCAGAGAGTGATAAAGAGTGTCAGAGATTGTCAGAGTGTGTCAGAGAGTGTCAGAGAGTGTCAGAGTGTGTCAGAGAGTAACAGAGAGGGATAGAGAGTGATAGAGAGCGTCTGAGAGTGTCAGAAAGTTTCAGAGTGTGTCAGAGAGTGATAGAGAGTGTCAGTGAGTGATAGAGAGTGTCTGAGAGTGTCAGAGATTGATAGAGAGTGTCAGAGAGTGATAGAGAGTGTATTTGAGTGTCAGAGAGTGTCAGAGAGTGATAGAGAAAGTCAGAGAGTTATCGAGTGTGTCTGAGTGTGTCTGTGAGTGACAGAGTATGTCACAGAGTGATAGAGAGTGTCAGAGAGTGTCAGAGTGTGTCAGACAGTGTCAGAGAGTGTCAGAGAGTGTCAGAGTGTGTCAGAGAGTAACAGAGAGGGATAGAGAGTGATAGAGAGTGTCTGAGAGTGTCAGAAAGTGTCAGAGTGTGTCCGAGAGTGATAGAGAGTGATAGAGAGTGTCTGAGAGTGTCAGAGTGTGTCAGAGAGTGTCAGAGATTGATAGAGAGTGTCAGTGAGTGATAGACAGTGTCTGCGAGTGTCAGAGAGTGTCAGAGTGTGTCAGAGAGTAACAGAGAGGGATAGAGAGTGATCGAGAGTGTCGGAGAGTGTCAGAGAGTGTCTGAGAGTGTCAGAGAGTGATAGAGAGTGTCAGAGAGTGATAGAAAGTTTCTGAGATTGTCAGAGTGTGTCAGAGAGTGTCAGAGAATGTCAGAGTGTGTCAGAGAGTAACAGAGTGATAGAGAGTGATAGAGAGTGTCAGAGAGTGTCAGAGACTGTCAGAGTGTGTCAGAGTTTGATAGAGAGTGATAGAACGTGTCAGAGATTGATAGAGAGTGTCTGAGATTGATCGAGAGTGTCTGAGAGTAACAGAGAGGGATAGAAAGTGATAGAGTGTGTCTGAGAGTGTCAGAAAGTGTCAGAGTGTGTCAGAGAGTGATAGAGAGTGATAGAGAGTGTCTGAGAGTGTCAAAGTGTGTCAGAGTGTGTCAGAGAGTGATAGAGAGTGATAGAGAGTGTCTGAGAGTGTCAAAGTGTGTCAGAGAGTGTCAGAGAGTGATAGAGAGTGTCCGAGAGTGTCAGTGAGTGATAGAGAGTGATAGAGTGTGATAGAGAGTGTCTTTGAGTGTCAGAGTGTGTCAGAGAGTGATAGAGAAAGTCAGAGAGTGATCGAGTGTGTCTGAGAGTGTCTGTGAGTGGCAGAGTATGTCAGAGAGTGATGTAGAGTGTCAGAGAGTGTCAGAGTGTGTCAGAGAGTGTCAGAGAGTAACAGAGAGGGATGGAGAGTGATAGAGAGTGTCTGAGAGTGTCAGAAAGTGTCAGAGTGTGTCAGAGAGTGATAGAGAGTGATAGAGAGTGTCTGAGAGTGTCAGAGTGTGTCAGAGAGTGTCAGAGAGTGATAGAGAGTGTCAGTGAGTGGTAGAGAGTGTCTGAGAGTGTCAGAGATTGATAGAGTTTCTGAGAGTGTCAGAGAGTGAGAGAGCGTGTCAGAGAGTGATAGAAAGTGTCAGAGAGTAACAGAGAGTGATAGAGAGCGATAGAGAGTGTCAGAGAGTGTCAGAGATTGTCAGAGTGTGTCAGAGTTTGATAGAGAGTGAGAGAGAGTGTCTGAGAGTGTCAGAAAGTGTCAGAGTGTGTCAGAGAGCGATAGAGAGTGATAGAATGTGTCAGAGAGTGATAGAGAGTGTCTGAGAGTGTCAGAGAGTGATAGAGCGTGTCTGAGAGTTTCAGAGAATGTCAGAGAGTGATAGAGAGTGTCTGACAGCGATAGTGAGTGTCTGAGTGTCATGGAGAGTGTCTGAGAGTGTCAGAGACTGTCAGAGAGTGTCAGAGAGTGTCAGAGAGTGATAGAGAGTGTCCGAGAGTGTCATAGAGTGAGAGAGAGTGATAGAGGGTGATAGAGAGTATCTTTGAGTGTCAGCGAGTGATAGAGAATTTCAGAGAGTGATCGAGAGTGTCTGAGAGTGTCTGTGAGTGACAGAGTAGGTCAGAGAGTGATAGAGAGCGTCAGAGATTGTCAGAGTGTGTCAGAGAGTGTCAGAGAGTGTCAGAGTGTGTCAGAGAGTAACAGAGAGGGATAGAGAGTGATAGAGAGTGTCTGAGAGTGTCAGAAAGTGTCAGAGTGTGTCAGAGAGTGATAGAGAGTGATAAACAGTGTCTGAGAGTGTCAGAGTGTGTCAGAGAGTGATAGAGAGTGTCAGTGAGTGATAGAGAGTGTCTGAGAGTGTCAGAGATTGATAGAGAGTGTCAGAGAGTGTCAGAGAGTGATAGAGAGTGTATTTGAGTGTCAGAGAGTGTCAGAGAGTGATAGAGAAAGTCAGAGAGTTATCGAGTGTGTCTGAGTGTGTCTGTGAGTGACAGAGTATGTCACAGAGTGATAGAGAGTGTCAGAGAGTGTCAGAGTGTGTCAGACAGTGTGTCAGAGAGTGTCAGAGAGTGTCAGAGTGTGTCAGAGAGTAACAGAGAGGAATAGAGAGTGATAGAGAGTGTCTGAGAGTGTCAGAATGTGTCAGAGTGTGTCAGAGAGTGATAGAGAGTGATAGAGAGTGTCTGAGAGTGTCAGTGAGTGTGTCAGAGAGTGTCAGAGATTGATAGAGAGTGTCAGTGAGTGATAGACAGTGTCTGCGAGTGTCAGAGAGTGTCAGAGTGTGTCAGAGAGTAACAGAGAGGGATAGAGAGTGATAGAGAGTGTCTGAGAGTGTCAGAGAGTGTCTGAGAGTGTCAGAGAGTGATAGAGAGTGTCAGAGAGTGATAGAAAGTTCTGAGATTGTCAGAGTGTGTCAGAGAGAGTCAGAGAATGTCAGAGTATGTCAGAGAGTGATAGAGAGCGTCAGAGATTGTCAGAGTGTGTCAGAGAGTGTCAGAGAGTGTCAGAGTGTGTCAGAGAGTAACAGAGAGGGATAGAGAGTGATAGAGAGTGTCTGAGAGTGTCAGAAAGTGTCAGAGTGTGTCAGAGAGTGATAGAGAGTGATAGAGAGTGTCTGAGAGTGTCAGAGTGTGTCAGAGAGTGATAGAGAGTGTCAGTGAGTGATAGAGAGTGTCTGAGAGTGTCAGAGATTGATAGAGAGTGTCAGAGAGTGTCAGAGAGTGATAGAGAGTGTATTTGAGTGTCAGAGAGTGTCAGAGAGTGATAGAGAAAGTCAGAGAGTTATCGAGTGTGTCTGAGTGTGTCTGTGAGTGACAGAGTATGTCACAGAGTGATAGAGAGTGTCAGAGAGTGTCAGAGTGTGTCAGACAGTGTCAGAGAGTGTCAGAGAGTGTTAGAGTGTGTCAGAGAGTAACAGAGAGGAATAGAGAGTGATAGAGAGTGTCTGAGAGTGTCAGAAAGTGTCAGAGTGTGTCAGAGAGTGATAGAGAGTGATAGAGAGTGTCTGAGAGTGTCAGTGAGTGTGTCAGAGAGTGTCAGAGATTGATAGAGAGTGTCAGTGAGTGATAGACAGTGTCTGCGAGTGTCAGAGAGTGTCAGAGTGTGTCAGAGAGTAACAGAGAGGGATAGAGAGTGATAGAGAGTGTCTGAGAGTGTCAGAGAGTGTCTGAGAGTGTCAGAGAGTGATAGAGAGTGTCAGAGAGTGATAGAAAGTTTCTGAGATTGTCAGAGTGTGTCAGAGAGTGTCAGAGAATGTCAGAGTGTGTCAGAGAGTAACAGAGAGTGACAGAGAGTGACAGAGAGTGTCAGAGAGTGTCACAGACTGTCAGAGTGTGTCAGAGTTTGATAGAGAGTGATAGAACGTGTCAGAGATTGATAGAGAGTGTCTGAGAGTGATCGAGAGTGTCTGAGAGTGTCAGAGTGTGTCAGAGAGTAACAGAGAGGGATAGAAAGTGATAGAGTGTGTCTGAGAGTGTCAGAAAGTGTCTGAGAGTGTCAGAGAGTGATAGAGAGTGATAGAGAGTGATAGAGAGTGTCTGAGAGTGTCAAAGTGTGTCAGAGAGTGTCAGAGAGTGATAGAGAGTGATACAAAGTGTCAGAGAGTGTCAGAGAGTGATAGAGAGTGTCCGAGAGTGTCAGAGAGTGATAGAGAGTGATAGAGTGTGATAGAGGGTGTCTTTGAGTGTCAGAGTGTGTCAGAGAGTGATAGAGAAAGTCAGAGAGTGATCGAGTGTGTCTGAGAGTGTCTGTGAGTGACAGAGTATGTCAGAGAGTGATAGAGAGTGTCAGAGAGTGTCAGAGTGTGTCAGACAGTGTCAGAGAGTGTCTGAGAGTGTCTGAGTGTGTCAGAGAGTAACAGAGAGGGATAGAGAGTGATAGAGAGTGGCTGAGAGTGTCAGAAAGTGTCAGAGTGTGTCAGAGAGTGATAGAGAGTGATAGAGAGTGTCTGAGAGTGTCAGAGTGTGTCAGAGAGTGTCAGAGATTGATAGAGAGTGTCAGTGAGTGATAGACAGTGTCTGCGAGTGTCAGAGAGTGTCAGAGTGTGTCAGAGAGTAACAGAGAGGGATAGAGAGTGATAGAGAGTGTCGGAGAGTGTCAGAGAGTGTCTGAGAGTGTCAGAGAGTGATAGAGAGTGTCAGAGAGTGATAGAAAGTTTCTGAGATTGTCAGAGTTTGTCAGAGAGTGTCAGAGAATGTCAGAGTGTGTCAGAGAGTAACAGAGAGTGATAGAGAGTGATAGAGAGTGTCAGAGAGTGTCAGAGACTGTCAGAGTGTGTCAGAGTTTGATAGAGAGTGATAGAACGTGTCAGAGATTGATAGAGAGTGTCTGAGATTGATCGAGAGTGTCTGAGAGTGTCAGAGTGTGTCAGAGAGTAACAGAGAGGGATAGAAAGTGATAGAGTGTGTCTGAGAGTGTCAGAAAGTGTCAGAGTGTGTCAGAGAGTGATAGAGAGTGATAGAGAGTGTCTGAGAGTGTCAAAGAGTGTCAGAGAGTGTCAGAGAGTGATAGAGAGTGATACAAAGTGTCAGAGAGTGTCAAAGAGTGTCAGAGAGTGTCAGAGAGTGATAGAGAGTGATACAAAGTGTCAGAGAGTGTCTGAGAGAGTCAGAGAGAGTCAGAGAGTGTCAGAGAGTGATAGAGAGTGTCCGAGAGTGTCAGAGAGTGATAGAGAGTGATAGAGTGTGATAGAGAGTGTCTTTGAGTGTCAGAGTGTGTCAGAGAGTGATAGAGAAAGTCAGAGAGTGATCGAGTGTGTCTGAGAGTGTCTGTGAGTGGCAGAGTATGTCAGAGAGTGTCAGAGTGTGTCAGAGAGTGTCAGAGAGTAACAGAGACGGATGGAGAGTGATAGAGAGTGTCTGAGAGTGTCAGAAAGTGTCAGAGTGTGTCAGAGAGTGATAGAGAGTGATAGAGAGTGTCTGAGAGTGTCAGAGTGTGTCAGAGAGTGTCAGAGAGTGATAGAGAGTGTCAGTGAGTGGTAGAGAGTGTCTGAGAGTGTCAGAGATTGATAGAGAGTGTCTGAGAGTGTCAGAGAGTGATAGAGCGTGTCAGAGAGTGATAGAAAGTGTCAGAGAGTAACAGAGAGGGATAGAGAGTGATAGAGAGTGTCTGAGAGTGTCAGAAAGTGTCAGAGTGTGTCAGAGAGTGATAGAGAGTGATAGAGAGTGTCTGAGAGTGTCAGAGTGTGTCAGAGAGTGTCAGAGATTGATAGAGAGTGTCAGTGAGTGATAGACAGTGTCTGCGAGTGTCAGAGAGTGTCAGAGTGTGTCAGAGAGTAACAGAGAGGGATAGAGAGTGATAGAGAGTGTCGGAGAGTGTCAGAGAGTGTCTAAGAGTGTCAGAGAGTGATAGAGAGTGTCAGAAAGTGATAGAAAGTTTCTGAGATTGTCAGAGTGTGTCAAAGAGTGTCAGAGAATGTCAGAGTGTGTCAGAGAGTAACAGAGAGTGATAGAGAGTGATAGAGAGTGTCAGAGAGTGTCAGAGACTGTCAGAGTGTGTCAGAGTTTGATAGAGAGTGATAGAACGTGTCAGAGATTGATAGAGAGTGTCTGAGATTGATCGAGAGTGTCTGAGAGTGTCAGAGTGTGTCAGAGAGTAACAGAGAGGGATAGAAAGTGATAGAGTGTGTCTGAGAGTGTCAGAAAGTGTCAGAGTGTGTCAGAGAGTGATAGAGAGTGATAGAGAGTGTCTGAGAGTGTCAAAGAGTGTCAGAGAGTGTCAGAGAGTGATAGAGAGTGATACAAAGTGTCAGAGAGTGTCAAAGAGTGTCAGAGAGTGTCAGAGAGTGATAGAGAGTGATACAAAGTGTCAGAGAGTGTCTGAGAGAGTCAGAGAGAGTCAGAGAGTGTCAGAGAGTGATAGAGAGTGTCCGAGAGTGTCAGAGAGTGATAGAGAGTGATAGAGTGTGATAGAGAGTGTCTTTGAGTGTCAGAGTGTGTCAGAGAGTGATAGAGAAAGTCAGAGAGTGATCGAGTGTGTCTGAGAGTGTCTGTGAGTGGCAGAGTATGTCAGAGAGTGTCAGAGTGTGTCAGAGAGTGTCAGAGAGTGTCAGAGAGTAACAGAGACGGATGGAGAGTGATAGAGAGTTTCTGAGAGTGTCAGAAAGTGTCAGAGTGTGTCAGAGAGTGATAGAGAGTGATAGAGAGTGTCTGAGAGTGTCAGAGTATGTCAGAGAGTGTCAGAGAGTGATAGAGAGTGTCAGTGAGTGATAGAGAGTGTCTGAGAGTGTCAGAGATTGATAGAGAGTGTCTGAGAGTGTCAGAGAGTGATAGAGCGTGTCAGAGAGTGATAGAAAGTGTCAGAGAGTAACAGAGAGGGATAGAGTGTGATAGAGAGTGTCTGAGAGTGTCAGAAAGTGTCAGAGTGTGTCAGAGAGTGATAGAGAGTGATGGAGAGTGTCTGAGAGTGTCAGAGTGTGTCAGAGAGTGTCAGAGATTGATAGAGAGTGTCAGTGAGTGATAGACAGTGTCTGCGAGTGTCAGAGAGTGTCAGAGTGGGTCAGAGAGTAACAGAGAGGGATAGAGAGTGATAGAAAGTTTCTGAGATTGTCAGAGTGTGTCAGAGAGTGTCAGAGAATGTCAGAGAGTGATAGAGAGTGTCAGAGAGTGATAGAAAGTTTCTGAGATTGTCAGAGTGTGTCAGAGAGTGTCAGAGAATGTCAGAGTGTGTCAGAGAGTAACAGAGAGTGATAGAGAGTGTCAGAGAGTGTCAGAGACTGTCAGAGTGTGTCAGAGTTTGATAGAGCGTGATAGAAGATGTCAGAGATTGATAGAGAGTGTCTGAGATTGATCGAGAGTGTCTGAGAGTGTCAGAGTGTGTCAGAGAGTAACAGAGAGGGATAGAAAGTGATAGAGTGTGTCTGAGAGTGTCAGAAAGTGTCAGAGTGTGTCAGAGAGTGATAGAGAGTGATAGAGAGTGTCTGAGAGTGTCAAAGAGTGTCAGAGAGTGTCAGAGAGTGATAGAGAGTGATACAAAGTGTCAGAGAGTGTCAAAGAGTGTCAGAGAGTGTCAGAGAGTGATAGAGAGTGATACAAAGTGTCAGAGAGTGTCTGAGAGAGTCAGAGAGAGTCAGAGAGTGTCAGAGAGTGATAGAGAGTGTCCGAGAGTGTCAGAGAGTGATAGAGAGTGATAGAGTGTGATAGAGAGTGTCTTTGAGTGTCAGAGTGTGTCAGAGAGTGATAGAGAAAGTCAGAGAGTGATCGAGTGTGTCTGAGAGTGTCTGTGAGTGGCAGAGTATGTCAGAGAGTGTCAGAGTGTGTCAGAGAGTGTCAGAGAGTAACAGAGACGGATGGAGAGTGATAGAGAGTGTCTGAGAGTGTCAGAAAGTGTCAGAGTGTGTCAGAGAGTGATAGAGAGTGATAGAGAGTGTCTGAGAGTGTCAGAGTGTGTCAGAGAGTGTCAGAGAGTGATAGAGAGTGTCAGTGAGTGGTAGAGAGTGTCTGAGAGTGTCAGAGATTGATAGAGAGTGTCTGAGAGTGTCAGAGAGTGATAGAGCGTGTCAGAGAGTGATAGAAAGTGTCAGAGAGTAACAGAGAGTGATAGAGAGCGATAGAGAGTGTCAGAGAGTGTCAGAGACTGTCAGAGTGTGTCAGAGTTTGATAGAGAGTGAGAGAGAGTGTCTGAGAGTGTCAGAAAGTGTCAGAGTGTGTCAGAGAGCGATAGAGAGTGATAGAATGTGTCAGAGAGTGATAGAGAGTGTCTGAGAGTGTCAGAGAGTGACAGAGCGTGTCTGAGAATTTCAGAGAATGTCAGAGAGTGATAGAGAGTGTCTGACAGTGATAGTGAGTGTCTGAGTGTCATGGAGAGTGTCTGAGAGTGTCAGAGACTGTCAGAGAGTGTCAGAGAGTGATAGAGAGGGTCCGAGAGTGTCATAGAGTGAGAGAGAGTGATAGAGGGTGATAGAGAGTATCTTTGAGTGTCAGAGAGTGATAGAGAATTTCAGAGAGTGATCGAGAGTGTTTGAGAGTGTCTGTGAGTGACAGAGTATGTCAGAGAGTGATAGAGAGCGTCAGAGATTGTCAGAGTGTGTCAGAGTGTGTCAGAGAGTAACAGAGAGGGATAGAGAGTGATAGAGAGTGTCTGAGAGTGTCAGAAAGTGTCAGAGTGTGTCAGAGAGTGATAGAGAGTGTCTGAGAGTGTCAGAGTGTGTCAGAGATTGATAGAGAGTGTCAGTGAGTGATAGACAGTGTCTGCGAGTGTCAGAGAGTGTCGGAGTGTGTCAGAGAGTAACAGAGAGGGATAGAGAGTGATAGAGAGTGTCGGAGAGTCTCAGAGAGTGTCTGAGAGTGTCAGAGAGTGATAGAGAGTGTCAGAGAGTGATAGAAAGTTTCTGAGATTGTCAGAGTGTGTCAGAGAGTATCAGAGAATGTCAGAGTGTGTCAGAGAGTAACAGAGTGATAGAGAGTGATAGAGAGTGTCAGAGAGTGTCAGAGACTGTCAGAGTGTGTCAGAGTTTGATAGAGAGTGATAGAACGTGTCAGAGATTGATAGAGAGTGTCTGAGATTGATCGAGAGTGTCTGAGAGTGTCAGAGTGTGTCAGAGAGTAACAGAGAGGGATAGAAAGTGATAGAGTGTGTCTGAGAGTGTCAGAAAGTGTCAGAGTGTGTCAGAGAGTGATAGAGAGTGATAGATAGTGTCTGAGAGTGTCAAAGTGTGTCAGAGTGTGTCAGAGAGTGATAGAGAGTGATAGAGAGTGTCTGAGAGTGTCAAAGTGTGTCAGAGAGTGTCAGAGAGTGATAGAGAGTGTCCGAGAGTGTCAGAGAGTGATAGAGAGTGATAGAGTGTGATAGAGAGTGTCTTTGAGTGTCAGAGTGTGTCAGAGAGTGATAGAGAAAGTCAGAGAGTGATCGAGTGTGTCTGAGAGTGTCTGTGAGTGGCAGAGTATTTTAGAGAGTGATGTAGAGTGTCAGAGAGTGTCAGAGTGTGTCAGAGAGTGTCAGAGAGTAACAGAGAGGGATGGAGAGTGATAGAGAGTGTCTGAGAGTGTCAGAAAGTGTCAGAGTGTGTCAGAGAGTGATAGAGAATGATAGAGAGTGTCTGAGAGTGTCAGAGTGTGTCAGAGAGTGTCAGAGAGTGATAGAGAGTGTCAGTGAGTGGTAGAGAGGGTCTGAGAGTGTCAGAGATTGATAGAGAGTGTCTGAGAGTGTCAGAGAGTGATAGAGCGTGTCAGAGAGTGATAGAAAGTGTCAGAGAGTAACAGAGAGTGATAGAGAGCGATAGAGAGTGTCAGAGAGTGTCAGAGACTGTCAGAGTGTGTCAGAGTTTGATAGAGAGTGAGAGAGAGTGTCTGAGAGTGTCAGAAAGTGTCAGAGTGTGTCAGAGAGCGATAGAGAGTGATAGAATGTGTCAGAGAGTGATAGAGCGTGTCTGAGAGTTTCAGAGAATGTCAGAGAGTGATAGAGAGTGTCTGACAGTGATAGTGAGTGCCTGAGTGTCATGGAGAGTGTCTGAGAGTGTCAGAGACTGTCAGAGAGTGTCAGAGAGTGATAGAGAGTGTCCGAGAGTGTCATAGAGTGAGAGAGAGTGATAGAGGGTGATCGAGAGTATCTTTGAGTGTCAGCGAGTGATAGAGAATTTCAGAGAGTGATCGAGAGTGTCTGAGAGTGTCTGTGAGTGACAGAGTATGTCAGAGAGTGATAGAGAGCGTCAGAGATTGTCAGAGTGTGTCAGAGAGTAACAGAGAGGGATAGAGAGTGATAGAGAGTGTCTGAGAGTGTCAGAAAGTGTCAGAGTGTGTAAGAGAGTGATAGAGAGTGATAGAGAGTGTCTGAGAGTGTCAGAGTGTGTCAGAGAGTGATAGAGAGTGTCAGTGAGTGATAGAGAGTGTCTGAGAGTGTCAGAGATTGATAGAGAGTGTCAGAGATTGTCAGAGAGTGATAGAGAGTGTATTTGAGTGTCAGAGAGTGTCAGAGAGTGATAGAGAAAGTCAGAGAGTTATCGAGTGTGTCTGAGTGTGTCTGTGAGTGACAGAGTATGTCACAGAGTGATAGAGAGTGTCAGAGTGTGTCAGACAGTGTCAGAGACTGTCAGAGAGTGTCAGAGTGTGTCAGAGAGTAACAGAGAGGAATAGAGAGTGATAGAGAGTGTCTGAGAGTGTCAGAAAGTGTCAGAGTGTGTCAGAGAGTGATAGAGAGTGATAGAGAGTGATAGAGAGTGATAGAGAGTGTCTGAGAGTGTCAGTGAGTGTGTCAGAGAGTGTCAGAGATTGATAGAGAGTGTCAGTGAGTGATAGACAGTGTCTGCGAGTGTCAGAGAGTGTCAGAGTGTGTCAGAGAGTAACAGAGAGGAATAGAGAGTGATAGAGAGTGTATGAGAGTGTCAGAGAGTGTCTGAGAGTGTCAGAGAGTGATAGAGAGTGTCAGAGAGTGATAGAAAGTTTCTGAGATTGTCAGAGTGTGTCAGAGAGTGTCAGAGAATGTCAGAGTGTGTCAGAGAGTAACAGAGAGTGACAGAGAGTGACAGAGAGTGTCAGAGAGTGTCAGAGACTGTCAGAGTGTGTCAGAGTTTGATAGAGAGTGATAGAACGTGTCAGAGATTGATAGAGAGTGTCTGAGAGTGATCGAGAGTGTCTGAGAGTGTCAGAGTGTGTCAGAGAGTAACAGAGAGGGATAGAAAGTGATAGAGTGTGTCTGAGAGTGTCAGAAAGTGTCTGAGAGTGTCAGAGAGTGATAGAGAGTGATAGAGAGTGTCTGAGAGTGTCAAAGTGTGTCAGAGAGTTTCAGAGAGTGATAGAGAGTGATACAAAGTGTCAGAGAGTGTCAGAGAGTGATAGAGAGTGTCCGAGAGTGTCAGAGAGTGATAGAGAGTGATAGAGTGTGATAGAGAGTGTCTTTGAGTGTCAGAGTGTGTCAGAGAGTGATAGAGAAAGTCAGAGAGTGATCGAGTGTGTCTGAGAGTGTCTGTGAGTGACAGAGTATGTCAGAGAGTGATAGAGAGTGTCAGAGAGTGTCAGAGTGTGTCAGACAGTGTCAGAGAGTGTCAGAGTGTGTCAGAGAGTAACAGAGAGGGATAGAGAGTGATAGAGAGTGTCTGAGAGTGTCAGAAAGTGTCAGAGTGTGTCAGACAGTGTCAGAGAGTGTCAGAGTGTGTCAGAGAGTAACAGAGAGGGATAGAGAGTGATAGAGAGTGTCTGAGAGTGTCAGAAAGTGTCAGAGTGTGTCAGAGAGTGATACAGAGTGATAGAGAGTGTCTGAGAGTGTCAGAGTGTGTCAGAGAGTGTCAGAGATTGATACAGAGTGTCAGTGAGTGATAGACAGTGTCTGCGAGTGTCAGAGAGTGTCAGAGTGTGTCAGAGAGTAACAGAGAGGGATAGAGAGTGATAGAGAGTGTCGGAGAGTGTCAGAGAGTGTCTGAGAGTGTCAGAGAGTGATAGAGAGTGTCAGAGAGTGATAGAAAGTTTCTGAGATTGTCAGAGTGTGTCAGAGACTGTCAGAGAATGTCAGAGTGTGTCAGAGACTAACAGAGAGTGATAGAGAGTGATAGAGAGTGTCAGAGAGTGTCAGAGACTGTCAGAGTGTGTCAGAGTTTGATAGAGAGTGATAGAACGTGTCAGAGATTGATAGAGAGTGTCTGAGATTGATCGAGAGTGTCTGAGAGTGTCAGAGTGTGTCAGAGACTAACAGAGAGTGATAGAGAGTGATAGAGAGTGTCAGAGAGTGTCAGAGACTGTCAGAGTGTGTCAGAGTTTGATAGAGAGTGATAGAACGTGTCAGAGATTGATAGAGAGTGATAGAGTGTGTCTGAGAGTGTCGGAAAGTGTCAGAGTGTGTCAGAGAGTGATAGAGAGTGATAGAGAGTGTCTGAGAGTGTCAAAGAGTGTCAGAGAGTGTCAGAGAGTGATAGAGAGTGATACAAAGTGTCAGAGAGTGTCTGAGAGAGTCAGAGAGAGTCAGAGAGTGTCAGAGAGTGATAGAGAGTGTCCGAGAGTGTCAGAGAGTGATAGAGAGTGATAGAGTGTGATAGAGAGTGTCTTTGAGTGTCAGAGTGTGTCAGAGAGTGATAGAGAAAGTCAGAGAGTGATCGAGTGTGTCTGAGAGTGTCTGTGAGTGGCAGAGTATGTCAGAGAGTGATATAGAGTGTCAGAGACGGATGGAGAGTGACAGAGAGTGTCTGAGAGTGTCAGAAAGTGTCAGAGTGTGTCAGAGAGTGATAGAGAGTGATAGAGAGTGTCTGAGAGTGTCAGAGTGTGTCAGAGAGTGTCAGAGAGTGATAGAGAGTGTCAGTGAGTGGTAGAGAGTGTCTGAGCGTGTCAGAGAGCGATAGAAAGTGTCAGAGAGTAACAGAGAGTGATAGAGAGCGATAGAGAGTGTCAGAGAGTGTCAGAGACTGTCAGAGTGTGTCAGAGTTTGATAGAGAGTGAGAGAGAGTGTCTGAGAGTGTCAGAAAGTGTCAGAGTGTGTCAGAGAGTGATAGAGAGTTATCGAGAGTGTCAGAGTGTGTCAGAGAGTGTCAGAGATTGATAGAGAGTGTCAGTGAGTGATAGACAGTGTCTGCGAGTGTCAGAGAGTGTCAGAGTGTGTCAGAGAGTAACAGAGAGGGATAGAGAGTGATAGAGAGTGTCGGAGAGTGTCAGAGAGTGTCTGAGAGTGTCAGAGAGTGATAGAGAGTGTCAGAGAGTGATAGAAAGTTTCTGAGATTGTCAGAGTGTGTCAGAGAGTGTCAGAGAATGTCAGAGTGTGTCAGAGAGTAACAGAGAGTGATAGAGAGTGATAGAGAGTGTCAGAGAGTGTCAGAGACTGTCAGAGTGTGTCAGAGTTTGATAGACAGTGATAGAACGTGTCAGAGATTGATAGAGAGTGTCTGAGATTGATCGAGAGTGTCTGAGATTGTCCGAGTGTGTCAGAGAGTAACAGAGAGGGATAGAAAGTGATAGAGTGTGTCTGAGAGTGTCAGAAAGTGTCAAAGTGTGTCAGAGAGTGATAGAGAGTGATAGAGAGTGTCTGAGAGAGTCAAAGAGTGTCAGAGATTGTCAGAGAGTGATAGAGAGTGATACAAAGTGTCAGAGAGTGTCTGAGAGTGTCTGAGAGTGTCAGAGAGAGTCAGAGAGTGTCAGAGAGTGATAGAGAGTGTCCGAGAGTGTCAGAGAGTGATAGAGAGTGATAGAGTGTGATAGAGAGTGTCTTTGAGTGTCAGAGTGTGTCAGAGAGTGATAGAGAAAGTCAGAGAGTGATCGAGTGTGTCTGAGAGTGTCTGTGAGTGGCAGAGTATGTCAGAGAGTGATATAGAGTGTCAGAGAGTGTCAGAGTGTGTCAGAGAGTGTCAGAGAGTAACAGAGACGGATGGAGAGTGATAGAGAGTGTCTGAGAGTGTCAGAAAGTGTCAGAGTGTGTCAGAGACTGATAGAGAGTGATAGAGAGTGTCTGAGAGTGTCAGAGTGTGTCAGAGAGTGTCAGAGAGTGATAGAGAGTGTCAGTGAGTGGTAGAGAGTGTCTGAGAGTGTCAGAGATTGATAGAGAGTGTCTGAGAGTGTCAGAGAGTGATAGAGCGTGTCAGAGAGTGATAGAAAGTGTCAGAGAGTAACAGAGAGTGATAGAGAGCGATAGAGAGTGTCAGAGAGTGTCAGAGACTGTCAGAGTGTGTCAGAGTTTGATAGAGAGTGAGAGAGAGTGTCTGAGAGTGTCAGAAAGTGTCAGAGTGTGTCAGAGAGCGATAGAGAGTGATAGAATGTGTCAGAGAGCGATAGAGAGTGTCTGAGAGTGTCAGAGAGTGATAGAGCGTGTCTGAGAGTTTCAGAGAATGTCAGAGAGTGATAGAGAGTGTCTGACAGTGATAGTGAGTGTCTGAGTGTCATGGAGAGTGTCTGAGAGTGTCAGAGACTGTCAGAGAGTGTCAGAGAGTGATAGAGAGTGTCCGAGAGTGTCATAGAGTGAGAGAGAGTGATAGAGGGTGATAGAGAGTATCTTTGAGTGTCAGAGAGTGATAGAGAATTTCAGAGAGTGATCGAGAGTGTCTGAGAGTGTCTGTGAGTGACAGAGTATGTCAGAGAGTGACAGAGAGTGTCAGAGATTGTCAGAGTGTGTCAGAGAGTGTCAGAGAGTGTCAGAGTGTGTCAGAGAGTAACATAGAGGGATAGAGAGTGATAGAGAGTGTCTGAGAGTGTCAGAAAGTGTCAGAGTGTGTCAGAGAGTGATAGAGAGTGATAGAGAGTGTCTGAGAGTGTCAGAGTGTGTCAGAGAGTGTCAGAGAGTGATAGAGAGTGTCAGTGAGTGGTAGAGAGTGTCTGAGAGTGTCAGAGATTGATAGAGAGTGTCTGAGACTGTCAGCTAAGTGTCAGAGTGTGTCAGAGAGTGATAGAGTGTGATAGAGAGTGTCTGAGAGTGTCAGAGTGTGTCAGAGAGTGATAGAGAGTGTCAGAGAGTGATAGAGAGTGTCTGAGAGTGTCAGAGATTGATAGAGAGTGTCAGAGAGTGATAGAGAGTGTATTTGAGTGTCAGAGAGTGTCAGAGAGTGATAGAGAAAGTCAGAGAGTTATCGAGTGTGTCTGAGAGTGTCTGTGAGTGACAGAGTATGTCACAGAGTGATAGAGAGTGTCAGAGAGTGTCAGAGTGTGTCAGAGAGTGTCAGAGAGTGTCAGAGAGTGTCAGAGTGTGTCAGAGAGTAACAGAGAGGGATAGAGAGTGATAGAGAGTGTCTGAGAGTGTCAGAAAGTGTCAGAGTGTGTCAGAGAGTGATAGAGAGTGATAGAGAGTGTCTGAGAGTGTCAGAGTGTGTCAGAGAGTGTCAGAGATTGATAGAGAGTGTCAGTGAGTGATTGACAGTGTCTGAGAGTGTCAGAGAGTGTCAGAGTGTGTCAGAGAGTAACAGAGAGGGATAGAGAGTGATAGAGAGTGTCGGAGAGTGTCAGAGAGTGTCTGAGAGTGTCAGAGAGTGATAGAGAGTGTCAGAGAGTGATAGAAAGTTTCTGAGATTGTCAGAGTGTGTCAGAGAGTAACAGAGATTGATAGAGAGTGATAGAGAGTGTCAGAGAGTGTCAGAGACTTTCAGAGTGTGTCAGAGTTTGATAGAGAGTGATAGAACGTGTCAGAGATTGATAGAGAGTGTCTGAGATTGATCGAGAGTGTCTGAGAGTGTCAGAGTGTGTCAGAGAGTAACAGAGAGGGATAGAAAGTGATAGAGTGTGTCTGAGAGTGTCAAAGTGTGTCAGAGAGTGTCAGAGAGTGATAGAGAGTGATACAAAGTGTCAGAGAGTGTCTGAGAGAGTCAGAGAGTGTCAGAGAGTGATAGAGAGTGTCCGAGAGTGTCAGAGAGTGATAGAGAGTGATAGAGTGTGATAGAGAGTGTCTTTGAGTGTCAGAGTGTGTCAGAGAGTGATAGAGAAAGTCAGAGAGTGATCGAGTGTGTCTGAGAGTGTCTGTGAGTGGCAGAGTATGTCAGAGAGTGATGTAGAGTGTCAGAGAGTGTCAGAGTGTGTCAGAGAGTGTCAGAGAGTAACAGAGACGGATGGAGAGTGATAGAGAGTGTCTGAGAGTGTCAGAAAGTGTCAGAGTGTGTCAGAGAGTGATAGAGAGTGATAGAGAGTGTCTGAGAGTGTCAGAGTGTGTCAGAGAGTGTCAGAGAGTGATAGAGAGTGTCAGTGAGTGGTAGAGAGTGTCTGAGAGTGTCAGAGATTGATAGAGAGTGTCTGAGACGGTCAGAAAGTGTCAGAGTGTGTCAGAGAGTGATAGAGAGTGATAGAGAGTGTCTGAGAGTGTCAGAGTGTGTCAGAGAGTGATAGAGAGTGTCAGTGAGTGATAGAGAGTGTCTGAGAGTGTCAGAGATTGATAGAGAGTGTCAGAGAGTGTCAGAGAGTGATAGAGAGTGTAGTTGAGTGTCAGAGAGTGTCAGAGAGTGATAGAGAAAGTCAGAGAGTTATCAAGGGTGTCTGAGTGTGTCTGTGAGTGACAGAGTATGTCACAGAGTGATAGAGAGTGTCAGAGAGTGTCAGAGAGTGTCAGAGAGTGTCAGAGTGTGTCAGAGAGTAACAGAGAGGAATAGAGAGTGATAGAGAGTATCTGAGAGTGTCAGAAAGTGTCAGAGTGTGTCAGAGAGTGATAGAGAGTGATAGAGAGTGATAGAGAGTGTCTGAGAGTGTCAGAGTGTGTCAGAGAGTGTCAGAGATTGATAGAGAGTGTCAGTGAGTGATAGACAGTGTCTGCGAGTGTCAGAGAGTGTCAGAGTGTGTCAGAGAGTAACAGAGAGGGATAGAGAGTGATAGAGAGTGTCTGAGAGTGTCAGAGAGTGTCTGAGAGTGTCAGAGAGTGATAGAGAGTGTCAGAGAGTGATAGAAAGTTTCTGAGATTGTCAGAGTGTGTCAGAGAGTGTCAGAGAATGTCAGAGTGTGTCAGAGAGTAACAGAGAGTGATAGAGAGTGATAGAGAGTGTCAGAGAGTGTCAGAGACTGTCAGAGTGTGTCAGAGTTTGATAGAGAGTGATAGAACGTGTCAGAGATTGATAGAGAGTGTCTGAGAGTGATCGAGAGTGTCTGAGAGTGTCAGAGTGTGTCAGAGAGTAACAGAGAGGGATAGAAAGTGATAGAGTGTGTCTGAGAGTGTCAGAAAGTGTCAGAGTGTGTCAGAGAGTGATAGAGAGTTATAGAGAGTGTCTGAGAGTGTCAAAGTGTGTTAGAGAGTGTCAGAGAGTGATAGAGAGTGATACAAAGTGTCAGAGAGTGTCTGAGAGAGTCAGAGAGTGTCAGAGAGTGATAGAGAGTGTCAGAGAGTGATAGAGAGTGATAGAGTGTGATAGAGAGTGTCTTTGAGTGTCAGAGTGTGTCAGAGAGTGATAGAGAAAGTCAGAGAGTGATAGAGAGTGATAGAGAGTGTCTGAGAGTGTCAAAGTGTGTCAGAGAGTGTCAGAGAGTGATAGAGAGTGATACAAAGTGTCAGAGAGTGTCTGAGAGAGTCAGAGAGTGTCAGAGAGTGATAGAGAGTGTCAGAGAGTGATAGAGAGTGATAGAGTGTGTCTGAGAGTGTCTGTGAGTGGCAGAGTATGTCAGAGAGTGATGTAGAGTGTCAGAGAGTGTCAGAGTGCGTCAGAGAGTGTCAGAGAGTAACAGAGAGGGATGGAGAGTGATAGAGAGTGTCTGAGAGTGTCAGAAAGTGTCAGAGTGTGTCAGAGAGTGATAGAGAGTGATAGAGAGTGATAGAGAGTGTCTGCGAGTGTCAGAGTGTGTCAGAGAGTGTCAGAGAGTGATAGAGAGTGTCAGTGAGTGGTAGAGAGTGTCTGAGAGTGTCAGAGATTGATAGAGAGTGTCTGAGAGTGTCAGAGAGTGATAGAGCGTGTCAGAGAGTGATAGAAAGTGTCAGAGAGTAACAGAGAGTGTTAGAGAGCGATAGAGAGTGTCAGAGAGTGTCAGAGACTGTCAGAGTGGTCAGAGTTTGATAGAGAGTGAGAGAGAGTGTCTGAGAGTGTCAGAAAGTGTCAGAGTGTGTCAGAGAGCGATAGAGAGTGATAGAATGTGTCAGAGAGTGATAGAGAGTGTCTGAGAGTGTCAGAGAGTGATAGAGCGTGTCTGAGAGTTTCAGAGAATGTCAGAGAGTGATAGAGAGTGTCAGAGAGTGAGAGAAAGTTTCTGAGATTGTCAGAGTGTGTCAGGGAGTGTCAGAGAATGTCAGAGTGTGTCAGAGAGTAACAGAGAGTGATAGAGAGTGATAGAGAGTGTCAGAGAGTGTCAGAGACTGTCAGAGTGTGTCAGAGTTTGATAGAGAGTGATAGAACGTGTCAGAGATTGATAGAGAGTGTCTGAGATTGATCGAGAGGGTCTGAGAGTGTCAGAGTGTGTCAGAGAGTAACAGAGAGGGATAGAAAGTGATAGAGTGTGTCTGAGAGTGTCAAAGTGTGTCAGAGAGTGTCAGAGAGTGATAGAGAGTGATACAAAGTGTCACAGAGTGTGTGAGAGAGTCAGAGAGTGTCAGAGAGTGATAGAGAGTGTCCGAGAGTGTCAGAGAGTGATAGAGAGTGATAGAGTGTGATAGAGAGTGTCTTTGAGTGTCAGAGTGTGTCAGAGAGTGATAGAGAAAGTCAGAGAGTGATCGAGTGTGTCTGAGAGTGTCTGTGAGTGGCAGAGTATGTCAGAGAGTGATGTAGAGTGTCAGAGAGTGTCAGAGTGTGTCAGAGAGTGTCAGAGAGTAACAGAGAGGGATGGAGAGTGATAGAGAGTGTCTGAGAGTGTCAGAAAGTGTCAGAGTGTGTCAGAGAGTGATAGAGAGTGATAGAGAGTGTCTGAGAGTGTCAGAGTGTGTCAGAGAGTGTCAGAGAGTGATAGAGAGTGTCAGTGAGTGGTAGAGAGTGTCTGAGAGTGTCAGAGATTGATAGAGAGTGTCTGAGACTGTCAGAAAGTGTCAGAGTGTGTCAGAGAGTGATAGAGAGTGATAGAGAGTGTCTGAGAGTGTCAGAGTGTGTCAGAGAGTGATAGAGAGTGTCAGTGAGTGATAGAGAGTGTCTGAGAGTGTCAGAGATTGATAGAGAGTGTCAGAGAGTGTCAGAGAGTGATGGAGAGTGTAGTTGAGTGTCAGAGAGTGATAGAGAAAGTCAGAGAGTTATCAAGGGTGTCTGAGTGTGTCTGTGAGTGACAGAGTATGTCACAGAGTGATAGAGAGTGTCAGAGAGTGTCAGAGTGTGTCAGACAGTGTCAGAGAGTGTCAGAGAGTGTCAGAGTGTGTCAGAGAGTAACAGAGAGGGATAGAGAGTGATAGAGAGTGTCTGAGAGTGTCAGAAAGGGTCAGAGTGTGTAAGAGAGTGATAGAGAGTGATAGAGAGTGATAGAGAGTGTCTGAGAGTGTCAGAGTGTGTCAGAGAGTGTCAGAGATTGATAGAGAGTGTCAGTGAGTGATAGACAGTGTCTGCGAGTGTCAGAGAGTGTCAGAGTGTGTCAGAGAGTAACAGAGAGGGATAGAGAGTGATAGAGAGTGTCTGAGAGTGTCAGAGAGTGTCTGAGAGTGTCAGAGAGTGATAGAGAGTGTCAGAGAGTGATAGAAAGTTTCTGAGATTGTCAGAGTGTGTCAGAGAGTGTCAGAGAATGTCAGAGTGTGTCAGAGAGTAACAGAGAGTGATAGAGAGTGATAGAGAGTGTCAGAGAGTGTCAGAGACTGTCAGAGTGTGTCAGAGTTTGATAGAGAGTGATAGAACGTGTCAGAGATTGATAGAGAGTGTCTGAGAGTGATCGAGAGTGTCTGAGAGTGTCAGAGTGTGTCAGAGAGTAACAGAGAGGGATAGAAAGTGATAGAGTGTGTCTGAGAGTGTCAGAAAGTGTCAGAGTGTGTCAGAGAGTGATAGAGAGTGATAGAGAGTGTCTGAGAGTGTCAAAGTGTGTTAGAGAGTGTCAGAGAGTGATAGAGAGTGATACAAAGTGTCAGAGAGTGCCTGAGAGAGTCAGAGAGTGTCAGAGAGTGATAGAGAGTGTCAGAGAGTGATAGAGAGTGATAGAGTGTGATAGAGAGTGTCTTTGAGTGTCAGAGTGTGTCAGAGAGTGATAGAGAAAGTCAGAGAGTGATAGAGAGTGATAGAGAGTGTCTGAGAGTGTCAAAGTGTGTCAGAGAGTGTCAGAGAGTGATAGAGAGTGATACAAAGTGTCAGAGAGTGTCTGAGAGTGTCAGAGAGTGTCAGAGAGTGATAGAGAGTGTCAGAGAGTGATAGAGAGTGATAGAGTGTGTCTGAGAGTGTCTGTGAGTGGCAGAGTATGTCAGAGAGTGATGTAGAGTGTCAGAGAGTGTCAGAGTGTGTCAGAGAGTGTCAGAGAGTAACAGAGAGGGATGGAGAGTGATAGAGAGTGTCTGAGAGTGTCAGAAAGTGTCAGAGTGTGTCAGAGAGTGATAGAGAGTGATAGAGAGTGATAGAGAGTGTCTGCGAGTGTCAGAGTGTGTCAGAGAGTGTCAGAGAGTGATAGAGAGTGTCGGTGAGTGGTAGAGAGTGTCTGAGAGTGTCAGAGATTGATAGAGAGTGTCTGAGAGTGTCAGAGATTGATAGAGCGTGTCAGAGAGTGATAGAAAGTGTCAGAGAGTAACAGAGAGTGTTAGAGAGCGATAGAGAGTGTCAGAGACTGTCAGAGTGGTCAGAGTTTGATAGAGAGTGAGAGAGAGTGTCTGAGAGTGTCAGAAAGTGTCAGAGTGTGTCAGAGAGCGATAGAGAGTGATAGAATGTGTAAGAGAGTGATAGAGAGTGTCTGAGAGTGTCAGAGAGTGATAGAGCGTGTCTGAGAGTTTCAGAGAATGTCAGAGAGTGATAGAGAGTGTCAGAGAGTGAGAGAAAGTTTCTGAGATTGTCAGAGTGTGTCAGGGAGTGTCAGTGAATGTCAGAGTGTGTCAGAGAGTAACAGAGAGTGATAGAGAGTATTAGAGAGTGTCAGAGAGTGTCAGAGACTGTCAGAGTGTGTCAGAGTTTGATAGAGAGTGATAGAACGTGTCAGAGATTGATAGAGAGTGTCTGAGATTGATCGAGAGTGTCTGAGAGTGTCAGAGTGTGTCAGAGAGTAACAGAGAGGGATAGAAATTGATAGAGTGTGTCTGAGAGTGTCAAAGTGTGTCAGAGAGTGTCAGAGAGTGATAGAGAGTGATACAAAGTGTCAGAGAGTGTCTGAGAGAGTCAGAGAGTGTCAGAGAGTGATAGAGAGTGTCCGAGAGTGTCAGAGAGTGATAGAGAGTGATAGAGTGTGATAGAGAGTGTCTTTGAGTGTCAGAGTGTGTCAGAGAGTGATAGAGAAAGTCAGAGAGTGATCGAGTGTGTCTGAGAGTGTCTGTGAGTGACAGAGTATGTCAGAGAGTGATGTAGAGTGTCAGAGAGTGTCAGAGTGTGTCAGAGAGTGTCAGAGAGTAACAGAGAGGGATGGAGAGTGATAGAGAGTGTCTGAGAGTGTCAGAAAGTGTCAGAGTGTGTCAGAGAGTGATAGAGAGTGATAGAGAGTGTCTGAGAGTGTCAGAGTGTGTCAGAGAGTGTCAGAGAGTGATAGAGAGTGTCAGTGAGTGGTAGAGAGTGTCTGAGAGTGTCAGAGATTGATAGAGAGTGTCTGAGACTGTCAGAAAGTGTCAGAGTGTGTCAGAGAGTGATAGAGAGTGATAGAGAGTGTCTGAGAGTGTCAGAGTGTGTCAGAGAGTGATAGAGAGTGTCAGTGAGTGATAGAGAGTGTCTGAGAGTGTCAGAGATTGATAGAGAGTGTCAGAGAGTGTCAGAGAGTGATAGAGAGTGTAGTTGAGTGTCAGAGAGTGTCAGAGAGTGATAGAGAAAGTCAGAGAGTTATCAAGGGTGTCTGAGTGTGTCTGTGAGTGACAGAGTATGTCACAGAGTGATAGAGAGTGTCAGAGAGTGTCAGAGAGTGTCAGACAGTGTCAGAGAGTGTCAGAGAGTGTCAGAGTGTGTCAGAGAGTAACAGAGAGGGATAGAGAGTGATAGAGAGTGTCTGAGAGTGTCAGAAAGTGTCAGAGTGTGTCAGAGAGTGATAGAGAGTGATAGAGAGTGATAGAGAGTGTCTGAGAGTGTCAGAGTGTGTCAGAGAGTGTCAGAGATTGATAGAGAGTGTCAATGAGTGATAGACAGTGTCTGCGAGTGTCAGAGAGTGTCAGAGTGTGTCAGAGAGTAACAGAGAGGGATAGAGAGTGATAGAGAGTGTCTGAGAGTGTCAGAGAGTGTCTGAGAGTGTCAGAGAGTGATAGAGAGTGTCAGAGAGTGATAGAAAGTTTCTGAGATTGTCAGAGTGTGTCAGAGAGTGTCAGAGAATGTCAGAGTGTGTCAGAGAGTAACAGAGAGTGATAGAGAGTGATAGAGAGTGTCAGAGAGTGTCAGAGACTGTCAGAGTGTGTCAGAGTTTGATAGAGAGTGATAGAACGTGTCAGAGATTGATAGAGAGTGTCTGAGAGTGATCGAGAGTGTCTGAGAGTGTCAGAGTGTGTCAGAGAGTAACAGAGAGGGATAGAAAGTGATAGAGTGTGTCTGAGAGTGTCAGAAAGTGTCAGAGTGTGTCAGAGAGTGATAGAGAGTGATAGAGAGTGTCTGAGAGTGTCAAAGTGTGTTAGAGAGTGTCAGAGAGTGATAGAGAGTGATACAAAGTGTCAGAGAGTGTCTGAGAGAGTCAGAGAGTGTCAGAGAGTGATAGAGAGTGTCAGAGAGTGATAGAGAGTGATAGAGTGTGATAGAGAGTGTCTTTGAGTGTCAGAGTGTGTCAGAGAGTGATAGAGAAAGTCAGAGAGTGATAGAGAGTGATAGAGAGTGTCTGAGAGTGTCAAAGTGTGTCAGAGAGTGTCAGAGAGTGATAGAGAGTGATACAAAGTGTCAGAGAGTGTCTGAGAGAGTCAGAGAGTGTCAGAGAGTGATAGAGAGTGTCAGAGAGTGATAGAGAGTGATAGAGTGTGTCTGAGAGTGTCTGTGAGTGACAGAGTATGTCAGAGAGTGATGTAGAGTGTCAGAGAGTGTCAGAGTGTGTCAGAGAGTGTCAGAGAGTAACAGAGAGGGATGGAGAGTGATAGAGAGTGTCTGAGAGTGTCAGAAAGTGTCAGAGTGTGTCAGAGAGTGATAGAGAGTGATAGAGAGTGATAGAGAGTGTCTGTGAGTGTCAGAGTGTGTCAGAGAGTGTCAGAGAGTGATAGAGAGTGTCGGTGAGTGGTAGAGAGTGTCTGAGAGTGTCAGAGATTGATAGAGAGTGTCTGAGAGTGTCAGAGAGTGATAGAGCGTGTCAGAGAGTGATAGAAAGTGTCAGAGAGTAACAGAGAGTGTTAGAGAGCGATAGAGAGTGTCAGAGAGTGTCAGAGACTGTCAGAGTGGTCAGAGTTTGATAGAGAGTGAGAGAGAGTGTCTGAGAGTGTCAGAAAGTGTCAGAGTGTGTCAGAGAGCGATAGAGAGTGATAGAATGTGTCAGAGAGTGATAGAGAGTGTCTGAGAGTGTCAGAGAGTGATAGAGCGTGTCTGAGAGTTTCAGAGAATGTCAGAGAGTGATAGAGAGTGTCAGACAGTGATAGTGAGTGTCTGAGTGTCATGGAGAGTGTCTGAGAGTGTCAGAGACTGTCAGAGAGTGTCAGAGAGTGATAGAGAGTGTCCGAGAGTGTCATAGAGTGAGAGAGAGTGATAGAGGGTGATAGAGAGTATCTTTGAGCGTCAGCGAGTGATAGAGAATTTCAGAGAATGATCGAGAGTGTCTGAGAGTGTCTGTGAGTGACAGAGTATGTCAGAGAGTGATAGAGAGCGTCAGAGATTGTCAGAGTGTGTCAGGGAGTGTCAGAGAGTGTCAGAGTGTGTCAGAGAGTAACAGAGAGGGATAGCGAGTGATAGAGAGTGTCTGAGAGTGTCAGAAAGTGTCAGAGTGTGTCAGAGAGTGATAGAGAGTGATAGAGAGTGTCAGAGTGTGTCAGAGAGTAACAGAGAGAGATAGAGAGTGATAGAGAGTGTCTGAGAGTGTCAGAAAGTGTCAGAGTCTGTCAGAGAGTGATAGAGAGTGTCTGAGAGTGTCAGAGTGTGTCAGAGAGTGATAGAGAGTGTCAGTGAGTGATAGAGAGTGTCTGAGAGTGTCAGAGATTGATAGAGAGTGTCAGAGAGTGTCAGAGAGTGATAGAGAGTGTATTTGAGTGTCAGAGAGTGTCAGAGAGTGATAGAGAAAGTCAGAGAGTTATCGAGTGTGTCTGAGTGTGTCTGTGATTGACAGAGTATGTCACAGAGTGATAGAGAGTGTCAGAGAGTGTCAGAGTGTGTCAGACAGTGTCAGAGAGTGTCAGAGAGTGTCAGAGTGTGTCAGACAGTGTCAGAGAGTGTCAGAGTGTGTCAGAGAGTAACAGAGAGGGATAGCGAGTGATAGAGAGTGTCTGAGAGTGTCAGAAAGTGTCAGAGTGTGTCAGAGAGTGATAGAGAGTGATAGAGAGTGTCTGAGAGTGTCAGAGTGTGTCAGAGATTGATAGAGAGTGTCAGTGAGTGATAGACAGTGTCTGCGAGTGTCAGAGAGTGTCAGAGTGTGTCAGAGAGTAACAGAGAGGGATAGAGAGTGATAGAGAGTGTCTGAGAGTGTCAGAGAGTGTCTGAGAGTGTCAGAGAGTGATAGAGAGTGTCAGAGAGTGATAGAAAGTTTCTGAGATTGTCAGAGTGTGTCAGAGAGTGTCAGAGAATGTCAGAGTGTGTCAAAGAGTAACAGAGAGTGATAGAGAGTGATAGAGAGTGTCAGAGAGTGTCAGAGACTGTCAGAGTGTGTCAGAGTTTGATAGAGAGTGATAGAACGTGTCAGAGATTGATAGAGAGTGTCTGAGAGTGATCGAGAGTGTCTGAGAGTGTCAGAGTGTGTCAGAGAGTAACAGAGAGGGATAGAAAGTGATAGAGTGTGTCTGAGAGTGTCAGAAAGTGTCAGAGTGTGTCAGAGAGTGATAGAGAGTGATAGAGAGTGTCTGAGAGTGTCAACGTGTGTCAGAGAGTGTCAGAGAGTGATAGAGAGTGATACAAAGTGTCAGAGAGTGTCAGAGAGTGATAGAGAGTGTCCGAGAGTGTCAGAGAGTGATAGAGAGTGATAGAGTGTGATAGAGAGTGTCTTTGAGTGTCAGAGTGTGTCAGAGAGTGATAGAGAAAGTCAGAGAGTGATCGAGTGTGTCTGAGAGTGTCTGTGAGTGGCAGAGTATGTCAGAGAGTGATATAGAGTGTCAGAGAGTGTCAGAGTGTGTCAGAGAGTGTCAGAGAGTAACAGAGACGGATGGAGAGTGATAGAGAGTGTCTGAGAGTGTCAGAAAGTGTCAGAGTGTGTCAGAGAGTGATAGAGAGTGATAGAGAGTGTCTGAGAGTGTCAGAGTGTGTCAGAGAGTGTCAGAGAGTGATAGAGAGTGTCAGTGAGTGGTAGAGAGTGTCTGAGAGTGTCAGAGATTGATAGAGAGTGTCTGAGAGTGTCAGAGAGTGATAGAGCGTGTCAGAGAGTGATAGAAAGTGTCAGAGAGTAACAGAGAGTGATAGAGAGCGATAGAGAGTGTCAGAGAGTGTCAGAGACTGTCAGAGTGTGTCAGAGTTTGATAGAGAGTGAGAGAGAGTGTCTGAGAGTGTCAGAAAGTGTCAGAGTGTGTCAGAGAGCGACAGAGAGTGATAGAATGTGTCAGAGAGTGATAGAGAGTGTCTGAGAGTGTCAGAGTGTGTCAGAGAGTGTCAGAGATTGATAGAGAGTGTCAGTGAGTGATAGACAGTGTCTGCGAGTGTCAGAGAGTGTCAGAGTGTGTCAGAGAGTAACAGAGAGGGTTAGAGAGTGATAGAGAGTGTCTGAGAGTGTCAGAGAGTGTCTGAGAGTGTCAGAGAGTGATAGAGAGTGTCAGAGAGTGATAGAAAGTTTCTGAGATTGTCAGAGTGTGTCAGAGAGTGTCAGAGAATGTCAGAGTGTGTCAGAGAGTAACAGAGAGTGATAGAGAGTGATAGAGAGTGTCAGAGAGTGTCAGAGACTGTCAGAGTGTGTCAGAGTTTGATAGAGAGTGATAGAACGTGTCAGAGATTGATAGAGAGTGTCTGAGAGTGATCGAGAGTGTCTGAGAGTGTCAGAGTGTGTCAGAGAGTAACAGAGAGGGATAGAAAGTGATAGAGTGTGTCTGAGAGTGTCAGAAAGTGTCAGAGTGTGTCAGAGAGTGATAGAGAGTGATAGAGAGTTTCTGAGAGTGTCAACGTGTGTCAGAGAGTGTCAGAGAGTGATAGAGAGTGATACAAAGTGTCAGAGAGTGTCAGAGAGTGATAGAGAGTGTCCGAGAGTGTCAGAGAGTGATAGAGAGTGATAGAGTGTGATAGAGAGTGTCTTTGAGTGTCAGAGTGTGTCAGAGAGTGATAGAGAAAGTCAGAGAGTGATCGAGTGTGTCTGAGAGTGTCTGTGAGTGGCAGAGTATGTCAGAGAGTGATATAGAGTGTCAGAGAGTGTCAGAGTGTGTCAGAGAGTGTCAGAGAGTAACAGAGACGGATGGAGAGTGATAGAGAGTGTCTGAGAGTGTCAGAAAGTGTCAGAGTGTGTCAGAGAGTGATAGAGAGTGATAGAGAGTGTCTGAGAGTGTCAGAGTGTGTCAGAGAGTGTCAGAGAGTGATAGAGAGTGTCAGTGAGTGGTAGAGAGTGTCTGAGAGTGTCAGAGATTGATAGAGAGTGTCTGAGAGTGTCAGAGAGTGATAGAGCGTGTCAGAGAGTGATAGAAAGTGTCAGAGAGTAACAGAGAGTGATAGAGAGCGATAGAGAGTGTCAGAGAGTGTCAGAGACTGTCAGAGTGTGTCAGAGTTTGATAGAGAGTGAGAGAGAGTGTCTGAGAGTGTCAGAAAGTGTCAGAGTGTGTCAGAGAGCGATAGAGAGTGATAGAATGTGTCAGAGAGTGATAGAGAGTGTCTGAGAGTGTCAGAGAGTGATAGAGCGTGTCTGAGAGTTTCAGAGAATGTCAGAGAGTGATAGAGAGTGTCTGACAGTGATAGTGAGTGTCTGAGTGTCATGGAGAGTGTCTGAGAGAGTCAGAGACTGTCAGAGAGTGTCATAGAGTGATAGAGAGTGTCCGAGAGTGTCATAGAGTGAGAGAGAGTGATAGAGGGTGATAGAGAGTATCTTTGAGTGTCAGAGAGTGATAGAGAATTTCAGAGATTGATCGAGAGTGTCTGAGAGTGTCTGTGAGTGACAGAGTATGTCAGAGAGTGATAGAGAGCGTCAGAGATAGTCAGAGTGTGTCAGAGAGTGTCAGAGAGTGTCAGAGTGTGTCAGAGAGTAACAGAGAGGGATAGAGAGTGATAGAGAGTGTCTGAGAGTGTCAGAAAGTGTCAGAGTGTGTCAGAGAGTGATAGAGTGTGATAGAGAGTGTCTGAGAGTGTCAGAGTGTGTCAGAGAGTGATAGAGAGTGTCAGTGAGTGATAGAGAGTGTCTGAGAGTGTCAGAGATTGATAGAGAGTGTCAGAGAGTGTCAGAGAGTGATAGAGAGTGTATTTGAGTGTCAGAGAGTGATAGAGAAAGTCAGAGAGTTATCGAGTGTGTCTGAGAGTGTCTGTGAGTGACAGAGTATGTCACAGAGTGATAGAGAGTGTCAGAGAGTGTCAGAGTGTGTCCGAGAGTGTCAGAGAGTGTCAGAGTGTGTCAGAGAGTGTCAGAGAGTGATAGAGAGTGTATTTGAGTGTCAGAGAGTGTCAGAGAGTGAAAGAGAAAGTCAGAGAGTTATCGAGTGTGTCTGAGAGTGTCTGTGAGTGACAGAGTATGTCGCAGAGTGATAGAGAGTGTCAGAGAGTGTCAGAGTGTGTCCGAGAGTGTCAGAGAGTGTCAGAGAGTGTCAGAGTGTGTCAGAGAGTAACAGAGAGGGATAGAGAGTGATAGAGAGGGATAGAGAGTGTCTGAGAGTGTCAGAAAGTGTCAGAGTGTGTCAGAGAGTGATCGAGAGTGATAGAGAGTGTCTGAGAGTGTCAGAGTGTGTCAGAGAGTGTCAGAGAGTGATAGAGTGTGTCTGAGAGTGTCAGAGTGTGTCCGAGAGTGTCTGAGAGTGTCAGAAAGTGTCAGAGTGTGTCAGAGAGTGATAGAGAGTGATAGAGAGTGTCTGAGAGTGTCAGAAAGTGTCAGAGTGTGTCAGAGAGTGATAGAGAGTGATAGAGAGTGTCTGAGAGGGTCAGAGATTGATAGAGAGTGTCTGAGAGTGTCAGAGAGTGAGAGAGAGTGTCAGAGAGTGTCAGAGAGTAACAGAGCGTGATAGAGAGTTTCAGAGAGTTTCAGACGGTGTCAGAGAGTGTCAGAGAGTGATAGAAAGTGTCAGAGATTGATAGAGAGTGTCTGAGATTGTCTGAGAGTGACAGAGAGTGTCTGAGGGTGTCAGTCAGTGTCAGAGAGTGATAGAGAGTGTCTGAGAGTGTCAGAGAGTGTCAGAGTGTGTCAGAGAATGTCAGAGAGCGTCAGAGATTGTCAGAGTGTGTCAGAGAGTGTCAGAGAGTGTCAGAGAGTGTCAGAGTGTGTCAGAGAGTAACAGAGAGGGATAGAGAGTGATAGAGAGTGTCTGAGAGTGTCAGAAAGTGTCAGAGTGCGTCAGAGAGTGATAGAGAGTGATAGAGAGTGTCTGAGAGTGTCAGAGTGTGTCAGAGAGTGATGGAGAGTGTCAGTGAGTGATAGAGAGTGTCTGAGAGTGTCAGAGATTGATAGAGAGTGTCAGAGAGTGTCAGAGAGTGATAGAGAGTGTATTTGAGTGTCAGAGAGTGTCAGAGAGTGATAGAGAAAGTCAGAGAGTTATCGAGTGTGTCTGAGAGTGTCTGTGAGTGACAGAGTATGTCACAGAGTGATAGAGAGTGTCAGAGAGTGTCAGAGTGTGTCCGAGAGTGTCAGAGAGTGTCAGAGAGTGTCAGAGTGTGTCAGAGAGTGTCAGAGCGTGATAGAGAGTGTATTTGAGTGTCAGAGAGTGAAAGAGAAAGTCAGAGAGTTATCGAGTGTGTCTGAGAGTGTCTGTGAGTGACAGAGTATGTCACAGAGTGATAGAGAGTTTCAGAGAGTGTCAGAGTGTGTCCGAGAGTGTCAGAGATTGTCAGAGAGTGTCAGAGTGAGTCAGAGTGTGTCAGAGAGGGATAGAGAGTGATAGAGAGTGATAGAGAGTGTCTGAGAGTGTCAGAAAGTGTCAGAGTGTGTCAGAGAGTGATAGAGAGTGATAGAGAGTGTCTGAGAGTGTCAGAGTATGTCAGAGAGTGTCAGAGAGTGATAGAGAGTGATAGAGAGTGTCTGAGAGTGTCAGAGTGTGTCCGAGAGTGTCAGAGAGTGTCAGAGAGTAACAGAGAGGGATAGAGAGTGATAGAGAGTGATAGAGAGTGTCTGAGAGTGTCAGAAAGTGTCAGAGTGTGTCAGAGAGTGATAGAGAGTGATAGAGAGTGTCTGAGAGTGTCAGAAAGTGTCAGAGTGTGTCAGAGAGTGATAGAGAGTGATAGAGAGTGTCTGAGAGTGTCAGAGATTGATAGAGAGTGTCTGAGAGTGTCAGAGAGTGAGAGAGAGTGTCAGAGAGTGTCAGAGAGTAACAGAGAGTGATAGAGAATTTCAGAGAGTTTCAGACGGTGTCAGAGAGTGTCAGAGAGTGATAGAAAGTGTCAGAGATTGATAGAGAGTGTCTGAGATTGTCTGAGAGTGACAGAGAGTGTCTGAGGGTGTCAGTCAGTGTCAGAGAGTGATAGAGAGTGTCTGAGAGTGTCAGAGAGTGTCAGAGTGTGTCAGAGAATGTCAGAGAGCGATAGAGTGTGTCAGAGTGTGTCACAGAGTGTCAGAGACTGTCAGAGAGTGATAGAGAGTGACAAATTGTGTCAGAGAGTGATAGAGAGTGATAGAGAGTGTCAGAGAGTTTCAGACTGTGTCAGAGAGTTTCAGAGAGTGATAGAAAGTGTCAGAGAGTGATAGAGAGTGTCTGAGAGACTCTGAGAGTGACAGAGAGTGTCTGAGGGTGTCAGTCAGTGTCAGACAGTGATAGAGGGTGTCTGAGAGTGTCAGAGAGTGTCAGAGTGTGTCAGAGAATGTCAGATAGCGATAGAGTGTGTCAGAGTGTGTCACAGAGTGTCAGAGAGAGTCAGAGAGTGGTAGAGATTGTCAGAGAGTGTCAGAGTGTGTCAGAGAGTGTCAGAGAGTGTCAGAGAGTGATAGAGAGTGTCAGAGAGAGTGTGAGTGTGTCAGATGGTTTCATAGAGTGTCAGAGAGTGAGAGAGAGTGTCTGAGAGTTTCTGAGAGATACAGAGCGTGTCTGAGAGTTTCAGTGAGTGTCAGAGAGTTTTAGAGAGTGTCTGAGAGAGTCTGAGAGTGTCAGCGAGTGATAGAGAGTGATAGAGAGTGTCTGAGAGTGTCTGAGAGTGTCAGCGAGAGAAAGAGAGTGATAGAGTGTTTCTGAGAATGTCAGAGAGTGTCAGAGAGTGATAGAGAGTGATAGAGAGTGTCTGAGAGTGTCAGAGAGTGACAGCGCGTGTCTGAGAGTGTCAGTGAGTGTCAGAGAGTGTTTGGAGAGTGTCTGAGAGTGTCTGAGATTGTCAGAGAGTGTCAGAGAGAGATAGAGAATGATAGAGAGTGGCTGAGAGTTTCTGAGAGTGTCAGAGTTTGACAGAGATTGTCAGTGAGTGATAGAGAGTGTCAGAGAGTGATAGAGAGAGTCTGAGCGTGTCAGAAAGTGATAGAGAATGTCAGAGAGTGATAGAGAGTGTCAGAGAGTGTCAGAGACAGTCAGTGTGCGTCAGAGATTGATAGAGAGTGATAGAGAGTGTCTGAGAGTGTCAGAGAGTGTCAGAGTGTGTCAGAGAGTGATAGAGAGTGATAGACAGTGATAGAGAGTGACAGAGAGTGTCTGAGTGTGTCAGAGTGTGTCAGAGAGTGTCAGATAGTGTCAGAGAGGGTCAGAGTGAGTCAGAGTGTGCCAGAGAGTGATATGGAGTGATAGAGAGTGTCTGAGAGAGTCTGAGATTGTCAGAGAGTGTCTGAGAGTGTCAGAGAGTGTCAGAGAGTGTCTGACAGTGTCAGAGAGTGATGGAGAGTGAAAGAGAGTGTCATAGAGAATCTGAGATTGTTAGGGAGTGATAGGGAGTGTCATAGAGGGATAGAGAGTGAAAGAGAGTGTCTGAGAGTGTCAGAGATTGTCAGACAGTGTCAGAGAGTGATAGGAAGTGTCTGAGACTGTCTGAGATTTTCTGAGAGTGTCAGAGAGTGTCAGAGTGTGATAGAAAGTGTCAGAGAGTGTCTGAGAGGTTCAGAGAGTGATATAAAGTGTCAGAGAGTGTCTGAGAGAGTCAGAGAGAGTCAGAGAGTGTCAGAGAGTGAGAGAGAGTGTCCGAGAGTGTCAGAGAGTAATAGAGAGTGATAGAGTGTGACAGAGTGTGATAGAGAGCGTATTTGAGTGTCAGAGAGTGTCAGAGGGTGATAGAGAAAGTCAGAGAGTGATCGAGTGTGTCTGAGAGTGTCTGTGAGTGACAGAGAATGTCAGAGAGTGGTAGAGAGTGTCAGAGATTGTCAGAGTGTGTCAGAGAGTAACAGACAGGGATAGAGAGTGATAGAGAGTGTCTGAGAGTGTCAGAAAATGTCAGAGTGTGATAGAGAGTGATAGAGAGTGTCTGAGCGTGTCAGAGTGTGTCAGAGAGTGTCAGAGAGTGACAGAGAGTGTCAGTGAGAGATAGAGAGTGTCTGAGAGTGTCAGAGATTGATAGAGAGTGTCAGAATGTGTCAGAGAGTGTCAGAGAATGTCAGAGTGTGTCAGAGAGTAACAGAGAGTGATAGAGAGTGATAGAGAGTGTCAGAGAGTGTCAGAGACTGTCAGAGTGTGATAGAGAGCGTCAGTGAGTGATAGAGTGTCTGAGAGTGTCAGAGTTTGATAGAGAGTGATAGAGAGTGTCTGAGAGTGTCAGAGAGTGATAGAGAGTGTCTGAGAGTGTCAGAGAGTGATAGAGAGTGTCAGAGAGTGTCAGAGAGTAACAGAGAGTGATAGCGAGTGTCAGAGAGTGTCAGAGAGTTTCAGAATGTGTCATAGAGTGTCAGAGAGTGATAGAAAGTGTCAGAGAGTGTTAGAGAGTGTCTGAGAGTGTCTGAGAGTGACAGAGAGTGTCTGAGGATGTCAGTCAGTGTCAGAGAGTGACAGAGAGTGTCTGAGAGTGTCAGAGAGTGACAGCGCGTGTCTCAGAGTGTCAGTGAGTGTCAGAGAGTGTTTGGAGAGTGTCTGAGAGTGTCTGAGATTGTCAGAGATAGTCAGAGTGTGTCAGAGAGAGATAGAGAGTGATAGAGAGTGGCTGAGAGTTTCTGAGAGTGTCAGAGTTTGTCAGAGAGTGTCAGTGAGTGATAGAGAGAGTCTGAGCGTGTCAGAAAGTGATAGAGAATGTCAGAGAGTGATAGAGAGTGTCAGAGAGTGTCAGAGACAGTCAGTGTGCGTCAGAGATTGATAGAGAGTGATAGAGAGTGTCTGAGAGTGTCAGAGAGTGTCAGAGAGAGATAGAGAGTGATAGAGAGTGGCTGAGAGTTTCTCAGAGTGTCAGAGTTTGTCAGAGAGTTTCAGTGAGTGATAGAGAGTGTCAGAGAGTGATGGAGAGTGTCTGAGAGTGTCAGAGTGTGTCAGAGAGTAACAGAGAGGGATAGAGAGTGATAGAGAGTGTCTGAGAGTGTCAGAAAGTGTCAGAGTGTGTCAGAGAGTGATAGAGAGTGTCTGAGAGTGTCAGAGTGTGTCAGAGAGTGATAGAGAGTGTCAGTGAGTGATAGAGAGTGTCTGAGAGTGTCAGAGAGTGATAGAGAGTGTATTTGAGTGTCAGAGAGTGTCAGAGAGTGATAGAGAAAGTCAGAGAGTTATCGAGTGTGTCTGAGAGTGTCTGTGAGTGACAGAGTATGTCACAGAGTGATAGAGAATGTCAGAGAGTGCCAGAGTGTGTCCGAGAGTGTCAGAGAGTGTCAGAGTGTGTCAGAGAGTGTCAGAGAGTGTCAGAGAGTGAAAGAGAAAGTCAGAGAGTTATCGAGTGTGTCTGAGAGTGTCTGTGAGTGACAGAGTATGTCACAGAGTGATAGAGAGTTTCAGAGAGTGTCAGAGTGTGTCCGAGAGTGTCAGAGTGTGTCAGAGAGTGTCAGAGTGTGTCAGAGTGTGTCAGAGAGTAACAGAGAGGGATAGAGAGTGATAGAGAGTGATAGAGAGTGTCTGAGAGTGTCAGAAAGTGTCAGAGTGTGTCAGAGAGTGATAGAGAGTGATCGAGAGTGTCAGAGAGTTTCAGACTGTGTCAGAGAATGTCAGAGAGCGATAGAGTGTGATAGAGAGTGTCAAATTGTGTCAGAGTGTGATAGAAAGTGCCAGAGAGTGATAGAGAGTGTCTGAGAGTGTCTGAGAGTGACAGAGAGTGTCTGACGGTTTCAGTCAGTGTCAGAGAGTGATAGAGAGTGCCTGAGAGTGTCAGAGAGTGTCAGAGTGTGTCAGAGAATGTCAGAGAGCGATAGAGTGTGATAGAGAGTGTCAAATTGTGTCAGAGAGTGATAGAAAGTGTCAGAGAGTGATAGAGAGTGTCTGAGAGTGACAGAGAGTGTCTGACGGTTTCAGTCAGTGTCAGAGAGTGATAGAGAGTGTCTGAGAGTGTCAGAGAGTGTCAGAGTGTGTCAGAGAATGTCAGAGAGCGATAGAGTGTGTCAGAGTGTGTCACAGAGTGTCAGAGAGAGTCAGAGAGTGATCGAGATTGTCAGAGAGTGTCAGAGTGTGTCAGAGAGTGTCAGAGAGTGATAGAGAGTGTCAGAGAGAGTGTGAGTGTGTCAGAGAGTTTCAGAGAGTGTCAGAGAGTGAGAGAGAGTGTCTGAGAGTGTCTGAGAGATGCAGAGAGTGTCTGAGAGTTTCAGTGAGTGTCAGAGTGTGTCAGAGAGTGATAGAGAGTGTCTGAGAGTGTCAGAGAGTAACAGAGATTGATAGAGAGTGTCAGAGAGTTTCAGACAGTGTCAGAGAGTGTCAGAGAGTGATAGAAAGTGTCAGAGAGTGATAGAGAGTGACTGAGAGTGACAGAGAGTGTCTGAGGGTGTCAGTCAGTGTCAGAGAGTGATAGAGACTGTCTGAGAGTGTCAGAGTGTGTCAGAGAGTAACAGAGAGGGATAGAGAGTGATAGAGAGTGTCTGAGAGTGTCAGAAAGTGTCAGAGTGTGTCAGAGAGTGATAGAGAGTGTCTGAGAGTGTCAGAGTGTGTCAGAGAGTGATAGAGAGTGTCAGAGAGTGATAGAGAGTGTCTGAGAGTGTCAGAGATTGATAGAGAGTGTCAGAGAGTGTCAGAGAGTGATAGAGAGTGTATTTGAGTGTCAGAGAGTGTCAAAGAGTGATAGAGAAAGTCAGAGAGTTATCGAGTGTGTCTGAGAGTGTCTGTGAGTGACAGAGTATGTCACAGAGTGATAGAGAATGTCAGAGAGTGTCAGAGTGTGTCCGAGAGTGTCAGAGAGTGTCAGAGAGTGTCAGAGTGTGTCAGAGAGTGTCAGAGAGTGATAGAGAGTGTATTTGAGTGTCAGAGAGTGTCAGAGAGTGAAAGAGAAAGTCAGAGAGTTATCGAGTGTGTCTGAGAGTGTCTGTGAGTGACAGAGTATGTCACAGAGTGATAGAGAGTTTCAGAGAGTGTCAGAGTGTGTCCGAGAGTGTCAGAGAGTGTCAGAGAGTGTCAGAGTGTGTCAGAGTGTGTCAGAGAGTAACAGAGAGGGATAGAGAGTGATAGAGAGTGATAGAGAGTGTCTGAGAGTGTCAGAAAGTGTCAGAGTGTGTCAGAGAGTGATAGAGAGTGATAGAGAGTGTCTGAGAGTGTCAGAGTGTGTCAGAGAGTGTCAGAGAGTGATAGAGAGTGTCAGTGAGTGATAGAGAGTGTCTGAGAGTGTCAGAGATTGATAGAGAGTGTCTGAGAGTGTCAGAGAGTGAGAGAGAGTGTCAGAGAGTGTCAGAGAGTAACAGAGAGTGACAGAGAGTTTCAGAGAGTTTCAGACGGTGTCAGAGAGTGTCAGAGAGTGATGGAATGTGTCAGAGATTGATAGGAAGTGTCTGAGACTGTCTGAGATTTTCTGAGAGTGTCAGAGAGTGTCAGAGTGTGATAGAAAGTGTCAGAGAGTGTCTGAGAGGTTCAGAGAGTGATATAAAGTGTCAGAGAGTGTCTGAGAGAGTCAGAGAGAGTCAGAGAGTGTCAGATAGTGAGAGAGAGTGTCCGAGAGTGTCAGAGAGTGATAGAGAGTGATAGAGAGTTTCAGAGAGTTTCAGATGGTGTCAGAGAGTGTCAGAGAGTGATAGAAAGTGTCAGAGATTGATAGAGAGTGTCTGAGATTGTCTGAGAGTGACAGAGAGTGTCTGAGGGTGTCAGTCAGTGTCAGAGAGTGATAGAGAGTGTCTGAGAGTGTCAGAGAGTGTCAGAGTGTGTCAGAGAATGTCAGAGAGCGATAGAGTGTGTCAGAGTGTGTCAGAGAGTGTCAGAGACTGTCAGAGAGTGATAGAGAGTGTCAAATTGTGTCAGAGAGTGATAGAGAGTGATAGAGAGTGTCAGAGTGTTTCAGACTGTGTCAGAGAGTTTCAGAGAGTGATAGAAAGTGTCAGAGAGTGATAGAGAGTGTCTGAGAGACTCTGAGAGTGACAGAGAGTGTCTGAGGGTGTCAGTCAGTGTCAGAGAGTGATAGAGAGTGTCTGAGAGTGTCAGAGAGTGTCAGAGTGTGTCAGAGAATGTCAGATAGCGATAGAGTGTGTCAGAGTGTGTCACAGAGTGTCAGAGAGAGTCAGAGAGTGGTAGAGATTGTCAGAGAGTGTCAGAGTGTGTCTGAGATTGTCAGAGAGTGATAGAGAGTGTCAGAGAGAGTGTGAGTGTGTCAGAGAGTTTCATAGAGTGTCAGAGAGTGAGAGAGAGTGTCTGAGAGTTTCTGAGAGATACAGAGAGTGTCTGAGAGTTTCAGTGAGTGTCAGAGAGTTTTAGAGAGTGTCTGAGAGAGTCTGAGAGTGTCAGCGAGTGATAGAGAGTGATAGAGAGTGTCTGAGAGTGTCTGAGAGTGTCAGCGAGTGAAAGAGAGTGATAGAGAGTTTCTGAGAATGTCAGAGAGTGTCAGAGAGTGATAGAGAGTGATAGAGAGTGTCTGAGAGTGTCAGAGAGTGACAGCGCGTGTCTCAGAGTGTCAGTGAGTGTCAGAGAGTGTTTGGAGAATGTCTGAGAGTGTCTGAGATTGTCAGAGATAGTCAGAGTGTGTCAGAAAGAGATAGAGAGTGATAGAGAGTGGCTGAGAGTTTCTGAGAGTGTCAAAGTTTGTCAGAGAGTGTCAGTGAGTGATAGAGAGAGTCTGAGCGTGTCAGAAAGTGATAGAGAATGTCAGAGAGTGATAGAGAGTGTCAGAGAGTGTCAGAGACAGTCAGTGTGCGTCAGAGATTGATAGAGAGTGATAGAGAGTGTCTGAGAGTGTCAGAGAGTGTCAGAGAGAGATAGAGAGTGATACAGAGTGGCTGAGAGTTTCTGAGAGTGTCAGAGTTTGTCAGAGAGTTTCAGTGAGTGATAGAGAGTGTCAGAGAGTGATGGAGAGTGTCTGAGAGTGTCAGAGAGTGTCAGAGAGTAACAGAGAGGGATAGAGAGTGATAGAGAGTGTCTGAGAGTGTCAGAAAGTGTCAGAGTGTGTCAGAGAGTGATAGAGAGTGTCTGAGAGTGTCAGAGTGTGTCAGAGAGTGATAGAGAGTGTCAGTGAGTGATAGAGAGTGTCTGAGAGTGTCAGAGATTGATAGAGAGTGTCAGAGAGTGTCAGAGAGTGATAGAGAGTGTATTTGAGTGTCAGAGAGTGATAGAGAAAGTCAGAGAGTTATCGCGTGTGTCTGAGAGTGTCTGTGAGTGACAGAGTATGTCACAGAGTGATAGAGAATGTCAGAGAGTGTCAGAGTGTGTCCGAGAGTGTCAGAGAGTGTCAGAGAGTGTCAGAGTGTGTCAGAGAGTGTCAGAGAGTGATAGAGAGTGTATTTGAGTGTCAGAGAGTGTCAGAGAGTGAAAGAGAAAGTCAGAGAGTTATCGAGTGTGTCTGAGAGTGTCTGTGAGTGACAGAGTATGTCACAGAGTGATAGAGAGTTTCAGAGAGTGTCAGAGTGTGTCCGAGAGTGTCAGAGTGTGTCAGAGTGTGTCAGAGAGTAACAGAGAGGGATAGAGAGTGATAGAGAGTGATAGCGAGTGTCTGAGAGTGTCCGAAAGTGTCAGAGTGTGTCAGAGAGTGATAGAGAGTGATAGAGAGTGTCTGAGAGTGTCAGAGTGTGTCAGAGAGTGTCAGAGAGTGATAGAGAGTGTCAGTGATTGATAGAGAGTGTCTGAGAGTGTCAGAGATTGATAGAGAGTGTCTGAGAGTGTCAGAGAGTGAGCGAGAGTGTCAGAGAGTGTCAGAGTGTGATAGAAAGTGTCAGAGAGTGTCTGAGAGGTTCAGAGAGTGATATAAAGTGTCAGAGAGTGTCTGAGAGAGTCAGAGAGAGTCAGAGAGTGTCAGATAGTGAGAGAGAGTGTCCGAGAGTGTCAGAGAGTGATAGAGAGTGATAGAGAGTGTTAGAGAGTTTCAGAGAGTGTCAGAGTGTGTCCGAGAGTGTCAGAGTGTGTCAGAGAGTGTCAGAGTGTGTCAGAGTGTGTCAGAGAGTAACAGAGAGGGATAGAGAGTGATAGAGAGTGATAGAGAGTGTCTGAGAGTGTCAGAAAGTGTCAGAGTGTGTCAGAGAGTGATAGAGAGTGATCGAGAGTGTCAGAGAGTTTCAGACTGTGTCAGAGAATGTCAGAGAGCGATAGAGTGTGATAGAGAGTGTCAAATTGTGTCAGAGTGTGATAGAAAGTGCCAGAGAGTGATAGAGAGTGTCTGAGAGTGTCTGAGAGTGACAGAGAGTGTCTGACGGTTTCAGTCAGTGTCAGAGAGTGATAGAGAGTGCCTGAGAGTGTCAGAGAGTGTCAGAGTGTGTCAGAGAATGTCAGAGAGCGATAGAGTGTGATAGAGAGTGTCAAATTGTGTCAGAGAGTGATAGAAAGTGTCAGAGAGTGATAGAGAGTGTCTGAGAGTGACAGAGAGTGTCTGACGGTTTCAGTCAGTGTCAGAGAGTGATAGAGAGTGTCTGAGAGTGTCAGAGAGTGTCAGAGTGTGTCAGAGAATGTCAGAGAGCGATAGAGTGTGTCAGAGTGTGTCACAGAGTGTCAGAGAGAGTCAGAGAGTGATCGAGATTGTCAGAGAGTGTCAGAGTGTGTCAGAGAGTGTCAGAGAGTGATAGAGAGTGTCAGAGAGAGTGTGAGTGTGTCAGAGAGTTTCAGAGAGTGTCAGAGAGTGAGAGAGAGTGTCTGAGAGTGTCTGAGAGATGCAGAGAGTGTCTGAGAGTTTCAGTGAGTGTCAGAGTGTGTCAGAGAGTGATAGAGAGTGTCTGAGAGTGTCAGAGAGTAACAGAGATTGATAGAGAGTGTCAGAGAGTTTCAGACAGTGTCAGAGAGTGTCAGAGAGTGATAGAAAGTGTCAGAGAGTGATAGAGAGTGACTGAGAGTGACAGAGAGTGTCTGAGGGTGTCAGTCAGTGTCAGAGAGTGATAGAGACTGTCTGAGAGTGTCAGAGTGTGTCAGAGAGTAACAGAGAGGGATAGAGAGTGATAGAGAGTGTCTGAGAGTGTCAGAAAGTGTCAGAGTGTGTCAGAGAGTGATAGAGAGTGTCTGAGAGTGTCAGAGTGTGTCAGAGAGTGATAGAGAGTGTCAGAGAGTGATAGAGAGTGTCTGAGAGTGTCAGAGATTGATAGAGAGTGTCAGAGAGTGTCAGAGAGTGATAGAGAGTGTATTTGAGTGTCAGAGAGTGTCAAAGAGTGATAGAGAAAGTCAGAGAGTTATCGAGTGTGTCTGAGAGTGTCTGTGAGTGACAGAGTATGTCACAGAGTGATAGAGAATGTCAGAGAGTGTCAGAGTGTGTCCGAGAGTGTCAGAGAGTGTCAGAGAGTGTCAGAGTGTGTCAGAGAGTGTCAGAGAGTGATAGAGAGTGTATTTGAGTGTCAGAGAGTGTCAGAGAGTGAAAGAGAAAGTCAGAGAGTTATCGAGTGTGTCTGAGAGTGTCTGTGAGTGACAGAGTATGTCACAGAGTGATAGAGAGTTTCAGAGAGTGTCAGAGTGTGTCCGAGAGTGTCAGAGAGTGTCAGAGAGTGTCAGAGTGTGTCAGAGTGTGTCAGAGAGTAACAGAGAGGGATAGAGAGTGATAGAGAGTGATAGAGAGTGTCTGAGAGTGTCAGAAAGTGTCAGAGTGTGTCAGAGAGTGATAGAGAGTGATAGAGAGTGTCTGAGAGTGTCAGAGTGTGTCAGAGAGTGTCAGAGAGTGATAGAGAGTGTCAGTGAGTGATAGAGAGTGTCTGAGAGTGTCAGAGATTGATAGAGAGTGTCTGAGAGTGTCAGAGAGTGAGAGAGAGTGTCAGAGAGTGTCAGAGAGTAACAGAGAGTGACAGAGAGTTTCAGAGAGTTTCAGACGGTGTCAGAGAGTGTCAGAGAGTGATGGAATGTGTCAGAGATTGATAGGAAGTGTCTGAGACTGTCTGAGATTTTCTGAGAGTGTCAGAGAGTGTCAGAGTGTGATAGAAAGTGTCAGAGAGTGTCTGAGAGGTTCAGAGAGTGATATAAAGTGTCAGAGAGTGTCTGAGAGAGTCAGAGAGAGTCAGAGAGTGTCAGATAGTGAGAGAGAGTGTCCGAGAGTGTCAGAGAGTGATAGAGAGTGATAGAGAGTTTCAGAGAGTTTCAGATGGTGTCAGAGAGTGTCAGAGAGTGATAGAAAGTGTCAGAGATTGATAGAGAGTGTCTGAGATTGTCTGAGAGTGACAGAGAGTGTCTGAGGGTGTCAGTCAGTGTCAGAGAGTGATAGAGAGTGTCTGAGAGTGTCAGAGAGTGTCAGAGTGTGTCAGAGAATGTCAGAGAGCGATAGAGTGTGTCAGAGTGTGTCAGAGAGTGTCAGAGACTGTCAGAGAGTGATAGAGAGTGTCAAATTGTGTCAGAGAGTGATAGAGAGTGATAGAGAGTGTCAGAGTGTTTCAGACTGTGTCAGAGAGTTTCAGAGAGTGATAGAAAGTGTCAGAGAGTGATAGAGAGTGTCTGAGAGACTCTGAGAGTGACAGAGAGTGTCTGAGGGTGTCAGTCAGTGTCAGAGAGTGATAGAGAGTGTCTGAGAGTGTCAGAGAGTGTCAGAGTGTGTCAGAGAATGTCAGATAGCGATAGAGTGTGTCAGAGTGTGTCACAGAGTGTCAGAGAGAGTCAGAGAGTGGTAGAGATTGTCAGAGAGTGTCAGAGTGTGTCTGAGATTGTCAGAGAGTGATAGAGAGTGTCAGAGAGAGTGTGAGTGTGTCAGAGAGTTTCATAGAGTGTCAGAGAGTGAGAGAGAGTGTCTGAGAGTTTCTGAGAGATACAGAGAGTGTCTGAGAGTTTCAGTGAGTGTCAGAGAGTTTTAGAGAGTGTCTGAGAGAGTCTGAGAGTGTCAGCGAGTGATAGAGAGTGATAGAGAGTGTCTGAGAGTGTCTGAGAGTGTCAGCGAGTGAAAGAGAGTGATAGAGAGTTTCTGAGAATGTCAGAGAGTGTCAGAGAGTGATAGAGAGTGATAGAGAGTGTCTGAGAGTGTCAGAGAGTGACAGCGCGTGTCTCAGAGTGTCAGTGAGTGTCAGAGAGTGTTTGGAGAATGTCTGAGAGTGTCTGAGATTGTCAGAGATAGTCAGAGTGTGTCAGAAAGAGATAGAGAGTGATAGAGAGTGGCTGAGAGTTTCTGAGAGTGTCAAAGTTTGTCAGAGAGTGTCAGTGAGTGATAGAGAGAGTCTGAGCGTGTCAGAAAGTGATAGAGAATGTCAGAGAGTGATAGAGAGTGTCAGAGAGTGTCAGAGACAGTCAGTGTGCGTCAGAGATTGATAGAGAGTGATAGAGAGTGTCTGAGAGTGTCAGAGAGTGTCAGAGAGAGATAGAGAGTGATACAGAGTGGCTGAGAGTTTCTGAGAGTGTCAGAGTTTGTCAGAGAGTTTCAGTGAGTGATAGAGAGTGTCAGAGAGTGATGGAGAGTGTCTGAGAGTGTCAGAGTGTGTCAGAGAGTAACAGAGAGGGATAGAGAGTGATAGAGAGTGTCTGAGAGTGTCAGAAAGTGTCAGAGTGTGTCAGAGAGTGATAGAGAGTGTCTGAGAGTGTCAGAGTGTGTCAGAGAGTGATAGAGAGTGTCAGTGAGTGATAGAGAGTGTCTGAGAGTGTCAGAGATTGATAGAGAGTGTCAGAGAGTGTCAGAGAGTGATAGAGAGTGTATTTGAGTGTCAGAGAGTGATAGAGAAAGTCAGAGAGTTATCGCGTGTGTCTGAGAGTGTCTGTGAGTGACAGAGTATGTCACAGAGTGATAGAGAATGTCAGAGAGTGTCAGAGTGTGTCCGAGAGTGTCAGAGAGTGTCAGAGAGTGTCAGAGTGTGTCAGAGAGTGTCAGAGAGTGATAGAGAGTGTATTTGAGTGTCAGAGAGTGTCAGAGAGTGAAAGAGAAAGTCAGAGAGTTATCGAGTGTGTCTGAGAGTGTCTGTGAGTGACAGAGTATGTCACAGAGTGATAGAGAGTTTCAGAGAGTGTCAGAGTGTGTCCGAGAGTGTCAGAGTGTGTCAGAGTGTGTCAGAGAGTAACAGAGAGGGATAGAGAGTGATAGAGAGTGATAGCGAGTGTCTGAGAGTGTCCGAAAGTGTCAGAGTGTGTCAGAGAGTGATAGAGAGTGATAGAGAGTGTCTGAGAGTGTCAGAGTGTGTCAGAGAGTGTCAGAGAGTGATAGAGAGTGTCAGTGATTGATAGAGAGTGTCTGAGAGTGTCAGAGATTGATAGAGAGTGTCTGAGAGTGTCAGAGAGTGAGCGAGAGTGTCAGAGAGTAACAGAGAGTGATAGAGAGTTTCAGAGAGTTTCAGACGGTGTCAGAGAGTGTCAGAGAGTGATAGAAAGTGTCAGAGATTGATAGGAAGTGTCTGAGACTGTCTGAGATTTTCTGAGAGTGTCAGAGAGTGTCAGAGAGTGATAGAGAGTGTCTGAGAGTGTCAGAGAGTGACAGCGCGTGTCTCAGAGTGTCAGTGAGTGTCAGAGAGTGTTTGGAGAATGTCTGAGAGTGTCTGAGATTGTCAGAGATAGTCAGAGTGTGTCAGAGAGAGATAGAGAGTGATAGAGAGTGGCTGAGAGTTTCTGAGAGTGTCAAAGTTTGTCAGAGAGTGTCAGTGAGTGATAGAGAGAGTCTGAGCGTGTCAGAAAGTGATAGAGAATGTCAGAGAGTGATAGAGAGTGTCAGAGAGTGTCAGAGACAGTCAGTGTGCGTCAGAGATTGATAGAGAGTGATAGAGAGTGTCTGAGAGTGTCAGAGAGTGTCAGAGAGAGATAGAGAGTGATACAGAGTGGCTGAGAGTTTCTGAGAGTGTCAGAGTTTGTCAGAGAGTTTCAGTGAGTGATAGAGAGTGTCAGAGAGTGATGGAGAGTGTCTGAGAGTGTCAGAGTGTGTCAGAGAGTAACAGAGAGGGATAGAGAGTGATAGAGAGTGTCTGAGAGTGTCAGAAAGTGTCAGAGTGTGTCAGAGAGTGATAGAGAGTGTCTGAGAGTGTCAGAGTGTGTCAGAGAGTGATAGAGAGTGTCAGTGAGTGATAGAGAGTGTCTGAGAGTGTCAGAGATTGATAGAGAGTGTCAGAGAGTGTCAGAGAGTGATAGAGAGTGTATTTGAGTGTCAAAGAGTGATAGAGAAAGTCAGAGAGTTATCGCGTGTGTCTGAGAGTGTCTGTGAGTGACAGAGTATGTCACAGAGTGATAGAGAATGTCAGAGAGTGTCAGAGTGTGTCCGAGAGTGTCAGAGAGTGTCAGAGAGTGTCAGAGTGTGTCAGAGAGTGTCAGAGAGTGATAGAGAGTGTATTTGAGTGTCAGAGAGTGTCAGAGAGTGAAAGAGAAAGTCAGAGAGTTATCGAGTGTGTCTGAGAGTGTCTGTGAGTGACAGAGTATGTCACAGAGTGATAGAGAGTTTCAGAGAGTGTCAGAGTGTGTCCGAGAGTGTCAGAGTGTGTCAGAGTGTGTCAGAGAGTAACAGAGAGGGATAGAGAGTGATAGAGAGTGATAGCGAGTGTCTGAGAGTGTCCGAAAGTGTCAGAGTGTGTCAGAGAGTGATAGAGAGTGATAGAGAGTGTCTGAGAGTGTCAGAGTGTGTCAGAGAGTGTCAGAGAGTGATAGAGAGTGTCAGTGATTGATAGAGAGTGTCTGAGAGTGTCAGAGATTGATAGAGAGTGTCTGAGAGTGTCAGAGAGTGAGCGAGAGTGTCAGAGAGTAACAGAGAGTGATAGAGAGTTTCAGAGAGTTTCAGACGGTGTCAGAGAGTGTCAGAGAGTGATAGAAAGTGTCAGAGATTGATAGGAAGTGTCTGAGACTGTCTGAGATTTTCTGAGAGTGTCAGAGAGTGTCAGAGAGTGATAGAGAGTGTCTGAGAGTGTCAGAGAGTGACAGCGCGTGTCTCAGAGTGTCAGTGAGTGTCAGAGAGTGTTTGGAGAATGTCTGAGAGTGTCTGAGATTGTCAGAGATAGTCAGAGTGTGTCAGAGAGAGATAGAGAGTGATAGAGAGTGGCTGAGAGTTTCTGAGAGTGTCAAAGTTTGTCAGAGAGTGTCAGTGAGTGATAGAGAGAGTCTGAGCGTGTCAGAAAGTGATAGAGAATGTCAGAGAGTGATAGAGAGTGTCAGAGAGTGTCAGAGACAGTCAGTGTGCGTCAGAGATTGATAGAGAGTGATAGAGAGTGTCTGAGAGTGTCAGAGAGTGTCAGAGAGAGATAGAGAGTGATACAGAGTGGCTGAGAGTTTCTGAGAGTGTCAGAGTTTGTCAGAGAGTTTCAGTGAGTGATAGAGAGTGTCAGAGAGTGATGGAGAGTGTCTGAGAGTGTCAGAGTGTGTCAGAGAGTAACAGAGAGGGATAGAGAGTGATAGAGAGTGTCTGAGAGTGTCAGAAAGTGTCAGGGTGTGTCAGAGAGTGATAGAGAGTGTCTGAGAGTGTCAGAGTGTGTCAGAGAGTGATAGAGAGTGTCAGTGAGTGATAGAGAGTGTCTGAGAGTGTCAGAGATTGATAGAGAGTGTCAGAGAGTGTCAGAGAGTGATAGAGAGTGTATTTGAGTGTCAGAGAGTGTCAGAGAGTGATATAGAAAGTCAGAGAGTTATCGAGTGTGTCTGAGAGTGTCTGTGAGTGACAGAGTATGTCACAGAGTGATAGAGAATGTCAGAGAGTGTCAGAGTGTGTCCGAGAGTGTCAGAGAGTGTCAGAGAGTGTCAGAGTGTGTCAGAGAGTGTCAGAGAGTGATAGAGAGTGTATTTGAGTGTCAGAGAGTGTCAGAGAGTGAAAGAGAAAGTCAGAGAGTTATCGAGTGTGTCTGAGAGTGTCTGTGAGTGACAGAGTATGTCACAGAGTGATAGAGAGTTTCAGAGAGTGTCAGAGTGTGTCCGAGAGTGTCAGAGAGTGTCAGAGAGTGTCAGAGTGTGTCAGAGTGTGTCAGAGAGTAACAGAGAGGGATAGAGAGTGATAGAGAGTGATAGAGAGTGTCTGAGAGTGTCAGAAAGTGTCAGAGTGTGTCAGAGAGTGATAGAGAGTGATAGACAGTGTCTGAGAGTGTCAGAGTGTGTCAGAGAGTGTCAGAGAGTGATAGAGAGTGTCAGTGAGTGATAGAGAGTGTCTGAGAGTGTCAGAGATTGATAGAGAGTGTCTGAGAGTGTCAGAGAGTGAGAGAGAGTGTCAGAGAGTAACAGAGAGTGATAGAGAGTTTCAGAGAGTTTCAGACGGTGTCAGAGAGTGTCAGAGAGTGATAGAAAGTGTCAGAGATTGATAGGAAGTGTCTGAGACTGTCTGAGATTTTCTGAGAGTGTCAGAGAGTGTCAGAGTGTGATAGAAAGTGTCAGAGAGTGTCTGAGAGGTTCAGAGAGTGATATAAAGTGTCAGAGAGTGTCTGAGAGAGTCAGAGAGAGTCAGAGAGTGTCAGATAGTGAGAGAGAGTGTCAGAGAGTGATAGAGAGTGTCTGAGAGTGTCTGAGAGTGTCAGAGAGTGATAGAGAGTGTCAGAGAGTGTCAGAGAGTAACAGAGATTGATAGAGAGTGTCAGAGAGTTTCAGACAGTGTCAGAGAGTGTCAGAGAGTGATAGAAAGTGTCAGAGAGTGATAGAGAGTGACTGAGAGTGACAGAGAGTGTCTGAGGGTGTCAGTCAGTGTCAGAGAGTGATAGAGACTGTCTGAGAGTGTCAGAGTGTGTCAGAGAGTAACAGAGAGGGATAGAGAGTGATAGAGAGTGTCTGAGAGTGTCAGAAAGTGTCAGAGTGTGTCAGAGAGTGATAGACAGTGTCTGAGAGTGTCAGAGTGTGTCAGAGAGTGATAGAGAGTGTCTGAGAGTGATAGAGAGTGTATTTGAGTGTCAGAGAGTGTCAAAGAGTGATAGAGAAAGTCAGAGAGTTATCGAGAGTGTCTGAGAGTGTCTGTGAGTGACAGAGTATGTCACAGAGTGATAGAGAATGTCAGAGAGTGTCAGAGTGTGTCCGAGAGTGTCAGAGAGTGATAGAGAGTGTATTTGAGTGTCAGAGAGTGTCAGAGAGTGAAAGAGAACGTCAGAGAGTTATCGAGTGTGTCTGAGAGTGTCTGTGAGTGACAGAGTATGTCACAGAGTGATAGAGAGTTTCAGAGAGTGTCAGAGTGTGTCCGAGAGTGTCAGAGAGTGTCAGAGAGTGTCAGAGTGTGTCAGAGTGTGTCAGAGAGTAACAGAGAGGGATAGAGAGTGATAGAGAGTGTCTGAGAGTGTCAGAAAGTGTCAGAGTGTGTCAGAGAGTGATAGAGAGTGATAGAGAGTGTCTGAGAGTGTCAGAGTGTGTCAGAGAGTGTCAGAGAGTGATAGAGAGTGTCAGTGAGTGATAGAGAGTGTCTGAGAGTGTCAGAGATTGATAGAGAGTGTCTGAGAGTGTCAGAGAGTGAGAGAGAGTGTCAGAGAGTGTCAGAGAGTAACAGAGAGTGATAGAGAGTTTCAGAGAGTTTCAGACGGTGTCAGAGAGTGTCAGAGAGTGATGGAAAGTGTCAAAGATTGATAGGAAGTGTCTGAGACTGTCTGAGATTTTCTGAGAGTGTCAGAGAGTGTCAGAGTGTGATAGAAAGTGTCAGAGAGTGTCTGAGAGGTTCAGAGAGTGATATAAAGTGTCAGAGAGTGTCTGAGAGAGTCAGAGAGAGTCAGAGAGTGTCAGATAGTGAGAGAGAGTGTCCGAGAGTGTCAGAGAGTGATAGAGAGTGATAGAGAGTGTTAGAGAGTTTCAGACTGTGTCAGAGAGTTTCAGAGAGTGATAGAAAGTGTCAGAGAGTGATAGAGAGTGTCTGAGAGACTCTGAGAGTGACAGAGAGTGTCTGAGGGTGTCAGTCAGTGTCAGAGAGTGATAGAGAGTGTCTGAGAGTGTCAGAGAGTGTCAGAGTGTGTCAGAGAATGTCAGATAGCGATAGAGTGTGTCAGAGTGTGTCACAGAGTGTCAGAGAGAGTCAGAGAGTGGTAGAGATTGTCAGAGAGTGTCAGAGTGTGTCAGAGAGTGTCAGAGAGTGATAGAGAGTGTCAGAGAGAGTGTGAGTGTGTCAGAGAGTTTCATAGAGTGTCAGAGAGTGAGAGAGAGTGTCTGAGAGTTTCTGAGAGATACAGAGAGTGTCTGTGAGTTTCAGTGAGTGTCAGAGAGTTTTAGAGAGTAACAGAGAGGGATAGAGAGTGATAGAGAGTGTCTGAGAGTGTCAGAAAGTGTCAGAGTGTGTCAGAGAGTGATAGAGAGTGTCTGAGAGTGTCAGAGTGTGTCAGAGAGTGATAGAGAGTGTCAGTGAGTGATAGAGACTGTCTGAGAGTGTCAGAGTGTGTCAGAGAGTAGCAGAGAGGGATAGAGAGTGATAGAGAGTGTCTGAGAGTGTCAGAAAGTGTCAGAGTGTGTCAGAGAGTGATAGAGAGTGTCTGAGAGTGTCAGAGTGTGTCAGAGAGTGATAGAGAGTGTCAGTGAGTGATAGAGAGTGTCTGAGAGTGTCAGAGATTGATAGAGAGTGTCAGAGAGTGTCAGAGAGTGATAGAGAGTGTATTTGAGTGTCAGAGAGTGTCAGAGAGTGATAGAGAAAGTCAGAGAGTTATCGAGTGTGTCTGAGAGTGTCTGTGAGTGACAGAGTATGTCACAGAGTGATAGAGAATGTCAGAGAGTGTCAGAGTGTGTCCGAGAGTGTCAGAGAGTGTTAGAGAGTGTCAGAGTGTGTCAGAGAGTGTCAGAGAGTGATAGAGAGTGTATTTGAGTGTCAGAGCGTGTCAGAGAGTGAAAGAGAAAGTCAGAGAGTTATCGAGTGTGTCTGAGAGTGTCTGTGAGTGACAGAGTATGTCACAGAGTGATAGAGAGTTTCAGAGAGTGTCAGAGTGTGTCCGAGAGTGTCAGAGATTGTCAGAGAGTGTCAGAGTGTGTCAGAGTGTGTCAGAGAGTAACAGAGAGGGACAGAGAGTGATAGAGAGTGATAGAGAGTGTCTGAGAGTGTCAGAAAGTGTCAGAGTGTGTCAGAGAGTGATAGAGAGTGATAGAGAGTGTCTGAGAGTGTCAGAGTGTGTCAGAGAGTGTCAGAGAGTGATAGAGAGTGTCAGTGAGTGATAGAGAGTGTCTGAGAGTGTCAGAGATTGATAGAGAGTGTCTGAGAGTGTCAGAGAGTGAGAGAGAGTGTCAGAGAGTAACAGAGAGTGATAGAGAGTTTCAGAGAGTTTCAGACGGTGTCAGAGAGTGTCAGAGAGTGATAGAAAGTGTCAGAGATTGATAGGAAGTGTCTGAGACTGTCTGAGATTTTCTGAGAGTGTCAGAGAGTGTCAGAGTGTGATAGAAAGTGTCAGAGAGTGTCTGAGAGGTTCAGAGAGTGATATAAAGTGTCAGAGAGTGTCTGAGAGAGTCAGAGAGAGTCAGAGAGTGTCAGATAGTGAGAGAGAGTGTCAGAGAGTGATAGAGAGTGTCTGAGAGTGTCTGAGAGTGTCAGAGAGTGATAGAGAGTGTCAGAGAGTGTCAGAGAGTAACAGAGATTGATAGAGAGTGTCAGAGAGTTTCAGACAGTGTCAGAGAGTGTCAGAGAGTGATAGAAAGTGTCAGAGAGTGATAGAGAGTGACTGAGAGTGACAGAGAGTGTCTGAGGGTGTCAGGCAGTGTCAGAGAGTGATAGAGACTGTCTGAGAGTGTCAGAGTGTGTCAGAGAGTAACAGAGAGGGATAGAGAGTGATAGAGAGTGTCTGAGAGTGTCAGAAAGTGTCAGAGTGTGTCAGAGAGTGATAGACAGTGTCTGAGAGTGTCAGAGTGTGTCAGAGAGTGATAGAGAGTGTCAGAGAGTGATAGAGAGTGTCTGAGAGTGTCAGAGATTGATAGAGAGTGTCAGAGAGTGTCAGAGAGTGATAGAGAGTGTATTTGAGTGTCAGAGAGTGTCAAAGAGTGATAGAGAAAGTCAGAGAGTTATCGAGAGTGTCTGAGAGTGTCTGTGAGTGACAGAGTATGTCACAGAGTGATAGAGAATGTCAGAGAGTGTCAGAGTGTGTCCGAGAGTGTCAGAGAGTGCCAGAGAGTGTCAGAGTGTGTCAGAGAGTGTCAGAGAGTGATAGAGAGTGTATTTGAGTGTCAGAGAGTGTCAGAGAGTGAAAGAGAACGTCAGAGAGTTATCGAGTGTGTCTGAGAGTGTCTGTGAGTGACAGAGTATGTCACAGAGTGATAGAGAGTTTCAGAGAATGTCAGAGTGTGTCCGAGAGTGTCAGAGAGTGTCAGAGAGTGTCAGAGTGTGTCAGAGTGTGTCAGAGAGTAACAGAGAGGGATAGAGAGTGATAGAGAGTGATAGAGAGTGTCTGAGAGTGTCAGAAAGTGTCAGAGTGTGTCAGAGAGTGACAGAGAGTGATAGAGAGTGTCTGAGAGTGTCAGAGTGTGTCAGAGAGTGTCAGAGAGTGATAGAGAGTGTCAGTGAGTGATAGAGAGTGTCTGAGAGTGTCAGAGATTGATAGAGAGTGTCTGAGAGTGTCAGAGAGTGAGAGAGAGTGTCAGAGAGTGTCAGAGAGTAACAGAGAGTGATAGAGAGTTTCAGAGAGTTTCAGACGGTGTCAGAGAGTGTCAGAGAGTGATGGAAAGTGTCAGAGATTGATAGGAAGTGTCTGAGACTGTCTGAGATTTTCTGAGAGTGTCAGAGAGTGTCAGAGTGTGATAGAAAGTGTCAGAGAGTGTCTGAGAGGTTCAGAGAGTGATATAAAGTGTCAGAGAGTGTCTGAGAGAGTCAGAGAGAGTCAGAGAGTGTCAGATAGTGAGAGAGAGTGTCCGAGAGTGTCAGAGAGTGATAGAGAGTGATAGAGAGTGTTAGAGAGTTTCAGACTGTGTCAGAGAGTTTCAGAGAGTGATAGAAAGTGTCAGAGAGTGATAGAGAGTGTCTGAGAGACTCTGAGAGTGACAGAGAGTGTCTGAGGGTGTCAGTCAGTGTCAGAGAGTGATAGAGAGTGTCTGAGAGTGTCAGAGAGTGTCAGAGTGTGTCAGAGAATGTCAGATAGCGATAGAGTGTGTCAGAGTGTGTCACAGAGTGTCAGAGAGAGTCAGAGAGTGGTAGAGATTGTCAGAGAGTGTCAGAGTGTGTCAGAGAGTGTCAGAGAGTGATAGAGAGTGTCAGAGAGAGTGTGAGTGTGTCAGAGAGTTTCATAGAGTGTCAGAGAGTGAGAGAGAGTGTCTGAGAGTTTCTGAGAGATACAGAGAGTGTCTGTGAGTTTCAGTGAGTGTCAGAGAGTTTTAGAGAGTGTCTGAGAGAGTCTGAGAGTGTCAGCGAGTGATAGAGAGTGATAGAGAGTGTCTGAGAGTGTCTGAGAGTGTCAGCGAGTGAAAGAGAGTGATAGAGAGTTTCTGAGAATGTCAGAGAGTGTCAGAGAGTGATAGAGAGTGATAGAGAGTGTCTGAGAGTGTCAGAGAGTGACAGCGCGTGTCTCAGAGTGTCAGTGAGTGTCAGAGAGTGTTTGGAGAGTGTCTGAGAGTGTCTGAGATTGTCAGAGATAGTCAGAGTGTGTCAGAGAGAGATAGAGAGTGATAGAGAGTGGCTGAGAGTTTCTGAGAGTGTCAAAGTTTGTCAGAGAGTGTCAGTGAGTGATAGAGAGAGTCTGAGCGTGTCTGAAAGTGATAGAGAATGTCAGAGAGTGATAGAGAGTGTCAGAGAGTGTCAGAGACAGTCAGTGTGCGTCAGAGATTGATAGAGAGTGATAGAGAGTGTCTGAGAGTGTCAGAGAGTGTCAGAGAGAGATAGAGAGTGATACAGAGTGGCTGAGAGTTTCTGAGAGTGTCAGAGTTTGTCAGAGAGTTTCAGTGAGTGATAGAGAGTGTCAGAGAGTGATGGAGAGTGTCTGAGAGTGTCAGAGTGTGTCAGAGAGTAACAGAGAGGGATAGAGAGTGATAGAGAGTGTCTGAGAGTGTCAGAAAGTGTCAGAGTGTGTCAGAGAGTGATAGAGAGTGTCTGAGAGTGTCAGAGTGTGTCAGAGAGTGATAGAGAGTGTCAGTGAGTGATAGAGAGTGTCTGAGAGTGTCAGAGATTGATAGAGAGTGTCAGAGAGTGTCAGAGAGTGATAGAGAGTGTATTTGAGTGTCAGAGAGTGTCAGAGAGTGATAGAGAGTGTATTTGAGTGTCAGAGAGTGATATAGAAAGTCAGAGAGTTATCGAGTGTGTCTGAGAGTGTCTGTGAGTGACAGAGTATGTCACAGAGTGATAGAGAATGTCAGAGAGTGTCAGAGTGTGTCCGAGAGTGTCAGAGAGTGTCAGAGAGTGTCAGAGTGTGTCAGAGAGTGTCAGAGAGTGATAGAGAGTGTATTTGAGTGTCAGAGAGTGTCAGAGAGTGAAAGAGAAAGTCAGAGAGTTATCGAGTGTGTCTGAGAGTGTCTGTGAGTGACAGAGTATGTCACAGAGTGATAGAGAGTTTCAGAGAGTGTCAGAGTGTGTCCGAGAGTGTCAGAGAGTGTCAGAGAGTGTCAGAGTGTGTCAGAGTGTGTCAGAGAGTAACAGAGAGGGATAGAGAGTGATAGAGAGTGATAGAGAGTGTCTGAGAGTGTCAGAAAGTGTCAGAGTGTGTCAGAGAGTGATAGAGAGTGATAGACAGTGTCTGAGAGTGTCAGAGTGTGTCAGAGAGTGTCAGAGAGTGATAGAGAGTGTCAGTGAGTGATAGAGAGTGTCTGAGAGTGTCAGAGATTGATAGAGAGTGTCTGAGAGTGTCAGAGAGTGAGAGAGAGTGTCAGAGAGTAACAGAGAGTGATAGAGAGTTTCAGAGAGTTTCAGACGGTGTCAGAGAGTGTCAGAGAGTGATAGAAAGTGTCAGAGATTGATAGGAAGTGTCTGAGACTGTCTGAGATTTTCTGAGAGTGTCAGAGAGTGTCAGAGTGTGATAGAAAGTGTCAGAGAGTGTCTGAGAGGTTCAGAGAGTGATATAAAGTGTCAGAGAGTGTCTGAGAGAGTCAGAGAGAGTCAGAGAGTGTCAGATAGTGAGAGAGAGTGTCAGAGAGTGATAGAGAGTGTCTGAGAGTGTCTGAGAGTGTCAGAGAGTGATAGAGAGTGTCAGAGAGTGTCAGAGAGTAACAGAGATTGATAGAGAGTGTCAGAGAGTTTCAGACAGTGTCAGAGAGTGTCAGAGAGTGATAGAAAGTGTCAGAGAGTGATAGAGAGTGACTGAGAGTGACAGAGAGTGTCTGAGGGTGTCAGTCAGTGTCAGAGAGTGATAGAGACTGTCTGAGAGTGTCAGAGTGTGTCAGAGAGTAACAGAGAGGGATAGAGAGTGATAGAGAGTGTCTGAGAGTGTCAGAAAGTGTCAGAGTGTGTCAGAGAGTGATAGACAGTGTCTGAGAGTGTCAGAGTGTGTCAGAGAGTGATAGAGAGTGTCTGAGAGTGATAGAGAGTGTATTTGAGTGTCAGAGAGTGTCAAAGAGTGATAGAGAAAGTCAGAGAGTTATCGAGAGTGTCTGAGAGTGTCTGTGAGTGACAGAGTATGTCACAGAGTGATAGAGAATGTCAGAGAGTGTCAGAGTGTGTCCGAGAGTGTCAGAGAGTGATAGAGAGTGTATTTGAGTGTCAGAGAGTGTCAGAGAGTGAAAGAGAACGTCAGAGAGTTATCGAGTGTGTCTGAGAGTGTCTGTGAGTGACAGAGTATGTCACAGAGTGATAGAGAGTTTCAGAGAGTGTCAGAGTGTGTCCGAGAGTGTCAGAGAGTGTCAGAGAGTGTCAGAGTGTGTCAGAGTGTGTCAGAGAGTAACAGAGAGGGATAGAGAGTGATAGAGAGTGTCTGAGAGTGTCAGAAAGTGTCAGAGTGTGTCAGAGAGTGATAGAGAGTGATAGAGAGTGTCTGAGAGTGTCAGAGTGTGTCAGAGAGTGTCAGAGAGTGATAGAGAGTGTCAGTGAGTGATAGAGAGTGTCTGAGAGTGTCAGAGATTGATAGAGAGTGTCTGAGAGTGTCAGAGAGTGAGAGAGAGTGTCAGAGAGTGTCAGAGAGTAACAGAGAGTGATAGAGAGTTTCAGAGAGTTTCAGACGGTGTCAGAGAGTGTCAGAGAGTGATGGAAAGTGTCAAAGATTGATAGGAAGTGTCTGAGACTGTCTGAGATTTTCTGAGAGTGTCAGAGAGTGTCAGAGTGTGATAGAAAGTGTCAGAGAGTGTCTGAGAGGTTCAGAGAGTGATATAAAGTGTCAGAGAGTGTCTGAGAGAGTCAGAGAGAGTCAGAGAGTGTCAGATAGTGAGAGAGAGTGTCCGAGAGTGTCAGAGAGTGATAGAGAGTGATAGAGAGTGTTAGAGAGTTTCAGACTGTGTCAGAGAGTTTCAGAGAGTGATAGAAAGTGTCAGAGAGTGATAGAGAGTGTCTGAGAGACTCTGAGAGTGACAGAGAGTGTCTGAGGGTGTCAGTCAGTGTCAGAGAGTGATAGAGAGTGTCTGAGAGTGTCAGAGAGTGTCAGAGTGTGTCAGAGAATGTCAGATAGCGATAGAGTGTGTCAGAGTGTGTCACAGAGTGTCAGAGAGAGTCAGAGAGTGGTAGAGATTGTCAGAGAGTGTCAGAGTGTGTCAGAGAGTGTCAGAGAGTGATAGAGAGTGTCAGAGAGAGTGTGAGTGTGTCAGAGAGTTTCATAGAGTGTCAGAGAGTGAGAGAGAGTGTCTGAGAGTTTCTGAGAGATACAGAGAGTGTCTGTGAGTTTCAGTGAGTGTCAGAGAGTTTTAGAGAGTAACAGAGAGGGATAGAGAGTGATAGAGAGTGTCTGAGAGTGTCAGAAAGTGTCAGAGTGTGTCAGAGAGTGATAGAGAGTGTCTGAGAGTGTCAGAGTGTGTCAGAGAGTGATAGAGAGTGTCAGTGAGTGATAGAGACTGTCTGAGAGTGTCAGAGTGTGTCAGAGAGTAGCAGAGAGGGATAGAGAGTGATAGAGAGTGTCTGAGAGTGTCAGAAAGTGTCAGAGTGTGTCAGAGAGTGATAGAGAGTGTCTGAGAGTGTCAGAGTGTGTCAGAGAGTGATAGAGAGTGTCAGTGAGTGATAGAGAGTGTCTGAGAGTGTCAGAGATTGATAGAGAGTGTCAGAGAGTGTCAGAGAGTGATAGAGAGTGTATTTGAGTGTCAGAGAGTGTCAGAGAGTGATAGAGAAAGTCAGAGAGTTATCGAGTGTGTCTGAGAGTGTCTGTGAGTGACAGAGTATGTCACAGAGTGATAGAGAATGTCAGAGAGTGTCAGAGTGTGTCCGAGAGTGTCAGAGAGTGTTAGAGAGTGTCAGAGTGTGTCAGAGAGTGTCAGAGAGTGATAGAGAGTGTATTTGAGTGTCAGAGCGTGTCAGAGAGTGAAAGAGAAAGTCAGAGAGTTATCGAGTGTGTCTGAGAGTGTCTGTGAGTGACAGAGTATGTCACAGAGTGATAGAGAGTTTCAGAGAGTGTCAGAGTGTGTCCGAGAGTGTCAGAGATTGTCAGAGAGTGTCAGAGTGTGTCAGAGTGTGTCAGAGAGTAACAGAGAGGGACAGAGAGTGATAGAGAGTGATAGAGAGTGTCTGAGAGTGTCAGAAAGTGTCAGAGTGTGTCAGAGAGTGATAGAGAGTGATAGAGAGTGTCTGAGAGTGTCAGAGTGTGTCAGAGAGTGTCAGAGAGTGATAGAGAGTGTCAGTGAGTGATAGAGAGTGTCTGAGAGTGTCAGAGATTGATAGAGAGTGTCTGAGAGTGTCAGAGAGTGAGAGAGAGTGTCAGAGAGTAACAGAGAGTGATAGAGAGTTTCAGAGAGTTTCAGACGGTGTCAGAGAGTGTCAGAGAGTGATAGAAAGTGTCAGAGATTGATAGGAAGTGTCTGAGACTGTCTGAGATTTTCTGAGAGTGTCAGAGAGTGTCAGAGTGTGATAGAAAGTGTCAGAGAGTGTCTGAGAGGTTCAGAGAGTGATATAAAGTGTCAGAGAGTGTCTGAGAGAGTCAGAGAGAGTCAGAGAGTGTCAGATAGTGAGAGAGAGTGTCAGAGAGTGATAGAGAGTGTCTGAGAGTGTCTGAGAGTGTCAGAGAGTGATAGAGAGTGTCAGAGAGTGTCAGAGAGTAACAGAGATTGATAGAGAGTGTCAGAGAGTTTCAGACAGTGTCAGAGAGTGTCAGAGAGTGATAGAAAGTGTCAGAGAGTGATAGAGAGTGACTGAGAGTGACAGAGAGTGTCTGAGGGTGTCAGGCAGTGTCAGAGAGTGATAGAGACTGTCTGAGAGTGTCAGAGTGTGTCAGAGAGTAACAGAGAGGGATAGAGAGTGATAGAGAGTGTCTGAGAGTGTCAGAAAGTGTCAGAGTGTGTCAGAGAGTGATAGACAGTGTCTGAGAGTGTCAGAGTGTGTCAGAGAGTGATAGAGAGTGTCAGAGAGTGATAGAGAGTGTCTGAGAGTGTCAGAGATTGATAGAGAGTGTCAGAGAGTGTCAGAGAGTGATAGAGAGTGTATTTGAGTGTCAGAGAGTGTCAAAGAGTGATAGAGAAAGTCAGAGAGTTATCGAGAGTGTCTGAGAGTGTCTGTGAGTGACAGAGTATGTCACAGAGTGATAGAGAATGTCAGAGAGTGTCAGAGTGTGTCCGAGAGTGTCAGAGAGTGCCAGAGAGTGTCAGAGTGTGTCAGAGAGTGTCAGAGAGTGATAGAGAGTGTATTTGAGTGTCAGAGAGTGTCAGAGAGTGAAAGAGAACGTCAGAGAGTTATCGAGTGTGTCTGAGAGTGTCTGTGAGTGACAGAGTATGTCACAGAGTGATAGAGAGTTTCAGAGAATGTCAGAGTGTGTCCGAGAGTGTCAGAGAGTGTCAGAGAGTGTCAGAGTGTGTCAGAGTGTGTCAGAGAGTAACAGAGAGGGATAGAGAGTGATAGAGAGTGATAGAGAGTGTCTGAGAGTGTCAGAAAGTGTCAGAGTGTGTCAGAGAGTGACAGAGAGTGATAGAGAGTGTCTGAGAGTGTCAGAGTGTGTCAGAGAGTGTCAGAGAGTGATAGAGAGTGTCAGTGAGTGATAGAGAGTGTCTGAGAGTGTCAGAGATTGATAGAGAGTGTCTGAGAGTGTCAGAGAGTGAGAGAGAGTGTCAGAGAGTGTCAGAGAGTAACAGAGAGTGATAGAGAGTTTCAGAGAGTTTCAGACGGTGTCAGAGAGTGTCAGAGAGTGATGGAAAGTGTCAGAGATTGATAGGAAGTGTCTGAGACTGTCTGAGGTTTTCTGAGAGTGTCAGAGAGTGTCAGAGTGTGATAGAAAGTGTCAGAGAGTGTCTGAGAGGTTCAGAGAGTGATATAAAGTGTCAGAGAGTGTCTGAGAGAGTCAGAGAGAGTCAGAGAGTGTCAGATAGTGAGAGAGAGTGTCCGAGAGTGTCAGAGAGTGATAGAGAGTGATAGAGAGTGTTAGAGAGTTTCAGACTGTGTCAGAGAGTTTCAGAGAGTGATAGAAAGTGTCAGAGAGTGATAGAGAGTGTCTGAGAGACTCTGAGAGTGACAGAGAGTGTCTGAGGGTGTCAGTCAGTGTCAGAGAGTGATAGAGAGTGTCTGAGAGTGTCAGAGAGTGTCAGAGTGTGTCAGAGAATGTCAGATAGCGATAGAGTGTGTCAGAGTGTGTCACAGAGTGTCAGAGAGAGTCAGAGAGTGGTAGAGATTGTCAGAGAGTGTCAGAGTGTGTCAGAGAGTGTCAGAGAGTGATAGAGAGTGTCAGAGAGAGTGTGAGTGTGTCAGAGAGTTTCATAGAGTGTCAGAGAGTGAGAGAGAGTGTCTGAGAGTTTCTGAGAGATACAGAGAGTGTCTGTGAGTTTCAGTGAGTGTCAGAGAGTTTTAGAGAGTGTCTGAGAGAGTCTGAGAGTGTCAGCGAGTGATAGAGAGTGATAGAGAGTGTCTGAGAGTGTCTGAGAGTGTCAGCGAGTGAAAGAGAGTGATAGAGAGTTTCTGAGAATGTCAGAGAGTGTCAGAGAGTGATAGAGAGTGATAGAGAGTGTCTGAGAGTGTCAGAGAGTGACAGCGCGTGTCTCAGAGTGTCAGTGAGTGTCAGAGAGTGTTTGGAGAGTGTCTGAGAGTGTCTGAGATTGTCAGAGATAGTCAGAGTGTGTCAGAGAGAGATAGAGAGTGATAGAGAGTGGCTGAGAGTTTCTGAGATTGTCAAAGTTTGTCAGAGAGTGTCAGTGAGTGATAGAGAGAGTCTGAGCGTGTCTGAAAGTGATAGAGAATGTCAGAGAGTGATAGAGAGTGTCAGAGAGTGTCAGAGACAGTCAGTGTGCGTCAGAGATTGATAGAGAGTGATAGAGAGTGTCTGAGAGTGTCAGAGAGTGTCAGAGAGAGATAGAGAGTGATACAGAGTGGCTGAGAGTTTCTGAGAGTGTCAGAGTTTGTCAGAGAGTTTCAGTGAGTGATAGAGAGTGTCAGAGAGTGATGGAGAGTGTCTGAGAGTGTCAGAGTGTGTCAGAGAGTAACAGAGAGGGATAGAGAGTGATAGAGAGTGTCTGAGAGTGTCAGAAAGTGTCAGAGTGTGTCAGAGAGTGATAGAGAGTGTCTGAGAGTGTCAGAGTGTGTCAGAGAGTGATAGAGAGTGTCAGTGAGTGATAGAGAGTGTCTGAGAGTGTCAGAGATTGATAGAGAGTGTCAGAGAGTGTCAGAGAGTGATAGAGAGTGTATTTGAGTGTCAGAGAGTGTCAGAGAGTGATAGAGAAAGTCAGAGAGTTATCGAGTATGTCTGAGAGTGTCTGTGAGTGACAGAGTATGTCACAGAGTGATAGAGAATGTCAGAGAGTGTCAGAGTGTGTCCGAGAGTGTCAGAGAGTGTCAGAGAGTGTCAGAGTGTGTCAGAGAGTGTCAGAGAGTGATAGAGAGTGTATTTGAGTGTCAGAGAGTGTCAGAGAGTGAAAGAGAAAGTCAGAGAGTTATCGAGTGTGTCTGTGAGTGACAGAGTATGTCACAGAGTGATAGAGAGTTTCAGAGAGTGTCAGAGTGTGTCCGAGAGTGTCAGAGAGTGTCAGAGAGTGTCAGAGTGTGTCAGAGTGTGTCAGAGAGTAACAGAGAGGGATAGAGAGTGATAGAGAGTGATAGAGAGTGTCTGAGAGTGTCAGAAAGTGTCAGAGTGTGTCAGAGAGTGATAGAGAGTGTCTGAGAGTGTCAGAGTGTGTCAGAGAGTGTCAGAGAGTGATAGAGAGTGTCAGTGAGTGATAGAGAGTGTCGGAGAGTGTCAGAGATTGATAGAGAGTGTCTGAGAGTGTCAGAAAGTGTCAGAGTGTGTCAGAGAGTGATAGAGAGTGTCTGAGAGTGTCAGAGTGTGTCAGAGAGTGTCAGAGAGTGATAGAGAGTGTCAGTGAGTGATAGAGAGTGTCGGAGAGTGTCAGAGATTGATAGAGAGTGTCTGAGAGTGTCAGAGAGTGAGAGAGAGTGTCAGAGAGTAACAGAGAGTGATAGAGAGTTTCAGAGAGTTTCAGACGGTGTCAGAGAGTGTCAGATAGTGATAGAAAGTGTCAGAGATTGATAGGAAGTGTCTGAGACTGTCTGAGATTTTCTGAGAGTGTCAGAGAGTGTCAGAGTGTGATAGAAAGTGTCAGAGAGTGTCTGAGAGGTTCAGAGAGTGATATAAAGTGTCAGAGAGTGTCTGAGAGAGTCAGAGAGAGTCAGAGAGTGTCAGATAGTGAGAGAGAGTGTCCGAGAGTGTCAGAGAGTGATAGAGAGTGATAGAGAGTTTCAGAGAGTTTCAGACGGTGTCAGAGAGTGTCAGAGAGTGATAGAAAGTGTCAGAGATTGATAGAGAGTGTCTGAGATTGTCTGAGAGTGACAGAGAGTGTCTGAGGGTGTCAGTCAGTGTCAGAGAGTGATAGAGAGTGTCTGAGAGTGTCAGAGAGTGTCAGAGTGTGTCAGAGAATGTCAGAGAGCGATAGAGTGTGTCAGAGTGTGTCACAGAGTGTCAGAGACTGTCAGAGAGTGATAAAGAGTGTCAAATTGTGTCAGAGAGTGATAGAGAGTGATAGAGAGTGTCAGAGAGTTTCAGACTGTGTCAGAGAGTTTCAGAGAGTGATAGAAAGTGTCAGAGAGTGATAGAGAGTGTCTGAGAGACTCTGAGAGTGACAGAGAGTGTCTGAGGTTGTCAGTCAGTGTCAGAGAGTGATAGAGAGTGTCTGAGAGTGTCAGAGAGTGTCAGAGTGTGTCAGAGAATGTCAGATAGCGATAGAGTGTGTCAGAGTGTGTCACAGAGTGTCAGAGAGAGTCAGAGAGTGGTAGAGATTGTCAGAGAGTGTCAGAGTGTGTCAGAGAGTGTCAGAGAGTGATAAAGAGTGTCAGAGAGAGTGTGAGTGTGTCAGAGAGTTTCATAGAGTGTCAGAGAGTGAGAGAGAGTGTCTGAGAGTTTCTGAGAGATACAGAGAGTGTCTGAGAGTTTCAGTGAGTGTCAGAGAGTTTTAGAGAGTGTCTGAGAGAGTCTGAGAGTGTCAGCGAGTGATAGAGAGTGATAGAGAGTGTCTGAGAGTGTCTGAGAGTGTCAGCGAGTGAAAGAGAGTGATAGAGAGTTTCTGAGAATGTCAGAGAGTGTCAGAGAGTAATAGAGAGTGATAGAGAGTGTCTGAGAGTGTCAGAGAGTGACAGCGCGTGTCTCAGAGTGTCAGTGAGTGTCAGAGAGTGTTTGGAGAGTGTCTGAGAGTGTCTGAGATTGTCAGAGATAGTCAGAGTGTGTCAGAGAGAGATAGAGAGTGATAGAGAGTGGCTGAGAGTTTCTGAGAGTGTCAGAGTTTGTCAGAGAGTGTCAGTGAGTGATAGAGAGAGTCTGAGCGTGTCAGAAAGTGATAGAGAATGTCAGAGAGTGATAGAGAGTGTCAGAGAGTGTCAGAGACAGTCAGTGTGCGTCAGAGATTGATAGAGAGTGATAGAGAGTGTCTGAGAGTGTCAGAGAGTGTCAGAGAGAGATAGAGAGTGATAGAGAGTGACAGAGAGTGTCTGAGGGTGTCAGTCAGTGTCAGAGAGTGATAGAGACTGTCTGAGAGTGTCAGAGTGTGTCAGAGAGTAACAGAGAGGGATAGAGAGTGATAGAGAGTGTCTGAGAGTGTCAGAAAGTGTCAGAGTGTGTCAGAGAGTGATAGACAGTGTCTGAGAGTGTCAGAGTGTGTCAGAGAGTGATAGAGAGTGTCAGAGAGTGATAGAGAGTGTCTGAGAGTGTCAGAGATTGATAGAGAGTGTCAGAGAGTGTCAGAGAGTGATAGAGAGTGTATTTGAGTGTCAGAGAGTGTCAAAGAGTGATAGAGAAAGTCAGAGAGTTATCGAGAGTGTCTGAGAGTGTCTGTGAGTGACAGAGTATGTCACAGAGTGATAGAGAATGTCAGAGAGTGTCAGAGTGTGTCCGAGAGTGTCAGAGAGTGCCAGAGAGTGTCAGAGTGTGTCAGAGAGTGTCAGAGAGTGATAGAGAGTGTATTTGAGTGTCAGAGAGTGTCAGAGAGTGAAAGAGAACGTCAGAGAGTTATCGAGTGTGTCTGAGAGTGTCTGTGAGTGACAGAGTATGTCACAGAGTGATAGAGAGTTTCAGAGAATGTCAGAGTGTGTCCGAGAGTGTCAGAGAGTGTCAGAGAGTGTCAGAGTGTGTCAGAGTGTGTCAGAGAGTAACAGAGAGGGATAGAGAGTGATAGAGAGTGATAGAGAGTGTCTGAGAGTGTCAGAAAGTGTCAGAGTGTGTCAGAGAGTGACAGAGAGTGATAGAGAGTGTCTGAGAGTGTCAGAGTGTGTCAGAGAGTGTCAGAGAGTGATAGAGAGTGTCAGTGAGTGATAGAGAGTGTCTGAGAGTGTCAGAGATTGATAGAGAGTGTCTGAGAGTGTCAGAGAGTGAGAGAGAGTGTCAGAGAGTGTCAGAGAGTAACAGAGAGTGATAGAGAGTTTCAGAGAGTTTCAGACGGTGTCAGAGAGTGTCAGAGAGTGATGGAAAGTGTCAGAGATTGATAGGAAGTGTCTGAGACTGTCTGAGATTTTCTGAGAGTGTCAGAGAGTGTCAGAGTGTGATAGAAAGTGTCAGAGAGTGTCTGAGAGGTTCAGAGAGTGATATAAAGTGTCAGAGAGTGTCTGAGAGAGTCAGAGAGAGTCAGAGAGTGTCAGATAGTGAGAGAGAGTGTCCGAGAGTGTCAGAGAGTGATAGAGAGTGTTAGAGAGTTTCAGACTGTGTCAGAGAGTTTCAGAGAGTGATAGAAAGTGTCAGAGAGTGATAGAGAGTGTCTGAGAGACTCTGAGAGTGACAGAGAGTGTCTGAGGGTGTCAGTCAGTGTCAGAGAGTGATAGAGAGTGTCTGAGAGTGTCAGAGAGTGTCAGAGTGTGTCAGAGAATGTCAGATAGCGATAGAGTGTGTCAGAGTGTGTCACAGAGTGTCAGAGAGAGTCAGAGAGTGGTAGAGATTGTCAGAGAGTGTCAGAGTGTGTCAGAGAGTGTCAGAGAGTGATAGAGAGTGTCAGAGAGAGTGTGAGTGTGTCAGAGAGTTTCATAGAGTGTCAGAGAGTGAGAGAGAGTGTCTGAGAGTTTCTGAGAGATACAGAGAGTGTCTGTGAGTTTCAGTGAGTGTCAGAGAGTTTTAGAGAGTGTCTGAGAGAGTCTGAGAGTGTCAGCGAGTGATAGAGAGTGATAGAGAGTGTCTGAGAGTGTCTGAGAGTGTCAGCGAGTGAAAGAGAGTGATAGAGAGTTTCTGAGAATGTCAGAGAGTGTCAGAGAGTGATAGAGAGTGATAGAGAGTGTCTGAGAGTGTCAGAGAGTGACAGCGCGTGTCTCAGAGTGTCAGTGAGTGTCAGAGAGTGTTTGGAGAGTGTCTGAGAGTGTCTGAGATTGTCAGAGATAGTCAGAGTGTGTCAGAGAGAGATAGAGAGTGATAGAGAGTGGCTGAGAGTTTCTGAGAGTGTCAAAGTTTGTCAGAGAGTGTCAGTGAGTGATAGAGAGAGTCTGAGCGTGTCTGAAAGTGATAGAGAATGTCAGAGAGTGATAGAGAGTGTCAGAGAGTGTCAGAGACAGTCAGTGTGCGTCAGAGATTGATAGAGAGTGATAGAGAGTGTCTGAGAGTGTCAGAGAGTGTCAGAGAGAGATAGAGAGTGATACAGAGTGGCTGAGAGTTTCTGAGAGTGTCAGAGTTTGTCAGAGAGTTTCAGTGAGTGATAGAGAGTGTCAGAGAGTGATGGAGAGTGTCTGAGAGTGTCAGAGTGTGTCAGAGAGTAACAGAGAGGGATAGAGAGTGATAGAGAGTGTCTGAGAGTGTCAGAAAGTGTCAGAGTGTGTCAGAGAGTGATAGAGAGTGTCTGAGAGTGTCAGAGTGTGTCAGAGAGTGATAGAGAGTGTCAGTGAGTGATAGAGAGTGTCTGAGAGTGTCAGAGATTGATAGAGAGTGTCAGAGAGTGTCAGAGAGTGATAGAGAGTGTATTTGAGTGTCAGAGAGTGTCAGAGAGTGATAGAGAAAGTCAGAGAGTTATCGAGTGTGTCTGAGAGTGTCTGTGAGTGACAGAGTATGTCACAGAGTGATAGAGAATGTCAGAGAGTGTCAGAGTGTGTCCGAGAGTGTCAGAGAGTGTCAGAGAGTGTCAGAGTGTGTCAGAGAGTGTCAGAGAGTGATAGAGAGTGTATTTGAGTGTCAGAGAGTGTCAGAGAGTGAAAGAGAAAGTCAGAGAGTTATCGAGTGTGTCTGTGAGTGACAGAGTATGTCACAGAGTGATAGAGAGTTTCAGAGAGTGTCAGAGTGTGTCCGAGAGTGTCAGAGAGTGTCAGAGAGTGTCAGAGTGTGTCAGAGTGTGTCAGAGAGTAACAGAGAGGGATAGAGAGTGATAGAGAGTGATAGAGAGTGTCTGAGAGTGTCAGAAAGTGTCAGAGTGTGTCAGAGAGTGATAGAGAGTGTCTGAGAGTGTCAGAGTGTGTCAGAGAGTGTCAGAGAGTGATAGAGAGTGTCAGTGAGTGATAGAGAGTGTCGGAGAGTGTCAGAGATTGATAGAGAGTGTCTGAGAGTGTCAGAAAGTGTCAGAGTGTGTCAGAGAGTGATAGAGAGTGTCTGAGAGTGTCAGAGTGTGTCAGAGAGTGTCAGAGAGTGATAGAGAGTGTCAGTGAGTGATAGAGAGTGTCGGAGAGTGTCAGAGATTGATAGAGAGTGTCTGAGAGTGTCAGAGAGTGAGAGAGAGTGTCAGAGAGTAACAGAGAGTGATAGAGAGTTTCAGAGAGTTTCAGACGGTGTCAGAGAGTGTCAGATAGTGATAGAAAGTGTCAGAGATTGATAGGAAGTGTCTGAGACTGTCTGAGATTTTCTGAGAGTGTCAGAGAGTGTCAGAGTGTGATAGAAAGTGTCAGAGAGTGTCTGAGAGGTTCAGAGAGTGATATAAAGTGTCAGAGAGTGTCTGAGAGAGTCAGAGAGAGTCAGAGAGTGTCAGATAGTGAGAGAGAGTGTCCGAGAGTGTCAGAGAGTGATAGAGAGTGATAGAGAGTTTCAGAGAGTTTCAGACGGTGTCAGAGAGTGTCAGAGAGTGATAGAAAGTGTCAGAGATTGATAGAGAGTGTCTGAGATTGTCTGAGAGTGACAGAGAGTGTCTGAGGGTGTCAGTCAGTGTCAGAGAGTGATAGAGAGTGTCTGAGAGTGTCAGAGAGTGTCAGAGTGTGTCAGAGAATGTCAGAGAGCGATAGAGTGTGTCAGAGTGTGTCACAGAGTGTCAGAGACTGTCAGAGAGTGATAGAGAGTGTCAAATTGTGTCAGAGAGTGATAGAGAGTGATAGAGAGTGTCAGAGAGTTTCAGACTGTGTCAGAGAGTTTCAGAGAGTGATAGAAAGTGTCAGAGAGTGATAGAGAGTGTCTGAGAGACTCTGAGAGTGACAGAGAGTGTCTGAGGTTGTCAGTCAGTGTCAGAGAGTGATAGAGAGTGTCTGAGAGTGTCAGAGAGTGTCAGAGTGTGTCAGAGAATGTCAGATAGCGATAGAGTGTGTCAGAGTGTGTCACAGAGTGTCAGAGAGAGTCAGAGAGTGGTAGAGATTGTCAGAGAGTGTCAGAGTGTGTCAGAGAGTGTCAGAGAGTGATAGAGAGTGTCAGAGAGAGTGTGAGTGTGTCAGAGAGTTTCATAGAGTGTCAGAGAGTGAGAGAGAGTGTCTGAGAGTTTCTGAGAGATACAGAGAGTGTCTGAGAGTTTCAGTGAGTGTCAGAGAGTTTTAGAGAGTGTCTGAGAGAGTCTGAGAGTGTCAGCGAGTGATAGAGAGTGATAGAGAGTGTCTGAGAGTGTCTGAGAGTGTCAGCGAGTGAAAGAGAGTGATAGAGAGTTTCTGAGAATGTCAGAGAGTGTCAGAGAGTAATAGAGAGTGATAGAGAGTGTCTGAGAGTGTCAGAGAGTGACAGCGCGTGTCTCAGAGTGTCAGTGAGTGTCAGAGAGTGTTTGGAGAGTGTCTGAGAGTGTCTGAGATTGTCAGAGATAGTCAGAGTGTGTCAGAGAGAGATAGAGAGTGATAGAGAGTGGCTGAGAGTTTCTGAGAGTGTCAGAGTTTGTCAGAGAGTGTCAGTGAGTGATAGAGAGAGTCTGAGCGTGTCAGAAAGTGATAGAGAATGTCAGAGAGTGATAGAGAGTGTCAGAGAGTGTCAGAGACAGTCAGTGTGCGTCAGAGATTGATAGAGAGTGATAGAGAGTGTCTGAGAGTGTCAGAGAGTGTCAGAGAGAGATAGAGAGTGATAGAGAGTGGCTGAGAGTTTCTGAGAGTGTCAGAGTTTGTCAGAGAGTTTCAGTGAGTGATAGAGAGTGTCAGAGAGTGTCAGAGACAGTCAGTGTGCGTCAGAGATTGATAGAGAGTGATAGAGAGTGTCTGAGAGTGTCAGAGAGTGTCAGAATGTGTCAGAGAGTGATAGAGAGAGATAGACAGTGATAGAAAGTGACAGAGAGTGTCTGAGTGTGTCAGAGTGTGTCAGAGAGTGTCAGATAGTGTCAGAGAGGGTCAGAGTGAGTCAGAGTGTGCCAGAGAGTGAGATGGAGTGATAGAGAGTGTCTGAGAGAGTCTGAGAGTGTCAGAGAGTGTCTGACAGTGTCAGAGAGTGTCTGACAGTGTCAGAGAGTGATGGAGAGTGAAAGAGAGTGTCATAGAGAATCTGAGATTGTTAGGGAGTGACAGGGAGTGTCATAGAGGGATAGAGAGTGAAAGAGAGTGTCTGAGAGTGTCAGAGATTGTCAGACAGTGTCGGAGAGTGATAGGAAGTGTCTGAGACTGTCTGAGATTTTCTGAGAGTGTCAGAGAGTGTCAGAGTGTGATAGAAAGTGTCAGAGATTGTCTGAGAGGTTCAGAGAGTGATATAAAGTGTCAGAGAGTGTCTGAGAGAGTCAGAGAGAGTCAGAGAGTGTCAGAGAGTGAGAGAGAGTGTCCGAGAGTGTCGGAGAGTGATAGAGAGTGATAGAGTGTGACAGAGTGTGATAGAGAGTGTATTTGAGTGTCAGAGAGTGTCAGAGGGTGATAGAGAAAGTCAGAGAGTGATCGAGTGTGTCTGAGAGTGTCTGTGAGTGACAGAGAATGTCAGAGAGTGATAGAGAGTGTCAGAGATTGTCAGAGTGTGCCAGAGAGTAACAGAGAGGGATAGAGAGTGATAGAGAGTGTCTGAGAGTGTCAGAAAATGTCAGAGTGTGTCAGAGAGTGATAGAGAGTGATAGAGAGTGTCTGAGAGTGTCAGAGTGTGTCAGAGAGTGTCAGAGAGTGATAGAGAGTGTCAGTGAGTGATAGAGAGTGTCTGAGAGTGTCAGAGATTGATAGAGAGTGTCAGAATGTGTCAGAGAGTGTCAGAGAATGTCAGAGTGTGTCAGAGAGTGAAAGAGAGTGATAGAGAGTGTCTGAGAGTGTCAGAAAATGTCAGAGTGTGTCAGAGAGTGATAGAGAGTGATAGAGAGTGTCTGAGAGTGTCAGAGAGTGTCAGAGACTGTCAGAGTGTGATAGAGAGCGTCAGTGAGTGATAGAGTGTCTGAGAGTGTCAGAGTTTGATAGAGAGTGATAGAGAGTGTCTGAGAGTGTCAGAGAGTGATAGAGAGTGTCTGAGAGTGTCAGAGAGTGATAGAGAGTGTCAGAGAGTGTCAGAGAGTAACAGAGAGTGATAGAGAGTGTCAGAGAGTGTCTGAGAGTGTCAGCGAGTGAAAGAGAGTGATAGAGAGTGAGAGAGAGTGTCTGAGAGTTTCTGAGAGAGACAGAGAGTGTCTGAGAGTTTCAGTGAGTGTCAGAGAGTTTTAGAGAGTGTCTGAGAGTGTCTGAGAGTGTCAGCGAGTGAAAGAGAGTGATAGAGAGTTTCTGAGAATGTCAGAGAGTGTCAGAGAGTGATAGAGAGTGATAGAGAGTGTCTGAGAGTGTCAGAGAGTGACAGTGCGTGTATGAGAGTGACAGTGAGTGTCAGAGAGTGTTTGGAGAGTGTCTGAGAGTGTCTGAGATTGTCAGAGATAGTCAGAGTGTGTCAGAGAGAGATAGAGAGTGATAGAGAGTGGCTGAGAGTTTCTGAGAGTGTCAGAGTTTGTCAGAGAGTGTCAGTGAGTGATAGAGAGTGTCAGAGAGTGATAGAGAGAGTCTGAGCGTGTCAGAAAGTGATAGAGAATGTCAGAGAGTGGTAGAGAGTGTCAGAGAGTGTCAGAGGCAGTCAGTGTGCGTCAGAGATTGATAGAGTGTGATAGAGAGTGTCTGAGAGTGTCAGAGAGTGTCAGAGTGTGTCAGAGAGTGATAGAGAGTGATAGACAGTGATAGAGAGTGACAGAGAGTGTCTGAGAGTGTCAGAGATTGTCAGACAGTGTCAGAGAGTGATAGGAAGTGTCTGAGACTGTCTGAGATTTTCTGAGAGTGTCAGAGAGTGTCAGAGTGTGATAGAAAGTGTCAGAGAGTGTCTGAGAGGTTCAGAGAGTGATATAAAGTGTCAGAGAGTGTCTGAGAGAGTCAGAGAGAGTCAGAGAGTGTCAGAGAGTGAGAGAGAGTGTCCGAGAGTGTCAGAGAGTGATAGAGAGTGTATTTGAGTGTCAGAGAGTGTCAGAGGGTGATAGAGAAAGTCAGAGAGTGATCGAGTGTGTCTGAGAGTGTCTGTGAGTGACAGAGAATGTCAGAGAGTGATAGAGAGTGTCAGAGATTGTCAGAGTGTGTCAGACAGTAACAGAGAGGGATAGAGAGTGATAGAGAGTGTCTGAGAGTGTCAGAAAATGTCAGAGTGTGTCAGAGAGTGATAGAGAGTGATAGAGAGTGTGTGATAGTGTCAGAGTGTGTCAGAGAGTGTCAGAGAGTGATAGAGAGTGTCAGTGAGTGATAGAGAGTGTCTGAGAGTGTCAGAGATTGATAGAGAGTGTCAGAATGTGTCAGAGAGTGTCAGAGAATGTCAGAGTGTGTCAGAGAGTAACAGAGAGTGATAGAGAGTGATAGAGAGTGTCAGAGACTGTCAGAGTGTGATAGAGAGCGTCAGTGAGTGATAGAGTGTCTGAGAGTGTCAGAGTTTGATAGAGAGTGATAGAGAGTGTCTGAGAGTGTCAGAGAGTGATAGAGAGTGTCTGAGAGTGTCAGAGAGTGATAGAGAGTGTCAGAGAGTAACAGAGAGTGATAGAGAGTGTCAGAGAGTGTCAGAGAGTTTCAAAATGTGTCAGAGAGTGTCAGAGAGTGATAGAATGTGTCAGAGAGTGATAGAGAGTGTCTGAGAGTGTCTGAGAGTGACAGAGAGTGTCTGAGGATGTCAGTCAGTGTCAGAGAGTGATAGAGAGTGTCTGAGAGTGTCAGAGAGTGTCAGAGTGTGTCAGAGAATGTCAGAGAGCGATAGAGTGTGATAGAGAGTGTCAAATTGTGTCAGAGAGTGATAGAGAGTGATCGAGAGTGTCAGAGAGTTTCAGACTGTGTCAGAGAGTGTCAGAGAGTGATAGAAAGTGTCAGAGAGTGATAGAGAGTGTCTGAGAGTGTCTGAGAGTGACAGAGAGTGTCTGACGGTTTCAGTCAGTGTCAGAGAGTGATAGAGAGTGTCTGAGAGTGTCAGAGAGTGTCAGAGTGTGTCAGAGAATGTCAGAGAGCGATAGAGTGTGTCAGAGTGTGTCACAGAGTGTCAGAGAGAGTCAGAGAGTGATCGAGATTGTCAGAGAGTGTCAGAGTGTGTCAGAGAGTGTCAGAGAGTGATAGAGAGTGTCAGAGAGAGTGTGAGTGTGTCAGAGAGTTTCAGAGAGTGTCAGAGAGTGAGAGAGAGTGTCTGAGAGTGTCTGAGAGATGCAGAGAGTGTCTGAGAGTTTCAGTGAGTGTCAGAGAGTGTCAGAGAGTGATAGATATTGTCTGAGAGTGTCTGAGAGTGTCAGAGATTGATAGAGAGTGTCAGAGAGTGTCAGAGAGTGTCAGCGAGTGATCGAGCGTGATAGAGAGTGTCTGAGAGTGATAGAGAGTGTCTGGGAGTGTCAGCGAGTGATAGAGAGTGATAGAGAGTTTCTGAGAATGTCAGAGAGTGTCAGAGAGTGATAGAGAGTGATAGAGAGTGTCTGAGAGTGTCAGAGAGTGACAGCGCGTGATAGAGAGTGATAGAGAGTTTCTGAGAATGTCAGAGAGTGTCAGAGAGTGTCAGAGAGTGATAGAGAGTGTCTGAGAGTGTCAGAGAGTGACAGCGCGTGTCTGAGAGTGTCAGTGAGTGTCAGAGAGTGTTTAGAGAGTGTCTGAGATTGTCAGAGATTGTCAGAGTGTGTCAGAGAGTGATAGAGAGTGATAGAGAGTGATAGAGAGTGTCTGAGAGTTTCTGAGAATGTCAGAGTGTGTCAGAGAGTGTCAGTGAGTGAAATAGTGTGTCAGAGAGTGATAGAGAGAGTCTGAGAGTGTCAGAAACTGATAGAGAGTGTCAGAGAGTGATAGAGAGTGTCAGAGAGTGTCAGAGACAGTCAGAGTGCGTCAGAGAGTGATAGAGAGTGATGGAGAGTGATAGACAGTGATAGAGAGTGATAGAAAGTGTCTGAGTGTGTCAGAGTGTGTCAGAGAGTGTCAGATAGTGTCAGAGAGGGTCAGAGTGAGTCAGAGTGTGCCAGAGAGTGATAGAGAGTGATGGAGAGTGTCAGAGAGTTTCATAGAGTGATAGACAGTGTCAGAGAGTGTTATAGAGTGATAGAGACTGTCTGAGAGTGTCTGAGAGAGTCAGAGAGTGACTGAGAGTGTCAGAGAGTGTCTGACAGTGTCAGAGAGTGATGGAGAGTGAAAGAGAGTGTCATAGAGAATCTGAGATTGTTAGGGAGTGATAGGGAGTGGCATAGAGGGATAGAGAGTGAAAGAGAGTATCTGAGAGTGTCAGAGATTGTCAGACCGTGTCAGAGAGTGATAGAAAGTGTCAGAGAGTGTCTGAGAGGTTCAGAGAGTGATATAAAGTGTCAGAGAGTGTCTGAGAGAGTCAGAGAGAGTCAGAGAGTGTCAGAGAGTGTCAGAGAGTGAGAGAGAGTGTCAGAGTGTGTCACAGAGTGTCAGAGAGAGTCAGAGAGTGATAGAGATTGTCAGAGAGTGATAGAGAGTGTCAGAGAGAGTGTGAGTGTGTCAGATAGTTTCAGAGAGTGTCAGAGAGTGAGAGAGAGTGTCTGACAGTGTCTGAGAGACACAGAGAGTGTCTGAGAGTTTCAGTGAGTGTCAGAGAGTGATAGAGAGTGTCTGAGAGTGTCTGAGAGAGTCTGGGAGTGTCAGCGAGTGATAGAGAGTGATAGAGAGTTTCTGAGAATGTCAGAGAGTGTCAGAGAGTGTCAGAGAGTGATAGAGAGTGTCTGAGAGTGTCAGAGAGTGACAGCGCGTGTCTGAGAGTGTCAGTGAGTGTCAGAGAGTGTTTAGAGAGTGTCTGAGATTGTCAGAAATTGTCAGAGTGTGTCAGAGAGTGATGGAGAGTGATAGAGAGTGTCTGAGAGTTTCTGAGAATGTCAAAGTGTGTCAGAGAGTGTCAGTGAGTGAAAGAGAGTGTCAGAGAGTGATAGAGAGAGTCTGAGAGTGTCAGAAACTGATAGAGAGTGTCAGAGAGTGATAGAGAGTGTCAGAGAGTGTCAGAGACAGTCAGAGTGCGTCAGAGAGTGATAGAGAGTGATAGAGAGTGTCTGAGAGTGTCAGAGAGTGTCAGAGTGTGTCAGAGAGTGTCAGAGAGTGATAGAGAGTGATAGACAGTGATAGAGAGTGATAGAGAGTGTCTGAGTGTGTCAGAGTGTGTCAGAGAGTGTCAGATAGTGTCAGAGAGGGTCAGAGTGAGTCAGAGTGTGCCAGAGAGTGATAGAGAGTGATGGAGAGTGTCAGAGAGTTTCATAGAGTGATAGATAGTGTCAGAGAGTGATATAGAGTGATAGAGACTGTCTGAGAGTGTCTGAGAGAGTCAGAGAGTGTCTGAGAGTGTCAGAGAGTGTCTGACAGTGTCAGAGAGTGATGGAGAGGGAAAGAGAGTGCCATTGAGAATCTGAGATTGTTAGGGAGTGATAGGGAGTGTCATAGAGGGATAGAGAGTGAAAGAGAGTATCTGAGAGTGTCAGAGATTGTCAGACAGTGTCAGAGAGTTATCGGAAGTGTCTGAGACTGTCTGAGATTATCCGAGTGTGTCAGAGAGTGTCAGAGTGTGATAGAAAGTGTCAGAGAGTGTCTGAGAGGTTCAGAGAGTGATATAAAGTGTCAGAGAGTGTCTGAGAGAGTCAGAGAGAGTCAGAGAGTGTCAGAGAGTGTCAGAGAGTGAGAGAGAGTGTCCGAGAGTGTCAGAGAGTGATAGAGAGTGATAGAGTGTGATAGAGAGTGTCTTTGAGTGTCAGAGAGTGTCAGAGAGTCATACAGAAAGTCAGAGAGTGATCGAGTGTGTCTGAGAGTGTCTGTGAGTGACAGAGTATGTCAGAGAGTGATAGAGAGTGTCAGAGATTGTCAGAGATTGTCAGAGTGTGTCAGAGAGTAACAGAGAGTGATAGAGAGTGTCTGAGAGTGTCAGAAAATGTCAGAGTGTGTGAGAGAGTGATAGAGAGTGATAGAGAGTGACAGAGAGTGTCAGAGTGTGTCAGAGAGTAACAGAGAGGGAAAGAGAGTGATAGAGAGTGTCTGAGAGTGTCAGAAAATGTCAGAGTGTGTCAGAGTGTGATAGAGAGTGATAGAGAGTGTCTGAGAGTATCAGAGTGTGTCAGAGAGTGTCAGAGAGTGATGGAGAGTGTCAGTGAGTGATAGAGAGTGTCTGAGAGTGTCAGAGATTGATAGAGAGTCTCAGAATGTGTCAGAGAGTGTCAGAGAATGTCAGAGTGCGTCAGAGAGTAACAGAGAGTGATAGAGAGTGATAGAGAGTGATAGAGAGTGTCAGAGAGTGTCAGAGACTGTCAGAGGGTGATAGCGAGCGTCAGTGAGTGATAGAGAGTGTCTGAGAGTGTCAGAGTTTGATAGAGAGTGATAGAGAGTGTCTGACAGTGTCAGACAGTGATAGAGAGTGTCTGAGAGTGTCAGAGAGTGATAGAGAGTGTCAGAGAGTTTCAGAGAGTAACAGAGAGTGATAGAGAGTGTCAGAGAGTTTCAGACTGTGTCAGAGAGAGTCAGAGAGTGATAGAAAGTGTCAGAGAGTGATAGAGAGTGTCTGAGAGTGTGAGAGAGTGTCAGAGTGTGTCAGAGAATGTCGGAGAGCGATAGAGTGTGTCAGAGTGTGTCACAGAGTGTCAGAGAGAGTCAGAGAGTGATAGAGATTGTCAGAGAGTGTCAGAGTGTGTCAGAGAGTGTCAGAGAGTGATAGAGATTGTCAGAGAGAGTGTGAGTGTGTCAGAGAGTTTCAGAGAGTGTCAGAGAGTGAGATAGAGTGTCTGAGAGTGTCTGAGAGATACAGAGAGTGTCTGAGAGTTTCAGTGAGTGTCAGAGAGTGATAGAGAGTGATAGAGTGTGATAGAGAGTGTCTTTGAGTGTCAGAGAGTGTCAGAGAGTCATACAGAAAGTCAGAGAGTGATCGAGTGTGTCTGAGAGTGTCTGTGAGTGACAGAGTATGTCAGAGAGTGATAGAGAGTGTCAGAGATTGTCAGAGATTGTCAGAGTGTGTCAGAGAGTAACAGAGAGTGATAGAGAGTGTCTGAGAGTGTCAGAAAATGTCAGAGTGTGTCAGAGAGTGATAGAGAGTGATAGAGAGTGACAGAGAGTGTCAGAGTGTGTCAGAGAGTAACAGAGAGGGAAAGAGAGTGATAGAGAGTGTCTGAGAGTGTCAGAAAATGTCAGAGTGTGTCAGAGTGTGATAGAGAGTGATAGAGAGTGTCTGAGAGTATCAGAGTGTGTCAGAGAGTGTCAGAGAGTGATGGAGAGTGTCAGTGAGTGATAGAGAGTGTCTGAGAGTGTCAGAGATTGATAGAGAGTCTCAGAATGTGTCAGAGAGTGTCAGAGAATGTCAGAGTGCGTCAGAGAGTAACAGAGAGTGATAGAGAGTGATAGAGAGTGATAGAGAGTGTCAGAGAGTGTCAGAGACTGTCAGAGGGTGATAGCGAGCGTCAGTGAGTGATAGAGAGTGTCTGAGAGTGTCAGAGTTTGATAGAGAGTGATAGAGAGTGTCTGACAGTGTCAGACAGTGATAGAGAGTGTCTGAGAGTGTCAGAGAGTGATAGAGAGTGTCAGAGAGTTTCAGAGAGTAACAGAGAGTGATAGAGAGTGTCAGAGAGTTTCAGACTGTGTCAGAGAGAGTCAGAGAGTGATAGAAAGTGTCAGAGAGTGATAGAGAGTGTCTGAGAGTGTGAGAGAGTGTCAGAGTGTGTCAGAGAATGTCGGAGAGCGATAGAGTGTGTCAGAGTGTGTCACAGAGTGTCAGAGAGAGTCAGAGAGTGATAGAGATTGTCAGAGAGTGTCAGAGTGTGTCAGAGAGTGTCAGAGAGTGATAGAGATTGTCAGAGAGAGTGTGAGTGTGTCAGAGAGTTTCAGAGAGTGTCAGAGAGTGAGATAGAGTGTCTGAGAGTGTCTGAGAGATACAGAGAGTGTCTGAGAGTTTCAGTGAGTGTCAGAGAGTGATAGAGAGTGATAGAGTGTGATAGAGAGTGTCTTTGAGTGTCAGAGAGTGTCAGAGAGTCATACAGAAAGTCAGAGAGTGATCGAGTGTGTCTGAGAGTGTCTGTGAGTGACAGAGTATGTCAGAGAGTGATAGAGAGTGTCAGAGATTGTCAGAGATTGTCAGAGATTGTCAGAGTGTGTCAGAGAGTAACAGAGAGTGATAGAGAGTGTCTGAGAGTGTCAGAAAATGTCAGAGTGTGTCAGAGAGTGATAGAGAGTGATAGAGAGTGACAGAGAGTGTCAGAGTGTGTCAGAGAGTAACAGAGAGGGAAAGAGAGTGATAGAGAGTGTCTGAGAGTGTCAGAAAATGTCAGAGTGTGTCAGAGTGTGATAGAGAGTGATAGAGAGTGTCTGAGAGTATCAGAGTGTGTCAGAGAGTGTCAGAGAGTGATGGAGAGTGTCAGTGAGTGATAGAGAGTGTCTGAGAGTGTCAGAGATTGATAGAGAGTCTCAGAATGTGTCAGAGAGTGTCAGAGAATGTCAGAGTGCGTCAGAGAGTAACAGAGAGTGATAGAGAGTGATAGAGAGTGATAGAGAGTGTCAGAGAGTGTCAGAGACTGTCAGAGGGTGATAGCGAGCGTCAGTGAGTGATAGAGAGTGTCTGAGAGTGTCAGAGTTTGATAGAGAGTGATAGAGAGTGTCTGACAGTGTCAGACAGTGATAGAGAGTGTCTGAGAGTGTCAGAGAGTGATAGAGAGTGTCAGAGAGTTTCAGAGAGTAACAGAGAGTGATAGAGAGTGTCAGAGAGTTTCAGACTGTGTCAGAGAGAGTCAGAGAGTGATAGAAAGTGTCAGAGAGTGATAGAGAGTGTCTGAGAGTGTGAGAGAGTGTCAGAGTGTGTCAGAGAATGTCAGAGAGCGATAGAGTGTGTCAGAGTGTGTCACAGAGTGTCAGAGAGAGTCAGAGAGTGATAGAGATTGTCAGAGAGTGTCAGAGTGTGTCAGAGAGTGTCAGAGAGTGATAGAGATTGTCAGAGAGAGTGTGAGTGTGTCAGAGAGTTTCAGAGAGTGTCAGAGAGTGAGATAGAGTGTCTGAGAGTGTCTGAGAGATACAGAGAGTGTCTGAGAGTTTCAGTGAGTGTCAGAGAGTGATAGAGAGTGTCTGAGAGTGTCTGAGAGTGTCAGCGAGTGTCAGTGAGTGATAGAGAGTGATAGAGAGTTTCTGAGAATGTCAGAGAGTGTCAGAGAGTGATAGAGAGTGTCTGAGAGTGTCAGAGAGTGACAGCGCGTGTCTGAGAGTGTCAGTGAGTGTCAGAGAGTGTTTAGAGAGAGTCTGAGAGTGTCTGAGATCGTCAGAGATTGTCAGAGTGTGTCAGAGAGTGATAGAGAGTGTCTGAGAGTTTCTGAGAATGTCAGAGTGTGTCAGAGAGTGTCAGTGAGTGAAAGAGTGTGTCAGTGAGTGATAGAGAGAGTCTGAGAGTGTCAGAAACTGATAGAGAGTGTCAGAGAGTGATGGAGAGTGTCAGAGAGTGTCAATGACAGTCAGAGTGCGTCAGATAGTGATAGAGAGTGATAGAGAGTGTCTGAGAGTGTCAGAGAGTGTCAGAGTGTGTCAGAGAGTGTCAGAGAGTGATAGAGAGTGATAGACAGTGATAGAGAGTGATAGAGAGTGTCTGAGTGTGTCAGAGTGTGTCAGAGAGTGTCAGATAGTGTCAGAGAGGGTCTGACAGTATCAGAGAGTGATGGAGAGTGAAAGAGAGTGTCATAGAGAATCTGAGATTGTTAGGGAGTGATAGGGAGTGTCATAGAGGGATAGAGAGTGAAAGAAAGTGTCTGAGAGTGTCAGAGATTGTCAGACAGTGTCAGAGAGTGATAGGAAGTGTCTGAGACTGTCTGAGATTATCTGAGAGTGTCTGAGAGGTTCAGAGAGTGATATAAAGTGTCAGAGAGTGTCTGAGAGAGTCAGGGAGAGTCAGAGATTGTCAGAGAGAGAGAGAGAGTGGCAGAGAGTGATAGAGTGTGATCGAGTGTGATAGAGATTGTATTTGAGTGGCAGAGAGTGTCAGAGAGTGACAGAGAAAGTCAGAGAGTGATCGAGTGTGTCTGAGAGTGTCTGTGAGTGACAGAAAATGTCAGAGAGTGATATAGAGTGTCAGAGATTGTCAGAGTGTGTCAGAGAGTAACAGAGAGGGAAAGAGAGTGATAGAGAGTGTCTGAGAGTGTCAGAAAATGTCAGAGTGTGTCAGAGTGAGATAGAGAGTGATAGAGAGTGTCTGAGAGTATCAGAGTGTGTCAGAGAGTGTCAGAGAGTGATGGAGAGTGTCAGTGAGTGATAGAGAGTGTCTGAGAGTGTCAGAGAGTGATAGAGAGTCTCAGAATGTGTCAGAGAGTGTCAGAGAATGTCAGAGTGTGTCAGAGAGTAACAGAGAGTGATAGAGAGTGATAGAGAGTGTCAGAGAGTGTCAGAGACTGTCAGAGTGTGATAGAGAGCGTCAGTGAGTGATAGAGAGTGTCTGAGAGTGTCCGAGTTTGATAGAGAGTGATAGAGAGTGTCTGAGAGTGTCAGAGAGTGACAGAGAGTGATTGAGAGTGTCAGAGAGTGATAGAGATTGATAGAGAGTGTCAGAGAGCTTCAGAGAGTATCAGAGAGTGATAGAGAGTGTCAGAGAGTTTCAGACTGTGTCAGAGAGAGTCAGAGAGTGATAGAATGTGTCAGAGAGTGATAGAGAGTATCTGAGAGTGTCTGAGAGAGTCAGAGAGAGTCAGAGAGTGTCAGAGAGTGAGAGAGAGTAGCAGAGAGTGATAGAGAGTGATAGAGTGTGATAGAGTGTGATAGAGAGTGTATTTGAGTGTCAGAGAGTGTCAGAGAGTGACAGAGAATGTCAGAGAGTGATCGAGTGTGTCTGAGAGTGTCTGTGAGTGACAGAGAATGTCAGAGAGTGATAGAGAGTGTCAAAGATTGTCAGAGTGTGTCAGCCAGTAACAGAGAGGGAAAAAGAGTGATAGAGAGTGTCTGAGAGTGTCAGAAAATGTCAGAGTGTGTCAGAGTGTGATAGAGAGTGAGAGAGAGTGTCTGAGAGTATCAGAGTGTTTCAGAGAGTGTCAGAGAGTGATGGAGAGTGTCAGTGAGTGATAGAGAGTGTCTGAGAGTGTCAGAGATTGATAGAGAGTCTCAGAATGTGTCAGAGAGTGTCAGAGAATGTCAGAGTGTGTCAGAGAGTAACAGACGGTGATAGAGAGTGATAGAGAGTGTCAGAGAGTGTCAGAGACTGTCAGAGGGTGATAGAGAGCGTCAGTGAGTGATAGAGAGTGTCTGAGAGTGTCAGAGTTTGATAGAGAGTGATAGAGAGTGTCTGAGAGTGTCAGAGAGTGATAGAGAGTGTCTGAGAGTGTCAGAGAGTAATAGAGAGTGTCAGAGAGTTTCAGAGAGTAACAGAGAGTGATAGAGAGTGTCCGAGAGTTTCAGACTGTGTCAGAGAGAGTCAGAGAGTGATAGAAAGTGTCAGAGAGTGATAGAGAGTGTCTGAGAGTGTCAGAGAGTGATAGAGAGTGATAGAGATTGTCAGAGAGTGTCAGAGTGTGTCAGAGAGAGTCAGAGAGTGATAGAGAGTGTCAGAGAGAGTGTGAGTGTGCCAGAGAGTTTCAGAGAGTGTCAGAGAGTGAGAGAGAGTGTCTGAGAGTGTCTGAGAGATACACAGAGTGTCTGAGAGTTTCAGTGAGTGTCAGAGAGTGATAGAGAGTGTCTGAGAGTGTCTGAGAGTGTCAGCGAGTGATAGAGAGTGATAGAGAGTGTCTGAGAGTGTCTGAGAGTGTCTGGAAGTGTCAGTGAGTGATAGAGAGTGATAGAGAGTTTCTGAGAATGTCAGAGAGTGTCAGAGAGTGATTGAGAGTGATAGAGAGTGTCTGAGAGTGTCTGAGAGTGTCAGCGAGTGATAGAGAGTGATAGAGAGTGTCTGAGAGTGTCTGAGAGTGTCTGGGAGTGTCAGTGAGTGATAGAGAGTGATAGAGAGTTTCTGAGAATGTCAGAGAGTGTCAGAGAGTGATTGAGAGTGATAGTGTCTGAGAGTGTCAGAGAGATACAGAGAGTGTCTGAGAGTTTCAGTGAGTGTCAGAGAGTGATAGAGAGTGTCTGAGAGTGTCTGAGAGTGTCAGCGAGTGATAGAGAGTGATAGAGAGTGTCTGAGAGTGTCTGAGAGTGTCTGGGAGTGTCAGTGAGTGATAGAGAGTGATAGAGAGTTTCTGAGAATGTCAGAGAGTGTCAGAGAGTGATTGAGAGTGATAGAGAGTGTCTGAGAGTGTCTGAGAGTGTCAGCGAGTGATAGAGAGTGATAGAGAGTGTCTGAGAGTGTCTGAGAGTGTTTGGGAGTGTCAGTGAGTGATAGAGAGTGATAGAGAGTTTCTGAGAATGTCAGAGAGTGTCAGAGAGTGATTGAGAGTGATAGAGAGTGTCTGAGAGTGTCAGAGAGTGACAGCGCGTGTCTGAGAGTGTCAGAGAGTGTTTAAAGAGTGTCTGAGAGTGTCTGAGATCGTCAGAGATTGTCAGAGTGTGTCAGAGAGTGATATAGAGTGATAGAGAGTGTCTGAGAGTTTCTGAGAATGTCAGAGTGTGTCAGAGAGTGTCAGTGAGTGAAAGAGTGTGTCAGAGAGTGATAGAGAGAGTCTGAGAGTGTCAGAAACTGATAGAGAGTGTCAGAGAGTGATGGAGAGTGTCAGAGAGTGTCAATGACATTCAGAGTGCGTCAGATAGTGATAGAGAGTGTCTGAGAGTGTCAGAGAGTGTCAGAGTGTGTCAGAGAGTGTCAGAGAGTGATAGAGAGTGATAGACAGTGATAGAGAGTGATAGAGAGTGTCTGAGTGTGTCAGAGTGTGTCAGAGAGTGTCAGATAGTGTCAGAGAGGGTCTGACAGTGTCAGAGAGTGATGGAGAGTGAAAGAGAGTGTCATAGAGAATCTGAGATTGTTAGGGAGTGATAGGGAGTGTCATAGAGGGATAGAGAGTGAAAGAGAGTGTCTGAGAGTGTCAGAGATTGTCAGACAGTGTCAGAGAGTGATAGGAAGTGTCTGAGACTGTCTGAGATTATCTGAGAGTGTCAGAGAGTGTCAGAGTGTGATAGAAAGTGTCAGAGAGTGTCTGAGAGGTTCAGAGAGTGATATAAAGTGTCAGAGAGTGTCTGAGAGAGTCAGGGAGAGTCAGAGCGTGTCAGAGAGTTTCAGACTGTGTCAGAGAGTGTCAGAGAGTGATAGAGAGTGTCTGAGAGTGATATTGAGTGTCTGAGAGTGATAGAGAGTGTCTGAGAGTGTCTGAGAGTGACAGAGAGTGTCTGAGGGTGTCAGTCAGTGTCAGAGAGTGATAGAGAGTGTCTGAGAGTGTCAGAGAGTGTCAGAGTGAGTCAGAGAGCGATAGAGTGTGTCAGAGTGTGTCACAGAGTGTCAGGGAGTGAGAGAGAGTGATAGAGAGTGTCAGAGAGTTTCAGACTGTGTCAGAGAGTGTCAGAGAGTGATAGAAAGTGTCAGAGAGTGATAGAGAGTGTCTGAGAGTGTCAGAGAGTGTCAGAGTGTGGCAGAGAATGTCAGAGAGCGATAGAGTGTGTCAGTGTGTGTCACAGAGTGTCAGTGAGAGTCAGAGAGTGATAGAGATTGTCAGAGAGTGTCAGAGTGTGTCAGAGAGTGTCAGAGAGTGATAGAGAGTGTCAGAGATTGAGAGAGAGTGTCTGAGAGTGTCTGAGAGACACAGAGAGTGTCTGAGAGTTTCAGTGAGTGTCAGAGAGTGATAGAGAGTGTCTGAGAGTGTCAGCGAGTGATAGAGAGTGAAAAAGAGCGTCTGAGAGTGTATGGGAGTGTCAGCGAGTGATAGAGAGTGATAGAGAGTTTCTGAGAATGTCAGAGAGTGTCTGAGAGTGTCAGAGAGTGACAGCGCGTGTCTGAGAGTGTCAGTGAGCGTCAGAGAGTGTTTAGAGAGTGTCTGAGAGTGTCTGAGACTGTCAGAGATTGTCAGAGTGTGTCAGAGAGTGATAGAGAGTGATAGAGAGTGTCTGAGAGTTTCTGAGAATGTCAGAGTGTGTCAGAGAGTGTCAGTGAGTGAAAGAGTGTGTCAGTGAGTGAGAGAGAGAGTCTGAGAGTGTCAGAAACTGATAGAGAGTGTCAGAGAGTGATAGAGAGTGTCAGAGAGTGTCAGAGACAGTCAGAGTGCGTCAGAGAGTGATAGAGAGTGATAGAGAGTGTCTGAGAGTGTCAGAGAGTGTCAGAGTGTGTCAGAGAGTGTCAGAGAGTGATAGAGAGTGATAGACAGTGATAGAGTGTGATTGAAAGTCTCAGAGAGTGTCTGAGAGGTTCAGAGAGTGATAGAGAGTGATAGAGAGTGTCAGAGAGTGTCTGAGAGAGTCAGAGAGAGTCAGAGAGTGTCAGAGAGTGAGAGAGAGTGTCCGAGAGTGTCAGAGAGTGATAGAGTGTGATAGAGTGTGATAGAGAGTGTCTTTGAGTGTCAGAGAGTGTCAGAGAGTGATAGAGAAAGTCAGAGAGTGTTCGAGTGTGTCTGAGAGTGTCTGTGAGTGACAGAGTATGTCACTGGGTGTCTGAGAGTGTCAGAAAATGTCAGAGTGTGTCAGAGAGTGATAGAGAGTGATAGAGAGTGTCTGAGAGTGTCTGAGAGTGTCAGAGTGTGTCAGAGAGTGTCAGAGAGTGATAGAGAGTGTCAGTGAGTGATAGAGAGTGTCTGAGAGTGTCTGAGATTGATAGAGTGTGTCAGAGAGTGTCAGAGAATGTCAGAGTGTGTCAGAGAGTAACAGAGAGTGATAGAGAGTGATAGAGAATGTCAGAGAGTGCCAGAGACTGTCAGAGTGTGATAGAGGGCGTCAGTGAGTGATAGAGAGTGTCTGAGAGTGTCAGAGTTTGATAGAGAGTGATAGAGAGTGTCTGAGAGTGTCAGAGAGTGATAGAGAGTGTCTGAGAGTGTCAGAGAGTGATTGAGAGTGTCAGAGAGTAACAGAGAGTGATAGGGAGTGTCAGAGAGTGTCAGAGAGTTTCAGAGTGAGTCAGAGAGCGATAGAGTGTGTCAGAGTGTGTCACAGAGTGTCAGGGAGTGAGAGAGAGTGATAGAGAGTGTCAGAGAGTTTCAGACTGTGTCAGAGAGTGTCAGAGAGTGATAGAAAGTGTCAGAGAGTGATAGAGAGTGTCTGAGAGTGTCAGAGAGTGTCAGAGTGTGGCAGAGAATGTCAGAGAGCGATAGAGTGTGTCAGTGTGTGTCACAGAGTGTCAGTGAGAGTCAGAGAGTGATAGAGATTGTCAGAGAGTGTCAGAGTGTGTCAGAGAGTGTCAGAGAGTGATAGAGAGTGTCAGAGATTGAGAGAGAGTGTCTGAGAGTGTCTGAGAGACACAGAGAGTGTCTGAGAGTTTCAGTGAGTGTCAGAGAGTGATAGAGAGTGTCTGAGAGTGTCAGCGAGTGATAGAGAGTGAAAAAGAGCGTCTGAGAGTGTATGGGAGTGTCAGCGAGTGATAGAGAGTGATAGAGAGTTTCTGAGAATGTCAGAGAGTGTCTGAGAGTGTCAGAGAGTGACAGCGCGTGTCTGAGAGTGTCAGTGAGCGTCAGAGAGTGTTTAGAGAGTGTCTGAGAGTGTCTGAGACTGTCAGAGATTGTCAGAGTGTGTCAGAGAGTGATAGAGAGTGATAGAGAGTGTCTGAGAGTTTCTGAGAATGTCAGAGTGTGTCAGAGAGTGTCAGTGAGTGAAAGAGTGTGTCAGTGAGTGAGAGAGAGAGTCTGAGAGTGTCAGAAACTGATAGAGAGTGTCAGAGAGTGATAGAGAGTGTCAGAGAGTGTCAGAGACAGTCAGAGTGCGTCAGAGAGTGATAGAGAGTGATAGAGAGTGTCTGAGAGTGTCAGAGAGTGTCAGAGTGTGTCAGAGAGTGTCAGAGAGTGATAGAGAGTGATAGACAGTGATAGAGTGTGATTGAAAGTCTCAGAGAGTGTCTGAGAGGTTCAGAGAGTGATAGAGAGTGATAGAGAGTGTCAGAGAGTGTCTGAGAGAGTCAGAGAGAGTCAGAGAGTGTCAGAGAGTGAGAGAGAGTGTCCGAGAGTGTCAGAGAGTGATAGAGTGTGATAGAGTGTGATAGAGAGTGTCTTTGAGTGTCAGAGAGTGTCAGAGAGTGATAGAGAAAGTCAGAGAGTGTTCGAGTGTGTCTGAGAGTGTCTGTGAGTGACAGAGTATGTCACTGGGTGTCTGAGAGTGTCAGAAAATGTCAGAGTGTGTCAGAGAGTGATAGAGAGTGATAGAGAGTGTCTGAGAGTGTCTGAGAGTGTCAGAGTGTGTCAGAGAGTGTCAGAGAGTGATAGAGAGTGTCAGTGAGTGATAGAGAGTGTCTGAGAGTGTCTGAGATTGATAGAGTGTGTCAGAGAGTGTCAGAGAATGTCAGAGTGTGTCAGAGAGTAACAGAGAGTGATAGAGAGTGATAGAGAATGTCAGAGAGTGCCAGAGACTGTCAGAGTGTGATAGAGGGCGTCAGTGAGTGATAGAGAGTGTCTGAGAGTGTCAGAGTTTGATAGAGAGTGATAGAGAGTGTCTGAGAGTGTCAGAGAGTGATAGAGAGTGTCTGAGAGTGTCAGAGAGTGATTGAGAGTGTCAGAGAGTAACAGAGAGTGATAGGGAGTGTCAGAGAGTGTCAGAGAGTTTCAGAGTGTGTCCGAGAGTGTCAGAGAGTGATGGAAAGTGTCAGAGAGTGATAGAGAGTGTCTGAGAGTGTCTGAGAGTGACAGAGAGTGTCTGAGGGAGTCAGTCAGTGTCAGAGAGTGGTAGAGAGTGTCTGAGAGTGTCAGAGTGTTTCAGAGAATGTCAGAGAGCGATAGAGTGTGTCAGAGTGTGTCACAGAGTGTCAGAGAGTGTCAGAGAGTGATAGAGAGTGTCGAATTGTGTCAGAGAGTTATAGAGAGTGCTAGAGAGTGTCAGAGAGTTTCAGACTGTGTCAGAGTGTGTCAGAGAGTGATAGAAAGTGTCAGAGAGTGATGGAGAGTGTCTGAGAGTGTCTGAGAGTGACAGAGAGTGTCTGAGGGTGTCAGTCAGTGTCAGAGAGTTATAGAGAGTGTCGGAGAGTGTCAGAGTTTGATAGAGAGTGATAGAGAGTGTCTGAGAGTGTCAGAGAGTGATAGAGAGTGTCTGAGAGTGTCAGAGAGTGATTGAGAGTGTCAGAGAGTAACAGAGAGTGATAGGGAGTGTCAGAGAGTGTCAGAGAGTTTCAGAGTGTGTCAGAGAGTGTCAGAGTTTGATAGAGAGTTATAGAGAGTGTCTGAGACTGTCAGAGAGTGATAGAGAGTGTCAGAGAGTAACAGAGAGTGATAGAGAGTGTCAGAGAGTGTCAGAGAGTTTCAGACTGTGTCAGAGAGAGTCAGAGAGTGATAGAAAGTGTCAGAGAGTGATAGAGAGTGTCTGAGAGTGTCTGAGAGTGACAGAGAGTTTCTGAGGATGTCAGTCAGTGTCAGAGAGTGATGGAGAGTGTCTGAAAGTGTCAGAGAGTGTCAGAGTGTGTCAGAGAATGTCAGAGAATGTCAGAGAATGTCAGAGAGCGATGGAGTGTGATAGAGAGTGTCAAATTGTGTCAGAGAGTGATAGAGAGTGTCAGAGAGTTTCAGACTGTGTCAGAGAGTGTCAGAGAGTGATAGAAAGTGTCAGAGAGTGATAGAGAGTGTCTGAGAGTGTCTGAGAGTGACAGAGAGTGTCTGAGGGTTTCAGTCAGTGTCAGAGAGTGATGGAGAGTGTCAGAGAGTGTCAGAGTGTGACAGCGCGTGTCTGAGAGTGTCAGTGAGTGTCAGAGAGTGTTTAGAGAGTGTCTGAGAGTGTCTGAGATTGTCAGAGTGTGTCAGAGACTGATAGAGAGTCATAGAGAGTGTCTGAGAGTTTCTGAGAATGTCAGAGTGCGATGGAGTGTGATAGAGAGTGTCAAATTGTGTCAGAGAGTGATAGAGAGTGTCAGAGAGTTTCAGACTGTGTCAGAGAGTGTCAGAGAGTGATAGAAAGTGTCAGAGAGTGATAGAGAGTGTCTGAGAGTGTCAGAGTGTGTCAGAGTGTGTCACAGAGTGTCAGAGAGAGTCAGAGAGTGATAGAGATTGTCAGAGAGTGTCAGAGTGTGACAGCGCGTGTCTGAGAGTGTCAGTGAGTGTCAGAGAGTGTTTAGAGAGTGTCTGAGAGTGTCTGAGATTGTCAGAGTGTGTCAGAGACTGATAGAGAGTCATAGAGAGTGTCTGAGAGTTTCTGAGAATGTCAGAGTGTGTCAGAGAGTGTCAGTGAGTGAAAGAGTGTGTCAGAGAGTGATAGAGAGAGTCTGAGAGTGTCAGAAACTGATAGAGAGTGTCAGAGAGTGATAGAGAGTGTCAGAGAGTGTCAGAGACAGTCAGAGTGCGTCAGAGAGCGATAGAGAGTGATAGAGAGTGTCTGAGAGTGTCAGAGAGTGTCAGAGTGTGTCAGAGAGTGATAGAGAGTGATAGACAGTGATACAGAGTGATAGAGAGTGTCTGAGTGTGTCAGATAGTGTCAGAGAGGGTTAGAGTGAGTCAGAGTTTGCCAGAGAGTGATAGAGAGTGATGGAGAGTGTCAGAGAGTTTCATCGAGTGATAGATAGTGTCAGAGAGTGATATAGAGTGACAGAGAGTGTCCGAGAGTGTCTGAGAGAGTCAGAGAGTGTCTGAGAGTGTCAGAGAGTGTCTGACAGTGTCAGAGAATGATGGAGAGTGAAAGAGAGTGTCATAGAGAATCTGAGACTGTTAGGGAGTGATAGGGAGTGTCATAGAGGGATAGAGAGTGAAAGAGAGTGTCTGTGAGTGTCAGAGATTGTCAGACAGTGTCAGAGAGTGATAGGAAGTGTCTGAGAATGTCTGAGATTATCTGAGAGTGTCACAGAGTGTCAGAGTGTGATAGAAAGTGTCAGAGAGTGTCTGAGAGGTTCAGAGAGTGATAGAGAGTGTCAGAGAGTGTCTGAGAGAGTCAGAGAGAGTCAGAGAGAGTCAGAGAGTGAGAGAGAGTGTCCGAGAGTGTCAGAGAGTGATAGAGAGTGATAGAGTGTGATAGAGAGTGTCTTTGAGTGTCAGAGAGTGTCAGAGAGTGATAGAGAAAGTCAGAGAGTGATCGAGTGTGTCTGAGAGTGTCTGTGAATGACAGAGTATGTCAGAGAGTGATAGAGAGTGTCAGAGATTGTCAGAGTGTGTCAGAGAGTAACAGAGAGGGATAATGAGTGATAGAGAGTGTCTGAGAGTGTCAGAAAATGTCAGAGTGTGTCAGAGAGTGATAGAGAGTGATAGAGAGTGTCTGAGAGTGTCAGAGAGTGTCAGAGTGTGTCAGAGAGTGTCAGAGAGTGTCAGAGTGTGATAGAGAGTGTCAGTGAGAGATAGAGAGTGTCTGAGAGTGTCAGAGATTGATAGAGTGTGTCAGAGAGTGTCAGAGAATGTCAGAGTGTGTCAGAGAGTAACAGAGAGTGATAGAGAGTGATAGAGAGTTTCAGAGAGTGTCAGAGACTGTCAGAGTGTGATAGAGAATGTCAGAGTGTGTCAGAGTGTGTCAGAGAGTGTCAGAGAGTGATAGAGAGTGTCAGAGAGTGAGAGAGAGTGTCTGAGAGTGTCTGAGAGATACAGAGAGTGTCTGAGAGTTTCAGTGAGTGTCAGCGAGTGATAGAGAGTGATAGAGAGTGTCTGAGACTGTCTGGGAGTGTCAGCGAGTGATAGAGAGTGATAGAGAGTTTCTGAGAATGTCAGAGAGTGTCAGAGAGTGACAGCGCGTGTCTGAGAGTGTCAGTGAGTGTCAGAGAGTGTTTAGAGAGTGTCTGAGAGTGTCTGAGATTGTCAGAGATTGTCAGAGTGTGTCAGAGAGTGTCAGTGAGTGAAAGAGTGTGTCAGAGAGTGATAGAGAGAGTCTGAGAGTGTCAGAAACTGATAGAGAGTGTCAGAGAGTGATAGAGAGTGTCAGAGAGTGTCAGAGACAGTCAGAGTGCGTCAGAGAGTGATAGAGAGTGATAGAGAGTGTCTGAGAGTGTCAGAGAGTGTCAGAGTGTGTCAGAGAGTGATAGAGAGTGATAGACAGTGATACAGAGTGATAGAGAGTGTCTGAGTGTGCAGATAGTGTCAGAGAGGGTCAGAGTGAGTCAGAGTTTGCCAGAGAGTGATAGAGAGTGATGGAGAGTGTCAGAGAGTTTCATAGAGTGATAGATAGTGTCAGAGAGTGATATAGAGTGATAGAGAGTGTCTGAGAGTGTCTGAGAGAGTCAGAGAGTGTCTGAAAGTGTCAGAGAGTGTCTGACAGTGTCAGAGCGTGATGGAGAGTGAAAGAGAGTGTCATAGAGAATCTGAGACTGTTAGGGAGTGATAGGGAGTGTCATAGAGGGATAGAGAGTGAAAGAGAGTGTCTGAGAGTGTCAGAGATTGTCAGACAGTGTCAGAGAGTGATAGGAAGTGTCTGAGACTGTCTGAGATTATCTGAGAGTGTCAGAGAGTGTCAGAGTGTGATAGAAAGTGTCAGAGAGTGTCTGAGAGGTTCAGAGAGTGATAGAGAGTGTCAGAGAGTGTCTGAGAGAGTCAGAGAGAGTCAGAGAGAGTCAGAGAGTGAGAGAGAGTGTCCGCGAGTGTCAGAGAGTGATAGAGAGTGATAGAGTGTGATAGAGAGTGTCAGAGATTGTCAGAGTGTGTCAGAGAGTAACAGAGAGGGATAATGAGTGATAGAGAGTGTCTGAGAGTGTCAGAAAATGTCAGAGTGTGTCAGAGAGTGATAGAGAGTGATAGAGAGTGTCTGAGAGTGTCAGAGAGTGTCAGAGTGTGTCAGAGAGTGTCAGAGAGTGTCAGAGAGTGATAGAGAGTGTCAGTGAGAGATAGAGAGTGTCTGAGAGTGTCAGAGATTGATAGAGTGTCTCAGAGAGTGTCAGAGAATGTCAGAGTGTGTCAGAGAGTAACAGAGAGTGATAGAGAGTGATAGAGAGTTTCAGAGAGTGTCAGAGACTGTCAGAGTGTGATAGAGAGCGTCAGTGAGTGATCGAGAGTGTCTGAGAATGTCAGAGTTTGATAGAGAGTGATAGAGAGTGTGTGAGAGTGTCAGAGAGTGACAGAGAGTAACAGAGAGTGATAGAGAGTGTCAGAGAGTGTCAGATAGTTTCAGACTGTGTCAGAGAGTGTCAGAGAGTGAGAGAGAGTGTCCGAGAGTGTCAGAGAGTGATAGAGAGTGAGAGAGTGTGATAGAGCGTGTCTTTGAGTGTCAGAGAGTGTCAGAGAGTGATAGAGAAAGTCAGAGAGTGATCGAGTGTGTCTGAGAGTGTCTGTGAGTGACAGAGTATGTCAGAGAGTGATAGAGAGTGTCAGAGATTGTCAGAGTGTGTCAGAGAGTAACAGAGAGGGATAAAGAGTGAGAGAGTGTCTGAGAGTGTCAGAAAATGTCCGAGTGTGTTAGAGAGTGATAGAGAGTGTCTGAGAGTGTCAGAGAGTGTCAGAGTGTGTCAGGGAGTGTCAGAGAGTGATAGAGAGTGTCAGTGAGAGATAGAGAGTGTCTGAGAGTGTCAGAGATTGATAGAGTGTGTCAGAGAGTGTTCAGAGAATGTCAGAGTGTGTCAGAGAGTAACAGGGAGTGATAGAGATTGATAGAGAGTTTCAGAGAGTGTCAGAGACTGTCAGAGTGTGATAGAGAGCGTCAGTGAGTGATAGAGAGTGTCTGAGAGTGTCAGAGTTTGATAGAGAGTGACAGAGAGTGTCAGAGAGTAACAGAGAGTGATAGAGAGTGTCAGAGAGTGTCAGATAGTTTCAGACTGTGTCAGAGAGTGTCAGAGATTGATGGAAAGTGTCAGAGAGTGATAGAGAGTGTCAGAGAGTGTCTGAGAGAGTCAGAGAGAGTCAGAGAGAGTCAGAGAGTGAGAGAGAGTGTCCGAGAGTGTCAGAGAGTGATAGAGAGTGATAGAGAAAGTCAGAGAGTGATCGAGTGTGTCTGAGAGTGTCTGTGAGTGACAGAGTATGTCAGAGAGTGATAGAGAGTGTCAGAGATTGTCAGAGTGTGTCAGAGAGTAACAGAGAGGGATAATGAGTGATAGAGAGTGTCTGAGAGTGTCAGAAAATGTCAGAGTGTGTCAGAGAGTGATAGAGAGTGATAGAGAGTGATAGAGAGTGTCTGAGAGTGTCAGAGAGTGTCAGAGTGTGTCAGAGAGTGTCAGAGAGTGTCAGAGAGTGATAGAGAGTGTCAGTGAGAGATAGAGAGTGTCTGAGAGTGTCAGAGATTGATAGAGTGTGTCAGAGAGTGTCAGAGAATGTCAGAGTGTGTCAGAGAGTAACAGAGAGTGATAGAGAGTGATAGAGAGTTTCAGAGAGTGTCAGAGACTGTCAGAGTGTGATAGAGAGCGTCAGTGAGTGATCGAGAGTGTCGGAGAATGTCAGAGTTTGATAGAGAGTGATAGAGAGTGTGTGAGAGTGTCAGAGAGTAACAGAGAGTGATAGAGAGTGTCAGAGAGTGTCAGATAGTTTCAGACTGTGTCAGAGAGTGTCAGAGAGTGAGAGAGAGTGTCCGAGAGTTTCAGAGAGTGATGGAGAGTGAGAGAGTGTGATAGAGAGTGTCTTTGAGTGTCAGAGAGTGTCAGAGAGCGATAGAGAAAGTCAGAGAGTGATCGAGTGTGTCTGAGAGTGTCTGTGAGTGACAGAGTATGTCAGAGAGTGATAGAGAGTGTCAGAGATTGTCAGAGTGTGTCAGAGAGTAACAGAGAGGGATAAAGAGTGAGAGAGTGTCTGAGAGTGTCAGAAAATGTCCGAGTGTGTCAGAGAGTGATAGAGAGTGTCTGAGTGTGTCAGAGAGTGTCAGAGAGTGATAGAGAGTGTCAGTGAGAGATAGAGAGTGTCTGAGAGTGTCAGAGATTGATAGAGTGTGTCAGAGAGTGTCAGAGAATGTCAGAGTGTGTCAGAGAGTAACAGGGAGTGATAGAGAGTGATAGAGAGTTTCAGAGAGTGTCAGAGACTGTCAGAGTGTGATAGAGAGCGTCAGTGAGTGATAGAGAGTGTCTGAGAGTGTCAGAGTTTGATAGAGAGTGACAGAGAGTGTCAGAGAGTAACAGAGAGTGATAGAGAGTGTCAGAGAGTGTCAGATAGTTTCAGACTGTGTCAGAGAGTGTCAGAGAGTGATGGAAAGTGTCAGAGAGTGATAGAGAGTGTCTGAGAGTGTCTGAGAGTGACAGAGAGTGTCTGAGGGAGTCAGTCAGTGTCAGAGAGTGATTGATAGTGTCTGAGAGTGTCAGAGTGTGTCAGAGAATGTCAGAGAGCGATAGAACAAAGAACAAAGAACAAAGATATTTACAGCACAGGAACAGGCCCTTCGGCCCTCCAAGACTGTGCCGATCCAGATCCGCTCTCTAAACATGTCGCCTATTTTCTAAGGTTCTGTATCTCTTTTCTTCCTGCCCATTCATGTATTCATGTATCTGTCCAGATACATCTTAAAAGAGTCCATCGTGCCCGCATCTACCACAGTGTGTCAGAGTGTGTCACAGAGTGTCAGAGAGTGTCAGAGAGTGACAGAGAGTGTCAGAGAGTTTCAGACTGTGTCAGAGTGTGTCAGAGAGAGATAGAAAGTGCCAGAGAGTGATAGAGAGTGTCTGAGAGTGTCTGTCAGTGTCAGAGAGTGATAGAGAGTGTCTGAGAGTGTCAGAGTGTCAGAGAGAGTCAGAGAGTGATAGAGAGTGTCAGAGAGTGTCAGAGTGTGTCAGAGAGTGTCTGAGAGTGACAGAGAGTGTCTGAGGGTGTCAGTCAGTGTCAGAGAGCGACAGAGTGTGTCAGAGTGTGTCAGAGAGTGTCAGAGAGAGTCAGAGAGTGATAGAGAGTTTCTGAGAGTGTCTGAGAGTGACAGAGAGTGTCTGAGAGTGTCTGTCAGTGTCAGAGTGCGATAGAGTGTGTCAGAGTGTGTCAGAGAGTGTCAGAGAGAGTCAGAGAGTGATAGAGAGTGTCAGAGAGTGTCTGAGGGTGCCAGTCAGTGTCAGAGAGTGATAGAGAGTGTCTGAGAGTGTCAGAGAGTGTCATAGTGTGTCAGAGAATGTCAGAGAGCGATAGGGTGTGTCAGAGTGTGTCACAGAGTGTCAGAGAGAGTCAGAGAGTGAGAGAGAGTGTCTGAGAGTTTCTGAGAGATACAGAGAATGTCTGAGAGTTTCAGTGAGTGATAGAGAGTGTCAGCGAGTGATAGAGAGTTATAGAGAGTGTCTGAGAGTGTCTGGGATTCTCAGGGAGTGATAGAGAGTGATAGAGAGTTTCTGAGAGTGTCTGAGAGTGTCAGCGAGTGTTAGAGAGTGTCATCGAGTGATAGAGAGTTATAGAGAGTGTCTGAGAGTGTCTGGGATTCTCAGCGAGTGATAGAGAGTGATAGAGAGTTTCTGAGAATGTCAGAGAGTGTCAGAGAGTGATAGAGAGTGATAGAGAGTGTCTGAGAGTGTCAGAGAGTGACAGCGCGTGTCTGAGAGTGTCAGTGAGTGTCAGAGAGTGTTTAGAGAGTGTCTGAGAGTGTCTGAGATAGTCAGAGATTGTCAGAGTGTGTCAGAGAGTGATAGAGAGTGATAGAGAGTGTCAGAGAGTGATGGAAAGTGTCAGAGAGTGATAGAGAGTGTCTGAGAGTGTCTGAGAGTGACAGAGAGTGTCTGAGGGAGTCAGTCAGTGTCAGAGAGTGATAGATAGTGTCTGATAGTGTCAGAGTGTGTCTGAGAATGTCAGAGAGCGATAGAGTGTGTCAGAGTGTGTCACAGAGTGTCAGAGAGTGTCAGAGAGTGATAGAGAGTGTCAGAGAGTTTCAGACTGTGTCAGAGTGTGTCAGAGAGTGACAGAAAGTGTCAGAGAGTGATAGAGAGTGTCTGAGAGTGTCTGTCAGTGTCAGAGAGTGATAGAGAGTGTCTGAGAGTGTCAGAGAGTGTCAGAGTGTGTCAGAGAATGTCAGAGAATGTCAGAGAATGTCAGAGTGTGTCAGAGAGTAACAGAGAGTGATAGAGAGTGTCTGAGAGTGTCAGAGAGTGTCAGAGTGTGTCAGAGAATGTCAGAATATGTCAGAGTGTGTCACAGAGTGTCAGAGAGAGTCAGAAAGTGTCAGAGAGTGATAGAGAGTGTCTGAGAGTGTCTGTCAGTGTCAGAGAGTGATAGAGAGTGTCTGAGAGTGTCAGAGAGTGTCAGAGTGTGTCAGAGAATGTCAGAGAATGTCAGAGAATGTCAGAGAATGTCAGAGTGTGTCAGAGAGTAACAGAGAGTGATAGAGAGTGTCTGAGAGTGTCAGAGAGTGTCAGAGTGTGTCAGAGAATGTCAGAGAATGTCAGAGAATGTCAGAGTGTGTCACAGAGTGTCAGAGAGTGTCAGAGAGTGATAGAGAGTGTCAGAGAGTTTCAGACTGTGTCAGAGTGTGTCAGAGAGTGACAGAAAGTGTCAGAGAGTGATAGAGAGTGTCTGAGAGTGTCTGTCAGTGTCAGAGAGTGATAGAGAGTGTCTGAGAGAGTCAGAGAGTGTCAGAGTGTGTCAGAGAATGTCAGAGAATGTCAGAGAATGTCAGAGTGTGTCAGAGAGTAACAGAGAGTGATAGAGAGTTTCTGAGAGTGTCAGAGAGTGTCAGAGTGTGTCAGAGAATGTCAGAGAATGTCAGAGAATGTCAGAGTGTGTCACAGAGTGTCAGAGAGAGTCAGAAAGTGTCAGAGAGTGATAGAAAGTGTCTGAGAGTGTCTGTCAGTGTCAGAGAGTGATAGAGAGTGTCTGAGAGTGTCAGAGAGTGTCAGAGTGTGTCAGAGAATGTCAGAGAATGTCAGAGAATGTCAGAGTGTGTCAGAGAGTAACAGAGAGTGATAGAGAGTGTCTGAGAGTGTCAGAGAGTGTCAGAGTGTGTCAGAGAATGTCAGAGAATGTCAGAGTGTGTCACAGAGTGTCAGAGAGAGTCAGAGAGTGATAGAGAGTTTCTGAGAATGTCAGAGAGTGTCAGAGAGTGATAGAGAGTGTCTGAGAGTGTCAGAGAGTGACAGCGCGTGTCTGAGAGTATCAGTGAGTGTCAGAGAGTGATAGAGAGTGTCTGAGAGTTTCTGAGAATGTCAGAGTGTATCTGAGAGTGTCAGTGAGTGAAAGAGTGTGTCAGAGAGTGATAGAGTGAGTCTGAGAGTGTCAGAAACTGATAGAGAGTGTCAGAGAGTGATAGAGAGTGTCAGAGAGTGTCAGAGACAGTCAGATTGCGTCAGAGAGTGATAGAGAGTGTCTGAGAGTGTCAGAGAGTGTCAAAGTGTGTCAGAGAGTGTCAGAGAGTGATAGAGAGTGATAGACAGTGATACAGAGTGATAGAGAGTGTCTGAGTGTGTCAGATAGTGTCAGAGAGGGTCAGAGTGAGTCAGAGTGTGCCAGAGAGTGATAGAGAGTGATGGAGAGTGTCAGAGAGTTTCATAGAGTGATAGATAGTGTCAGAGAGTGATATAGAGTGATAGAGAGTGTCTGAGAGTGTCTGAGAGAGTCAGAGAGTGTCTGAGAGTGTCAGAGAGTGTCTGACAGTGTCAGAGAGTGATGGAGAGTGAAAGAGAGTGTCATAGAGAATCTGAGATTGTTAGGGAGTGATAGGGAGTGTCATAGAGGGATAGAGAGTGAAAGAGAGTGTCTGAGCGTGTCAGAGATTGTCAGACAGTGTCAGAGAGTGATAGGAAGTGTCTGAGACTGTCTGAGATTATCTGAGAGTGTCAGAGAGTGTCAGAGTGTGATAGAAAGTGTCAGAGAGTGTCTGAGAGGTTCAGAGAGTGATAGAGAGTGTCAGAGAGTGTCTGAGAGAGTCAGAGAGAGTCAGAGAGTGTCAGAGAGTGAGAGAGAGTGTCCGAGAGTGTCAGAGAGTGATAGAGAGTGATAGAGTGTGATAGAGAGTGTCTTTGAGTGTCAGAGAGTGTCAGAGAGTGATAGAGAAAGTCAGAGAGTGATCGAGTGTGTCTGAGAGTGTCTGTGAGTGACATAGTATGTCAGAGAGTTATAGAGAGTGTCAGAGATTGTCAGAGTGTGTCAGAGAGTAACAGAGAGGGATAAAGAGTGATAGAGAGTGTCTGAGAGAGTCAGAAAATGTCAGAGTGTGTCAGAGAGTGATAGAGAGTGATAGAGAGTGTCTGAGAGTGTCAGAGAGTGTCAGAGTGTGTCAGAGAGTGTCAGAGAGTGACAGAGAGTGATAGAGAGTGTCAGTGAGAGATAGAGAGTGTCTGAGAGTGTCAGAGATTGATAGAGTGTGTCAGAGAGTGTCAGAGAATGTCAGAGTGTGTCAGAGAGTAACAGAGTGTGATAGAGAGTGATAGAGAGTTTCAGAGAGTGTCAGAGACTGTCAGAGTGTGATCGAGAGCGTCAGTGAGTGATAGAGAGTGTCTGAGAGTGTCAGAGTTTGTTAGAGAGTGATAGAGAGTGTGTGAGAGTGTCAGAGAGTGACAGAGAGTGTCTGAGAGTGTCAGAGAGTGATAGAGAGTGTCAGAGAGTGTCAGAGAGTAACAGAGAGTGATAGAGAGTGTCAGAGAGTGTCAGATAGTTTCAGACTGTGTCAGAGAGTGTCAGAGAGTGAGAGAGAGTGTCCGAGAGTGTCAGAGAGTGATAGAGAGTGAGAGAGTGTGATAGAGAATGTCTTTGAGTGTCAGAGAGTGTCAGAGAGTGATAGAGAAAGTCAGAGAGTGATCGAGTGTGTCTGAGAGTGTCTGTGAGTGACAGAGTATGTCAGAGAGTGATAGAGAGTGTCAGAGATTGTCAGAGTGTGTCAGAGAGTAACAGAGAGGGATAAAGAGTGATAGAGAGTGTCTGAGAGTGTCAGAAAATGTCAGAGTGTGTCAGAGAGTGATAGAGAGTGATAGAGAGTGTCTGAGAGTGTCAGAGAGTGTCAGAGTGTGTCAGAGAGTGTCAGAGAGTGATAGAGAGTATCAGTGAGAGATAGAGAGTGTCTGAGAGTGTCAGAGATTCATAGAGTGTGTCAGAGAGTGTCAGAGAATGTCAGAGTGTGTCAGAGAGTAACAGAGAGTGATAGAGAGTGATAGAGAGTTTCAGAGAGTGTCAGAGACTGTCAGAGTGTGATAGAGAGCGTCAGTGAGTGATAGAGAGTGTCTGAGAGTGTCAGAGTTTGATAGAGAGTGATAGAGAGTGTGTGAGAGTGTCAGAGAGTGACAGAGAGTGTCTGAGAGTGTCAGAGAGTGATAGAGAGTGTCAGAGAGTGTCAGAGAGTAAAAGAGAGTGATAGAGAGTGTCAGAGAGTGTCAGATAGTTTCAGACTGTGTCAGAGAGTGAGAGAGAGTGTCCGAGAGTGTCAGAGAGTGATAGAGAGTGAGAGAGTGTGATAGAGAGTGTCTTTGAGTGTCAGAGAGTGTCAGAGAGTGATAGAGAAAGTCAGAGAGTGATCGAGTGTGTCTGAGAGTGTCTGTGAGTGACAGAGTATGTCAGAGAGTGATAGAGAGTGTCAGAGATTGTCAGAGTGTGTCAGCGAGTAACAGAGAGGGATAAAGAGTGATAGAGAGTGTCTGAGAGTGTCAGAAAATGTCAGAGTGTGTCAGAGAGTGATAGAGAGTGATAGAGAGTGTCTGAGAGTGTCAGAGAGTGTCAGAGTGTGTCAGAGAGTGTCAGAGAGTGATAGAGAGTGTCAGTGAGAGATAGAGAGTGGCTGAGAGTGTCAGAGAGTGTCAGAGAATGTCAGAGTGTGTCAGATAGTAACAGAGAGTGATAGAGAGTTTCAGAGAGTGTCAGAGACTGTCAGAGTGTGATAGAGAGCGTCAGTGAGTGATAGAGTGTGTCTGAGAGTGTCAGAGTTTGATAGAGAGTGATAGAGAGTGTGTGAGAGTGTCAGAGAGCGATAGAGTGTGTCAGAGTGTGTCACAGAGTGTCAGAGTGAGTCAGAGAGTGTCAGAGAGTGTCAGAGAGTGTCAGAGTGTGTCAGAGAGTGTCAGAGAGTGATAGAGAGTGTCTGAGAGTGTCTGAGAGTGACAGAGAGTGTCTGAGGGTGTCAGTCAGTGTCAGAGAGTGATAGAGAGTGTTTGAGAGTGTCAGAGAGTGTCAGAGTGTGTCAGAGAATGTCAGAGAGCGATAGAGTGTGTCAGAGTGTGTCACAGAGTGTCAGAGTGAGTCAGAGAGTTATAGAGAGTGTCAGAGAGTGTCAGAGTGTGTCAGAGAGAGTCAGAGAGTGAGAGAGAGTGTCTGAGAGTTTCTGAGAGATACAGAGAATGTCTGAGAGTTTCAGTGAGTGTCAGAGTGTGATAGAGATTCTCTGAGAGTGTCTGAGAGTGTCAGCGAGTGATAGAGAGTGTCAGCGAGTGATAGAGAGTTATAGAGAGTGTCTGAGAGTGTCTGGGATTCTCAGCGAGTGATAGAGAGTGATAGAGAGTTTCTGAGAATGTCAGAGAGTGTCAGAGAGTGATAGAGTGTGATAGAGAGTGTCTGAGAGTGTCAGAGAGTGACAGCGCGTGTCTGAGAGTGTCAGTGAGTGTCAGAGAGAGTTTAGAGAGTGTCTGAGAGTGTCTGAGATAGTCAGAGATTGTCAGAGTGTGTCAGAGAGTGATGGAGAGTGATAGAGAGTGTCAGAGAGTGATGGAAAGTGTCAGAGAGTGATAGAGAGTGTCTGAGAGTGTCTGAGAGTGACAGAGAGTGACAGAGAGTGTCTGAGGGAGTCAGTCAGTGTCAGAGAGTGATAGATAGTGTCTGAGAGTGTCAGAGTGTGTCAGAGAATGTCAGAGAGCGATAGAGTGTGTCAGAGTGTGTCACAGAGTGTCAGAGAGTGTCAGAGAATGATAGAGAGTGTCAGAGAGTTTCAGACTGTGTCAGAGTGTGTCAGAGAGTGATAGAAAGTGTCAGAGAGTGATAGAGAGTGTCTGAGAGTGTCTGTCAGTGTCAGAGAGTGATAGAGAGTGTCTGAGAGTGTCAGAGAGTGTCAGAGTGTGTCAGAGAATGTCAGAGAGCGATAGAGTGTGTCAGAGTGTGTCACAGAGTGTCAGAGAGAGTCAGAGAGTGATAGAGAGTGTCAGAGTGTGTCAGAGAGTGTCAGAGAGTGATAGAGAGTGTCTGAGAGTTTCTGAGAGATACAGAGAATGTCTGAGAGTTTCAGTGAGTGTCAGAGAGTGAAAGAGAGTTATAGAGAGTGTCTGAGAGTGTCTGGGATTGTCAGCGAGTGATAGAGAGTGATAGAGAGTTTCTGAGAATGTCAGAGAGTGTCAGAGAGTGATAGAGAGTGTCTGAGAGTGTCAGAGAGTGACAGCGCGTGTCTGAGAGTGTCAGTGAGTGTCAGAGAGTGTTTAGAGAGTGTCTGAGAGTGTCTGAGATAGTCAGAGATTGTCAGAGTGTGTCAGAGAGTGATAGAGAGTGATAGAGAGTGTCTGAGAGTTTCTGAGAGTGTCAGAGTGTGTCAGAGAGTGTCAGTGAGTGATAGAGAGTGTCAGAGAGTGATAGAGAGTGTCTGAGAATGTCAGAAACTGATAGAGATTGTCAGAGAGTTATAGAGAGTGTCAGAGAGTGTCAGAGACAGTCAGAGTGCGTCAGAGAGTGATAGAGAGTGATCGAGAGTGTCTGAGAGTGTCAGGGAGTGTCAGAGTGTGTCAGAGAGTGTCAGAGAGTCATAGAGAGTGATAGACAGTGAAAGAGAGCGATAGAGAGTGTCTGAGTGTTTCAGAGTGTGTCAGAGAGTGTCAGATAGTGTCAGAGAGGGTCAGAGTGAGTCAGAGTGTGCCAAAGAGTGATAGAGAGTGATGGAGAGTGTCAGAGAGTTTCATAGAGTGATAGATAGTGTCAGAGAGTGATATAGAGTGATAGAGAGTGTCTGAGAGTGTCTGAGAGAGTCAGAGAGTGTCTGAGAGTGTCAGAGAGTGGCTGACAGTGTCAGAGAGTGATGGAGAGTGAAAGAAAGTGTCATAGAGAATCTGAGATTGATATGGAGTGATAGGGAGTGGCATAGAGGGATAGAGAGAGAAAGAGAGTGTCTGAGAGTGTCAGAGATTGTCAGACAGTGTCAGAGAGTGATAGGAAGTGTCTGAGACAGTCTGAGATTATCTGAGAGTGTCAGAGAGTGTCAGAGTGTGATAGAAAGTGTCAGAGAGTGTCTGAGAGGTTCAGAGAGTGATATAAAGTGTCAGAGAGTGTCTGAGAGAGTCAGAAAGAGTCAGAGAGTGTCAGAGAGTGAGAGAGAGTGTCCGAGAGTGTCAGAGAGTGGTAGAGAGTGATAGAGTGTGATACAGAATGTCTTTGAGTGTCAGAGAGTGTCAGAGAGTGATAGAGAAAGTCAGAGAGTGATCGAGTGTGTCTGAGAGTGTCTGTGAGTGACAGAGTATGTCAGAGAGTGATAGAGAGTGTCAGAGATTGTCAGAGTGTGTCAGAGAGTGTCAGAGAGTGTCGGAGAGTGTCAGAGTGTGTCAGAAAGTAACAGAGAGGGATAGAGAGTGATAGAGAGTGTCTGAGAGTGTCAGAAAATGTCAGAGTGTGTCAGAGAGTGATCGAGAGTGATGGAGAGTGTCTGAGAGTGTCAGAGTGTGTCAGAGAGTGTCAGAGAGTGATAGAGAGTGTCAGTGAGTGATAGAGAGTGTCTGAGAGTGTCAGAGATTGATAGGGAGTGTCAGAGTGTGTCAGAGAGTGTCAGAGAATGTCAGAGTGTGTCAGAGAGTAACAGAGAGTGATAGAGAGTGATAGAGAGTGTCAGAGTGTGTCAGAGACTGTCAGAGTGAGATAGATAGTGTCAGTGAGTGATAGAGAGTGTCTGAGAGTGTCAGAGTTTGATAGAGAGTGATAGAGAGTGTCTGAGAGTTTCAGAGGGTGATAGAGAGTGACTGAGAGTTTCAGAGAATGTCAGAGAGTGATAGAGAGTGGCTGAGAGTGACAGAGAGTGTCTGAGAGTGACAGAGAGTGTCTGAGTGCGTCTGAGGGTGTCAGTCAGTGTCAGAGAGTGATAGAGAGTGTCTGGGAGTGTCAGAGATTGTCAGATTGTGTCAGAGTATGTCAGAGAGTGATGGAGAGTGATAGAGAGTGTCTGACAGTGTCAGATAGTGTCAGAGTGTGTCAGAGAATGTCAGAGAGCGATAGAGTGTGTCAGAGTGTGTCAGAGAGTGTCAGAGAGTGATAGAGAGTGTCAGAGAGTGTCAGAGTGTGTCAGAGTGTGTCAGAGAGTGTCAGAGAGTGTCAGAGTGTGATAGAGAGTGTCAGAGAGAGTGTGAGTTTGTCAGAGAGTTTCAGAGAGTGTCAGAGAGTGAGAGAGAGTGTCTGAAGTGTCTGAGAAAGACAGAGAGTGTCTGAGATTTTCAGTGAGTGTCAGAGAGTGATAGAGAGTGTCTGAGAGTGTCAGCGAGTGATAGAGAATGATAGAGAGTTTCTGAGAATGTCAGAGAGTGTCAGAGAGTGATCGAGAGTGATAGAGAGTGTCTGAGAGTGTCAGAGAGTTACAGAGCGTGTCTGAGAGTGTCAGTGAGTGTCAGAGTGTGAAAGAGAGTGTCTGAGAGTGTCTGAGAGTGTCAGCGAGTGATAGAAAGTGTTTAGAGAGTCTCTGAGAGTGTCTGAGAGTGTCAGAGATTCTCAGAGTGCGTCAGAGAGTGACAGAGAGTGATCGAGAGTGTCTGAGAGTGTCTGAGAGTGTCAGAGTGTGTCAGAGATTGTCAGTGAGTGAAAGAGAGTGTCAAAGAGTGATAGAGAGTGTCTGAGAGTGTCAGAAAGTTATAGAGAGTGTCAGAGAGTGATAGAGAGTGTCAGAGAGTGATATAGAGTGATGGAGAGTGTCTGAGAGTGTCTGAGAGAGTCAGAGAGTTTCTGAGAGTGTCAGAGAGTGTCTGAAAGTGTCAGAGATTGATGGAGAGTGAAAGAGAGTGTCACAGAGAATCTGAGAGTGTTAGGGAGTGATAGGGAGTGTCACAGAGGGATAGAGAGTGAAAGAGAGTGTCTGAGAGTGTCACAGATTGTCAGACAGTGTCAGAGAGTGATAGAAAGTGTCTGAGACTGTCTGAGATTATCTGAGAGTGTCAGAGAGTGTCAGAGTGTGATAGAAAGTGTCAGAGAGTGTCTGAGAGGTTCAGAGAGTGAGATAAAGTGTCAGACAGTGTCTGAGAGAGTCAGAGAGAGTCAGAGAGAGTCAGAGAGTGATAGAGACTGTCCAAGAGTGTCAGAGAGTGATAGAGATTGATAGAGTGTGATAGAGAGAGTCTTTGAGTGTCAGAGAGTGTCAGAGAGTGATAGAGAATGTCAGAGAGTGATCGAGAGTGTCTGAGAGTGTCTGTGAGTGACAGAGTATGTCAGAGAGTGACAGAGAGTGTCAGAGATTGTCAGACTGTGTCAGAGAGTGTCAGAGATTGTCAGAGAGTGTCAGAGTGTGTCAGAGAGTAACAGAGAGGGATAGAGAGTGATAGAGGTTGTCTGAGAGTGTCAGAAAGTGTCAGAGTGTGTCAGAGAGTGATAGAGAGTGTCTGAGAGTGTCAGAGTGTGTCAGAGAGTGTCAGCGAGTGATATAGAGTGTCAGTGAGTGATAGAGAGTGTCTGAGAGTGTCAGAGATTGATAGAGAGTGTCTGAGAGTGTCAGAGAGTGATAGAGAGTGTCAGAGATTGATAGAAAGTGTCAGGGATTGTCAGAGTGTGTCAGAGAGTGTCAGAGAATATCAGAGAGTGTCAGAGAGTAACAGAGAGTGATAGAGAGTGATAGAGAGTGTCAGAGAGTGTCAGAGATTGTCAGAGTGTGTCAGAGTTTGAAAGAGAGTGAGAGAGAGTGTCTGAGAGTGTCAGAAAGTGTCAGAGTGTGTCAGAGATTGATAGAGAGTGATAGAAAGTGATAGAGAGTGATAGAGAGTGTCTGAGAGTGTCGGAAAGTGTCGGAGTGTGTCAGAGAGTGATGGAGAGTGTCAGAGAGTGTCAGAGAGAGTCAGAGTGGCCAGAGAGTGATAGAGAGTGTCAGAGAGTTTCATCGAGTGATAGATAGTGACAGAGAGTGTCAGAGAGTGATATAGAGTGATAGAGAGTGTCTGAGAGAGTCTGAGAGTGTCAGATAGTGTCTGACAGTGTCAGAGAGTGATAGAAAGTGTCTGAGACTGTCTGAGATTATCTGTGAGTGTCAGAGAGTGTCAGAGTGTAATAGAAAGTGTCAGCGAGTGTCTGAGAGATTCGGAGAGTGATAGAGAGTGTCTGAGAGTGTTCGGATGTGATAGGGAGTGTCATAGAGGGATAGAGAGCGAAATAGTGTGTCGGAGAGTGTCAGAGATTGTCAGACAGTGTCAGAGAGTGATAGAAAGTGTCTGAGACGGTCTGAGATTATCTGAGAGTGTCAGAGAGTGTCAGAGTGTGATAGAAAGTGTCAGCGAGTGTCTGAGAGATTCAGAGAGTGATAGAGAGAGTCTGAGAGTGTCTGAGAGAGTCTGAGAGTGTCAGAGATTGATGGAGAGTGAAAGAGATTGTCATCGAGATTCTGAGAGTGTTAGGGAGAGATAGGGAGTGTCATAGAGGGACAGAGAGTGATAGAAAGTGTATGAGAGTGTCAGAGAGTGATAGAAAGTGTCAGAGAGTGTCTGAGAGGGTCTGAGAGAGTCAGGGAGTGTCTGAGAGTGTCAGAGAGTGGTAGACAGTGTCAGAGAGTGTCAGAGAGTGATCGAGAGTGCCTGCGAGTGATAGAGAGTGACAGAGAGTGTCAGAGAGTGACAGAATGTGTCAGAGTGTGATAGAGAGTTTCAGAGAGTGACAGAGAGTGGGAGAGAATGGTAGAGATTGTCAGAGAGTGACAGAGAGTGTCAGAGAGTGATAGAGAGTGCCTGAGAGTGACAGAGAGTGTCTGAGAGTGACAGAGAGTGTCTGAGTGCGTCTGAGGGTGTCAGTCAGTGTCAGAGAGTGATAGAGAGTGTCTGGGAGTGTCAGAGATTGTCAGATTGTGTCTGAGTATGTCAGAGAGTGATGGAGAGTGATAGCGAATGTCTGACAGTGTCAGAGAGTGTCAGAGTGTGTCAGAGAATGTCAGAGAGCGATAGAGTGTGTCAGAGTGTGTCAGAGAGTGTCAGAGAGTGATAGAGAGTGTCAGAGTGTGTCAGAGTGTGTCAGAGAGTGTCAGAATGTGATAGAGAGTGTCAGAGAGAGTGTGAGTTTGTCAGAGAGTTTCAGAGAGTGTCAGAGAGTGAGAGAGAGTGTCTGAAGTGTCTGAGAAAGACAGAGAGTGTCTGAGATTTTCAGTGAGTGTCAGAGAGTGATAGAGAGTGTCTGAGAGTGTCTGAGAGTGTCAGCGAGTGATAGAGAATGATAGAGAGTTTCTGAGAATGTCAGAGAGTGTCAGAGAGTGATCGAGAGTGATAGAGAGTGTCTGAGAGTGTCAGAGAGTTACAGAGCGTGTCTGAGAGTGTCAGTGAGTGTCAGAGTGTGAAAGAGAGTGTCTGAGAGTGTCTGAGAGTGTCAGCGAGTGATAGAAAGTGTTTAGAGAGTCTCTGAGAGTGTCTGAGAGTGTCAGCGATTCTCAGAGTGCGTCAGAGAGTGACAGAGAGTGATCGAGAGTGTCTGAGAGTGTCTGAGAGTGTCAGAGTGTGTCAGAGATTGTCAGTGAGTGAAAGAGAGTGTCAAAGAGTGATAGAGAGTGTCTGAGAGTGTCAGAAAGTTATAGAGAGTGTCAGAGAGTGATAGAGAGTGTCAGAGAGTGATATAGAGTGATGGAGAGTGTCTGAGAGTGTCTGAGAGAGTCAGAGATTTTCTGAGAGTGTCAGAGAGTGTCTGAAAGTGTCAGAGATTGATGGAGAGTGAAAGAGAGTGTCATAGAGAATCTGAGAGTGTTAGGGAGTGATAGGGAGTGTCACAGAGGGATAGAGAGTGAAAGAGAGTGTCTGAAAGTGTCACAGATTGTCAGACAGTGTCAGAGAGTGATAGAAAGTGTCTGAGACTGTCTGAGATTATCTGAGAGTGTCAGAGAGTGTCAGAGTGTGATAGAAAGTGTCAGAGAGTGTCTGAGAGGTTCAGAGAGTGATATAAAGTGTCAGACAGTGTCTGAGAGAGTCAGAGAGAGTCAGAGAGAGTCAGAGAGTGATAGAGACTGTCCAAGAGTGTCAGAGAGTGATAGAGATTGATAGAGTGTGATAGAGAGTGTCTTTGAGTGTCAGAGAGTGATAGAGAATGTCAGAGAGTGATCGAGAGTGTCTGAGAGTGTCTGTGAGTGACAGAGTATGTCAGAGAGTGACAGAGAGTGTCAGAGATTGTCAGACTGTGTCAGAGTGTGTCAGAGAGTAACAGAGAGGGATAGAGAGTGATAGAGGTTGTCTGAGAGTGTCAGAAAGTGTCAGAGTGTGTCAGTGAGTGATAGAGAGTGTCTGAGAGTGTCAGAGATTGATAGAGAGTGTCTGAGAGTGTCAGAGAGTGATAGAGAGTGTCAGAGATTGATAGAAAGTGTCAGGGATTGTCAGAGTGTGTCAGAGATTGATAGAAAGTGTCAGGGATTGTCAGAGTGTGTCAGAGAGTGTCAGAGAATATCAGAGAGTGTCAGAGAGTGATGGAGAGTGTCAGAGACTGTCAGAGAGAGTCAGAGTTTGAAAGAGAGTGAGAGAGAGTTTCTGAGAGTGTCAGAAAGTGTCAGAGTGTGTCAGAGAGTGATAGAGAGTGATAAAAAGTGTCAGAGAGTGATAGAGAGTGATAGAGAGTGTCTGAGAGTGTCGGAAAGTGTCGGAGTGTGTCAGAGAGTGTCGGAGTGTGTCAGAGAGTGTCAGAGAGAGTCAGATTGGCCAGAGAGTGATAGAGAGTGTCAGAGAGTTTCATCGAGTGATAGATAGTGACAGAGAGTGTCAGAGAGTGATATAGAGTGATAGAGAGTGTCTGAGAGAGTCTGAGAGTGTCAGAGAGTGTCTGACAGTGTCAGAGAGTGATAGAAAGTGTCTGAGACTGTCTGAGATTATCTGTGAGTGTCAGAGAGTGTCAGAGTGTAATAGAAAGTGTCAGCGAGTGTCTGAGAGATTCGGAGAGTGAAAGAGAGTGTCTGAGAGTGTTTGGGAGTGATAGGGAGTGTCATAGAGGGATAGAGAGCGAAATAGTGTGTCGGAGAGTGTCAGAGATTGTCAGACAGTGTCAGAGAGTGATAGAAAGTGTCTGAGACGGTCTGAGATTATCTGAGAGTGTCAGAGAGTGTCAGAGTGTGATAGAAAGTGTCAGCGAGTGTCTGAGAGATTCAGAGAGTGATAGAGAGAGTCTGAGAGTGTCTGAGAGAGTCTGAGAGTGTCAGAGATTGATGGAGAGTGAAAGAGATTGTCATAGAGATTCTGAGAATGTTAGGGAGAGATAGGGAGTGTCATAGAGGGACAGAGAGTGATAGAAAGTGTATGAGAGTGTCAGAGAGTGATAGAAAGTGTCAGAGAGTGTCTGAGAGTGTCTGAGAGAGTCAGGGAGTGTCTGAGAGTGTCAGGGAGTGTCAGAGAGTGGTAGACAGTGTCAGAGAGTGTCAGAGAGTGATCGAGAGTGCCTGCGAGTGATAGAGAGTGACAGAGAGTGTCAGAGAGTGACAGAATGTGTCAGAGTGTGATAGAGAGTTTCAGAGAGTGACAGAGAGTGGTAGAGAATGGTAGAGATTGTCAGAGAGTGACAGAGAGTGTCAGAGAGTGTCAGAGAGTGATAGAGAGTGCCTGAGAGTGATAGAGACTGACAGAGAGTGTCAGAGAGTGACAGAAAGTGTCAGAGTGTGATAGAGAGTGTCAGAGAGTGATAGAGAGTGCCAGGGAGTGTCAGTGTGTGTCAGGCTGAGTCAGAAAGTGATATAGAGTGGCAGAGAGTTTTAGAGAGTGTCAGAGAGCGTCTGAGAGTGTCAGAGAGTGATGGAGAGAGTCAGAGAGAGTCTGAGAGTGTCAGGGAGAGTCTGAGAGTGTCAGAGAGTGATAGAGTGTGCCAGAGAGTGATAGAGATTGCCAGGGAGTGCCAGAGAGTGCATGAGTGTGTCTGAGAGTGTCTAAAAGTGTCAGAGAGTGTCAGAGAGTCATAGAGCGTGTCAGAGAGTGTCTGAGAGTGATGGAGAGTGGTAGAGAGTGTCAGAGAGTGACAGAGAGTGTTAGAGAGTGTCAGAGAGTGACAGAGAGTGATAGAGAGTGCCTGAGAGTGGTAGAGTGTGACAGAGAGTGTCAGAGAGTGACAGAAAGTGTCAGACTGTGATAGAGAGTGTCAGAGAGTGATAGAGAGTGCCAGGGAGTGTCTGAGAGTGTCTGAGAGTGTCTGAGATTGCCTGAGAGTGTCAGAAAGTGATAAAATGTGTCAGAGAGTGCGAGTGTCAGAGAGTTTCAGCGAGTGATAGAGAGTTTCAGAGAGTGCCTAAGAGTGTCACTGTGTGTCAGGCAGTATCAGAAATTGATATCGAATGTCAGAGAGTGATAGAGAGTGTCAGAGAGCGTCTGAGAGTTTCAGAGAGTGTCAGAGAGTGTCTGAGAGTTTCTGAGAGTGTCAGAGAGTGTCAGAGAGTGATAGAGAGAGTCAGAGAGAGTCTGAGAGTGCCAGGGAGAGTCTGAGAGTGTCAGACAGTGTCAGAGAGTGTCAGAGAGTGATAGAGAGTGATAAAGAGTGTCAGAGAGTGATAGAGAGTGCCAGAGAGTATCGGAGAGTGTATGAGTGTGTCTGAGAGTGTCTGAATATGTCAGAGAGTGTCAGAGAGTCATAGAGAGTGTCAGAGAGTGTCTGAGATTGTCAGAGAGTGTCAGAGAGTGATGGAGAGTGTCAGAGAGTGTCAGGGAGGGTCAGAGTGTATCAGAGAGTGTCAGAGATTGATAGAGAGTGGTAGAGAGTGCCTGAGAGTGTCGGAAAGTGTCAGAGAGTGTCAGAGAGTGATGGAGAGTGTCAGAGAGTGTCAGAGAGAGTCAGAGTGGCCAGAGAGTGATAGAGAGTGATAGAGAGTGTCAGAGAGTTTCATAGAGTGATAGAGAGTGTCTGAGAGTGTCTAAGAGAGTCTGAGAGTGTCAGAGAGTGTCTGACAGTGTCAGAGAGTGACAGAAAGTGTCTGAGACTGTCTGAGATTATCTGTGAGTGTCAGAGAGTGTCAGAGTGTGATAGAAAGTGTCAGCGAGTGTCTGAGAGATTCAGAGAGTGATAGAGAGTGTCTGAGAGTGTCAGAGAGTGATAGAGAGAGCCAGAGAGTGATAGAGATTGCCAGAGAGTGCCAGAGAGTGTATGAGAGTGTCTGAGAGTGTCAGAGAGTCATAGAGAGTGTCAGAGAGTCATAGAGAGTGTCAGAGAGTGTCAGAGTTTATCACAGAGTGTCAGAGAGAGTCAGAGAGTGTCAGAGAGTGATAGAGAGTGTCAGAGAGTGTCAGAGAGAGTCAGAGTGTGCCAGAGAGTGATATAGAGTGATAGAGAGTGTCAGAGACATTCATAGAGTGATAGATAGTGTCAGAGAGTGTCAGAGAGAGTCAGAGGGTGCCAGAGAGTGATATAGAGTGATAGAGAGTGTCAGAGAGTGTCAGAGAGTGTCAGAGAGTGATGGAGAGTGTCAGAGAGTGTCAGAGAGAGTCAGAGTGTGCCAGAGAGTGATGTAGAGTGATATAGAGTGTCTGAGAGTGTCTGAGAGAGTCTGAGAGTGTCCGAGAGTGTCTGAGAGTGTCAGAGAGTGTCTGACAGTGTCTGAGAGTGATGGAGAGTGAAAGAGAGTGTCAGAGAGAATCTGAGATTGTTAGGGAGTGATAGGGAGTGTCAGAGAGTGTCAGAGAGAGTCAGAGTGTGCCAGAGAGTGATATAGAGTGATAGAGAGTGTCTGAGAGTGTCTGAGAGAGTCTGAGAGTGATAGAGAGCGATAGAGAGTGTCAGAGAGTGTCTGAGAGTGTCTGAGAGTGATGGAGTGTGTCTGAGAGTGTCAGAGAGTGATAGAGAGTGTCAGAGAGTGTCTGAGAGTGTCTGAGAGTGATGGAGTGTGAAAGAGATTGTCATAGAGAATCTGAGAGCGTAAGGGAGGGATAGGGAGTGTCATAGAGGGATAGAGAGTGAAAGTGAGTGTCTGAGAGTGTCAGAGATTGTCAGACAGTGTCAGAGAGTGATAGAAAGTGTCTGAGACTATCTGAGAGTCTCTGAGAGTGTCAGAGAGTGTCAGCGAGTGATAGAAAGTGTCAGAGAGTGTCTGAAAGTGTCAGAGAGAGATATAAAGTGTCTGAGAGTGTCTGAGAGTGCCAGAGAGTGTCAGAGAGTGTCAAACAGTGTCAGAGAGTGATAGAAAGTGACAGAGAGTGTCTGAGAGAGTCAGAGAGTAATAGTAAGTGTCAGAGAGTGTCTGAGAGGGTCTGAGAGTGTCAGAGAGTGTCAGAGAGTGACAGAGAGTTGTAGAGAATGGTAGAGAGAGTCAGAGAGTGACAGAGAGTGACAGAAAGTGTCTGCGAGTGTCAGAGAGTTTCAGAGAGTGATAGAGAGTTTCAGAGAGTGCATGAGAGTGTCAGTGTGTGTCAGGCAGTGTCAGAAAGTGATATAGAGTGTCAGAGAGTGATAGAGAGTGTCAGAGAGTGTCTGAGAGAGTCAGAGTGTGTCAGAGAGTGATAGAGAGAGTCAGAGAGAATCTGAGAGTGACATGAACAGTCTGAAAGTGTCAGAGAGTGTCAGAGAGTGATAGAGAGTGCCAGGGAGTGCCAGAGAGTGTATGAGTGTGTCAGAGTGTGTCAGAGAGTCATAGAGAGTGTCAGATTGTGTCTGAGATTGTCAGAGAGTGTCAGAGAGTGATGGAGAGTGTCAGAGAGTGTCAGGGAGTGTCAGAGTGTATCAGAGAGTGTCAGTGAGTGATAGAGAGTGGTAGAGATTGCCTGACAGTGTCGGAAAGTGTAAGAGAGTGTCAGAGAGTGATAGAGAGTTATAGAGAGAGATAGAGAGTCTCAATGCGTGGTAGAGTGTTTCAGAGAGTGATTGAGAGTGTCTGAGACTGTCTGAGAGTGTCTGAGAGTGTCAGAGAGTGTCAGAGATTGTCAGAGAGTGATAGAGAGTTTCAGAGTGTGTCAGAGAGTGATATAAGTGTCAGAGAGTGTCTGAGAGTGTCAGAGTGTATCAGAGAGTGTATCAGAGAGTATCAGAGAGTGCTAGAGAGTGTCAGAGAGTGTCAGAGAGTGATACAGAGTGTCAGAGAGTGTCTGAGAGTGTCACAGTGTATCAGAGATTTTCAGAGAGTGTCAGAGAGTGATAGAGAGTGTCAGAGAGTGTCTGAGAGTTTCAGAGTGTATCAGAGAGTGTCAGAGATTGTCAGAGAGTGATAGAGAGTGTCAAAGTGTGTCAGAGAGTGATAGAAGTGTCAGAGACTGTCTGAGAGTGTCAGAGTGTATCAGAGAGTGTCAGAGAGTGTCAGAGATTGTCAGAGAGTGATAGAGAGTGTCAGAGAGTGTCAGAGAGTGATACAAAGTGTCTGAGACTATTTGAGAGTCTCTGAGAGTGTCAGAGAGTGTCAGCGAGTGATAGAAAGTGTCAGAGACTGTCTGAGAGTGTCAGAGAGTGATATAAAGTGTCTGAGAGTGTCTGAGAGTGTCAGATAGTGTCAAACAGTGTCAGAGAGTGATAGAAAGTGACAGAGAGTGTCTGAGAGAGTCAGAGTGTGATAGAAGGTGTCAGAGAGTGTCTGAGAGGGTCTGAGAGTGTCAGAGAGTGTCAGAGATTGATAGAGAGTGTCAGAGAATGTCAGAGAGTGACAGAGAGTGGTAGAGAATGGTAGAGAGTGTCAGAGAGTGCCAGAGAGTGTCCGAGAGTGATAGAGAGTGACAGAGAGTGACAGAAAGTGTCAGAGTGTGATAGGGAGTGTCGGGGAGTGATAGAGAGTGCCAGAGAGTGTCTGAGAGTGTCAGAAAGTGATAAAAAGTGTCAGAGAGTGTCTGCGAGTGTCAGAGAGTTTCAGAGAGCGATAGAGAGTTTCAGAGAGTGCCTGAGAGTGTCAGTGTGTGTCAGGCAGTGTCAGAAAGTGATATAGAGTGTCAGAGAGTGTCAGAGAGTGATAGAGAGAGTCAGAGAGAGACTCAGAGTGACATGGACAGTCTGAAAGTGTCAGAGAGTGTCAGAGAGTGATAGAGAGTGCCAGAGAGTGCCAGAGAGTGTATGAGTGTGTCTGAGAGTGTCTGAAAGTGTCAGAGTCATCGAGAGTGTCAGATTGTGTCTGAGATTGTCAGAGAGTGTCAGAGAGTGATGGAGAGTGTCAGAGAGTGTCAGGGAGTGTCAGAGTGTATCAGGGAGTGTCAGTGAATGATAGAAAGTGGTAGAGATTGCCTGATAGTGTCGGAAAGTGCCAGAGAGTGTCAGAGAGTGATAGAGAGTGATAGAGAGAGATAGAGAGTGTCAATGCGTGGTAGAGTGTTTCAGAGAGTGATAGAGAGTGTCTGAGACTGACTGAGAGTGTCAGAGAGTGTCAGAGATTGTCAGAGAGTGATAGAGAGTTTCAGAGTGTGTCAGAGAGTGATATAAGTGTCAGAGAGTGTCTGAGAGTGTCATAGTGTATCAGAGAGTGTATCAGAGAGTGTCAGAGAGTGATAGAGAGTTTCAGAGAGTGTCAGAGAGTGTCAAAGAGTGTCAGAGAGTGTCTGAGAGTGTCACAGTGTATCAGAGAGTTTCAGAGATTGTCAGAGAGTGATAGAGAGTGTCAGAGAGTGTCTGAGAGATTCAGAGTGTATCAGAGAGTGTCAGAGATTGTCAGAGAGTGATAGAGAGTGTCAAAGTGTGTCAGAGAGTGATAGAAGTGTCAGAGACTGTCTGAGAGTGTCAGAGTGTATCAGAGAGTGTCAGAGAGTGTCAGAGATTGTCAGAGAGTGATAGAGAGTGTCAGAGAGTGTCAGAGAGTGATACAAAGTGTCTGAGACTATTTGAGAGTCTCTGAGAGTGTCAGAGAGTGTCAGCGAGTGATAGAAAGTGTCAGAGACTGTCTGAGAGTGTCAGAGAGTGATATAAAGTGTCTGAGAGTGTCTGAGAGTGTCAGATAGTGTCAAACAGTGTCAGAGAGTGATAGAAAGTGACAGAGAGTGTCTGAGAGAGTCAGAGTGTGATAGAAAGTGTCAGAGAGTGTCTGAGAGGGTCTGAGAGTGTCAGAGAGTGTCAGAGATTGATAGAGAGTGTCAGAGAATGTCAGAGAGTGACAGAGTGTGGTAGAGAATGGTAGAGAGGGTCAGAGAGTGACAGAGAGTGACAGAGAGTGTCAGAGAGTGCCAGAGAGTGTCCGAGAGTGATAGAGAGTGACAGAGAGTGACAGAAAGTGTCAGAGTGTGATAGGGAGTGTCGGGGAGTGATAGAGAGTGCCAGAGAGTGTCTGAGAGTGTCAGAAAGTGATAAAAAGTGTCAGAGAGTGTCTGCGAGTGTCAGAGAGTTTCAGAGAGCGATAGAGAGTTTCAGAGAGTGCCTGAGAGTGTCAGTGTGTGTCAGGCAGTGTCAGAAAGTGATATAGAGTGTCAGAGAGTGATAGAGAGTTTCAGAGAGTGTCAGAGAGTGTCAAAGAGTGTCAGAGAGTGTCAGAGAGTGTCTGAGAGTGTCACAGTGTATCAGAGAGTTTCAGAGAGTGTCAGAGAGTGATAGAGAGTGTCAGAGAGTGTCTGAGAGATTCAGAGTGTATCAGAGAGTGTCAGAGATTGTCAGAGAGTGATAGAGAGTGTCAAAGTGTGTTAGAGAGTGATAGAAGTGTCAGAGACTGTCTGAATGTGTCAGAGTGTATCAGAGAGTGTCAGAGAGTGTCAGAGAGTGTCAGAGAGTGATGCAGAGTGTCAGAGAGTGTCTGAGAGTGTCAGAGTGTATCAGAGAGTTTCAGAGAGTGCCGGAGAGCGATAGAGAGTATCAGAGAGTGATTGAGAGTGGTAGAGATGTCTGAGGTTTCAGAGAGTGTCAGAGAGTGATGGAGAGTGAAAGAGATTGTCAGACAGAATCTGAGAGTGTCAGGGAGTGATAGGGAGTGTCATAGAGTGATAGAGAGCGAAAGAGAGTGTCTGAGAGTGTCAGAGAGTGTCAGAGTGTGTCAGAGAGTGTCTGAGAGTGTCTGAGAATGTCAGAGAGAGTCAGACAGAGTCAGAGAGTGTCAGAAAGTGATAGAGAGTGTCAGAGAGTCCCAGAGAGTGTCTGAGAGTGTCAGAGAGTGATAGAGAGTATGAGAGAATGTCGGAGAGTGATGGAGAGTGCCTGAGAGTGCCTGAGAGTGTCAGAGTGTGTCAGAGAGGGTGTGAGAGTGTCAGAGAGTGTCAGAGAATGTCAGACAGTGTCAGAGAGTGATAGAAAGTGTCTGAGAGTGTCAGGGAGTGTCTGAGAGTGTCTGAGAGTGTCTGAGAGTGTCTGAGAGTGTCAAACAGTGGCAGAGAGTGATAGAGAGCGTCTGAGACTGCCTGAGAGTGTCAGAGAGTGTCAAAGAGAGATAGAATGTGTCTGAGAGTGTCTGAGAGTGTCAGAGAGTGATAGAAAGTGTCAGAGAGTGTCAGAATGTGTCGGAGAGTGATAAAAAGTGTCTGAGAGTTTCAGAGAGTGTTAGAAAGTGTCAGAGAGTGCCTGAGATTGTCAGAGAGTGTCAGAGAGTGATAGGGAGTGTCAGAGAGTGTCTGAGAGTGTCACAGTGTATCAGAGTGTTTCAGAGAGTGTCAGAGAGTGATAGAGAGTGTCAGAGAGTGTCTGAGATTGTCAGAGAGTGATAGAGAGTGTCAAAGTGTGTCAGAGAGTGATAGAAGTGTCAGAGACTGTCTGAGAGTGTCAGAGTGTATCAGAGAGTGTCAGAGAGTGTCAGAGATTGTCAGAGAGTGATAGAGAGTGTCAGAGAGTGTCAGAGAGTGATACAAAGTGTCTGAGACTATTTGAGAGTCTCTGAGAGTGTCAGAGAGTGTCAGCGAGTGATAGAAAGTGTCAGAGACTGTCTGAGAGTGTCAGAGAGTGATATAAAGTGTCTGAGAGTGTCTGAGAGTGTCAGATAGTGTCAAACAGTGTCAGAGAGTGATAGAAAGTGACAGAGAGTGTCTGAGAGAGTCAGAGTGTGATAGAAGGTGTCAGAGAGTGTCTGAGAGGGTCTGAGAGTGTCAGAGAGTGTCAGAGATTGATAGAGAGTGTCAGAGAATGTCAGAGAGTGACAGAGAGTGGTAGAGAATGGTAGAGAGTGTCAGAGAGTGCCAGAGAGTGTCCGAGAGTGATAGAGAGTGACAGAGAGTGACAGAAAGTGTCAGAGTGTGATAGGGAGTGTCGGGGAGTGATAGAGAGTGCCAGAGAGTGTCTGAGAGTGTCAGAAAGTGATAAAAAGTGTCAGAGAGTGTCTGCGAGTGTCAGAGAGTTTCAGAGAGCGATAGAGAGTTTCAGAGAGTGCCTGAGAGTGTCAGTGTGTGTCAGGCAGTGTCAGAAAGTGATATAGAGTGTCAGAGAGTGTCAGAGAGTGATAGAGAGAGTCAGAGAGAGACTCAGAGTGACATGGACAGTCTGAAAGTGTCAGAGAGTGTCAGAGAGTGATAGAGAGTGCCAGAGAGTGCCAGAGAGTGTATGAGTGTGTCTGAGAGTGTCTGAAAGTGTCAGAGTCATCGAGAGTGTCAGATTGTGTCTGAGATTGTCAGAGAGTGTCAGAGAGTGATGGAGAGTGTCAGAGAGTGTCAGGGAGTGTCAGAGTGTATCAGGGAGTGTCAGTGAATGATAGAAAGTGGTAGAGATTGCCTGATAGTGTCGGAAAGTGCCAGAGAGTGTCAGAGAGTGATAGAGAGTGATAGAGAGAGATAGAGAGTGTCAATGCGTGGTAGAGTGTTTCAGAGAGTGATAGAGAGTGTCTGAGACTGACTGAGAGTGTCAGAGAGTGTCAGAGATTGTCAGAGAGTGATAGAGAGTTTCAGAGTGTGTCAGAGAGTGATATAAGTGTCAGAGAGTGTCTGAGAGTGTCATAGTGTATCAGAGAGTGTATCAGAGAGTGTCAGAGAGTGATAGAGAGTTTCAGAGAGTGTCAGAGAGTGTCAAAGAGTGTCAGAGAGTGTCTGAGAGTGTCACAGTGTATCAGAGAGTTTCAGAGAGTGTCAGAGAGTGATAGAGAGTGTCAGAGAGTGTCTGAGAGATTCAGAGTGTATCAGAGAGTGTCAGAGATTGTCAGAGAGTGATAGAGAGTGTCAAAGTGTGTCAGAGAGTGATAGAAGTGTCAGAGACTGTCTGAGAGAGTCAGAGTGTATCAGAGAGTGTCAGAGAGTGTCAGAGATTGTCAGAGAGTGATAGAGAGTGTCAGAGAGTGTCAGAGAGTGATACAAAGTGTCTGAGACTATTTGAGAGTCTCTGAGAGTGTCAGAGAGTGTCAGCGAGTGATAGAAAGTGTCAGAGACTGTCTGAGAGTGTCAGAGAGTGATATAAAGTGTCTGAGAGTGTCTGAGAGTGTCAGATAGTGTCAAACAGTGTCAGAGAGTGATAGAAAGTGACAGAGAGTGTCTGAGAGAGTCAGAGTGTGATAGAAAGTGTCAGAGAGTGTCTGAGAGGGTCTGAGAGTGTCAGAGAGTGTCAGAGATTGATAGAGAGTGTCAGAGAATGTCAGAGAGTGACAGAGAGTGGTAGAGAATGGTAGAGAGGGTCAGAGAGTGACAGAGAGTGACAGAGAGTGTCAGAGAGTGCCAGAGAGTGTCCGAGAGTGATAGAGAGTGACAGAGAGTGACAGAAAGTGTCAGAGTGTGATAGGGAGTGTCGGGGAGTGATAGAGAGTGCCAGAGAGTGTCTGAGAGTGTCAGAAAGTGATAAAAAGTGTCAGAGAGTGTCTGCCAGTGTCAGAGAGTTTCAGAGAGCGATAGAGAGTTTCAGAGAGTGCCTGAGAGTGTCAGTGTGTGTCAGGCAGTGTCAGAAAGTGATATAGAGTGTCAGAGAGTGATAGAGAGTTTCAGAGAGTGTCAGAGAGTGTCAAAGAGTGTCAGAGAGTGTCAGAGAGTGTCTGAGAGTGTCACAGTGTATCAGAGAGTTTCAGAGAGTGTCAGAGAGTGATAGAGAGTGTCAGAGAGTGTCTGAGAGATTCAGAGTGTATCAGAGTGTGTCAGAGAGTGTCAGAGAGAGATGCAGAGTGTCAGAGAGTGTCTGAGAGTGTCAGAGTGTATCAGAGAGTTTCAGAGAGTGCCGGAGAGCGATAGAGAGTATCAGAGAGTGATTGAGAGTGGTAGAGAGTGTCAGAGAGTGTCAGGGATTTTCAGAGTGTATCCGCGAGTGTCAGAGAGTGCCAGAGAGTGATAGAGATAGATAGAGAGAGTCAAAGCGTGGTAGAGAGTTTCAGAGAGTGATAGAGAGTGTCTGAGACTGTCTGAGAGTGTCAGATTGTGTCAGTGAGTGTCAGAGAGTGATCGAGAGTGTCAGAGCGTGATAGAGAGTGTCTGAGAGTGTCAGGGTGTATCAGAGAGTGTCAGAGATTGTCAGTGAGTGATAGAGAGTGTCAGAGAGTGTCAGAGAGTGATAGAGAGTGTCAGAGAGTGTCTGAGAGATTCAGAGTGTATCAGAGAGTGTCAGAGATTGTCAGAGAGTGATAGAGAGTGTCAAAGTGTGTTAGAGAGTGATAGAAGTGTCAGAGACTGTCTGAATGTGTCAGAGTGTATCAGAGAGTGTCAGAGAGTGTCAGAGAGTGATGCAGAGTGTCAGAGAGTGTCTGAGAGTGTCAGCGTGTATCAGAGAGTTTCAGAGAGTGCCGGAGAGCGATAGAGAGTATCAGAGAGTGATTGAGAGTGGTAGAGATGTCTGAGGTTTCAGAGAGTGTCAGAGAGTGATGGAGAGTGAAAGAGATTGTCAGACAGAATCTGAGAGTGTCAGGGAGTGATAGGGAGTGTCATAGAGTGATAGAGAGCGAAAGAGAGTGTCTGAGAGTGTCAGAGAGTGTCAGAGTGTGTCAGAGAGTGTCTGAGAGTGTCTGAGAATGTCAGAGAGTGTCAGACAGAGTCAGAGAGTGTCAGAAAGTGATAGAGAGTGTCAGAGAGTCCCAGAGAGTGTCTGAGAGTGTCAGAGAGTGATAGAGAGTATGAGAGAATGTCGGAGAGTGATGGAGAGTGCCTGAGAGTGCCTGAGAGTGTCAGAGTGTGTCAGAGAGGGTGTGAGAGTGTCAGAGAGTGTCAGAGAATGTCAGACAGTGTCAGAGAGTGATAGAAAGTGTCTGAGAGTGTCAGGGAGTGTCTGAGAGTGTCTGAGAGTGTCTGAGAGTGTCAAACAGTGGCAGAGAGTGATAGAGAGCGTCTGAGACTGCCTGAGAGTGTCAGAGAGTGTCAAAGAGAGATAGAATGTGTCTGAGAGTGTCTGAGAGTGTCAGAGAGTGATAGAAAGTGTCAGAGAGTGTCAGAATGTGTCGGAGAGTGATAAAAAGTGTCTGAGAGTTTCAGAGAGTGTTAGAAAGTGTCAGAGAGTGCCTGAGATTGTCAGAGAGTGTCAGAGAGTGATAGGGAGTGTCAGAGAGTGACAGAGAGTGTCAGAGAGTGTCTGAGAGTGTCAGACTGTGTCAGAGAGTGTCTCAGAGTGTCAGAGAGTGTCAAACTGTGTCTGAGAGTGTCAGAGAGTGTCTGAGAGTGTCAGAGAGTGTCTGAGAGTGTCAGAGAGTGTCATAGAGGGATAGAGAGTGAAAGAGAGTGTCTGAGAGTGTCAGAGTGTCAGGCAGTGTCAGAGAGTGATATAAATTGTCTGAGAGTTTCTGAGAGTGTCAGAGATTGATAGAAAGTGTCAGAGAGTGTCTGAGAGTGCCATACAGTGATAGAAAGTGTCAAGACTGTCTGAGAGGGTCTGAGCGTGTCAGAGAGTGTCTGAGAGTGTCAGAGAGTGTCAGAGAGTGATAGAGAATGTCAGAGAGTGTCAGAGAGTGACAGAGAGTGACAGAGAGTGTCAGAGAGATTCAGTGAGCTTCAGAGAGTGATAGAGTGCGTCAGAGTGTGATAGAGAGTGTCTGAGAGTGTCTGAGAGTGTCAGGGAGTGTCTGAGAGAGACTGAGAGCGATAGAGAGTGTTAGAGAGTGTCAGAGAGTGTCAGAAAGTGATAGAAAGTGTCAGAGAGTGTCTGCGAGTGTCAGAGAGTTTCAGAGAGTGATAGAGACTTTCAGAGAGTGCCTGAGAGTGTCAGTGTGTGTCAGGCAGTGTCAGAAAGTGATAGAGAGTGTCAGAGAGTGATAGAGAGTGATAGAGAGTGTCTGAGAGCGTCAGAGAGTGTCAGAGAGTATCAGAGAGTGTCAGAGAGTGATAGAGAGAGTCAGAGAGATTCTGATAGTGTCAGGGAGTGTCAAACAGTGATAGAGTGTGTCAGAGAGTGATATAAACATTCAGAGAGTGTCAGAGAGTGTCAGAGTGTGTCAGAGAGTGTCAGAGAGTGAGAGAGAGTGATATTGAGTGCCAGAGAGTGATCGAGAGTGCCAGAGAGAGCCATAGAGTGTCTGAGTGTCTCTGAGAGTGTCTGAAAGTGTCAGAGAGTGTCAGAGAGTGACATAGAGTGTCTGAGAGTTTCTGATTGTGTCTGAGATTGTCAGAGTGTCAGAGAGTGATAGAAAGTGTCAGAGAGTGGTAGAGAGTGGTAGAGATTGTCTGAGAGTGTCTGAATGTGACAGAGAATGTCAGAGAGTGATAGAGACTGTCAAAGAGTGTCTGAGTGTGTCTGAGATTGTCAGAGAGTGTCAGAGAGTGATAGAGAGTGTCAGAGAGTGTCAGAGAGTGTCAGGGAGTTCCAGAGTGTATCCGCAAGTGTCAGAGAGTGCCAGAGAGTGATAGAGATAGATAGAGAGAGTCAAAGCGTGGTAGAGAGTTTCAGAGAGTGTCTGAGACTGTCTGAGAGTGTCTGAGAGTGTCAGAGTGTGTCAGTGAGTGTCAAAGAGTGATAGAGAGTGTCAGAGAGTGACATGGAGTGTCTGAGAGTTTCTGATTGTGTCTGAGATTGTCAGAGTGTCAGAGAGTGATAGAAAGTGTCAGAGAGTGGAAGAGAGTGGTAGAGATTGTCTGAGAGTGTCTGAATGTGTCAGAGAATGTCAGAGAGTGATAGAGACTGTCAAAGAGTGTCTGAGTGTGTCTGAGATTGTCAGAGAGTGTCAGAGAGTGATAGAGACTGTCAGAGAGTGTCAGAGAGTGTCAGGGAGTTCCAGAGTGTATCTGCGAGTGTCAGAGAGTGCCAGAGAGTGATAGAGATAGGTAGAGAGAGTCAAAGCGTGGTAGAGAGTTTCAGAGAGTGATAGAGAGTGTCTGAGACTATCTGAGAGTGTCTGAGAGTGTCAGAGTGTGTCAGTGAGTGTCAAAGAGTGATAGAGAGTGTCAGAGCGTGATAGAGAGTGTCTGAGAGTGTCAGAGTGTATCAGAGAGTGTCAGAGATTCTCAGAGAGTGAGAGAGAGTGTCAGAGAGTGTCAGAGAGTGATAGAGTGTGTCAGAGAGTGTCTGAAAATGTCTGAGAGTGTCTGAGAGTGTCAGTAATTGATAGAATGTGTCAGAGAGTGTCTGCGAGTGTCAGAGAGTGTCAGAGAGTGTCAAACAGTGGCAGAGAGTGATAGAGAGCGTCTGAGACTGCCTGAGAGTCTCTCAGAGTGTCAGAGAGTGTCAAAGAGAGATAGAATGTGTCTGAGAGTGTCTGAGAGTGTCAGAGAGTGATAGAAAGTGTCAGAGAGTGTCAGAATGTGTCGGAGAGTGATAAAAAGTGTCTGAGAGTTTCAGAGAGTGTTAGAAAGTGTCAGAGAGTGCCTGAGATTGTCAGAGAGTGTCAGAGAGTTATAGAGAGTGATAGGGAGTGTCAGAGAGTGACAGAGAGTGTCAGAGAGTGTCTGAGAGTGTCAGACTGTGTCAGAGAGTGTCTCAGAGTGTCAGAGAGTGTCAAACTGTGTCTGAGAGTGTCAGAGAGTGTCTGAGAGTGTCAGAGAGTGTCTGAGAGTGTTAGATAGTGTCATCGAGGGAAAGAGAGTGAAAGAGAGTGTCTGAGAGTGTCAGAGAGTGTCAGGCAGTGTCAGAGAGTGATATAAATTGTCTGAGAGTTTCTGAGAGTGTCAGAGATTGATAGAAAGTGCCAGAGAGTGTCTGAGATTGTCAGAGAATGTCAGAGAATGTCAGAGAGTGTCGAACAGTGTCAGAGAGTGAGAGAAAGTGACAGAGAGTGTCTGAGAGTGTCATACAGTGATAGAAAGTGTCAAGACTGTCTGAGAGGGTCTGAGGGTGTCAGAGAGTGTCTGAGAGTGTCAGAGAGTGTCAGAGAGTGATAGAGAATGTCAGAGAGTGTCAGAGAGTGACAGAGAGTGACAGAGAGTGTCAGAGAGATTCAGTGAGTTTCAGAGAGTGATAGAGTGCGTCAGAGTGTGATAGAGAGTGTCTGAGAGTGTCTGAGAGTGTCAGGGAGTGTCTGAGAGAGACTGAGAGCGATAGAGAGTGTTAGAGAGTGTCAGAGAGTGTCAGAAAGTGATAGAAAGTGTCACAGAGTGTCTGCGAGTGTCAGAGAGTTTCAGAGAGTGATAGAGACTTTCAGAAAGTGCCTGAGAGTGTCAGTGTGTGTCAGGCAGTGTCAGAAAGTGATAGAGAGTGTCAGAGAGTGATAGAGAGTGATAGAGAGTGTCTGAGAGCGTCAGAGAGTGTCAGAGAGTATCAGAGAGTGTCAGAGAGTGATAGAGAGAGTCAGAGAGATTCTGATAGTGTCAGGGAGTGTCAAACAGTGATAGAGTGTGTCAGAGAGTGATATAAACATTCAGAGAGTGTCAGAGTGTGTCAGAGAGTGTCAGAGAGTGAGAGAGAGTGATATTGAGTGCCAGAGAGTGATACAGAGTGCCAGAGAGAGCCATAGAGTGTCTGAGTGTCTCTGAGTGTGTGTGAAAGTGTCAGAGAGTGACATAGAGTGTCTGAGAGTTTCTGATTGTGTCTGAGATTGTCAGAGTGTCAGAGAGTGATAGAAAGTGTCAGAGAGTGGTAGAGAGTGGTAGAGATTGTCTGAGAGTGTCTGAATGTGTCAGAGAATGTCAGAGAGTGATAGAGACTGTCAAAGAGTGTCTGAGTGTGTCTGAGATTGTCACAGAGTGTCAGAGAGTGATAGAGAGTGTCAGAGAGTGTCAGGGAGTTCCAGAGTGTACCGCGAGTGTCAGAGAGTGCCAGAGAGTGATAGAGATAGATAGAGAGAGTCAAAGCGTGGTAGAGAGTTTCAGAGAGTGTCTGAGACTGTCTGAGAGTGTCTGAGAGTGTCAGAGTGTGTCAGTGAGTGTCAAAGAGTGATAGAGAGTGTCAGAGCGTGATAGAGAGTGTCTGAGAGTGTCAGAGTGTATCAGAGAGTGTCAGAGATTCTCAGAGAGTGATAGAGAGTGTCAGAGAGTGTCAGAGAGTGATAGAGTGTGTCAGAGAGTGTCTGAAAATGTCTGAGAGTGTCTGAGAGTGTCAGTAATTGATAGAATGTGTCAGAGAGTGTCTGCGAGTGTCAGAGAGTGTCAGAGAGTGTTAGGGACTTTCAGAGAGTGCCTGAGAGAGTCAGTGTGTGTCAGGCAGTGTCAGAAAGTGATAGAGAGTGTCAGAGAGTGATAGAGAGTGAGAGAGAGTGTCTGAGAGCGTCAGAGAGAGTCAGCGAGTGTCAGAGTGTTTCAGAGAGTGATAGAGAGAGTCAGAGTGAGTCTGAGATTGTCAGGGAGAGTCTGAGAGTGTCAGGCAGCGTCAGACAGTGATAGAGTGTGTCAGAGAGTGATATAAACACTCAGAGAGTGTCAGAGAGTGTGAGGGAGTGATAGAGAGTGCCAGAGAGTGACAGAGAGCGCCAGAGAGTGCCAGACTGTGTCTGATTGTGTCTGAGATTGTCAGAGAGTGTCAGAGAGTGGTAGAGAGTGCCAGAGAGTGCCAGAGAGTGTCTGAGTGTGTCTGAGAGTGTCTGAAAGAGTCAGAGAGTGTCAGAGAGTGACAGAGAGTGTCTGAGAGTTTCTGATTGTGCCTGAGATTGTCAGAGAGTTTCAGAGAGTGACAGAATGTGTCAGAGAGTGTCAGGGTGTGGTCGAGAGTGGTAGTGAGTGTCTGAGAGTGTCTGAATGTGTCAGAGAGTGTCAGAGAGTGATAGAGAGTGTCAGAGAGTGTCTGAGTGTGTCTGAGATTGTCAGAGTGTGTCAGAGAGTGAAAGAGAGTGTCAGAGAGAGTCAGGGAGTGTCAGAGTGTATCCGAGAGTGTCAGAAAGTGCCAGAGAGTGATAGAGAGAGATAGAGAGAGTCAAAGCGTGGTAGAGAGTTTCAGAGAGTGATAGAGAGTGTCTGAGACTGCATGAGAGTGTCTGAGAGTGTCAGAGAGTGTCAGTGAGTGTCAGAGAGTGATAGAGAGTGTCAGAGAGTGAGAGAGAGTGTCTGAGAGCGTCAGAGAGAGTCAGAGAGTGTCAGAGAGTGTCAGAGAGTGTCAGAGAGTTTCAGAGAGTGTAAGAGAGTGGTAGTGAGTGTCTGAGAGTGTCTGAATGTGTCAGAGAGTGTCAGAGAGTGATAGAGAGTGTCAGAGTGTGTCTGAGTGTGTCTGAGAGTGTCAGAGTGTATCAGAGAGTGTCAGAGAGTGTCAGAGAGTGTCAGAGAGTTTCAGAGAGTGTAAGAGAGTGATAGAGAGTGTCAGAGAGTGACAGTGTGTGAGAGTGTCAGAGTGTATCAGAGAGTGTGAGAGATTGTCAAAGAGTGATAGAGAGTGTCAGAGTGTGAGAGAGTGTGTCAGAGAGTGATAGAGTGTGAAAGAGAATTTCAGAGAGAGTCTGAGAGTGTCAGAGAGTGATGGAAAGTGTCTGAGAGTGTCCGAGAGCGACAGAGAGTGTCAGGGAGTGTCAGAGAGCGTCACAGAGTGAGAGAGAGTATCAGAGAGTGATAGAGAGTGTCATAGAGTGATGGAGAGTGTCTGAGAGTGTCAGAGTGTGTCAGAGTGTGTCAGAGAGTGAGAGAGAGTGTCAGAGAATGATAGAGAGTGTCAGAGAGTGTCAGAGAGTGATAGAGAGTGTCAGAGAGTGATAGAGAGTGTCAGAGAGTGTCTGAGAGAGTCAGAGAGTGTCAGAGTGTGATAGAGAGAGTCAGAGAGAGTCTGAGAGTGACATGGACAGTCTGGAAGTGTCAGAGAGTGTCAGAGAGTGATAGAGAGTGCCAAAGAGTGCCAGAGAGTGTATGAGTGTGTCTGAGAGTGTCTGAAAGTGTCAGAGAGTGTCAGAGAGTCATAGAGAGTGTCAGATTGTGTCTGAGATTGTCAGAGAGTGTCAGAGAGTGATGGAGAGTGTCAGGGAGTGTCAGAGTGTATCAGAGAGTGTCAGTGAGTGATAAAGAGTGGTAGAGATTGCCTGAGAGTGCCGGAAAGTGTCAGAGAGTGTCAGAGAGTGATAGAGAGAGATAGAGAGTGTCAATGCGTGGTAGAGTGTTTCAGAGAGTGATAGAGAGTGTCTGAGACTGTCTGAGAGTGATAGAGAGTGTCAGAGAGTGTCAGAGATTGTCAGAGAGTGATAGAGAGTTTCAGAGTGTGTCAGAGAGTGATATAAGTGTCAGAGAGTGTCAGAGAGTGTCAGAGTGTATCAGAGAGTGTATCAGAGAGTGTCAGAGAGTGATAGAGAGTGTCAGAGAGTGTCAGAGAGTGATACAGAGTGTCATAGAGTGTCTGAGAGTGTCACAGTGTTTCAGAGAGTTTCAGAGAGTGATAGAGAGTGTCAGAGAGTGTCTGAGCATTTCAGAGTGTATCAGAGAGTGTCAGAGATTGTCAGAGAGTGATAGAGAGTGTCAGAGTGTGTCAGAGAGTGATAGAAGTGTCAGAGACTGTCTGAGAGTGTCAGAGACGGTCTGAGAGTGTCAGAGTGTATCAGAGAGTGTCAGAGAGTGTCAGAGAGTGTCAGAGTGTTTCAGAGAGTGTAAGAGAGTGATAGAGAGTGTCAGAGAGTGTCAGAGAGTGATGCAGAGTGTCAGAGAGCGTCTGAGAGTGTCAGAGTGTATCAGAGAGTTTCAGAGAGTGCCGGAGAGCGATAGAGAGTATCAGAGAGTGATCGAGAGTGGTAGAAATGTCTGAGGTGTCAGACAGTGTCAGAGAGTGTCTGAGAGTGTCAGAGAGTGTCAGAGAGTGATGGAGAGTGAAAGGGATTGTCAGACAGAATCTGAGAGTGTCAGGGAGTGATAGGGAGTGTCATAGAGTGATAGAGAGCGAAATAGAGTGTCTGAGAGTGTCAGAGAGTGTCAGAGTGTGTCAGAGAGTGTCTGAGAGTGTCTGAGAATGTCAGAGAGAGTCAGACAGAGTCAGAGAGTGTCAGAAAGTGATAGAGAGTGTCAGAGAGTCCCAGAGAGTGTCTGAGAGTGTCAGAGAGTGATAGAGAGTATGAGAGAATGTCGGAGAGTGATGGAGAGTGATAGAGAGTGTCTGAGAGTGCCTGAGAGTGTCAGAGTGTGTCAGAGAGGGTGTGAGCGTGTCAGAGAGTGTCAGAGAATGTCAGACAGTGTCAGAGAGTGATAGAAAGTGTCTGAGAGTGTCAGGGAGTGTCTGAGAGTGTCTGAGAGTATCAGAGAGTGTCAAACAGTGGCAGAGAGTGATCGAGAGCGTCTGAGACTGCCTGAGAGTCACTGAGAGTGTCCGAGAGTGTCAAAGAGAGATAGAATGTGTCTGAGAGTGGCTGAGAGTGTCAGAGTGTGAGAGAAAGTGTCAGAGAGTGTCAGAGTGTGTCGGAGAGTGACAAAAAGAGTCTGAGAGTTTCAGTGAGTGTTAGAAAGTGTCAGAGAGTGCCTGAGATTGTCAGAGAGTGTCAGAGAGTTATAGAGAGTGATAGAGAGCGTCAGAGAGTTTCAGAGAGCGTCAGAGAGTGATAGAGAGTGTCAGAGAGTGATAGAGAGTGCCAGAGAGTGATAGAATGTGTCAGAGAGTGATAGAGAGTGTCTGAGAGTGTCAGAGAGTGTCAGAGAGTGATAGAGAGTGTCTGAGAGTGTCTGAGAGTGTCTGAGAGCGTCTGAGAGTGTCAGCGACTGTCAGAGTGTGTCAGAGAGTGATAGAGAGTGACAGAGAGTGTCTGAGAGAGTCAGAGAGTGTCAGAGTGTGTCAGAGAGTGATAGAGAGTGTCTGAGAGTGTCAGAGAGTGTCAGAGATTGATAGAGAGAGTCTGAGATTATCAGAGATGATAGAGAGTGTCAGAGAGTGATAGAGAGAGTCAGATACTTATAGAGAGTGTCTGAGAGTGTCTGAAAGTGACAGAGAGTGTCTGAGAGTGTCAGTGAGTGTCAGAGAGTGATAGAGAGTGTCTGAGAGTGTCAGAGGTTGCCAGAGTGTGTCAGAGTGTGTCAGTGAGTGATAGAGAGTGATAGAGGGTGTCAGAGAGTGATAGAGAGTGTCAGAGTGAGTCAGAGAGTGTCAGAGAGTGATAGAGAGATTCAGAGAGTGATAGAGGGTGTCTGAGAGTGTCAGAGAGTGTCAGAGAGTGTCAGAGAGTGATAGAGAGATTCAGACAGAGTCTGAGAGTGTCAGAGAGTGATAGAGAGAGTCAGAGAGTGATAGAGAGTGTCTGAGAGTGTCTGAGAGTGACAGAGAGTGTCTGAGAGTGTCAGTCAGAGTCAGAGAGTGATAGAGAGTGTCTCAGAGTGTCCGAGAGCGACAGAGAGTGTCAGGGAGTGTCAGAGAGCGTCACAGAGTGAGAGAGAGTATCAGAGAGTGATAGAGAGTGTCATAGAGTGATGGAGAGTGTCTGAGAGTGTCAGAGTGTGTCAGAGTGTGTCAGAGAGTGAGAGAGAGTGTCAGAGAATGATAGAGAGTGTCAGAGAGTGTCAGAGAGTGATAGAGAGTGTCAGAGAGTGATAGAGAGTGTCAGAGAGTGTCTGAGAGAGTCAGAGAGTGTCAGAGTGTGATAGAGAGAGTCAGAGAGAGTCTGAGAGTGACATGGACAGTCTGGAAGTGTCAGAGAGTGTCAGAGAGTGATAGAGAGTGCCAAAGAGTGCCAGAGAGTGTATGAGTGTGTCTGAGAGTGTCTGAAAGTGTCAGAGAGTGTCAGAGAGTCATAGAGAGTGTCAGATTGTGTCTGAGATTGTCAGAGAGTGTCAGAGAGTGATGGAGAGTGTCAGGGAGTGTCAGAGTGTATCAGAGAGTGTCAGTGAGTGATAAAGAGTGGTAGAGATTGCCTGAGAGTGCCGGAAAGTGTCAGAGAGTGTCAGAGAGTGATAGAGAGAGATAGAGAGTGTCAATGCGTGGTAGAGTGTTTCAGAGAGTGATAGAGAGTGTCTGAGACTGTCTGAGAGTGATAGAGAGTGTCAGAGAGTGTCAGAGATTGTCAGAGAGTGATAGAGAGTTTCAGAGTGTGTCAGAGAGTGATATAAGTGTCAGAGAGTGTCAGAGAGTGTCAGAGTGTATCAGAGAGTGTATCAGAGAGTGTCAGAGAGTGATAGAGAGTGTCAGAGAGTGTCAGAGAGTGATACAGAGTGTCATAGAGTGTCTGAGAGTGTCACAGTGTTTCAGAGAGTTTCAGAGAGTGATAGAGAGTGTCAGAGAGTGTCTGAGCATTTCAGAGTGTATCAGAGAGTGTCAGAGATTGTCAGAGAGTGATAGAGAGTGTCAGAGTGTGTCAGAGAGTGATAGAAGTGTCAGAGACTGTCTGAGAGTGTCAGAGACGGTCTGAGAGTGTCAGAGTGTATCAGAGAGTGTCAGAGAGTGTCAGAGAGTGTCAGAGTGTTTCAGAGAGTGTAAGAGAGTGATAGAGAGTGTCAGAGAGTGTCAGAGAGTGATGCAGAGTGTCAGAGAGCGTCTGAGAGTGTCAGAGTGTATCAGAGAGTTTCAGAGAGTGCCGGAGAGCGATAGAGAGTATCAGAGAGTGATCGAGAGTGGTAGAAATGTCTGAGGTGTCAGACAGTGTCAGAGAGTGTCTGAGAGTGTCAGAGAGTGTCAGAGAGTGATGGAGAGTGAAAGGGATTGTCAGACAGAATCTGAGAGTGTCAGGGAGTGATAGGGAGTGTCATAGAGTGATAGAGAGCGAAATAGAGTGTCTGAGAGTGTCAGAGAGTGTCAGAGTGTGTCAGAGAGTGTCTGAGAGTGTCTGAGAATGTCAGAGAGAGTCAGACAGAGTCAGAGAGTGTCAGAAAGTGATAGAGAGTGTCAGAGAGTCCCAGAGAGTGTCTGAGAGTGTCAGAGAGTGATAGAGAGTATGAGAGAATGTCGGAGAGTGATGGAGAGTGATAGAGAGTGTCTGAGAGTGCCTGAGAGTGTCAGAGTGTGTCAGAGAGGGTGTGAGCGTGTCAGAGAGTGTCAGAGAATGTCAGACAGTGTCAGAGAGTGATAGAAAGTGTCTGAGAGTGTCAGGGAGTGTCTGAGAGTGTCTGAGAGTATCAGAGAGTGTCAAACAGTGGCAGAGAGTGATCGAGAGCGTCTGAGACTGCCTGAGAGTCACTGAGAGTGTCCGAGAGTGTCAAAGAGAGATAGAATGTGTCTGAGAGTGGCTGAGAGTGTCAGAGTGTGAGAGAAAGTGTCAGAGAGTGTCAGAGTGTGTCGGAGAGTGACAAAAAGAGTCTGAGAGTTTCAGTGAGTGTTAGAAAGTGTCAGAGAGTGCCTGAGATTGTCAGAGAGTGTCAGAGAGTTATAGAGAGTGATAGAGAGCGTCAGAGAGTTTCAGAGAGCGTCAGAGAGTGATAGAGAGTGTCAGAGAGTGATAGAGAGTGCCAGAGAGTGATAGAATGTGTCAGAGAGTGATAGAGAGTGTCTGAGAGTGTCAGAGAGTGTCAGAGAGTGATAGAGAGTGTCTGAGAGTGTCTGAGAGTGTCTGAGAGCGTCTGAGAGTGTCAGCGACTGTCAGAGTGTGTCAGAGAGTGATAGAGAGTGACAGAGAGTGTCTGAGAGAGTCAGAGAGTGTCAGAGTGTGTCAGAGAGTGATAGAGAGTGTCTGAGAGTGTCAGAGAGTGTCAGAGATTGATAGAGAGAGTCTGAGATTATCAGAGATGATAGAGAGTGTCAGAGAGTGATAGAGAGAGTCAGATACTTATAGAGAGTGTCTGAGAGTGTCTGAAAGTGACAGAGAGTGTCTGAGAGTGTCAGTGAGTGTCAGAGAGTGATAGAGAGTGTCTGAGAGTGTCAGAGGTTGCCAGAGTGTGTCAGAGTGTGTCAGTGAGTGATAGAGAGTGATAGAGGGTGTCAGAGAGTGATAGAGAGTGTCAGAGTGAGTCAGAGAGTGATAGAGAGATTCAGACAGAGTCTGAGAGTGTCAGAGAGTGATAGAGAGAGTCAGAGAGTGATAGAGAGTGTCTGAGAGTGTCTGAGAGTGACAGAGAGTGTCTGAGAGTGTCAGTCAGAGTCAGAGAGTGATAGAGAGTGTCTCAGAGTGTCAGAGAGTGTCATAGAGGGATAGAGAGTGAAAGATAGTGTCTGAGAGTGTCAGAGAGTGTCATGCAGTGTCAGAGAGTGATATACATTGTCTGAGACTGTCTGAGAGTTTCTGAAAGTGTCAGAGAGTGATAGAAAGTGTCAAGAGTGTCTGAGAGTGTCTGAGCGTGTCAGAGAGTGTCTGAGAATGTCAGAGAGAGTCAGAGAGTGATAGAGAGTGTCAGAGATTGTCAGAGATTGATAGAGAGTAGTAGAGAGTGGTATAGAGTGGTAGAGAGTGTCTGAGACTGTCTGAGAGTGTCAGAGACTGTCAGAGTGTGCCAGAGAGTGATAGAGAGTGATAGTGAGTGTCAGAGAGTGTCAAAGAGTGATAGACTGTGTCAGAGTGTGTCAGAGAGTGATATATATTGATAGAGAGTGTCTGAGAGTGTCTGAGAGAGTCTGAGAGTGTCAGAGAGTGTCTGAGAGTGTCTGAGAGTGTCTGAGAGTGATGGAGTGTGAAAGAGATTGTCATAGACAATCTGAGAGTGTAAGGGAGGGATAGGGAGTGTCATAGAGGGATAGAGAGTGAAAGTGAGTGTCTGAGAGTGTCAGAGATTGTCAGACAGTGTCAGAGAGTGATAGAAAGTGTCTGAGACTGTCTGAGAGTCTCTGAGAGTGTCAAATAGTATCAGCGAGTGATAGAAAGTGTCAGAGAGTGTCTGAGATTGTCAGAGAGTGATAGAAAGAGTCTGAGATTGTCTGAGAGTGTCAGAGAGTGTCAAACAGTGTCAGGGAGTGATAGAAAGTGACAGAGAGTGTCTGAGAGTGTCAGAGAGTGATATAAAGTGTCAGAGAGTGTCTGAGAGGGTCTGAGAGAGTCAGAGAGTGTCTGAGAGTGTCTGAGAGTCTCTGAGAGAGTCAGAGAGAGTCAGAGAGTGATCGAGAGTGACAGAGAAGGACATAGAGTGGTAGAGATTGTCAGAGAGTGACAGAGAGTGTCAGAGAGTGTCAGAGAGTGATAGAGAGTGCCTGGGAGTGATAGAGAGTGACAGAGAGTGTCAGAGAGTGACAGAAAGTGTCAGAGTGTGATAGAGAGTGTCAGAGAGTGATAGAGAGTGCCACAGAGTGTCTGACAGTGTCTGAGAGTGTCCGAGATTGTCTGAGAGTGTCAGAGAGTGATAAAAAGTGTCAGAGTGTGTCTGCGAGTGTCAGAAAGTTTCAGAGAGTGATAGAGAGTTTCAGAGAGTGCCTGAGTGTGTCAGAGAGTGTCTGAGAGTGTCAGAGAGTGTCAGAGAGTGATAGTGAGTGCCAGAGAGTGACAGAGAGTGATAGAGAGTGCCAGAGAGCGCCAGAGAGTGTATGAGTGTGTCTGAGAGTGTTTGAAAGTGTCAGACAGTGTCAGAGAGTCATAGAGAGTTTCTGAGATTGTCAGAGAGTGTCAGAGAGTGCCAGAGAGTGATGGAGAGTGTCAGAGAGTGTCAGGGAGTGTCAGAGAGTATCAGAGAGTGTCAGAGAGTGTTAGAGAGTGTCAGAGAGAGTCTGAGAGCATCAGGGAGAGTCTGAGAGTGTCAGAGAGTGATAGAGAGTGCCAGAGAGTGATAGAGAGTGCCAGAGAGCGCCAGAGAGTGTATGAGTGTGTCTGATAGTGTCTGAAAGTGTCAGACAGTGTCAGAGAGTCATGGAGAGTGTCAGAGAGTGTCTGAGATTGTCAGAGAGAGTCAGAGAGTGATGGAGAGTGTCAGAGAGTGATGGAGAGTTTCAAGAGTGTCAGGGAGTGTCAGAGTGTTTCAGAGAGTGTCAGAGAGTGTTAGAGAGTGTCAGAGAGAGTCTGAGAGCATCAGGGAGAGTCTGAGAGTGTCAGAGAGTGATAGAGAGTGCCAGAGAGTGATAGAGAGTGCCAGAGAGCGCCAGAGAGTGTATGAGTGTGTCTGATAGTGTCTGAAAGTGTCAGGCAGTGTCAGAGAGTCATTGAGAGTGTCAGAGAGTGTCTGAGATTGTCAGAGAGTGTCAGAGAGTGTCAGAGAGTGATGGAGAGTGTCAGAGAGTGTCAGGGAGTGTCAGAGTGTATCAAAGAGTCTCAGAGAGTGTCAGAGAGTGATAGAGAGTGGTAGAGAGTGTCTGAGAGTGTTGGAAAGTGTCAGAGAGAGATAGATTGTGTCAGAGAGTGTCAGAGAGAGTCAGAGTGTGCCAGAGAGTGATAGAGAGTGTCTGAGAGTTTCATCGAGTGATAGATAGTGTCTGAGAGAGTCTGAGAGTGTCTGACAGTGTCAGAGAGTGATGGAGAGTGAAAGAGAGTGCCATAGAGTATCTGAGAGTGTTAGGGAGCGATAGGGAGTGTCATAGAGGGATAGAGAGTGAAAGAGAGTGTCTGAGAGTGTCAGAGATTGTCAGACAGTGTCAGAGAGTGATAGAAAGTGTCTGAGACTATCTGAGAGTATCAGAGAGTGTCAGAGAGTGTCAGCGAGTGATAGAAAGTGTCAGAGACTGTCTGAGAGTGTCAGAGAGTGACATAAAGTGTCAGAGAGTGTCTAACAGTGTCAGAGAGTGATATAAAGTGACAGAGAGTGTCTGAGAGAGTCAGAGAATGTCAGAGAGTGACAGAGAGTGGTAGAGAATGGTAGAAAGTGCCAGAGAGTGACAGAGAGTGACAGAGACTGTCAGAGAGTGACATAGAGTGACAGAGAGTGTCAGAGAGTGCCAGAGAGTGTCAGAGAGTGATAGAGAGTGACAGAGAGTGTCGGAAAGTGTCAGAGTGTGATAGGGAGTGTCAGGGAGGGATAGAGAGTGCCAGAGAGTGTCTGAGAGTGTCTGAGAGTGTCTGAGAGTGTCAGAAAGTCATAAAAAGTGTCAGAGAGTCTCTGCGAGTGTCAGAGAGTTTCAGAGAGCGATAGAGAGTTTCAGAGAGTGCCTGAGAGTGTCAGTGTGTGTCAGGCAGTGTCAGAAAGTGATATAGAGTGTCAGAGAGTGCCTGAGAGTGTCAGAGAGTGTCTGAGAGAGTCAGAGAGTGTCAGAGAGTGTCATAGAGTGATAGAGAGAGTCAGAGAGAGTCTCAGAGTGACATGGACAGTCTGAAAGTGTCAGAGAGTGTCAGAGAGTGATAGAGAGTGCCAGAGAGTGTATGAGTGTGTCTGAGAGTTTCTGAAAGTGTCAGAGAGTCGTAGAGAGTGTCAGATTGTGTCTGAGATTGTCAGAGAGTGTCAGAGAGTGATGGAGAGTGTCAGAGAGTGTCAGGGAGTGTCAGGGAATGTCAGAGTGTATCAGAGAGTGTCAGTGAGTGATAGAGAGTGGTAGAGATTGCCTGAGAGTGTCGGAAAGTGTCAGAGAGTGTCAGAGTGTGATAGACAGTGATGGAGAGAGATAGAGAGTGTCAATGCGTGGTAGAGTGTTTCAGAGAGTGATGGAGAGTGTCTGAGACTGACTGAGAGTGTCAGAGAGTGTCAGAGATTGTCAGAGAGTGATAGAGAGTTTCAAAGTGTGTCAGAGAGTGATGTAAGTGTCAGAGAGTGTCTGACAGTGTCAGAGTGTATCAGAGAGTGTATCAGAGAGTGTCAGAGAGTGTCTGAGAGTTTCACAGTGTATCAGAGAGTTTCAGAGAGTGTCAGAGAGTGATCGAGAGTGTCAGAGAGTGTCTGAGAATTTCAGAGTGTATCAGAGAGTGTCAGAGATTGTCAGAGAGTGATAGAGAGTGTCAGAGTGTGTCAGAGAGTGATAGAAGTGTCAGAGACTGTCTGAGAGTGTCAGAGTGTATCAGAGAGTGTCAGAGAGTGTCAGAGAGTGTCAGAGAGTGATGGAGAGTGATGGAGGTCAGAGAGTGTCAGAGAGTGATGCAGAGTGTCAGAAAGTGCCTGAGCGTGTCAGAGTGTATCAGAGAGTTTCAGAGAGTGCTGGAGAGCGATAGAGAGTATCAGAGAGTAATCGAGAGTGGAAGAGATGTCTGAGGGGTCAGAGAGTGTCAGAGTGTGTCTGAGAGTGTCAGAGAGTGTCAGAGAGTGATGGAGAGTGAAAGAGATTGTCAGACAGAATCTGAGAGTGTCAGGGAGTGATAGGGAGTGTCATAGAGTGATAGAGAGCGAAAGAGAGTGTCTGAGATGGCCAGAGAGTGTCAGAGTGTGTCAGAGAGTGTCTGAGAGTGTCTGAGAATGTCAGAGAGAGTCAGACAGAGTCAGATAGTGTCAGAAAGTGATAGAGAGTGTCAGAGAGTCCCAAAGAGTGTCTGAGAGTGTCAGAGAGTGATAGACAGTATGAGAGAATGTCGGAGAGTGATGGAGAGTATCTGAGAGTGCCTGAGAGTGTCCGAGTGTGTCAGAGAGGGTGTGAGAGTGTCAGAGAGTGTCAGAGAATGTCAGACAGTGTCAGAGAGTGATAGAAAGTGTCTTGAGAGTGTCAGGGAGTGTCTGAGAGTGTCTGAGAGTGTCAGAGAGAGTCAAACAGTGGCAGAGAGTGATAGAGAGCGTCTGAGACTGCCTGAGAGTCTCTGAGAGTGTCAGAGAGTGTCAAAGAGAGATAGAATGTGTCTGAGAGTGTCTGAGAGTGTCAGAGAGTGATAGAAAGTGTCAGAGAGTGTCAGTGAGTGATAGAGAGTGGTAGAGATTGCCTGAGAGTGTCGAAAAGTGTCAGAGAGTGTCAGAGTGTGATAGACAGTGATGGAGAGAGATAGAGAGTGTCAATGCGTGGTAGAGTGTTTCAGAGAGTGATGGAGAGTGTCTGAGACTGACTGAGAGTGTCAGAGAGTGTCAGAGATTGTCAGAGAGTGATAGAGAGTTTCAAAGTGTGTCAGAGAGTGATGTAAGTGTCAGAGAGTGTCTGACAGTGTCAGAGTGTATCAGAGAGTGTATCAGAGAGTGTCAGAGAGTGATAGAGAGTTTCAGAGAGTGTCAGAGAGTGTCAGAGAGTGTCTGAGAGTTTCACAGTGTATCAGAGAGTTTCAGAGAGTGTCAGAGAGTGATCGAGAGTGTCAGAGAGGGTGTGAGAGTGTCAGAGAGTGTCAGAGAATGTCAGACAGTGTCAGAGAGTGATAGAAAGTGTCTTGAGAGTGTCAGGGAGTGTCTGAGAGTGTCTGAGAGTGTCAGAGAGTGTCAAACAGTGGCAGAGAGTGATAGAGAGCGTCTGAGACTGCCTGAGAGTCTCTGAGAGTGTCAGAGAGTGTCAAAGAGAGATAGAATGTGTCTGAGAGTGTCTGAGAGTGTCAGAGAGTGATAGAAAGTGTCAGAGAGTGTCAGTGAGTGATAGAGAGTGGTAGAGATTGCCTGAGAGTGTCGAAAAGTGTCAGAGAGTGTCAGAGTGTGATAGACAGTGATGGAGAGAGATAGAGAGTGTCAATGCGTGGTAGAGTGTTTCAGAGAGTGATGGAGAGTGTCTGAGACTGACTGAGAGTGTCAGAGAGTGTCAGAGATTGTCAGAGAGTGATAGAGAGTTTCAAAGTGTGTCAGAGAGTGATGTAAGTGTCAGAGAGTGTCTGACAGTGTCAGAGTGTATCAGAGAGTGTATCAGAGAGTGTCAGAGAGTGATAGAGAGTTTCAGAGAGTGTCAGAGAGTGTCAGAGAGTGTCTGAGAGTTTCACAGTGTATCAGAGAGTTTCAGAGAGTGTCAGAGAGTGATCGAGAGTGTCAGAGAGTGTCTGAGAATTTCAGAGTGTATCAGAGAGTGTCAGAGATTGTCAGAGAGTGATAGAGAGTGTCAGAGTGTGTCAGAGAGTGATAGAAGTGTCAGAGACTGTCTGAGAGTGTCAGAGGGTATCAGAGAGTGTCAGAGAGTGTCAGAGAGTGTCAGAGAGTGATGGAGAGTGATGGAGGTCAGAGAGTGTCAGAGAGTGATGCAGAGTGTCAGAAAGTGCCTGAGAGTGTCAGAGTGTATCAGAGAGTTTCAGAGAGTGCTGGAGAGCGATAGAGAGTATCAGAGAGTGATCGAGAGTGGAAGAGATGTCTGAGGGGTCAGAGAGTGTCAGAGTGTGTCTGAGAGTGTCAGAGAGTGTCAGAGAGTGATGGAGAGCGAAAGAGATTGTCAGACAGAATCTGAGAGTGTCAGGGAGTGATAGGGAGTGTCATAGAGTGATAGAGAGCGAAAGAGAGTGTCTGAGATGGCCAGAGAGTGTCAGAGTGTGTCAGAGAGTGTCTGAGAGTGTCTGAGAGTGTCTGAGAATGTCAGAGAGAGTCAGACAGAGTCAGATCGTGTCAGAAAGTGATAGAGAGTGTCAGAGAGTCCCAGAGAGTGTCTGAGAGTGTCAGAGAGTGATAGACAGTATGAGAGAATGTCGGAGAGTGATGGAGAGTATCTGAGAGTGCCTGAGAGTGTCAGAGTGTGTCAGAGAGGGTGTGAGAGTGTCAGAGAGTGTCAGAGAATGTCAGACAGTGTCAGAGAGTGATAGAAAGTGTCTTGAGAGTGTCAGGGAGTGTCTGAGAGTGTCTGAGAGTGTCAGAGAGTGTCAAACAGTGGCAGAGAGTGATAGAGAGCGTCTGAGACTGCCTGAGAGTCTCTGAGAGTGTCAGAGAGTGTCAAAGAGAGATAGAATGTGTCTGAGAGTGTCTGAGAGTGTCAGAGAGTGATAGAAAGTGTCAGAGAGTGTCAGAGTGTGTCGGAGAGTGATAAAAAGTGTCTGAGAGTTTCAGAGAGTGTTAGAAAGTGTCAGAGAGTGCCTGAGATTGTCAGAGAGTGTCAGAGAGTTATAGAGAGTGATATAGAGTGTCAGAGAGTGATAGAGAGTGTCAGAGAGTGTCTGAGAGTGTCAGACTGTGTCAGAGAGTGTCTCAGAGTGTCAGAGAGTGTCAAACTGTGTCTGAGAGATTATGGAAAGATGTAGGAGCAGCAGAGTGGTGGTGATAGGAGATTTTAATTTTCCCAACATTGACTGGGATTCGCTTAGTGTTAGAGGTCCAGATGGAGCAGAATTTTTAAGGAGCATCCAGGAAGGTTTTCCAGAGCAGTATGTAAATAGTCCAACTCGGGAAGGGGCCATACTGGACCTGGTGTTGGGGAATGAGCCCGGCCAGGTTGTTGAAGTTTCAGTAGGGGACTACTTTGGGAATAGTGATCACAATTCCGTAAGCTTTAAAATACTCATGGACAAAGACGAGAGTGGTCCTAAAGGAAGAGTGCTAAATTGGGGGAAGGCCAACTATACCAAAATTCGGCAGGAGCTGGGAAATGTAGATTGGGAGTAGCTGTTTGAAGGTAAATCCACATGTGATATGTGGGAGGCTTTTAAAGAGAGGTTGATTAGCGTTCAGGAGAGACATGTTCCTGTGAAAATGAGGGATAGATATGGCAAGATTAGGGAACCATGGATGACAGGTGAAATTGTGAGACTAGCTAAGAGGAAAAAGGAAGCATACATAAGGTGTAGGCGGCTGATGAAAGACGAAGCTTTGAAAGAATATCGGGAATGTAGGACCAATCTGAAACGAGGAATTAAGAGGGCTAAAAGGGGTCATAAAATATCTTTAGCAAACAGGGTTAAGGAAAATCCCAAAGCCTTTTATTCATATATAAGGAGAAAGAGGGTAACTAGAGAAAGGATTGGCCCACTAAAGGACAAAGGAGGAATGTTATGCTTGGACTCAGAGAAAATGGGTGAGATTCTAAACGAGTACTTTGCATCGGTATTCACCGAGGAGAGGGACATGACGGATGTTGAGGTTAGGAACAGATGTTTGATTACTCTAGGTCAAGTCGGCATAAGGAGGGAGGAAGTGTTGGGTATTCTAAAGGGCATTAAGGTGGACAAGTCCCCAGGTCCGGATGGGATCTATCCCAGGTTACTGAGGGAAGCGAGAGAGGAAATAGCTGGGGCCTTAACAGATATCTTTGCAGCATCCTTACACACGGGTGAGGTCCCGGAGGACTGGAGAATTGCTAATGTTGTCCCCTTGTTTAAGAAGGGTAGCAGGGATAATCCAGGTAATTATAGACCGGTGAGCCTGACGTCAGTGGTAGGGAAGCTGCTGGAGAAGATACTGAGGGATAGGATCTATTCCCATTTGGAAGAAAATGGGCTCATCAGTGATAGGCAACATGGTTTTGTGCAGGGAAGGTCATGTCTTACCAACTTAATAGAATTATTTGAGGAAGTGACAAAGTTGATTGATGAGGGAAGGGCTGTCGATGTCATATACAGGGACTTCAGTAAGGCGTTTGATAAGGTTCCCCATGGCAGGCTGATGGAGAAAGTGAAGGCGCTTGGGGTCCAAGGTGTACTAGCTAGATGGATAAAGAACTGGCTGGGCAACAGGAGACAGAGAGTAGCAGTAGAGGGGAGTTTCTCAAAATGGAGACCAGTGGTGTTCCACAGGGATCCGTGCTGGGACCACTGTTGTTTGTGATATACATTAATGATTTGGAGGAAAGTATAGGTGGACTGATTAGCAAGTTTACAGACGACACTAAGATTGGTGGAGTAGCAGATAGTGAAGGGGACTGTCAGAGAATACAGCAGAATATAGATGGGCGGCACAGTGGCGCAGTGGTTAGCACTGCAGCCTCACAGCTCCAGGGACCCGGGTTCGATTCCGGGTACTGCCTGTGTGGAGTTTGCAAGTTCTCCCTGTGTCTGCGTGGGTTTTCTCCGGGTGCTCCGGTTTCCTCCCACAAGCCAAAAGACTTGCAGGTTGACAGGTAAATTGGCCATTATAAATTGTCACTAGTATAGGTAGGTGGTAGGGAAACATAGGGACAGGTGGGGATGTTTGGTAGGAATATAGGATTAGTATAAATGGGTGGTTGATGTTCGGCACAGACTCGGTGGGCCGAAGGGCCTGTTTCAGTGCTGTATCTCTAATCTAAAAGATAGATTAGAGAGTTGGGCAGAGAAATGGCAGATGGAGTTCAATCAGGGCAAATGCGAGGTGATGCATTTTGGAAGATCCAATTCAAGAGTGAACTCTGCAGTAAATTGAAAAGTCCTGGGGAAAATTGATGTCCAGAGAGATTTGGGTGTTCAGGTCCACTGTTCCCTGAACGTGGCAACGCAGGTAAATAGAGTGGTCAAGAAGGCATACGGCATGCTTTCCTTCATCGGACGGGGCATTGAGTACAACAGTTGGCAGGTCATGTTACAGTTGTATAGGACTTTGGTTCGGCCACATTTGGAATACTGCGTACAGTTCTGGTCGCCACATTATCAAAAGGATGTGGATGCTTTGGAGAGGGTGCAGAGGAGGTTCACCAGGATGTTGCCTGGTATGGAGGGCGCTAGCTATGAAGAGAGGTTGAGTAGATTAGGATTATTTTCATTAGAAAGACGGAGGTTGAGGGGGGACCTGATTGAGGTGTACAAATTCATGAGAGGTATAGACAGGGTGGACAGCAAGAGGCTTTTTCCCAGAGTGGGGGTTTCAATTACTAGAGGACACGAGTTCAAAGTGAAAGGGGAAATGTTTAGGGGGGATATGCGTGGAAAGTTCTTTACGCAGAGGGTGGTGGGCACCTGGAACGCGTTGCCAGCGGAGGTGGTAGACGCGGGCACGATGGAGTCTTTCAAGATGTATCTAGACAGATACATGAATGGGCAGGAAGAAAAGAGGTACAGAACCTTAGAAAATAGGCAACATGTTTAGAGAGAGGATCTGGATCGGCGCAGGCTTGGAGGGCCGAAGGGCCTGTTCCTGTGCTGTAATTATCTTTGTTCTTTGCTCTTTGAGAGTGTCAGAGAGTGTCTGAGAGTGTCAGAGAGTCTCTGAGAGTGTCCGAGAGTGTCATAGAGGGATAGAGAGTGAAAGAGAGTGTCTGAGAGTGTCAGAGAGTGTCAGGCAGTGTCAGAGAGTGATATAAATTGTCTGAGAGTTTCTGAGAGTGTCAGAGAGTGATAGAAAGTGACAGAGAGTGTCTGAGAGTGTCAGAGAATGTCAGAGAATGTCAGAGAGTGTCAAACAGTGTCAGAGAGTGAGAGAAAGTGACAGAGCGTGTCTGAGAGTGTCATACAGTGATAGAAAGTGTCAAGAGTGTCTGAGAGGGTCTGAGCGTGTCAGAGAGTGTCTGAGAGTGTCAGAGAGTGTCAGAGAGTGATAGAGAATGTCAGAGAGTGTCAGAGAGTTGTAGAGAGTGGTATAGAGTGGTAGAGAGTGTCAGAGAGTGACAGAGAGTGACAGAGAGTGTCAGAGAGTTTCAGTGAGTTTCAGAGAGTGATAGAGTGCGTCAGAGGGTGATAGAGAGTGTCTGAGAGCGTCTGAGAGTGTCAGGGAGTGTCTGAGAGAGACTGAGAGTGATAGAGAATGTCTCAGAGTGTCCTGGAGTGTCAGAGAGTGTCAGAGAGTGATAGAGAGAGTCAGAGAGATTCTGATAGTGTCAGGGAGTGTCAAACAGTGATAGAGTGTGTCAGAGAGTGATATAAACATTCAGAGAGTGTCAGAGAGTGTCAGAGTGTGTCAGAGAGTGTCAGAGAGTGAGAGAGAGTGATAGAGACTGCCAGAGAGTGATAGAGAGTGCCAGAGAGAGCCAGAGAGTGCCTGAGTGTCTCTGAGAGTGTCTGAAAGTGTCAGAGAGTGTCAGAGAGTGTCAGAGAGTGACAGAGAGTGTCAGAGAGTGAGAGAGAGTGATAGAGACTGCCAGAGAGTGATAGAGAGTGCCAGAGAGAGCCAGAGAGTGCCTGAGTGTCGCTGAGAGTGTCTGAGATTGTCAGAGTGTCAGAGACTGATAGAAAGTGTCAGAGAGTGGTAGAGAGTGGTAGAGATTGTCTGAGAGTGTCTGAATGTGTCAGAGAATGTCAGAGAGTGATAGAGACTGTCAAAGAGTGTCTGAGTGTGTCTGAGATTGTCACAGAGTGCCAGAGAGTGATAGAGATAGATAGAGAGAGTCAAAGCGTGGTAGAGAGTTTCAGAGAGTGATAGAGAGTGTCTGAGACTGTCTGAGAGTGTCCTAGAGTGTCAGAGTGTGTCAGTGAGTGTCAAAGAGTGATAGAGAGTGTCAGAGCGTGATAGAGAGTGTCTGAGAGTGTCAGAGTGTATCAGAGAGTGTCAGAGATTCTCAGAGAGTGATAGAGAGTGTCAGAGAGTGATGGAGTGTGTCAGAGAGTGTCTGAAAATGACTGAGAGTGTCTGAGAGTGTCAGTAATTGATAGAATGTGTCAGAGAGTGTCTGAGAGTGTCAGAGAGTTTCAGAGAGTGATGGAGACTTTAAGAGAGTGCCTGAGAGTGTCAGTGTGTGTCAGGCAGTGTCAGAAAGTGATAGAGAGTGTCAGAGAGTGCTAGAGAGTGATAGAGAGTGAGAGAGAGTGTCTGAGAGCGTCAGAGAGTGTCAGAGAGTGTCAGAGAGTGATAGAGAGTGTCAGGGAGTGTCAGAGAGTGACAGAGAGTGTCAGAGAGTGTCAGAGAGTGAAAGAGAGAGTCAGAGAGAGTCTGAGATTGTCAGGGAGAGTCTGAGAGTGTCAGGCAGTGTCAGACAGTGATAGAGTGTGTCAGAGAGTGATATAAACATTAAGAGAGTGTCAGAGAGTGTGAGAGAGTGATAGAGAGCGCCAGAGAGTGCCAGACTGTGTCTGATTGTGTCTGAGATTGTCAGAGAGTGCCAGAGAGTGCCAGAGAGTGCCAGAGAGTGTCTGAGTGTGTCTGAGAGTGAGAGAGTGTGTCAGAGAGTGATAGAGTGTGAAAGAGAATTTCAGAGAGAGTCTGAGAGTGTCAGAGAGTGATGGAAAGTGGCTGAGAGTGTCCGAGAGCGACAGAGAGTTTCAGGGAGTGTCAGAGAGCGTCAGAGAGTGATAGAGTGTGTCAGAGAGTGATAGAGAGTGTCATAGAGTGATGGAGAGTGTCTGAGAGTGTCAGACAGTGCCAGAGTGTGTCAGAGAGTGATAGAGAGTGTCAGAGAGTGATATAGAGTGCCGGAGAGTGCCAGAGAGTGTCAGAGGGTGCAAGGGAGTGTCAGCGAGTATCAGTGTGTGACAGAGTGTGTCAGAGAGTGATAGCGTGTGTAAGAGAGTGTCAGATGGAGTCTGAGAGTGTCAGCGAGTGTCAGAGTGTATCTGAGAGTGACAGACAGTGTCAGAGAGTGTCAGAGAGTGATAGAGAGTGTCAGAGAGGGTCAGAGTGTGTCAGAGAGTGATAGAGAGTGTCAGAGAGTGATATAGAGTGCCGGAGAGTGCCAGAGAGTGCCAGAGAGTGTCAGAGAGTGTAAGGGAGTGTCAGCGAGTATCAGTGTGTGACAGAGTGTGTCAGAGAGTGATAGCGTGTGTAAGAGAGTGTCAGATAGAGTCTGAGAGTGTCAGCGAGTGTCAGAGTGTATCTGAGAGTGACAGAGAGTGTCAGAGAGTGTCAGAGAGTGATCGAGAGTGTCAGAGAGGGTCAGAGTGTGTCATAGAGTGTCTGAGAGTGTCAGAGAGTATCAGAGAGTGATAGAGAGTATCAGAGAGTGTCAGAGAGTGTCTGAGAGTGTCTGTGAGTGTCAGAGTGTATCAGAGATTTTCAGAGAGTGTCAGAGAGTGATAGAGAGTTTCAGAGAGTGTCTGAGAGTTTCAGAGTGTATCAGAGAGTGTCAGAGATTGTCAGAGAGTGATAGAGCGTGTCAGAGAGTGTCAGAGATTGATACAGCGTGTCAGAGAGTGTCTGAGAGTGCCAGAGAGTGTCTGAGTGTGTCTGAGAGTGTCTGAAAGAGTCAGAGAGTGTCAGAGAGTGACAGAGAGTGTCTGAGAGTTTCTGATTGTGCCTGAGATTGTCAGAGAGTGTCAGAGAGTGACAGAATGTGTCAGGGAGTGTCAGGGTGTGTCAGAGAGTGTCAGAGAGTGGTTGAGAGTGGTAGTGAGTGTCTGAGAGTGTCTGAATGTGTCAGAGAGTGTCAGAGAGTGATAGAGAGTGTCAGAGAGTGTCTGAGTGTGTCTGAGATTGTCAGAGAGTGTCAGAGAGTGAAAGAGAGTGTCAGAGAGAGTCAGGGAGTATCAGAGTGTATCCGAGAGTGTCAGAATGTGCCAGAGAGTGATAGAGAGAGTCAAAGCGTGGTAGAGAGTTTCAGAGAGTGATAGAGAGTCTCTGAGACTGTCTGAGAGTGTCTGAGAGTGTCAGAGAGTGTCAGTGAGTGTCAGAGAGTGATAGAGAGTGTCAGAGAGTGATAGTGTGTGAGAGTGTCAGAGTGTATCAGAGAGTGTCAGAGATTGTCAAAGAGTGATAGAGAGTGTCAGAGTGTGTCAGAGAGTGAGAGAGTGTGTCAGAGAGTGATAGAGTGTGAAAGAGAATTTCAGAGAGAGTCTGAGAGTGTCAGAGAGTGATGGAAAGTGTCTGAGAGTGTCCGAGAGCGACAGAGAGTGTCAGGGAGTGTCAGAGAGCGTCAGAGAGTGATAGTGTGTGTCAGAGAGTGATAGAGAGTGTCATAGAGTGATGGAGAGTGTCTGAGAGTGTCAGAGAGTGTCAGAGTGTGTCAGAGAGTGATAGAGAGTGTCAGAGAGTGATACAGAGTGCCGGAGAGTGCCAGAGAGTGCCAGAGAGTGTCAGAGGGTGTAAGGGAGTGATGCAGAGTGTCAGAGAGTGCCTGAGAGTGTCAGAGTGTATCAGAGAGTTTCAGAGAGTGTCGGAGAGTGATAGAGATTGTCAGAGAGTGTCTGAGAGTTTCAGAGTGTGATAGAGAGTGTCAGAGAGGGTCACAGTGTGTCAGAGTGTGATAGAGAGTATCAGTGTGTGACAGAGTGTGTCAGAGAGTGATAGCGTGTGTAAGAGAGTGTCAGATAGAGTCTGAGAGTGTCAGCGAGTGTCAGAGTGTATCTGAGAGTGACAGAGAGTGACAGAGAGTGACAGAGAGTGTCAGAGAGTGATAGAGAGTGTCAGAGAGGGTCAGAGTGTGTCAGAGAGTGATAGAGAGTTTCAGAGAGTGTCAGAGAGAGATAGAGAGTGTCAGAGATTGATATAGAGTGTCAGAGAGTGCGAGAGAGTGCCAGAGAGTGTCTGAGAGTGTCCTAGAGTGTCAGAGAGTATCAGAGAGTGATAGAGAGTATCAGAGAGTGTCAGAGAGTGTCTGAGAGTGTCTGTGAGTGTCAGAGTGTATCAGAGATTTTCTTGAGAGTGACAGAGAGTGTCAGAGAGTGTCCTGAGAGTTTCAGAGTGTATCAGAGAGTGTCAGAGATTGTCAGAGAGTGATAGAGAGTGTCAGAGAGTGTCAGAGAGTGATACAGAGTGTCAGAGAGTGTCTGAGAGTGTCAGAGTGTATCAGAGATTTTCAGAGAGTGTCAGTGAGTGATAGAGAATGTCAGAGAATGTCTGAGAGTTTCAGAGTGTATCACAGAGTTTCAGAGATTGTCAGAGAGTGATGGAGAGTGTCAGAGAGTGATAGAAGTGTCAGAGACTGTCTGAGAGTGTCAGGGTGTATCAGAGAGTGTCAGAGAGTGTCAGAGAGTGATAGAGAGTGTCGGAGAGTGTCAGAGAGTGACGCAGAGTGTCAGAGAGTGCCTGAGAGTGTCAGAGTGTATCAGAGAGTTTCAGAGAGTGTCGGAGAGTGATAGAGATTGTCAGAGAGTGTCTGAGAGTTTCAGAGTGTATCAGAGAGTGTCAGAGTGTGATAGAGAGTATCAGAGAGTGATAGAGAGTTGTAGAGATGTCTGAGGTGTCAGAGAGTGTCAGAGAGTGTCTGAGTGTGTCAGAGAGTGTCAGAGAGTGATGGAGAGTGAAAGAGATTGTCAGACAGAATATGAGAGTGTCAGGGAGTAATACTGAGTGTCAAAGAGTGATAGAGAGCGAAAGAGAGTGTCTGAGAGTGTCAGAGAGTGTCAGAGTGTGTCAGAGAGTGTCTGAGAGTGTCTGAGAGTGTCTGAGAATGTCAGAGAGCGTCAGACAGAGTCAGAGAGTGTCAGATAGTGATAGAGAGTGATGGAGAGTGTCTGAGAGTGCCTGAGAGTTTCAGAGTGTGTCAGAGAGGGTGTGACAGTGTCAGAGAGTCTCAGAGAGTGTCAGGGAGTGTCTGAGAGTGTCTGAGAGTGTCAGAGAGTGTCAGAGATTGTCAGAGAGTGATAGAGAGTGTCAGAGTGTGTCAGAGAGTGATGGAAGTGTCAGAGACTGTCTGAGAGTGTCAGAGTGTATCAGAGAGTGTCAGAGAGTGATAGAGAATGTCAGAGAGTGATCGAGAGTGTCAGAGAGTGTCTGTGAGTGACGGAGTGTTTCAGAGAGTGTCAGAGATTGTCAGACAGTGTCAGAGAGTGATAGAAAGTGTCTGAGACTGTCTGAGAGTCTCTGAGAGTGTCAGAGAGAGTCAGCGAGTGATAGAAAGTGTTAGAGAGTGTCTGAGATTGTCAGAGAGTGATAGAAAGTGTCTGAGAGTGTCTGAGAGCGTCATAGAGTGTCAAACAGTGTCAGAGAGTGATAGAAAGTGACAGAGAGTGTCTGAGAGTGTCAGAGAGTGTTAGAAAGTGTCAGAGAGTGTCTGAGAGAGTCAGAGAGTGTCTGAGAGTGTCAGAGAGAGTCAGAGAGTGATAGAGAGTGACAGAGAGTGGTCGAGAGTGGCAGAGATTGTCAGAGATTGACATAGCGTGTCAGAGAGAGTCACAGAGTGTCAGAGAGTGACAGAAATAGTCAGAGTGTGATAGAGAGTGTCAGAGAGTGATAGAGAGTGCCAGAGAGTGTCTGAGAGTGTCTGAGATTGTCTGAGAGTGTCAGAAAGTGATAAAAAGTGTCAGAGAGTGCCTGCGAGTTTCAGAGAGTTTCAGAGAGTGATAGAGAGTTTCAGAGAGTGCCTGAGAGTGTCAGTGTGTGTCAGGCTGAGTCAGAAGGTGATAGAGAGTGTCGGAGAGTGATAGAGAGTGTCAGAAAGCGTCTGAGAGTGTCAGAGAGTGTCTGAGAGTGTCTGAGAGTGTCAGAGAGTGTCAGAGAGTGATAGAGAGAGTCAGAGAGATTCTGAGAGCGTCAGGGAGAGTCTGAGAGTGTCAGAGAGTGTCAGAGAGCGTCAGAGAGTGATAGAGAGAGCCAGAGAGCGCCAGAGCGTGTATGAGTGTGTCTGAGAGTGTCTGAAAGTGTCAGACAGTGTCAGAGAGTCAGAGAGAGTGTCAGAGAGTGTCTGAGATTGTCAGAGAGTGTCAGAGAGTGATGGAGAGTGTCAGAGAGTGTCAGGGAGTGTCAGAGAGTGATACAGAGTGGTAGAGAGTGTCTGAGAGTGTTGGAAAGTGTCAGAGAGTGTCAGAGAGTGATATAGAGTGTCAGAGAGTGTCAGAGAGAGTCAGAGTGTGCCAGAGAGTGATAGAGAGTGATGGAGACTGAAAGAGAGTGCCATAGAGTATCTGAGAGTGTTAGGGAGTGATAGGGAGTGTCATAGAGGGATAGAGAGTGAAAGAGAGTGTCTGAGAGTGTCAGAGATTGTCAGACAGTGTCAGAGTGTGATAGAAAGTGTTTGAGACTATCTGAGAGTCTCTGAGAGTCTCAGAGCGTGTCAGCGAGTGATAGAAAGTGTCAGAGACTGTCTGAGAGTGTCAGAGAGTGATCTAAAGTGTCTGAGAGTGTCTGAGAGTGTCAGAGAGTGTCTGAGAGAGTCAGAGAGTGATAGAAAGTGTCAGAGAGTGTCTGAGAGTGTCAGAGAGTGACAGAGAGTGACAGAGAGTGTCAGAGAGTGCCAGAGAGTGTCAGAGAGTGATAGAGAGTGACAGAGAGTGACAGAAAGTGTCAGAGTTTGATAGAGAGTGTCAGAGAGTGATAGAGAGTGCCAGAGAGTGTCTGACAGTGTCTGAGAGTGTCAGAAAGTGATAAAAAGTGTCAGAGAGTGTCTGCGAGTGTCAGAGAGTTTCAGAGAGTGATAGAGAGTTTCAGAGAGTGCCTGAGAGTGTCAGTGTGTGTCAGGCTGAGTCAGAAAGTGATATAGAGTGTCAGAGAGTGATAGAGAGTGTCAGAGAGCGTCTGAGAGTGTCAGAGAGTGTCTGAGAGTGTCTGAGAGTGTCTGAGAGTGTCAGAGAGTGATAGAGAGAGTCAGAGAGACTCTGAGAGCGTCAGGGAGAGTCTGAGAGTGTCAGAGAGTGTCAGAGAGTGATAGAGAGAGCCAGAGAGTGATAGAGAGTTCCAGAGAGCGCCATAGAGTGTATGAGTGCGTCTGAGAGTGTCTGAAAGTGTCAGACAGTGTCAGAGAGTCATAGAGAGTGTCAGAGAGTGTCTGAGATTGTCAGAGAGTGTCAGAGAGTGTCAGAGAGTGATGGAGAGTGTCAGAGAGTGTCAGGGAGTGTCAGGGAGTGTCAGAGTGTATCAGAGAGTCTCAGAGAGTGTATCAGAGAGTCTCAGAGAGTGTCAGAGAGTGATAGAGAGTGGTAGAGAGTGTCTGAGAGTGTTGGAAAGTGTCAGAGAGTGTCAGAGAGTGATAGAGAGTGTCAGAGACTGTCAGAGAGAGTCAGAGTGTGCCAGAGAGTGATAGAGAGTGTCAGAGAGTTTCATAGAGTGATAGATAGTGTCTGAGAGAGTCTGAGAGTGTCTGGCAGTGTCAGAGAGTGATGGAGAATGAAAGAGAGTGCCATAGAGTATCTGAGAGTGTTGGGGAGTGAAATGGAGTGTCATAGAGGGATAGAGAGTTAAAGAGAGTGTCTGAGAGTGTCTGAGATTGTCAGAGAGTGTCAGAGAGTGATGGAGAGTGTCAGAGAGTGTCAGGGAGTGTCAGAGTGTATCAGAGAGTCTCAGAGAGTGTCAGAGAGTGATCGAGAGTGGTTGAGAGTGTCTGAGAGTGTTGGAAAGTGTCAGAGAGTGTCAGAGAGTGATAGAGAGTGTCAGAGAGTGTCAGAGATAGTCAGAGTGTGCCAGAGAGTGATAGAGAGTGATGGAGACTGAAAGAGAGTGCCATAGAGTATCTGAGAGTGTTAGGGAGTGATAGTGAGTGTCATAGAGGGATAGAGAGTGAAAGAGAGTGACTGAGAGTGTCAGAGATTGTCAGACAGTGTCAGAGAGTGATAGAAAGCGTCTGAGACTATCTGAGAGTCTCTGAGAGTGTCAGAGAGTGTCAGCGAGTGATAGAAAGTGTCAGAGACTGTCTGAGAGTGTCAGAGAGTGATATAAAGTGTCTGAGAGTGTCTGAGAGTGTCAAACAGAGTCAGAGAATGATAGAAAGTGACAGAGAGTGTCTGAGAGAGTCAGAGAGTGATAGAAAGTGTCAGAGAGGGTCTGAGAGTGTCAGAGAGTGGTAGAGAGTGTCAGAGAGTGACAGAGAGTGACAGAGAGTGCCAGAGAGTGCCAGAGAGTGCCAGAGAGTGTCAGAGAGTGATAGAGAGTGACAGAGAGTGTATGAGAGTGTCAGAGAGTGTCTGAGAGTGTTTGAGAGTATCAGAGAGTGTCAGAGAGTGATAGAGAGAGTCAGAGAGAGTCTGAGAGCGTCAGGGAGAGTCTGAGAGTGTCAGAGAGTGTCAGAGAGTGATAGAGAGAGCCAGAGAGTGATAGAGAGTGCCAGAGAGCGTCTGAGAGTGTCAGAGAGTGTCTGAGAGTGTCTGAGAGTGTCAGAGAGTGATAGAGAGAGTCAGAGAGAGTCTGAGAGCGTCAGGGAGAGTCTGAGAGTGTCAGAGAGTGTCAGAGAGTGATAGAGAGAGCCAGAGAGTGATAGAGAGTGCCAGAGAGCGCCAGAGAGTGTATGAGTGCGTCTGAGAGTGTCTGAAAGTGTCAGACAGTGTCAGAGAGTCATAGAGAGCGTCAGAGAGTGTCTGAGATTGTCAGAGAGTGTCAGAGAGTGTCAGAGAGTGATGGAGAGTGTCAGAGAGTGTCAGGGAGTGTCAGAGTGTATCAGAGAGTCTCAGAGACTGTCAGAGAGTGATAGAGAGTGGTAGAGATTGTCTGAGAGTGTTGGAAAGTGTCAGAGAGTTTCAGAGAGTGATAGAGAGTATCAGAGACTGTCAGAGAGAGTCAGAGTGTGCCAGAGAGTGATAGAGAGTGTCAGAGAGTTTCATAGAGTGATAGATAGTGTCTGAGAGAGTCTGAGAGTGTCTGGCAGTGTCAGAGAGTGATGGAGACTGAAAGAGAGTGCCATCGAGTATCTGAGAGTGTTAGGGAGTGAAAGGGAGTGTCATAGAGGGATAGAGAGTTAAAGAGAGTGTCTGAGAGTGTCAGAGATTGTCAGACAGTGTCAGAGAGTGATAGAAAGTGTCTGAGACTATCTGAGAGTCTCTGAGAGTGTCAGAGAGTGATAGAAAGTGTCAGAGACTGTCTCAGAGTGTCAGCGAGTGATATAAAGTGTCTGAGAGTGTCTGAGAGAGTCAGAGAGTGATAGAAAGTGTCAGAGAGTGTCTGAGAGGGTCTGAGAGTGTCAGAGTGTGTCAGAGAGTGATAGAGATTGTCAGAGAATGTCAGAGAGTGATAGAGAGTGGTAGAGAGTGTCAGAGAGTGACAGAGAGTGACAGAGAGTGACAGAGAGTGTCAGAGAGTGCCAGAGAGTGTCAGAGAGTGATAGAGAGTGACAGAGAGTGACAGAAAGTGTCAGAGTGTGATAGAGAGTGCCACATAGTGTCTGAGAGTGTCTGAGAGTGTCAGAAAGTGATAAAAAGTGTCAGAGAGTGTCTGCGAGTGTCTGAGAGTGTCAGAAAGTGATAAAAAGTGTCAGAGAGTGTCTGCGAGTGTCAGAGAGTTTCAGAGAGTGATATAGAGTTTCAGAGAGTGCCTGAGAGTGTCAGTGTGTGTCAGGCAGTGTCAGAAAGTGATATAGAATGTCAGAGAGTGATAGAGAGTGTCAGAGAGTGTCTGGGAGAGTCAGAGAGTGTCAGAGAGTGATAGAGAGAGTCAGAGAGAGTCTGAGAGTGACATGGACAGTCTGAAAGTGTCAGAGAGTGTCAGAGAGTGATAGAGAGTGCCAGTGAGTGTATGAGTGTGTCTGAGAGTGTCAGAGAGTGTCAGGGAGTGTCAGAGTGTATCAGAGAGTGTCAGTGAGTGATAGAGAGTAGTAGAGATTGCCTGAGAGTGTCAATGCGTGGTAGAGTGTTTCAGTGAGTGATAGAGAGTGTCTGAGACTGTCTGAGAGTGTCTGAGAGTGTCAGAGAGTGTCAGAGATTGTCAGAGAGTGATAGAGAGTTTCAGAGTGTGTCAGAGAGTGATATAAGTGTCAGAGAGTGTCTGAGAGTGTCAGAGTGTATCAGAGAGTGTCAGAGAGTGTCAGAGAGTGATAGAGAGTGTCAGAGAGTGTCTGAGAGTGTCAGAGTGTATCAGAGAGTGTCAGAGAGTGTCAGAGAGTCATAGAGAGTGTCAGATTGTGTCTGAGATTGTCAGAGAGTGTCAGAGAGTGATGGAGTGTGTCAGAGAGTGTCTGGAAGTGTCGGAAAGTGTCAGAGAGTTTCAGAGTGTGATGGAGAGTGATGGAGAGAGATAGAGAGTGTCAATGCGTGGTAGAGTGTTTCAGAGAGTGATAGAGAGTGTCTGAGACTATCTGAGAGTGTCTGAGAGTGTCAGAGATTGTCAGAGAGTGATAGAGTGTGAGAGAGTGTCTGAGAGTTTCAGAGTGTATCAGAGAGTGTCAGAGATTGTCAGAGAGTGATAGAGAGTGTCAGAGTGTGTCAGAGAGTGTTAGAAGTGTCAGAGACTGTCTGAGAGTGTCAGAGTGTATCAGAGAGTGTCAGAGAGTGTCAGAGAGTGTCAGAGAGTGTCAGAGAGTGAAACAGAGTGTCAGAGAGTGTCAGAGAGTGATGCAGAGTTTCAGAGAGTGTCTGAGAGTGTCAGAGTGTATCAGAGAGTTTCAGAGAGTGCCGGAGAGCGACAGAGAGTATCAGAGAGTGATAGAGAGTGGTAGAGATGTCTGAGGTGTCAGAGAGTGTCAGAGAGTGTCTGAGAGCGTCAGAGAGTATCAGAGAGTGATGGAGAGTGAAGGAGATTGTCAGACAGAATCTGAGAGTGTCAGGGAGTGATAGGGAGTGTCATAGAGTGATAGAGAGCGAAAGAGAGTGTCTGAGAGTGTCAGAGAGTGTCTGAGAGTGTCTGAGATTGTCTGAGAATGTCAGAGAGAGTCAGACAGAGTCAGAGAGTGTCAGAAAGTGATAGAGAGTGTCAGAGAGTCCCAGAGAGTGTCTGAGAGTGTCAGAGAGTGTTAGAGAGTATGAGAGAGTGTCGGAGAGTGATGGAGAGTGATAGAGAGTGTCTGAGACTGCCTGAGAGTGTCATAGTGTGTCAGAGAGGGTGTGAGAGTGTCAGAGAGTGTCAGAGAATGTCAGACAGTGTCAGAGAGTGATAGAAAGTGTCTGAGAGTGTCAGGGAGTGTCTGAGAGTGTCTGAGAGTGTCAGAGAGTGTCAAACAGTGGCAGAGAGTGATAGAGAGCTTCTGAGACTGCCTGAGAGTCTCTGAGAGTGTCAGAGAGTGTCAAAGAGAGATAGAATGTGTCTGAGAGTGTCTGAGAGTGTCAGAGAGTGATAGAAAGTGTCAGAGAGTGTCAGAGTGTGTCGGAGAGTGATACTATGTGTCTGAGAGTTTCAGAGAGTGTTAGAAAGTGTCAGAGAGTGCCTGAGATTGTCAAAGAGTTATAGAGAGTGATGGAGAGTGTCAGAGAGTGATAGAGAGTGTCAGAGAGTGTCAGAGAGTGTCTGAGAGTGTCAGACTGTGTCAGAGAGTGTCTCAGAGTGTCAGAGAGTGTCAAACTGTGTCTGAGAGTGTCAGAGAGTGTCTGAGAGTGTCAGAGAGTGTATGAGAGTGTCAGAGACTGTCATAGAGGGATAGAGAGTGAAAGAGAGTGTCTGAGAGTGTCAGAGAGTGTCTGAGAGTGTCAGAGAATGTCAGAGAGTGTCAGAGAATGTCAGAGAGTGTCAAACAGTGTCAGAGAGTGAGAGAAAGTGACAGAGAGTGTCTGAGAGTGTCAGACAGTGATATAAAGTGTCAAGAGTGTCTGAGAGGGTCTGAGTGTGTCAGAGAGTGTCTGAGAGTGTCAGAGAGTGTCAGAGAGTGATAGAGAGTGTCAGAGAGTGTCAGAGAGTGACAGAGAGTTGTAGAGAGTGGTATAGAGTGGTAGAGAGTGTCAGAGAGTGACAGAGAGTGATAGAGTGCTTCAGAGGGTGTTGGAGAGTGTCTGAGAGTGTCTGAGAGTGTCAGGGAGTGTCAGAGAGTGATAGAGAGTGCCAGAGAGAGTCTGAAATTGTCTGAGAGTGTCTGAGAGTGTCAGAAAGTGATAGAAAGTGTCAGAGAGTGTCTGCGAGTGTCAGAGAGTTTCAGAGAGTGATAGAGACTTTCAGAGAGTGCCTGAGAGTGTCAGTGTGTGTCAGGCAGTGTCAGAAAGTGATAGAGTGTGTCTGAGAGCGTCAGAGAGTGTCAGAGAGTGTCAGAGAGTGTCTGAGAGTGTCAGAGAGTGTCAGAGAGTGTCAGAGAGTGATAGAGAGAGTCAGAGACATTCTGATAGTGTCAGGGAGTGTCAAACAGTGATGGAGTGTGTCAGAGAGTGATCTAAACATTCAGAGAGTGTCAGAGAGTGTCAGAGAGTGAGAGAGAGTGATAGAGAGGGCCAGAGAGTGATAGAGAGTGCCAGAGAGATCCAGAGAGTGTCTGAGTGTCTTTGAGAGTGTCTGAAAGTGTCAGAGAGTGTCAGAGAGTGACATAGAGTGTCTGAGATTTTCTGATTGTGTCTGAGATTGTCAGAGAGTGTGAGAGAGTGATAGAAAGTGTCAGAGAGTGGTAGAGAGTGGTAGAGATTGTCTGAGAGTGTCTGAATGTGTCAGAGAATGTCAGAGAGTGATAGAGACTGTCAAAGAGTGTCTGAGTGTGTCTGAGATTGTCAGAGAGTGTCAGAGAGTGATAGAGAGTGTCAGAGAGTGTCAGGGAGTTTCAGAGTGTATCCGCGAGTGTCAGAGAGTGCCAGAGAGTGATAGAGATAGATAGAGAGAGTCAAAGCGTGGTAGAGAGTTTCAGAGAGTGATAGAGAGTGTCTGAGACTGTCTGAGAGTGTCAGATTGTGTCAGTGAGTGTCAGAGAGTGATCGAGAGTGTCAGAGCGTGATAGAGAGTGTCTGAGAGTGTCAGGGTGTATCAGAGAGTGTCAGAGATTGTCAGTGAGTGATAGAGAGTGTCAGAGAGTGTCAGAGAGTGATAGAGTGTGTCAGAGAGTGTCTGAAAATGTCTGAGAGTGTCTGAGAGTGTCAGTAATTGATAGAATGTGTCAGAGAGTGTCTGCGAGTGTCATAGAGTTTCAGAGAGTGATAGAGACTTTCGGAGAGTGTCTGAGAGTGTCTGAGAGTGTCAGAGAGTGACAGAGAGTGTCAGAGAGTGTCAGAGAGTGATGGAGAGAGTCAGAGAGAGTCTGAGATTGTCAGGGAGAGTCTGAGAGTGTCAGGCAGCGTCAGACAGTGATAGAGTGTGTCAGAGAGTGAGATAAACATTCAGAGAGTGTCAGAGAGTGTGAGAGAGTGATAGAGAGTGCCAGAGAGTGATACAGAGCGCCAGAGAGTGCCAGACTGTGTCTGATTGTGTCTGAGATTGTCAGAGAGTGTCAGAGAGTGATAGAGAGTGCCAGAGAGTGCCAGAGAGTGTCTGAGTGTGTCTGAGAGTGTCTGAAAGAGTCAGAGAGTGTCAGAGAGTGACATAGAGTGTCTGAGAGTTTCTGATTGTGCCTGAGATTGTCAGAGAGTGTCAGAGATGACAGAATGTGTCAGAGCGTGTCAGAGTGTGTCAGAGTGTATCAGAGAGTGTCAGAGAGTGGTAGAGAGTGGTAGTGACCGTCTGAGAGTGTCTGAAAGTGTGAGAGAGTGTCAGAGAGTGATAGAGAGTGTCAGAGAGTGTCTGAGTGTGTCTGAGATTGTCAGAGATTGTCAGAGAGTGAAATAGAGTGTCAGAGAGAGTCAGGGAGTGTCAGAGTGTATCCGAGAGTGTCAGAATGTGCCAGAGAGTGATAGAGAGAGCTAGAGAGAGTCAAAGCGTGGTAGAGAATTTCAGAGAGTGATAGAGAGCGTCTGAGACTGTCTGAGAGTGTCTGAGAGTGTCAGAGAGTGTCAGTGAGTGTCAGAGAGTGATAGAGAGTGTCAGAGAGTGATAGTGTGTGAGAGTGTCAGAGTGTATCAGAGAGTGTCAGAGATTGTCAAAGAGTGATAGAGAGTGTCAGAGTGTGTCAGAGAGTGAGAGAGTGTGTCAGAGAGCGATAGAGTGTGAAAGAGAGTTTCAGAGAGAGTCTGAGAGTGTCAGAGAGTGATGGAAAGTGTATGAGAGTGTCCGAGAGCGACAGAGAGTGTCAGGGAGTGTCAGAGAGCGTCAGAGAGTGATAGAGAGTGTCATCGAGAGATGAAGAGTGTTTGAGAGTGTCAGAGAGTGATAGAGAGTGATAGAGAGTGATAGAGAGTGATCGAGAGTGTCAGAGTGTGTCAGAGAGTGATAGAGAGTGTCAGAGAGTGTCAGAGCGTGTCAGAGGGTGTCAGAGGGTGTAAGGCAGTGTCAGCTAGTGTCAGTGTGTGACAGAATGTGTCAGAGAGTGATAGCGTGTGTAAGAGAGTGTCAGATAGAGTCTGAGAGTGTCAGCGAGTGTCAGAGTGTATCCGAGAGCGACAGGGAGTGTCAGAGAGTGTCAGAGAGTGATAGAGAGTGTCAGAGAGTGTCAGAGTGTGTCAGAGAGTGATAGAGAGTTTCAGAGAGTGTCAGAGAGAGATAGAGAGTGTCAGAGATTGATATCGAGTGTCAGAGAGTTGCAGAGAGTGCCAGAGAGTGTCAGAGAGTGTCTGAGAGTGTCAGAGAGTATCAGAGAGTATCAGAGAGTGATAGAGAGTATCAGAGCGTGTCAGAGAGTGTCTGAGAGTGTCTGTGAGTGTCAGAGTGTATCAGAGATTTTCAGAGAGTGTCAGAGGAAGATAGAGAGTGTCAGAGAGTGTCTGAGAGTTTCAGAGTGTATCAGAGAGTGTCAGAGATTGTCAGAGAGTGATAGAGAGTGTCAGAGAGTGTCAGAGAGTGTCAGAGAGTGATACAGAGTGTCAGAGAGTTTCAGAGAGTGTCAGAGTGTATCAGAGATTTTCAGAGAGTGAAAGAGAGTGTCAGAGAGTGTCTGAGAGTTTCAGAGTGTATCAGAGAATGTCAGAGATTGTCAGAGAGTGATAGAGAGTGTCAGAGACTGTGAGAAGTGTCAGAGGGTGATAGAAAGAGTCAGAGAGAGTCTGAGATTGTCAGGGAGAGTCTGAGAGTGTCAGGCAGTGTCAGACAGTGATATAGTGTGTCAGAGAGTGATATAAACATTCAGAGATTGTCAGAGAGTGTGAGAGAGTGATAGAGAGTGCCAGAGAGTGATAGCGAGCGCCATAGAGTGCCAGACTGTGTCTGATTGTGTCTGAGATTGTCAGAGAGTGGCAGAGAGTGACAGAGAGTGTCAGAGAGGGTCAGAGAGTGATAGAGAGAGTCAGAGAGAGTCTGAGATTGTCAGGGAGAGTCTGAGAGTCTCAGGCAGTGTCAGACAGTGATAGAGTGTGTCAGAGAGTGATATAAACATTCAGAGAGTGTCAGAGAGCGTGAGAGAGTGATGGAGAGTGCCAGAGAGTGATAGCGAGCGCCAGAGAGTGCCAGACTGTGTCTGATTGTGTCTGAGATTGTCAGAGAGTGTCAGAGAGTGATAGAGAGTGCCAGAGAGTGCCAGAGAGTGTCTGAGTGTGTCTGAGAGTTTCTGAAAGAGTCAGAGAGTGTCAGAGAGTGACAGAGAGTGTCTGAGAGTTTCTGATTGTGCCTGAGATTGTCAGAGAATGTCAGAGAGTGACAGAATGTGTGAGAGAGTTTCAGAGTGTGTCAGAGTGTATCAGAGAGTGTCAGAGAGTGGCAGAGAGTGGCAGTGACTGTCTGAGAGTGTCTGAATGTGTCAGAGAGTGTCAGAGAGTGATAGAGAGTGTCAGAGTGTGTCTGAGTGTGTCTGAGATTGTCAGAGAGTGTCAGAGAGTGAAAGAGAGTGTCAGAGAGTGAGAGAGAGTGATAGAGAGTGCCAGTGAGAGCCAGAGAGTGTCTGAGTGTCTCTGAGAGTGTCTGAAAGTGTCAGAGAGTGTCAGAGAGTGACATAGAGTGTCTGAGAGTTTCTGATTGTGTCTGAGATTGTCAGAGAGTGTCAGAGAGTGATAGAAAGTGTCAGAGTGTGGTAGAGAGTGGTAGAGATTGTCTGAGAGTGTCTGAATGTGTCAGAGAATGTCAGAGAGTGATAGAGACTGTCGAAGAGTGTCTGAGTGTGTCTGAGATTGTCAGAGTGTGTCAGAGAGTGATAGAGAGTGTCAGAGAGTGTCAGGGAGTTTCAGAGTGTATCCGCGAGTGTCAGAGAGTGCCAGAGAGTGATAGAGATAGATAGAGAGAGTCAAAGCGTTGTAGAGAGTTTCAGAGAGTGATAGAGAGTGTCTGAGACTGTCTGAGAGTGTCCTAGAGTGTCAGAGTGTGTCAGTGAGTGTCAGAGAGTGATAGAGAGTGTCAGAGCGTGATGGAGAGTGTCTGAGAGTGTCAGAGAGTGACAGAGTGTGTCAGAGAGTGTCAGAAAATGTCTGAGAGTGTCTGAGAGTGTCATTAATTGATAGAATGTGTCAGAGAGTGTCTGCGAGTGTCGGAGAGTTTCAGAGAGTGACAGAGAGTGTCAGAGAGTGTCAGAAAGTGATAGAGAGAGTCAGAGAGTGATAGAGAGTGAGAGAGAGTGTCTGAGAGCGTCAGAGAGTGTCAGAGAGTGTCAGAGAGTGTCAGAGAGTGACAGAGAGTGTCAGAGAGTGTCAGAGAGTGATAGAGAGAGTCAGAGAGAGTCTGAAATTGTCAGGAAGTGTCTGAGAGTGTCAGGCAGTGTCAGACAGTGATCGAGTGCGTCAGAGAGTGATATAAACATTCAGAGAGTGTCTGAGAGTGTGAGAGAGTGATAGAGAGTGCCAGAGAGTGATAAAGAGCGCCAGAGAGTGCCAGACTGTGTCTGATTGTGCCTGAGATTGTCAGAGAGTGTCAGAGAGTGACAGAATGTGTCAGAGAGTGACAGAATGTGTCAGAGAGTGTCAGAGAGTGTCAGAGAGTGGTAGAGAGTGGTAGTGAGTGTCTGAGAGTGTCTGAATGTGTCAGAGAGTGTCAGAGAGTGATAGAGAGTGTCAGAGACTGTCTGAGTGTGTCTGAGATTGTCAGAGAGTGTCAGAGAGTGAAAGAGAGTGTCAGAGAGAGTCAGGGAGTGTCAGAGTGTATCCGAGAGTGTCAGAATGTGCCAGAGAGTGATAGAGAGAGATAGAGAGAGTCAAAGCGTGGTCGAGAGTTTCAGAGAGTGATAGAGAGTGTCTGAGACTGTCTGAGAGTGTCAGAGAGTGTCAGTGAGTGTCAGAGAATGACAGAGAGTGTCAGAGAGTGATAGTGTGTGAGAGTGTCAGAGTGTATCAGAGAGTGTCAGAGATTGTCGAAGAGTGATAGAGAGTGTCAGAGTGTGTCAGAGAGTGAGAGAGTGTGTCAGAGAGTGATAGAGTGTGAAAGAGAGTTTCAGAGAGAGTCTGAGAGTGTCAGAGAGTGATGGAAAGTGTCTGAGAGTGTCCGAGAGCAACAGAGAGTGTCAGGGAGTGTCAGAGAGTGTCACAGAGTGATAGAGAGTGTCAGAGAGTGACAGAGAGTGTCATAGAGTGATGGAGAGTGTCTGAGAGTGTCAGGAAGTGTCAGAGAGTGTCAGAGAGTGTCAGAGTGTGTCAGAGAGTGATAGAGAGTGATCGAGAGTGTCAGAGAGTGTCAGAGAGTGGTAGAGAGTGTCAGAGAGTGTCAGAGAGTGATATAGAGTGCCGGAGAGTGCCAGAGAGTGCCAGAGAGTGTCAGAGTGTGTCAGACGGTGTAAAGGAGTGTCAGCGAGTGTCAGTGTGTATCCGAGAGCGACAGGGAGTGTCAGAGAGTGTCAGAGAGTGTCAGAGAGTGATAGAGAGTGCCAGAGAGTGCCAGAGAGTGTCTGAGTGTGTCTGAGAGTGTCTGAAAGAGTCAGCGAGTTTCAGAGAGTGACAGAGAGTGTCTGAGAGTTTCTGATTGTGCCTGAGATTGTCAGATACTGTCAGAGAGTGACAGAATGTGTCAGAGTGTGTCAGAGTGTGTCAGAGTGTATCAGAGAGTATCAGAGAGTGTCAGAGAGTGGTAGAGAGTGGCAGTGAGTGTCTGAGGGCGTCTGAATGTGTCAGAGAGTGTCAGAGAGTGATAGAGAGTGTCAGAGAGTGTCTGAGTGTGTCTGAGATTGTCAGAGAGTGTCAGAGAGTGAAAGAGAGTGTCAGAGAGTGAGAGAGAGTGTCAGAGAGTGAGAGAGAGTGATAGAGAGGGCCAGAGAGTGATAGAGAGTGCCAGAGAGAGCCAGAGTGTGTCTGAGTGTCTCTGAGAGTGTCTGAAAGTGTCAGAGAGTGACATAGAGTGTCTGAGAGTTTCTGATTGTGTCTGAGATTGTCAGAGAGTGCCAGAGAGTGATAGAAAGTGTCAGAGAGTGGTAGAGAGTGGTAGTGAGTGTCTGAGAGTGTCTGAATGTGTCAGAGAGTGTCAGAGAGTGTCTGAGTGTGTCTGAGATTGTCAGTGAGTGTCAGAGAATGAAAGAGAGTGTCAGAGAGAGTCAGGGAGTGTCAGAGTGTATCCGAGAGTGTCAGAATGTGCCAGAGAGTGAGAGAGAGAGATAGAGAGAGTCAAAGCGTGGTACAGAGTTTCAGAGAGTGATAGAGAGTGTCTGAGACTGTCTGAGAGTGTCTGAGAGTGTCAGAGAGTGTCAGTGAGTGTCAGAGAGTGATAGAGAGTGTCAGAGAGTGATAGTGTGTGAGAGAATCAGAGTGTATCAGAGAGTGTCAGAGATTGTCAAAGAGTGATAGAGAGTGTCAGAGTGTGTGAGAGAGTGAGAGAGTGTGTCAGAGAGTGATAGAGTGTGAAAGAGAGTTTCAGAGAGAGTCTGAGAGTGTCAGAGAGTGATGGAAAGTGTCTGAGAGTGTCCGGGAGCGACAGAGAGTGTCAGGGAGTGTCAGAGAGTGTCAGAGAGTGATAGAGAGTGTCATAGAGTGATGGAGAGTGTCTGAGAGTGTCAGAGAGTGTCAGAGAGTGTCAGAGTGAGTCAGAGTGTGTCAGAGAGTGATAGAGAGTGATAGAGAGTGATCGAGAGTGTCAGAGAGTGTCAGAGAGTGGTAGAGAGTGTCAGAGAGTGTCAGAGAGTGATATAGAGTGACGGAGAGTGCCAGAGAGTGCCAGAGAGTGTCAGAGGGTGTCAGAGGGTGTCAGAGGGTGTAAGGGAGTGTCAGCGAGTGTCAGTGTGTGACAGAGTGTGTCAGAGAGTGATAGCGTGTGTAAGAGAGTGTCAGATAGAGTCTGAGAGCGTCAGCGAGTGTCAGAGTGTATCCGAGAGCGACAGGGAGTGTCAGAGAGTGTCAGAGAGTGTCAGAGAGTGATAGAGAGTGCCAGAGTGTGCCAGAGAGTGTCTGAGTGTGTCTGAGAGTGTCTGAAAGAGTCAGAGAGTGTCAGAGAGTGACAGAATGTGTCAGAGAGTGTCAGAGTGTGTCAGAGTGTATCAGAGAGTGTCAGAGAGTGGTAGAGAGTGGTAGTGAGTGTCTGAGAGTGTCTGAATGTGTCAGAGAGTGTCAGAGAGTGTCTGAGTGTGTCTGAGATTGTCAGTGAGTGTCAGAGAATGAAAGAGAGTGTCAGAGAGAGTCAGGGAGTGTCAGAGTGTATCCGAGAGTGTCAGAATGTGCCAGAGAGTGAGAGAGAGAGATAGAGAGAGTCAAAGCGTGGTACAGAGTTTCAGAGAGTGATAGAGAGTGTCTGAGACTGTCTGAGAGTGTCTGAGAGTGTCAGGGAGTGTCAGTGAGTGTCAGAGAGTGATAGAGAGTGTCAGAGAGTGATAGTGTGTGAGAGAATCAGAGTGTATCAGAGAGTGTCAGAGATTGTCAAAGAGTGATAGAGAGTGTCAGAGTGTGTGAGAGAGTGAGAGAGTGTGTCAGAGAGTGATAGAGTGTGAAAGAGAGTTTCAGAGAGAGTCTGAGAGTGTCAGAGAGTGATGGAAAGTGTCTGAGAGTGTCCGAGAGCGACAGAGAGTGTCAGGGAGTGTCAGAGAGTGTCAGAGAGTGATAGAGAGTGTCATAGAGTGATGGAGAGTGTCTGAGAGTGTCAGAGAGTGTCAGAGAGTGTCAGAGTGAGTCAGAGTGTGTCAGAGAGTGATAGAGAGTGATAGAGAGTGATCGAGAGTGTTCAGAGAGTGTCAGAGAGTGATAGAGAGTGTCAGAGAGTGTCAGAGAGTGATATTGAGTGCCGGAGAGTGCCAGAGAGTGCCAGAGAGTGTCAGAGGCTGTCAGAGGGTGTCAGAGGGTGTAAGGGAGTGTCAGCGAGTGTCAGTGTGTGACAGAGTGTGTCAGAGAGTGATAGCGTGTGTAAGAGAGTGTCAGATAGAGTCTGAGAGTGTCAGCGAGTGTCAGAGTGTATCCGAGAGCGACAGGGAGTGTCAGAGAGTGTCAGAGAGTGTCAGAGAGTGATAGAGAGTATCAGAGAGTGTCAGAGTGTGTCAGAGAGTGATAGAGAGTTTCAAAGAGTGTCAGAGAGAGATAGAGAGTGTCAGAGATTGATATAGAGTGTCAGAGAGTGCGAGAGATTGCCCGAGAGTGTCAGAGAGCGTCTGAGAGTGTCAGAGAGCATCAGAGAGTGATAGAGAGTATCAGAGAGTGTCAGAGAGTGTCTGAGAGTGTCTGTGACTGTCAGAGTGTATCAGAGATTTTCAGAGAGTGTCAGAGAGTGATAGAGAGTGTCCGAGAGCGTCTGAGAGTTTCAGAGTGCATCAGAGAGTGTCAGAGATTGTCAGAGAGTGATAGAGAGTGTCAGAGAGTGATACAAAGTGTCAGAGAGTTTCTGAGAGTGTCAGAGCGTATCAGAGATTTTCAGAGAGTGTCAGAGAGTGATAGAGAGCGTCAGAGAGTGTCTGAGAGTTTCAGAGTGTATCAGAGAGTGTCAGAGATTGTCAGAGAGTGATAGAGAGTGTCAGAGAGTGATAGAAGTGTCAGAGACTGTCTGCGAGTGTCAGAGTGTTTCAGAGAGTGTCAGAGAGTGTCAGAGAGTGATAGAGAGTGTCAGAGAGTGTCAGAGAGCGATGCAGAGTGTCAGAGAGTGTCTGAGAGTGTCAGAGTGTATCAGAGAGTTTCAGAGAGTGTCGGAGAGTGATAGAGAGAGTCAGAGAGTGTCAGAGAGATATAGAGAGAGTCAGAGAGAGTCTGAGATTGTCAGTGAGAGTCTGAGAGTGTCAGGCAGTGTCAGACAGTGATAGAGTGTGTCAGAGAGTGATATAAACATTCAGAGAGTGTCAGAGAGTGTGAGAGAGTGATAGAGAGTGCCAGAGAGTGATAGAGAAAGCCAGAGAGTGCCAGACTGTGTCTGATTGTGTCTGAGATTGTCAGAGAGTGATAGAGAGTGATAGAGTGCCAGAGAGTGCCAGAGAGTGTCTGAGTGTGTCTGAGAGTGTCTGAAAGAGTCAGAGAGTGTCAGAGAGTGACAGAGAGTGTCTGAGAGTTTCTGAATGTGCCTGAGATTGTCAGAGAGTGTCAGAGAGTGACAGAATGTGTCAGAGAGTGTCAGAGTGTGTCAGAGTGTATCAGAGAGTGTCAGAGAGTGGTAGAGAGTGGTAGTGAGAGTCTGAGAGTGTCTGAATGTGTCAGAGAGTGTCAGAGAGTGATAGAGAGTGTCAGAGAGTGTCTGAGAGTTTCAGAGTGTATCAGAGAGTGTCAGAGATTGGCAGAGAGTGATAGAGAGTGTCAGGGAGTGTCTGAGTGTGTCTGAGATTGTCAGTGAGTGTCAGAGAATGAAAGAGAGTGTCAGAGAGAGTCAGGGAGTGTCAGAGTGTATCCGAGAGTGTCAGAATGTGCCAGAGAGTGAGAGAGAGAGATAGAGAGAGTCAAAGCGTGGGACAGAGTTTCAGAGAGTGATAGAGAGTGTCTGAGACTGTCTGAGAGTGTCAGTGAGTGTCAGAGATTGATAGAGAGTGTCAGAGAGTGATAGTGTGTAAGAGAATCAGAGTGTATCAGAGAGTGTCAGAGATTGTCAAAGAGTGATAGAGAGTGTCAGAGTGTGTCAGAGAGTGAGAGAGTGTGTCAGAGAGTGATAGAGTGTGAAAGAGAGTTTCAGAGAGAGTCTGAGAGTGTCAGAGAGTGATGGAAAGTGTCTGAGAGTGTCCGAGAGCGACAGAGAGTGTCAGGGAGTGTCAGAGAGTGTCAGAGAGTGATAGAGAGTGTCAGAGAGTGATAGAGAGTGTCATAGAGTGATGGAGAGTGTCTGAGAGTGTCAGAGAGTGTCAGAGAGTGTCAGAGTGATTCAGAGTGTGTCAGAGAGTGATAGAGAGTGATAGAGAGTGATCGAGAGTGTTCAGAGAGTGTCAGAGAGTGATAGAGAGTGTCAGAGAGTGTCAGAGAGTGATATTGAGTGCCGGAGAGTGCCAGAGAGTGCCAGAGAGTGTCAGAGGGTGTCAGAGGGTGTAAGGGAGTGTCAGCGAGTGTTAGTGTGTGACAGAGTGTGTCAGAGAGTGATAGCGTGTGTAAGAGAGTGTCAGATAGAGTCTGAGAGCGTCAGCGAGTGTCAGAGTGTATCCGAGAGCGACAGGGAGTGTCAGAGAGTGTCAGAGAGTGATAGAGAGTATCAGAGAGTGTCAGAGTGTGTCAGAGAGTGATAGAGAGTGTCAGAGAGTGATAGTGTGTGAGAGAATCAGAGTGTATCAGAGAGTGTCAGAGATTGTCAAAGAGTGATAGAGAGTGTCAGAGTGTGTCAGAGAGTGAGAGAGTGTGTCAGAGAGTGATAGAGTGTGAAAGAGAGTTTCAGAGAGAGTCTGAGAGTGTCAGAGAGTGATGGAAAGTGTCTGAGAGTGTCCGAGAGCGACAGAGAGTGTCAGGGAGTGTCAGAGAGTGTCAGAGAGTGATAGAGAGTGCCATAGAGTGATGGAGAGTGTCTGAGAGTGTCAGAGAGTGTCAGAGTGAGTCAGAGTGTGTCAGAGAGTGATAGAGAGTGATAGAGAGTGATCGAGAGTGTTCAGAGAGTGTCAGAGAGTGATAGAGAGTGTCAGAGAGTGATATTGAGTGCCGGAGATGGCCAGAGAGTGCCAGAGAGTGTCAGAGGGTGTCAGAGGGTGTAAGGGAGTGTCAGCGAGTGTCAGTGTGTGACAGAGTGTGTCAGAGAGTGATAGCGTGTGTCAGAGAGGGTCAGATAGAGTCTGAGTGTGTCAGCGAGTGTCAGAGTGTATCCGAGAGCGACAGGCAGTGTCAGAGAGTGTCAGAGAGTGTCAGAGAGTGATAGAGAGTATCAGAGAGTGTCAGAGTGTGTCAGAGAGTGATAGAGAGTTTCAAAGAGTGTCAGAGAGAGATAGAGAGTGTCAGAGATTGATATAGAGTGTCAGAGAGTGCGAGAGATTGCCCGAGAGTGTCAGAGAGCGTCTGAGAGTGTCAGAGAGCATCAGAGAGTGTCAGAGAGTGTCTGAGAGTGTCTGTGAGTGTCAGAGTGTATCAGAGATTTTCAGAGAGTGTCAGAGAGTGATAGAGATTGTCCGAGAGCGTCTGAGAGTTTCAGAGTGTATCAGAGAGTGTCAGAGATTGTCAGAGAGTGATAGAGAGTGTCAGAGAGTGTCAGAGAGTGATACAAAGTGTCAGAGAGTTTCTGAGAGTGTCAGAGCGTATCAGAGATTTTCAGAGAGTATCAGAGAGTGATAGAGAGCGTCAGAGAGTGTCTGAGAGTTTCAGAGTGTATCAGAGAGTGTCAGAGATTGTCAGAGAGTGATAGAGAGTGTCAGAGAGTGATAGAAGTGTCAGAGACTGTCTGAGAGTGTCAGAGTGTTTCAGAGAGTGTCAGAGAGTGTCAGAGAGTGATAGAGAGTGTCAGAGAGTGTCAGAGAGCGATGCAGAGTGTCAGAGAGTGTCTGAGAGTGTCAGAGTGTATCAGAGAGTTTCAGAGAGTGTCGGAGAGTGATAGAGAGAGTCAGAGAGTGTCAGAGAGATATAGAGAGAGTCAGAGAGAGTCTGAGATTGTCAGTGAGAGTCTGAGAGTGTCAGGCAGTGTCAGACAGTGATAGAGTGTGTCAGAGAGTGATATAAACATTCAGAGAGTGTCAGAGAGTGTGAGAGAGTGATAGAGAGTGCCAGAGAGTGATAGAGAAAGCCAGAGAGTGCCAGACTGTGTCTGATTGTGTCTGAGATTGTCAGAGAGTGATAGAGAGTGATAGAGTGCCAGAGAGTGCCAGAGAGTGTCTGAGTGTGTCTGAGAGTGTCTGAAAGAGTCAGAGAGTGTCAGAGAGTGACAGAGAGTGTCTGAGAGTTTCTGAATGTGCCTGAGATTGTCAGAGAGTGTCAGAGAGTGACAGAATGTGTCAGAGAGTGTCAGAGTGTGTCAGAGTGTATCAGAGAGTGTCAGAGAGTGGTAGAGAGTGGTAGTGAGAGTCTGAGAGTGTCTGAATGTGTCAGAGAGTGTCAGAGAGTGATAGAGAGTGTCAGAGAGTGTCTGAGAGTTTCAGAGTGTATCAGAGTGTGTCAGAGATTGGCAGAGAGTGATGGAGAGTGTCAGGGAGTGATAGAAGTGTCATAGACTGTCTGAGAGTGTCAGAGTGTATCAGAGAGTGTCAGAGAGTGATTGAGAGTGTCAGAGAGTGATAGAGTGATGCAGAGTGTCAGAGAGTGTCTGAGAGTGTCAGAGTGTATCAGAGAGTTTCAGAGAGTGATTGAGAGTGTCTGAGAGTGTCAGAGAGTGACAGAGATTGTCAGAGAGTGTCAGAGAGTGATAGAGAGAGTCAGAGAGAGTCTGAGATTGTCAGGGAGAGTCTGAGAGTGTCAGGCAGTGTCAGACAGTGATAGAGTGTGTCAGAGAGTGATATAAACATTCAGAGAGTGTCAGAGAGTGTGAGAGAGTGATAGAGAGTGCCAGAGAGTGATAGAGAGCGCCAGAGAGTGCCAGACTGTGTCTGATTGTGTCTGAGATTGTCAGAGAGTGTCAGAGAGTGATAGAGAGTGATAGAGAGTGCCAGAGAGTGCCAGAGAGTGTCTGAGTGTCTCTGAGAGTGTCTGAAAGAGTCAGAGAGTGTCAGAGAGTGACAGAGAGTGTCTGAGAGTTTCTGATTGTGCCTGAGATTGTCAGAGAATGTCAGAGAGTGACAGAATGTGTCAGAGAG